>NC_134270.1:96446849-97151273 GCF_031893055.1 Leptodactylus fuscus
CCATTCATTTCAATGGGATTTTATCTTGTGTCCATTAGTGTCTGTTTACACCCAATCTATAAGAAGTCCTTTTTTTAATTAAATAAATAGATCAGTCAAAAAAATGGACACATTAACATCAGTTAGTATCCGTTAACATCTGTTATGATAGTTGACTTTAATGTTGAAAAATAATGGACGCTTGACATCCAACATGAAACCATTATTTTTCACGGACACAAAAGTCCTGCATGCAGAATTTTTTGTCCATGGAAAATAAGAACTGTACCTTGTGGTGCCCCCGTATTACAAATCACAGTGTCAGACACACAGCCCCGGACTTTCAGATACTCAGGTCTGTGAGGTAGTCTAGGATCCAGTTGGACAGGTGTTGGTCCACTCCAACAAGGTCCAGCTTGTCCCTCAGTATCCCTGGCTGAATGGTGTTAAAAGCACTGAGGAAATCAAATAACATTATTCTCACAGTGTTCCCAGGTTTCCTCAGGTAAGAAAGAGCTCTGTGAAGAAGGTGGGATGTCAGTGCTACAGGTCTGTAGCCATTGATGTCCTTCGTTGAGGTGTTTTTGGGACTGGTACCACACAAGATGTTTTCCACAGTTGTGGTACCACTCCCAGCTTCAGGCTCATATAGTACATGTGTGTAATAACACTACACAGCTGATCTCCACACATTTTAAGAACTCTCATGTTTATCCCAACGGTTCCTCCGGCCTTGTCTGCTTTTATCTTCCTGATTTCCTTACATACTTGAGACTCAGTGAAGATCAGGTTGTAACTAGATGGCAATTGATTGCAAGCAGGTGGGGGTGAGGCCCTGGTGTGTGGGGGGGGGGTGGTTGAATGACATGCTGGGGTGGGAGAAACAGAAGAATAGATTTAGTTCATTAAGCCATTTTATGTCTTCTTCTGCCTGGGAGACGGGTTGTCTGTGACCAGATATCGCCTTATGACTATTCTAAACTTTACTGACACATCCTTCAGCCATTTGCTGCTCCATCTTCCTCCTGAAATTGGCTTTCCCCTCCCTAATCTGTCGTCTCAGCTCCTTTTGCACAACCCCCAGGCATTCCTTATCTCCAGACGAAGAACTTTTATATATGAGTTAATCCATGGCTTGTTATTGGAGAAACACCTCACCACTTTTCTGTGTGTTGTCTACACAGAAATTAATGTAGTCCGTTATGCAGTGTGTAAGCCCCTCAATGTCATTCAGATGGGAATTTTGCAACACTTCCCATGCAGTTGTGTCACAATAACGGACATGCGACGGATTTTGTGTAAATGGACACTAAAGGTCACTGAGGGCTCGTTCACATCTGCGCCCGGTCTTCGTTCATACAGGTTTCCGTTTCCTGCACAAAACAGAGCAGGAGGTGGAAAGCTGCAGGACTCTTTCAAACCCATTCATTTGAATGGGTTTGAAAGATGTCTGGCCATGAGCGCCAGTGAGCGTTTTATGCGTTTTTTTAAACCGGACACAAAGTACTGCATGTCCGGTTTAAAAAAAACAGTTTAGTGGCGGAGCGCATAAAACGCTCACAGAACGGACACAGAGTCGGACACGCAGTACTTTGTGTCTGGTTTAAAAAAAAAAGGTTTTGCGTCGGAGAGCATAAAACGCTTACCGGCGCTTCTGCATGCAGAAGACGGAAACCTGAAAACGGTGTCCGGGTACTAGTGTGAACCCAGCATAACGGACACTAGATAAAATCCCATTAAAATCAATGGAAATTTTAACAGATTTGTGACGGTCCTGTCAGTGTCCATTGCTAAAATCTTGTAACGGCCAATAGCAAATGACACTACTGACAGTTACCAGCGCTAGTGTGAATGATGCTTATGCATTTCAGGTGTTTATACAAAGACTAGAGATGGGCAGACTTCTAAAGATTACTTTTGGGGTGAATAAGTTTGTCACAAACCAGAGTTTAAATTATTTTAAAACATAGTAACACTGTCAGTGTTAGAGATGGGCATAACTCATAATCCAGACCAAGTTCTTCATCCTTTTCTAGTTCCCCTTGCACTACCACATGACAGTGACCGAGAGGGAAAAGTTGTTATTCTTCTTCCACCTCTTATTGCCTGACTGTGTTTCCTGCAAGGAATATATAAAAGGGATGACATCACTGATAATGCAGTTGCCCCGGCTGCTGACACTTTTGGTGGGTTTCAGAAGCCAACATGCTTCCCTCATTTCACAATAACATATTACTACTAACATATAGTAATTATTTACCACCTTCTGGTGCCCAAACAGATTCTACAGTATGTGCCATTGCACCACATCATGTGCACATCACCTTACACCCATGAAATAGGGGAGGAGGAGTGGATGCAATGGTTTACTCTGGTGAAATTCGGGGTAAGAAATGGTCCAGTGAGTAAGAACTGGAGGAGGTGGATGGATCATGCCTGGTGTTGAAACTGGACCTGCACTCACAGAGTTGTGTCAGTACTAAAACCTAGGCTTGCTACTTTTCTGGATGGCAGTATTATACCTTCTCATAATTTCTATGACATTTGTTGACAGTGCTTGCTCCTTCCTTTACATGCACGTTCCCAAGGAGGACTAACATTGGCATGGAGGAGGATCCCAGATTATAATAACTAGAGGACCAAGGGAGGCGACAAAAATAAAAACCATTTATACTCCCATTGTGTTACCACTTTAGGCCTCCTCACAGTGTCCGGCGCCCTCTCTCTGCTTCCTCACAGTGTCCAGTGCTCTTCTTTAACATTATGAGCCTAGGGGTCACCAAAGAGGCCTGTGACTGGGCCGAGTACATGAAATTTATCACTCAATGGGTAACCTGATCAGTTTCATGAACTTTTTATGTATTGTTCAATAAAAAAAAAATACTATTGCAAAAATACCTAACAAGAAGATGAGATTTAGCACTAAAAGGTGACCTGGTCACCGAGTGTTATACTAGAACAACCTGCGTGAACACTATAGTCACAGAAGAGTGCAGAGTTTTTCCCCCCATTCTTATGACATGCGGGGAATACAGTGCCCCCAAATATAGTAAAAAGGCCCCCACAGTGTCCCCATACACAAAGATGTCTAAGGAGCAAGTTGTAAACTGCATTTGTTATTCCTCTGCTTCATGCTTCCTGTGAACACTCATGGACACCAACAATAGTTTGTATGGGTTTCCTCTGAGGGCTGTAGTTTCCTCCCATATTACAAATACATACTAATAGGGAGATTAGATTAGCACAGAGTGATATGTGTAAATATGAATAAAACTGATGGACACGGTATACAATTTGTCCACACTTTTTATTTATCCGTTTTATTTTTTATAAACTAGAATTGTATCTTCTATTGAGTGTTGATCATCTGCCTACATTACATTTTATCCATGTTCAGAAGTTGCTATTGGACCTGTGGACTCAGAAGATGATGTTACGTGTCATCTTGGTGCCATATGTTAAGAAAGGAGTCCCAAAAATGTTTCATTGCAAACTTGGTCCTGATCTGCCTCTAGTAAGGACATGTATTCATCCTGGGAGGTAAATTCCAAAGAGTTTGTACTGGTTAACAGTTACATTATATTTATACATTTTTTTTGTCATAGCGGATCAATACCTCTTCCTACAGAGCCTTTGTGCCCGTTCACAATCTAGTAACGCTGAGTCAGATTTGACACTATGTCAATACTTCTATGGGGCTTTTCTTTGATAGATACATTTTGACAAATAAAGTATTAGAACGCGAGGCCGCAGAGCAGTCATTGTAACAGCTCTCTAGTGCTTGGTGAATTTCAGGTACATATTGTGTATGAAATAATTATTCAAAATGTGCAAAAGTAATTTCCTCCAACAAGTAAGACGTGTGATGGAAATCAGCAGTGAGAAAGCCTCCAACGAAAGGCAAGCACTCGTTCTTTGAGAACCTGAGAACAGATTAATAACTTGGATCCTAGGAGATTACTGAAGCAGATATTACCCATTGATTGTACATAGCACTGTGCGGAGACACTTCAGAAACCAGTAGTGCTGTGCGATGTGGTCCCCGCACTGACGTCTTTCACTGCTTAGGGGAGTCAAGCTGATTGTTACATATAAATTATAATCTGATACTACAATTTTGCCTGCAGGGCTTTCCAAGGAGTGCATTGTGCTGCCTTAATATTACTGATGCTGTGTAAAGGGGGTTCTGGGTGCATTATTAAGAATAGGAAGGTGAACTAAAAAAAGGAATTGAGTTCATCATCCAGAGGGGTAATATGAAGATTCTGGACCCCAAAGAATAATTTGTTAAGGGACTTTACTTACCATGCGTCATTACAATACCTGACCTTGCTCTCAACCTACCATAAACCTTGCTGAGGACTTTGTAAGGATATGCTCATATCTACGGTACGTCAAGAGTTGTGACGCAGGACCTTTTGTCCAGTAAAATTATGGACACCATAATGAATAGCCAACAGATCCCATTTATAGTCAACATGGTTCATGAAGTCAATTTTGTCATATGATGAATCCTTCCCCAATAGAACTTTAGTTTTTCTGTTCCAATAATAGAACTGAAAATCGGAACTCCAAATGGAGATGTGAAAAAAGCCTAACCAAATTAAAATTTTGGGTCCAAGGCCAGGAAACTCCGCAGATCTCAATCCCATTGAGAACCTGTGGTCAATCCTCAAAAAAATAGGTAGACTAATAAAAACAGTGAAATTGTGATAAACTCCAAGCATTGATTAGTCAAGATTGGATTGTCCTCAGTCAGGATATGGCCTAGAAGCTGATATGCCACATGCGAATTATAGAGGTCTTTAAAAATAAAGCTTAGCACTATGTGACTGGAAGGCAGCCATTGGTAGGTTTGGTTACAGAGGCGGGACTTGTTCAAGAGCGGTTGCACGGTGGAGCAACAGTACTCGCAGTGAAGAGAACATCAGGGAACGATCTCTCGCCCTCCCTAAAATTTTTATTTTACAGTTGGAGTAGTATAGTTTGTGGCTAGGTGTTTATTCATGGCAGCTTGGCGGGGGTCCTCGGAGATGAGCAAATAGGATGTGGCTGTGTGGTTGGGATGGGAGCCTTAAGGCTCTGGACTACCCAATGGGTGGCATTCTTATTCTGGGAATATTTGGACTGGCCTAAAATTGTGAAATCTTTAAGATAGGATTCCTTGGCAAAGGTGATTTGGTGCCTCTGAGCTGGGCGATCGGCTGGAGGTAAGTTACAATAATGGGTAACAGGCCAGCTTGTGGGTTTCAAGCACCTCCTTAGCCTTTAGACTTGGTTAGGCTCAGGGAATTTGTTGTAATAATTTGTTGAAATGAGTTATATTTATATTTATTTGTAATAAAGATGGCTGCTGTGGCCAATTTAATCCATCGAAATGTATTGAGTTTTTATTTAGGTACAAAGGGTATGCGGATGGAAGAAGGTCTAGGTGCTACGGCGTTATGTATAACAGACCCTTAGTACAGGGCGAGGATCACTGTAATGGATACGAGTTCATGGATAAAGCCTGTGGCTGGATGTAAGTATAGCAGATGCAGAGGTTGTGTTATGTGGGGAGCCTTGTTACAGACCTCATATCTACACTCAGGCCTCTCTCTCACCAGGGTATCTGGTATATCCACAGTACTGTACCAGCCTCATGTTAAATATTGAAGTCTTTGTAAACTGGTGAGGCATTGTCACCTTAAAGTGCACCAGGCAGACAGATGTCAGCAATCATGTTTGCCTGTGTTCATTCCTTGGGCATCATAAACAACTGCCTAAAGGGTTTTCATTGGTTCCTTGTCAAGCAGAATCCCCAAGGCTGTGACAGCTGAATCTTCATCCTGTCTGCAGATTAATGGTCCGTGTTGTAGCTTCCAGGAGCCTCCAGCTTCATTTTAACATGCAAATTGACTTCATGTTTGGTTCTGTTGTTCATGAATTTTGCCGTTTGGATCAAGAGGATGCATCAGGCGCAATAACCACAACACTGAAAAAAAAAAAAAAAAAACTAAAACTCATCAAAAAAATAGCTTTCACAGTAAAACATATGGGTGCATGAAATCTGGCACAGTCCTAGCTTTGTAAATATTTAGACGCTGTCTTACCCATGCTGGCAAAAATAGTCTGTGAGTCTATCCAGTAAATTTGAAAGGCATCCTCCCTTAGTAGAGATGGGGCAATTGATTCACAACAAGCCAGTTTTGACCCAAATATTCTAAATTGTTTGATTTTTAACACAACTGAAAAATTTGGGATTTGTCTTAGGGTAAGTTCACACGATGTAACGTTGAGCGTGATCTGGCACATATACACGTGCCGGCAGATGACGCGCTCAAAATGCTCCCATTCATTTCAATGGGAGTTAGGAGCTTTCAATGGGAGTTAGGAGCATATACGCCGTGGTATTTTGCGCCCGTGATTTTGTGGCCGCAAAATCGCGGTCGCAAAATAACGCGGCTTATACGATTCTAACTCCCATTGAAATGAATGGGATCTTTTTGCAAGCGCAATCTGCTTACACGTGTATACGTGCCAGATTGCGCTCCACTTTCCTCCGTGTGAACTCACCCTTAGATTAACTAGAAGGTCTGCCACAACATTCATTGTGTTAAATTGTCTTGAAACCCCAGAGAAAAATAATTGGAGACCCAGCGAAGGTGAAAAAAAAAAAAAAACATTTATATTCATCTTCCATTTACCTCTTTTGGGCCCTCTCTTCTGTGACGCCATGTGCCCAGGGTCACCACTGACACCTGTGATTGGCATATGGGCAATCACAAAGGTGCAGCATTATGATGTCACCTCCAAATTTCTCCTTAGTTCCCCTACCAGAAAGACTACCAGTAGAAGATTTCTTTGCATCACTATATTCTCATACCTTTCTTATATTTACACATCTATGGAGCTGTGTAAGACTTTTTTGATGATATCGCTATGGGGTACAGACAAGTTTTTGATCAGCTTTTATAAAAAAAAATTCGGGGAGGAGAAGTGACCAAAAACAATAATTTGTGAATTTCGATTTTTTTTTTCCATTATGGTGTTCACTGTATGGGATAAATACTTCCATATTTTAACTCCTTCTTGCTCTACTAATATGTCACGCTGAGCGTATAGTGAACTCTCAGTGCCGTAATAGTACATCACTATAATCCCACAGACACAGGAGCTGTGTCTGTGTATTATTTCAGAACCAGGATTAGCTCTCAGAGTTGGAAGATACTCCGACTCCAGCCAATAACCCCCTGGGAATCTGTGATCAATAGTAATTGCCCACCCATTGGATCCCCAACAATAAGATCGCAAGGTCCACGGAGTTTCCATGGCAGCCAGGAGGCTGTTGATGTTGCTGACTGCCTATGCATATTACACATAGGGAACCTATTACAATACATTGCACTGGATATCAGACATCCCAAAATATAAAAAGTATATACCGCAATGCGAAAATTAATATATTTTGGTCACATCGCTTTCCTCAAAAAATAACAATAAAAACTGATCAAAAAGTCATACATACCAAACATTGGTACCAATATAAATTACAACTTGCCTTACAAATAAGAGCCCTTACATATCTCTGTCAACAAAACAGTAAAAAAAATTATAGGCATCAGAATATAGTGACCCCAGGAAAAGTGTTCATTTTCAAAAAGTGATGTTATATTTGTAAGAAAACCAATATAAATATTATATTGCTGTAATCTTTATGGCCCACCAGAAAAAGTTGCCATGTCATTTTTAATGTAGAGTGAATGACATAAAAACAAAATGCAAAAACTATGATATGATTGTGTTTTTTTTTTTCGCATGGACCCCAAAAAATGTAAATAAAAGCAAATCAAAGAATAAGCTCTCACGTACTGCAGCTATGTCAACAGAAAGATAAAAAAGTTATTAATTTTGGAAGGCGGGGAAGGAAAATATGAAAAAAGTCGCCAAGCATTAATGTACAAACTACCCTCCATGCTTAAAGGGGTTGTCCAGGCAAAACTTTTAAAGTTTAAATCTGCTGGCAGCAGTGAAAAAAGAAATCCATACTCACCTGTCCTGTTGCTCCGGTGTCCTCCAGTGTCCTCCCAGTTAGTCTGCTCTCCTGGGTCTCTTCAGACATTTTGCTGAAGCTGCTGATTGGCCTCAACGCTCACGTAACCGTGACCTCAGGAGGCCTCAGGAAGAGAACCTGTGATGTCACAGATAGTGACATTCAGGCCCTTCGCTGATTGGTCTCAGCAACCATGTGACCGCTGAAGCCAATCAGCGACTTCAGCATAATACTGAAAGACAACGCCAGAGCACCAGGAACAGGTGAATATGCTTTTTTTTTTCTTTTCACTGCCCCCAGTGTATTTAAACTTTAAAAGGGATGTCCACTTTTCCTGGATGACCCCTTTAAAGTTTCAGCATTTTTTGACACAATTATACCAAATATGTTTTTGTTTTTATTATTTTATTTGTAAAATTGGTAAAGGGCTAATGGTCCAGGGTTTGTGGTGACTGTGGCTATGCCCCAGCTGCTCTTTTATTAAGGGATGTAATACAAGTTCTATAATGACAAGCCTAGGAGCCTTTGATAGGCTTACATTTTTGCGTGACAATTGAGTGACACCCCCTTATTCATACGAGTATACCGAGCATGGTCTTTCTCCCCCCCCCCCCCATGAACACTTTCACTTGCTACTTCCATTGTTTTTTATGTTATGTGACTAATGATCCCTCTAAAATATATTTTGACCTCAAACTACTGTAAGGGTATATATGGAAAAATTTATAAATTACCACTCAGACTGGGATCACATCGATCATCGTTTGGGAATTCCATCTCCCATTCCACTTCAAAAATTCCACATTTTTTTGGGTGGAAACTGTATGGACCCCATTATTGTCTATGGAGTCTGCAGGTAATCGCTTTTCAAGCTGATTGGGCTCAGTTTTTTGAGTCCCTAAACGGACCCGAGGAATGGAAATCTGAATGCAGGTGTGAGCCCAGCGTCAATATACATACGTTGGTCATGTGTGCTGCTTCATTCATCATTTATGAGACTGAAGAAGACCTTTGAGTTTTGTACTTGCTTATCTCCGTCAGTCCCTTATATATCTGAATGGAGCAGCAGCCTAGATATGTGATCATTATTTCATGCAGGACCCCGTTTTTGTGATTGGTTGAAGTCCAGCAGTCACCCACTCCCAGCGATCATACATTTATCACCTATCCTGTGGGTTGGCCCATGAACAAGAACATTTGACCTGGGATTTGACTGTGGCAGTAAGTGAAAAGAGAGGGGCTTTCTATGTCCTGGTATTCTGATCATTTTATGCAATATAATGATTCTAATGATTTCTTCCTTGGTATTGTGTATCCTACTGCAAGCTGTCCAGAACTCTTTCCTCTTTTTTGGGGTAATGTAGTGAACCTGTTGTGTGTCAATAATTACAGCCACATTTGCATTTTTGGCTCAGGACTTGCAGAAGTGTGGATTTTGGATTGTGGTTTCCACAGTGTCTTCCCCAAGATGTTGTTGACATGTCACAGCTAAACAGAAGAACGTACGGTCTCGTCGTACAGGAAACAGCTCTCAGCCCATACTGTTTATCAGCGCTGATACTGTAAAAGTGGTTTTCTGTTTCACACCAGAGGGATCAAGCTGTTAATTTAAGGAAAACTTTGCATATTCCATCTGAAGCAGTTGACATAACATAACGTTTGTGTGTGGGGGGGATTTTACAGAGAGATTGTCAAAGCAAAATTTGTCGGACCATTTGGTGATTATCATTAACACAAGCAGCAGTGTCTATAGTAAAATAATATAATAATCCAGTTCTGTGTACAGGCACAGAAGGAAGCATTCTTGGAAAGAGCAGGGATGTATGCGATTAACAGAATTACTCTATATACATCGCAAGGTAATTGAATCATTAGTGTCATTGAAGATACAAGACATGTATGACAAGTAGAAAAGTCAGGTCCAAAACAACATTTTATGGAAACTAGAACAAAAGTCTAAAGTGTTGAACAAAGATAATTCTTTACTGAATTTGCAGAATATAACCTGTTTCAAGCCTACGATTCTTCAGATAGCTGGCAGATGCTGGACGGATGCTAGGCTAGCTATGTGAAGAGGCAGGGTAATCTCAAAACATATTTTATTCTGGAAATTCATCATCTTCGATTTCAACTCCAGTTTGGTTTCCACAAGGGGTTTTGTGGTTCTAGGCTTTCTATTTGTATACCCAACACCTTTGGTAAAACGGATGATCTAATTGTCTTGTGATATTCCTAAAACACGCTTAAGCTAATGCCCCACATAGATAAAAAGTGTAGCGGAAACGTATCACCTTTTTACATCATTTTTCATTGTATTTTTGCTGAGTTTTTCTCAGCAGATTTTCTTCCCTTATTAAACCTATAGGGAAAATGGCAGCATTTCTGCTGGTATAATTGACGTGCAGTGTCTGGATGGGGACTAGCTAGAATCTCATTCACTTTGCAGGTACTGAATTTTTTTCCATGGTGGTTCTGCAGAAGCAAAAATGCTGTATTTTCACAACGTGGGGCTTTAGCTTTAGGTTTTTGTTAGGGCATGGCCACAGTGGGCGATGCAGTTGAGTTAATGATGGGGTTGATTACAGGCATTAGTAAGTGAGATGGTAAGAAAGTATTACTGTTGTATGTGAGGCCCGATTCCGTTTGAAATCAGTATCTGTATCAGGGGGCGTTCACAATTGCGCACGTGTCCAACCAACGGGTCTCCGTCCTACTCCCTAGAGAAACTGCATAGGGGACGGCTTCCTGGTATTCTGGTATGGGCGCAGATGTGAACCCACCCTAACATACTGAGAGCAATGAGTTTGTGTCCATTTTGCGCATCCTTAGAATGCTCAGAATGAAGCATTTTAATGGGTTTTAAAAGCAAACCGCCGGTATTCATATGCAGCCTCTCTGTGGGGAAATTTTGGTCGGACACAAAGTTGGACATGCAGAACTTTGTGTCCAGCCAAGAAAACCGGTTTCCCCATGGAGAGGCTGCATACAGACACCGGCGGTTTGCTTTTAAAACCCATTCAAATGAATGGGTTTTAAAACTGACCGCCAGGAAGCTGTGCCCTATGAAGTTTTTCTGGGACTTATGAAAGAAACCAAGCAGATTGACACAGGGCTCATAGGGGCACAAGACCAAAGATGCTTATGGGCGCTCACAGGCGGACACTTTGCAAACCCATTGAAATTAATAGGTTTGAAAACTGACTGCCGGTTTCCGTCTCCTGTCCAGTTTGTCGGGCGGAAGATGGAAACCTGCAAAGCGGAGACCAGGCGCAGGTGTGAACCCGCCCTAATCAGTATGTAATCCGTTTTCTATAGACCTCAATGTTAAAAACAAACAGAAAACAAAATGTAAATAAACACAGTGACATAACGTAAAAGAGCAAATACCTATCAGGAGGGAGACGTGACCCAACAGACATGTCGCTGTGGCTATTTCCTGGGCTATGCCAGGATTATCCTGTGCGTTAGAGGAAGTGTAAAATAATAATAATAATAATAATTATTGTTTATTTATATAGCACCATTAATTCCATGGTGCTTTACATTTGGGGGTTTACATACAATACACAAAATATACTGGTAGATACAGGGCCGGCGTCAGCGCACGGCATAGTCGGGCAAGTGCCGGGGCCCACAGAGCCTCTGGGGGCCCCCCGGCACTTGCCTGTCACAATTTCAGCTCATCGGCGTCCGTCCGCCGATGAGCTGAAATACATACGCGATGCAGGAGCTGTGAGATCAGCTACTGCTTTAAAGCTCCGGCCCCGGCTTGCGTGTGTAGGCGCGATGACGTCATCGCATCACGCCTACACACGCAAGCCGGTCCGGAGCTAAGCAGGAGCTGATCTCACAGCTCCTGCATCGCGTATGTGATTGGAGGGAGAGAGAGAGGAGCGTCGGGGGAACGAGGGAAGGTGAGTGATAGAAGGTGAGTGATGTAAGTGTTTGTTTTGTATTACATTACATATTAAGGTGAAACATAATGAAGGGGGCCCATGAAACTGGGGGGCAAATGAAGGGGAGGGGGGGAACGGCATGACACTGGGGAAGATGAATGGGGTGGGGAGAGAACGGCATGAAACTGGGGACAGAGATGGAGGGGGCCCAAAGAAACTGGGGGGCAAATGAAGGGGAGGGGGGAACAGCATGACACTGGGGAAGATGAAGGGGGGGAGACGGCATGACACTGGGGCAGATGGAGGGGGGAGAACAGCATGACACTGGGGCAGATGGAGGGGGGAGAACGGCATGACACTGGAGAAGATGAATGGGGTGAGGAGAGAACGGCATGAAACTGGGGACAGAGATGGAGGGGGCCCAAAGAAACTGGGGGGCAAATGAAGGGGAGGGGGGAACAGCATGACACTGGGGCAGATGGAGGGGGGGAGAACAGCATGACACTGGGGCAGATGGAGGGGGGGAGAACAGCATGACACTGGGGCAGATGGAGGGGGTGGGGAGAGAACGGCATGGAACTGGGGACAGAGATGGAGGGGGCCCAATGAAACTGAGGGGGCAAATGAAGGGGGGGAACGGCATGACACTGGGGAAGGGGGTGGGGAGAGAACGGCATGAAACTGGGGACAGAGATGGAGGGGGCCCAATGAAACTGAAGGGGCAAATGAAGGGGAGGGGGGGAACGGCATGACACTGGGGCAGAGACGGGGACATTAAACTGTGGGCAGATGAAGGGGGAGAACGTGATGAAACGGGACAGAGATGGAGGATGGAGGGGGGACATGAAACTGGGGGCAGAGGAAGGGTGTATATGAAACTGGGGGAGAGATGGAGGGGGGCATATAATTTACGGGTGACTGTAGGAGGATTATACTGTGTGGGAGCACATAATAAATGAATGAGAATGGGTGGAATCAACATAAAAGTGGGTGGAACTAAATTTGAGGCGGCGCGCAGAGCGCGCCGCACATTTTGCCCCTCTTTCTACTCTTTAAAAGATTGGGAGGTATGGCGTTGGTGACGCCACACTCCTGCATGACGTCACTCGCTTCATCTGCAACGCACAGTGTCTCGACTCCCCCACCTCCTTTACAAGAGGGCCCACTGAGGCTCTGTCGCCCAAGGGCCCATAAAAACCTGGAGCCGGCCCTGGGTAGATATAATACTAACAGTGACCGACTGGCACAGTGGGGTAGAGGGCCCTGCCCGCGAGGGCATACAAAATAATAGGTAACAACACATGTTATCACAGCTGCTTAGCTGCTGGCAGAATTGTCAGCTGCTATCCTACTATGATATACAGTACCAGTGTAGTGTATGGGATTTACATAAATCACAATAAATCC
Organism: Leptodactylus fuscus; assembly: GCF_031893055.1. Taxonomy (NCBI): domain Eukaryota; kingdom Metazoa; phylum Chordata; class Amphibia; order Anura; family Leptodactylidae; genus Leptodactylus; species Leptodactylus fuscus. The sequence goes on from NC_134270.1 coordinate 96,460,164, forward strand.
TAATGCTGTGAGTTTTAATCACAGAAAAGGTCCACTTCTTACTGCAGTTTCACCACAGTTTTCAACCATTGTAGTTGCTTTTTGCTGTAGGTGGGTCCACTGTAGGATGATACCTACAATGGATCTATGATGTGTGGCCTTAGCCTAGGGTTGGGTTCATACATAATATGTTTCTTTGTGCCATTTTCCTTGGCTTCAGGTACAGTTTTAATGCAAATCACAGCATGTTCTCTAAATAAAAAAATCTATATATGAAATACGTGTGACTAAAAACAGCTTGTAAAAAAACCAAAATGTATGCATTTATGAGGCCAATATCGCAAAATCTATAAGCAAAGAAAACCTAATAGGCAGAAGAATCTGTGGGTCCCCTGAGATGTCTGAAAGCCACGAGACTACAAGATGTAGAGTATGAAGGCTGTACCTCAAGGTGCACAGAAGTGACACTGTTAGCAGATTCTAGCCATTTGGAAGAATCATTGTGCCAGTCACTTTCCAGAAAATACCAGACTGAAGAAGGCTCAATTACTCAGCAACAAATACTTAAAGTGAGTTTGCAGCAACGCATGACAAACAAATACACAGTATATGCCACAACTTAGTTGGGTAGACCGAAGGATGGGAGTAGTAGTGACATTGGCTGTGCCACCTGCTAGACCAAGCACACTCCTCATACACCCCAATCCCACACAAGGGCCACACACAGTTGAGGGGGGTCCTGCAGCACTACCAGATGGTGGTGGTAGTAGTAGTATTTTCCCCAGGGCACTTCTAGTTTGGAGAGGGGACCTCTCCTCTCTGAGCCGATGTGGTGGTGTTCAGAAAGGCCCTGATGGTTTGCAGGTAAGACTCAAGAGTTCATAGGTGCAGTGAACATGTAACAGTTTATTTGTGCACACCTGAACAGAGGGAAAACAGCAGCTTGACAATGAGGGTTGTAGTACACTGTCCAAATCCCAGCTTTGGTCACAGGAGGTTGCCCAGGAATACTTAGGCTATAGACTACAGTTCTCCACTCCTCCTCCTCTCATGCCACTCCCATCCGAGGATGTTGGGGCTAGTAGTGGAACAGGGAGCTCTGACAGGGATCTGGGTACCTGGATACTAGGCCCACATAGATTACTCCTGTCAGAGTCCACCATTGTTCCTCCTGGCACGGCTGCCAAGAGTCCAGGCAAACTCTTCCCTTGATGCAGGGCTGTCTCTGGATGAGCCTGGGGCAGAAAGTGGTCCTACTTGAGGTTGTAATGGCCAACCATTGGCCCAGAGTCCAGATAGGATGCAGGGATGCTCTGCACTCTCTGAACACTCACTGTAAACTGAAACTCCTGACCAAGGATCACCATGGAGACAAGTCTCCTACAACCCCCAACCAGTGGCCTGTGATAGGCCAGAGCTGAACCAAGGCAAGGATTTGAAGAGTGCAGGGGGATACCAAAGGGATAGCTGCACACATTACACATACCACAGAGGACGGGACATACCAACATAGCCCAGAGGCACAATAGACAAACACCTGAAGCAGAAGCCTTCTGGGGTGCTGCATATACACAGTGAAATGCCTCATAGTTGAATATAGAAATAGAATATAAGCACATGAACAGTGCACAAAGCGCCATTTAGCTTATCATGAGTGAAGACCTCATCACAGTCTCCCAATTCAGGCCATACGTTTGTAAGATGATGGTTTCCACCAGCTTACACATGCACCCCTTACAGTTACTCTACTCTTGCAGATACTTCAACATTACTACCTCTGCTGTTTGCTGGCCTCCTGCACTCACAGCATGACCAAAGCTGGAAGAGTTAAACCTCTCCTGTGTTCATGTGCTGGCAGCAGCCCCACGGCTGGCACAATATAACAAACAAATCCGCTCCCCTAGTCGCTACCTCTCTGATATCCTATTTCCATTTGCAGTGATTAAGTGGTTTTTACCGCTCAGACACTTGAAGTGATATCAGCTTATACACCTCCCACTAACCAGGTGCCCTAACGTGTCAATGCAGAGACATTACCATCGGGCCTGTCACTCTCAAGGGCATTCTGATCTTCTCCGACTGAGCTCAATATCTCGCCAGCCTGCCGCCACCGCCGCTCACAGCCTCAGTTTTGCCCTGTTTGGGTTTTAATTCACTTTGCTGAGATTGCTTTTGCATTCACTTGGTGACAGGTAGCGATTTGTTTGCCGGGTTCAATTTGACATTTATTGTTAGTATAAAACACTAATAATAATAATTAGCGCCTTTTCCATGTTGCCGGAGTTTTAATGCTGGTACACGGTGACTATAAAACATCCCCAATCTCTGTCAGCACACAGGATAGTATGATCATATTTGAAAGTAACAAGGGGTTTGTTTGGATGGCCAGAAGACGTGCTTCCCCGTGCGAACACTCCTTACTAAATGGGGCTGCACTGACAACTCGCCCTGTGCAGTCAGAATAAAATCATAAACCTACTTCAAAGCATTCTCTTTCTGATTAGTTGTCAGTGTCATATTGGAACCTAACCCCTTAATGTCCAAATTTTGTCTGAGTGACCATAAGGTGAAAAAATGTCTATCGGACTAATCATTCAGATATCTTCCCCTTCTTCATAGCCAGAGAATTTTGTGGACGCTTATGCAGGATTTTTTAACCGTTGAAGAACAACTCTATCCAGCATACTTAATAGAAACCAAATGCATATTATTATGTCTGATATGCTAGCTTTACCGGAATTTTCCAGGATACAACATTCAGGTCAGATAATTAGGATATCCATCATAAAAAAAGGGTAAGGAAAAGGTAACAAAGAGTAAGTCTGCTTTTGCTTCACTGACAATAAGCCAGGCATGGTACAATATAAAAAATAAGTTAGGCTGGGGTCTGACGATAACGCAGAAATACTGTGCTTTCAAAAACGCTCACATTTTCGTAACATGCCACATGTCAGTTAAACCTACGGAAATGCTAGCGTTTTCCATAAAGGTTTAATAGAATCAGAAAGTCCGCAGAGGAAAACTTTGCGAACTCTCTGTGAAAAATACTGTAGAAAGAAACATGGTGCATTTCTGCCGTGGTCTTTTTTTGGTGTTTTTCAGCTGCAGCTCAGTACGTGGGGTCTTAGCTTCAAAGGGCTTTTCCCATGAACAATTATATTTTATATTTGTAGAAAAATTAAAAGTTAAATAGAGATGAGTGAGTAGTACTTGATCGAGTAGGTATTCGATCGAATACTACGGTATTCGAAATACTCGTACTCGATCGAGTACCACTCGCTATTCGAATGGAAAAGTTCGATGCAGAACCAGCATTGATTGGCTGAATGCTATACAGTAGGCCAATCAACGCTGGTTCTTCTCCTACCTTTAGAAGTCTTCTCCATGCAGCTTCCCCGCGGCATCTTCCGGCCCTGAATTCACTCTGCCAGGCATAGGGCCTGGGCAGAGCCGACTGCACATGCCCGCTTGTAGTGCGGACATGCGCAGTCGGCTCTGCCCAGGCCTGATGCCTGGCAGAGTGAATTCAGAGCTGGAAGACGCCGCGGGGACGCTGCACGGAGAAGACTTCTCGGAGGATCCAGCCCGACCCTCACTCGTGGACTTGGTAAGTGTAATTTGATCAAACGTTGCCTACGCCTGAAGCGAGCATTTTCCCCCCATAGACTATAATAGGGTTCGATATTCGATTCGAGTAGTCGAATATTGAGGGGCTACTCGAAATGAATATCGAATCTCGAACATTTTACTGTTCGCTCATCTCTAAAGTTAAACAGTGTTGAAAATATAAATAATTTCAGATTTTGCAGTTTTAAAGAATATCTGTAGCCATTTTAGTGGTTGATCAGTGACCTATGGATACAACCAGGGATGGTTTTAGACAAAAATTAAAAGTGGGACCCCAAATGTTGGTATACCTACAACACTATCGTATTTTGTGAATTCAGAAAGCAGCTGCAGTACTTCAAGTGTCAGCCCCTGAAATAATACCCCCTTTCTTCCCCCAAAACAATAAGGGTTGGTTCACATCTGCTTCTGTATTCCGTCCGCAAGGAGTCCACATGGAGATATCTCCCCCCCGCTGAACGGAATATAAATGCAATTGCAAGTGCTGTGCTGTAAAAGCACACGGACCCCATAGACTATAATGTAGTTTGTGTGCTTACCGCGCACTGCGCGCATGAATCATTCCAGGCTGCGTTTGCTGCGGTGAGGGCCATGCCAGGAGTCTGTGAACAGGTGCGTCAATCCATCTCCTGGCGTTGCACTGCTTGCACTGAGGCAGGTGGCCAGCACTTTGAGCAATTCTTGTAAATAAGTAACAATGATTAAACTGATTTCCCATTAAAGCGCTTTCTCTTCATTTCTTCTTTCACATGGCGCAGTGAGGGATAGGAAACCGACATCTCAGTCTACCTGCAGTGCCACAACGGTGCATTTCTGGTCACATGTTCATTAATAAAAAACGCTTCATATACCGGCTAAAGTCCACTCTTTCATTGTGTGTACTTACTTTCCGGATACCCTGTATACTGTATAGTGCCCCCCTTATACAGTCCTATGAAAAAGTTTGGGCACCCCTATTAATCTTAATCATTTTTTGTTCTAAATATTTTGGTGTTTGCAACAGCCATTTCAGTTTGATATATCTAATAACTGATGGACACAGTAATATTTCAGGATTGAAATTAGGTTTATTGTACTAACAGAAAATGTGCAATATGCATTAAACCAAAATTTGACCGGTGCAAAAGTATGGGCACCCTTATCATTTTATTGATTTGAATTCCCCTAACTACTTTTTACTGACTTACTGAAGCACAAAATTGGTTTTGTAACCTCAGTGAGCTTTGAACTTCATAGCCAGATGTATCCAATCATAAGAAAAGGTATTTAAGGTGGCCAATTGCAAGTTGATCTCCTATTTGAATCTCCTCTGAAGAGTGGCATCATGGGCTACTCAAAACAACTCTCAAATGATCTGAAAACAAAGATTGTTCAACATAGTTGTTCAGGGGAAGGATACAAAAAGTTGTCTCAGAGATTTAACTTGTCAGTTTCCACTGTGAGGAACATAGTAAGGAAATGGAAGACCACAGGGACAGTTCTTGTTAAGCCCAGAAGTGGCAGGCCAAGAAAAATATCAGAAAGGCAGAGAAGAAGAATGGTGAGAACAGTCAAGGACAATCCACAGACCACCTCCAAAGAGCTGCAGCATCATCTTGCTGCAGATGGTGTCACTGTGCATCGGTCAACAATAGAGCGCACTTTGCACAAATAGAAGCTGTATGGGAGAGTGATGAGAAAGAAGCCGTTTCTGCACGTACGCCACAAATAGAGTTGCCTGAGGTATGAAAAAGCACATTTGGACAAGGCAGCTTCATTTTGGAAACAAAAATTGAGTTGTTTGGTTATAAAAAAAGGCGTTATGCATGGCGTCCAAAAAGAAACAGCATTCCAAGAAAAACACATGCTACCCACTGTAAAATTTGGTGGAGGTTCCATCATGCTTTGGGGCTGTGTGGCCAATGCCGGCATCGGGAATCTTGTTAAAGTTGAGGGTCGCATGGATTCCACTCAGTATCAGCAGATTCTTGAGAATAATGTTCAAGAATCAGTGACGAAGTTGAAGTTACGCCGGGGATGGATATTTCAGCAAGACAATGATCCAAAACACCGCTCCAAATCCTCAGGCATTCATGCAGAGGAACAATTACAATGTTCTGGAATGGCCATCCCAGTCCCCAGACCTGAATATCATTGAACATCTGTGGGATGATTGGAAGCGGGCTGTCCATGCTCGGCGACCATCTAACTTAACTGAACTTGAATTGTTTGTCCAAAATACCTTTATCCAGGATCCAGGAACTGATTAAAAGCTACAGGAAGCGACTAGAGGCTGTTATCTTTGCAAAAGGAGGATGTACTAAATATTAATGTCACTTTTCTGTTGAGGTGCCCATACTTTTGCACCGGTCAAATTTTGGTTTAATGCATATTGCGCATTTTCTGTTAGTACAATAAACCTCATTTCAATCCTGAAATATTACTGTGTCCATCAGTTATTAGATATATCAAACTGAAATGGCTGTTGCAAATACCAAAATATTTAGAACTAAAAATGATTAAGATTAATAGGGGTGCCCAAACTTTTTCATAGGACTGTATATAATAGTTCACCCTCATAAATAATAGTCAACTCAACACTCTTACAATAGACCCCGGGGACCATGCTTCCCCGATGTATGGATCAGCTGAAGTCTCTCCCTTCAGGACTGGCACCGACTTGTCAGAAACCCAGTTATGATTTGCTTATTGTGACCGGGTTTTCAGGCAGGGACACTACATGCATAAGAAGATAACCACAATAACTGGGTTTTTGACGCGTGACAGACAATAGAAAATGCATGTATAGTCTTTTGAAAAAGTTTGGGCACCCCTATTAATCTTAATCATTTTTAGTTCTAAATATTCTGGTGTTTGCAGCAGCCATTTCAGTTTGCTATATCTAATAACTCATGGACACAGTAATATTTCAGGATTGAAATGAGGTTTATTGTACTAACAGAAAATGTGCAATATGCATTAAACCAAAATTTGACCGGTGCGAAAGTATGGGCACCTCAACAGAACAGTGACATTAATATTTAGTAGATCCTCCTTTTGCCTCTAGTCGCTTCCTGTAGCTTTTAATGAGTTCCTGGATCCTGGATGAAGGTATTTTGGATCATTCCTCTTTACAAAACAATTCAAGTTCAGTTAAGTTTGATGGTCGCCGAGCATGGACAGCCCGCTTCAAATCATCCCACAGATGTTCAATGATATTCAGGTCTGGGGACTGGGATGGCCATTCCAGTACATTGTAATTGTTCCTCTGAATGGATGCCTGAGTCGATTTGGAGCGGTGTTTTGGATCATTGTCTTGCTGAAATATCCATCCCCGGCGTAACTTCAACTTTGTCACTGATTCTTGAACATTATTCTCAAGAACCTGCTGATACTGAGTGGAATCCATGCGACCCTCAACTTTAACAAGATTCCCGGTGCCGGCATTGGCCACACAGCCCCAAAGCATGATGGAACCTCCACCACATTTTACAGTGGGTAGCAAGTGTTTTTCTTTGAATGCTGTTTTTTTTGGACACCATGCATAACGCCTTTTTGTATGACCAAACAACTCAATCTTTGTTTCATCAGTCCACAGGACCTTCTTCCAAAATGAAGCTGGCTTGTCCAAATGTGCTTTTGCATACCTCAGGCGACTCTGTTTGTGGCGTGCTTGCAGAAACGGCTTCTTTCTCATCACTCTCCCATACAGCTTCTCCTTGTGCAAAATGCGCTGTATTGTTGACTGATGCACAGTGACACCATCTGCAGCAAGATGATGCTGCAGCTCTTTGGAGGTGGTCTGTGGATTGTCCTTGACTGTGCTCACCATTCTTCTTCTCTGCCTTTCTGATATTTTTCTTGGCCTGCCACTTCTGGGCTTAACAAGAACTGTCCCTGTGGTCTTCCATTTCCTTACTATGTTCCTCACAGTGGAAACTGACAGGTTAAATCTCTCAGACAACTTTTTGTATCCTTCCCCTGAACAACTATGTTGAACAATCTTTGTTTTCAGATCATTTGAGAGTGGGCTGTCCATGCTCGGCGACCATCAAACTTAACTGAACTTGAATTGTTTTGTAAAGAGGAATGGTCCAAAATACCTTCATCCAGGATCCAGGAACTGATTAAAAGCTACAGGAAGCGACTAGAGGCTGTTATCTTTGCAAAAGGAGGATCTACTAAATATTAATGGCACTTTTCTGTTGAGGTGCCCATACTTTTGCACCGGTCAAATTTTGGTTTAATGCATATTGCACATTTTCTGTTAGTACAATAAACCTCATTTCAATCCTGAAATATTACTGTGTCCATCAGTTATTAGATATATCAAACTGAAATGGCTGCTGCAAACACCAGAATATTTAGAACTAAAAATGATTAACATTAATAGGGGTGCCCAAACTTTTTCATAGGACTGTATTCATGGTCATATCCACTGGCAATCACTTAAAACAGATTTAGTCACCACTAAATTGATTAAGACTCTGCAAAAGTTTTACTTATATTTGCAAAACAGCTTAAAGGTGAGTTTACACCTGCACCCGATCTCCGCTTTGTGGGTTTCCGTCTTCTGCCCAAGAAACTGGACAGGAGACGGAAACTCCGCAGTCAGTGTCCGCCCGTGACCGTCATCTGGTCTCCACGGCGAAACCATTTTTTTTAACCAGACACAAAGTCCTGCATGTCCGACTTTGTGTCCATTTAAAAAAACGGTTTTGCCGCAGAGAGGCAGAAGACGCTCACGGACGCTCACGGGCGGACACATTGCAAACCCATTCAAATGAATAGGTTTGAAAACTGACTGCCAGTTTCCATCTCCTGTCCAGTTTCTCGGGCAGAAGATGGAAACTGCAAAGCGGAGACCAGAGCGCAGATGTGAACCTGCCCTAACTTTTAATTATTCACAAACTTAAACATAGTTCTGTTTATGGGAAAACAGCTTTATTCTTCGGGCCACAGTACAGTTGCCCAGAAGTATTTGGCCAGTCACTTTTGCTACATACAATACAGACCAAAAGTTTGGACACACCTTCTCATTCAAAGAGTTTTCAGTATTTTCATGACTATGAAAATTGTGGATTCACACTGAAGGCATCAAAACTATGAATTAACACATGTGCAATTATATACTTAACAAAGAAGTGTGAAACAAGTGAAAATATGTCTTATATTCTAGGTTCTTCAAAGTAACCACCTTTTGCTTTGATTCCTGCTTTGCACACTCTTAGCATTTTCTTGATGAGCTTCAAGAGGTAGTCACCTGAAATGGTCTTCCAACAGTCTTGAATGAATTCCCAGAGAGGCTTAGCACTTGTTGGCCCTTTTGCCTTCACTCTGCGTTCCAGCTCACCCCAAACCATCTCAATTGGGTTCAGGTCTGGTGAATGTGGAGGCCAGTTCATCTGGCGTAGCACCCCATCACTCTCCTTCTTGGTCAAATAGCCCTTACACAGCCTGGAGGTGTTTGAGATCATTGTCCTGTTGAAAAATAAATGATCGTCCAACTAAACGCAAACCGGATAGAATAGCATGCTGCTGCAAGATGCTGTGGTAGCCATGCTGGTTCAGTATGCCTTCAATTTTGAATAAATCCCCCACAGTGTCACCAGCAAAGCACCCCCACACCATCACACCTCCTCCTTCATGCTACACGGTGGGAACCAGGCATGTAGAGTCCATCCATTCACCTTTTCTGCGTCGCACAAAGACAATGGTTGGAACCAAAGATCTTAAATTTGGACTCATCAGACCAAAGCACAGATTTCCACTCTTCTAATGTCCATTCCTTGTGTTCTTCAGCCCAAACAAGTCTCTTCTGCTTGTTGCCTGTCCTTAGCAGTGGTTTTCTAGCAGCTATTTTACCATGAAGTCCTGCTGCACAAAGTCTCCTCTTAACAGTTGTTGTAGAGATGTGTCTGCTGCTAGAACCCTGTGTGACATTGACCTGCTGTCTAATCTGAGCTGCTGTTAACCTGCGATTTCTGAGGCTGGTGACTCAGATAAACTTATCTTCCGCAGCAGAAGTGACTCTTGGTCTTCCTTTCCTGGGGCGGTCCTCATGTGAGCCAGTTTCTTTCTAGTGCTTGATGGTTTTTGCAACTGCACTTGGGGACACTTTCAAAGTTTATCCAATTTTTCGGACTGACTGACCCTCATTTCTTAAAGTAATGATGGCCACTCGTTTTTCTTTACTTAGCTGCTTTTTTCTTGCCATAATACAAATTCTAACAGTCTATTCAGTAGGACTATCAGCTGTGTATCCACCTGACATCTGCACAACACAACGGATGGCAAAAGGGGCAACAAGTGCTAAGCATCTCTGGGAACTCCTTCAAGACTGTTGGAAGACCATTTCAGGTGACTACCTCTTGAAGCTCATCAAGAAAATGCTAAGAGTGTGCAAAGCAGGAATCAAAGTAAAAGGGTGGCCAGTTTGAAGAACCTAGAATATAAGACATATTTTCAGTTGTTTCACGCTTTTTGTTAAGTATATAATTCCACATGTGTTAATGCATAGTTTTGATGCCTTCAGTGTGAATCTACAATTTTCATAGTCATGAAAATACAGTAAAAATCTTTGAATGAGAAGGTGTATCCAAACTTTTGGTCTGTACTGTATGCTGGGCTGTATGGATGATGTATGGAATGTTGCCACTCAATAGTATTTATTTGTTCCCTGCTTAATGTATACTTATTTAAAGATATAGCTGTATAAGCCAGTACATTGTATGTATGTTTCAAGAGTACAATGTACTGGTTTACAGAGATGTATCAATATATTATGCCGAGAAAGAATACTATTAAAGTTTGGTACAAAAAAAACCCCTCCTGGTTCAAATAGTAGAGTGGCAGCCTTGCATACAGTATCTTTAGGTGTGATCCTGGGTTCAAAACCTCTATCACATCTAATGTAAAAATACATAGAATAAATCTTTAAATTTATGGGGGATCAATCTTCTCATTCATACTCACTGGACTAAGATAACATAACAGTGCAATGACTACTAACGCGCCAGCACCCAGTTGAAAGGGATTATTCCAGTGGCAAGGTGATGGGGCCTGAAAATCGTGAGCTCCCCAGGAAAGGCACATGAGTTGACATATTTGGAGATCAGTATGATTAAACCCATTAAAGATAGATCTCAATGTTACAACTTTACTAAAAAATAAATACTGTCATAGATATGATGAGTATTACGATATTCTTTATCTATTAGGGCTTCGGTCAAGAAAGAGGCTTATTTTGGTCCTGTACTTGCAGCACATATCGGCTACACAGCTTTTCTTCCGAGATGGGCATACTGTGAAGCATTTATGGTGTGCTGATCACATGATCCTAGTCCTCAGTGAGCAATTATAAGACAACTGTCCCAAGGCTGTCTGACAGCAGAAAAATCTTTACTGTTCCAATTAATTTCCAGTACCGGTAACATACAGTTAAGACTGTTAATACTGATGTTGAGGTGTGAGACTGGAGCAAGTTGTATCAACTGTGCAAGCACCATGCACCACATGCAATAAAAAATAACAAAGAACATTACTTAAGCATTTAAAGGAATTGTCCACTTTTCATAATGAATTTTCCAGTGGCTTGTAGCACAAAAAAAACCCCATTTCACAGTAGTGTTTATGTAATAAAAAAATGCTGGGTCCTCTATAATGAGGCAGTGGACCACCCTTTTAGAGGGGCATTTACTTTAAATCTCCATTGAGACGATGGCTGAAGTCTTGGTTTTGTTATATATAACAAGCTTCTTAGGCTACGGCCCCAGGGACCCCGCAGATAATAAATGTAGCAGAAACGCATCACATTTTTTTTCCTCAGTGTTTTTCATTATGTTTTTGCTGCATGTTTCTCTGCATTTTTTATCGCCGTTTTAAATCTATAGGGAATACGAGAACATTTCCACTGGCAAGATTGTCATTGTATGCATGCATGCATTTTTGAAAAACACTGCTTTTACCCAGCATTTTTTTCCACAATGTGTGGACTGGATCAGCCATAATCTCATTCACTCTGTTGGCACAGTAAAACGCAGCATTTTTTCCTGCTGTATTTCTGCAAGGTGGGACCTTAGGCCAAGGCCCCACGGGACATCTCATAGAGCTAACTGCGCATGCCTAGAAGTTTGAAGACAGCGCCGGAAGAAGACGCAGGGAGAGGCTGTTCCAGGGAAAGATAGAGGCAGCGCTGGAGATTTCTCTCGCTGCATTGAGGACACCCCCAGTGCTGCGAGAGAACTCATCTGCATACAAAACCAGGATTGCTACTGAATGGTGGCGCGGACAAGACATCTAAAGGTAGGAGACGAATAGCCTTTCTTAAGGCTATTCCTACGTGTTATCAAGAAAAAAATTCATTTTAATGATTGAATCCTTTTAAACAGTAAGTTTGTGTTGTTTTCCTCCACCGACTTTCTGTTGCAATTATACCTATGGGGAAACCGTCAGCATTTCTGTAGGTATAATTGCAAATTGGGCATGGAATTAACTAAAATCCCATCTACTTTGTCTGTACTGTAAAACACTGTGATTTTTCCCACAGAGTTTCCGCCTTGGGAAAATCAAAGCCAAAGCAAAAAAAAAAGAAGACACCGAGCGGGCCATAGTGTAGAACTGGGTTGAGATAATCAGAATGTAATATGAATACGGCTCACCTTGGTAAGTTGTGAATACACAACTTTAGTATCAGCAGTGGGATCGCTTGGCAGAGGATCCCTCTCTGAGATGGAAGCAGCTGCAGGGTACCTCACCCCGCAATGGTGTGTATGAAGTGTAGGTAGAGGACCAGAGGTACAGAATTGCAATTGAAGACTGCTTAAGAAGGACCCGCGCTTGCCATATAGGTGAAACAACACTTTTATTGGGTAACTCGCACTACTCGTTTTGGGCGTAAGCCATTCCTCAGGTGAAAATGTATCCATCATGTATTCGGCCCGACGGCGAGGAGCATTTGCACCTGAGCAAGGGCGAGGTTTACGCCAGAAACGTGTAGTGCGAGTTACCCAATAAAAGCCGTGTTGTTTCACCTATACAGCAAGCGCAGGTCCTTCTTAACCAGTCTTCAATTACAATTCTGTACCTCTGGTCCTCTACCTACACTGGATTGAGTAGAAGGGAGTAGAATTTCCCATTCCTTTTGTAGCCATGCCTGGTTTTGACTAAAAAAAAAAAACACTGTAAAAACTACAACAAAAAAGCAGCTTTTCCATAACATAGAGCCTTGGCCTTATGGGAAGACTGAGGTTGTGTGATTTTTGCAGTAATACATGATTTTACAATGACTGTGCGACAAAGAGGTTTTTTTTTTCCTTTTTGATGTTTCTCGGTTCCTTACTTAAGGAGGACCTTCCATTTCTATATGAGAAAAGAGATATCTCTATAAATTCTGGAAGGAGGCTGTGGACCATCTGCTGGGATCGGCATTATTTCATATAGTCTATAGTGTTGCCCCTTCCTCCGTACCTCCATACTGAAGGAGCAAATCTGTTGTTTTCACACAGATGGTGCTTTCAAATGCTGCATAGATCTGCTTCTCAGAATCTGCTGTTTTGTTAATGCATCCAACACGTTACCTGGCTGGTCGTTGACTAATGTATGTCCCACCAACTGTACGTGAGAAACAGTCAGATGTGTGTAGAGAAACACTCGGAAAATAATTTATTCTACTACATGGCCTCTGTACTGTATATTAAGCTTCACAAAGTTAACCCTACATGTGCGCTCGGACATAGAAATGATTCTACTTATAGCTGTATACAACATACCAAATACAACATGACAGGGTTAAAATAACCAATTCCATGGATAAGAATTAGTGACATCAGGAAACAAACACGGTAATGTCACTAGAAGTGAAATAAAGCTAGGTTTACATCACGTTTTCCCAATTTAGTTCATGCCCTTATTTAAGAAGAAAATATATAGTACAAATGTATACAAACACCGACACGGGAAGGGAATTTGCTTTACATAGACTTCAGTGATTAAAAAAAAAAGGGTAGTCTATATGCATTTTTATTTATCAGTGAATTCTATGTAAAACGTATGCAAATGAATGCTATTTTTTTTTTTTTTGTACACAGAGGCATGAACTGTATTCTAAAAGCACTATGTGAACCTAGCTTAAGGGTCCCTGGGCTGTTCAGAAAGTGCGTCCCTCAGTTCATGTCAAGGACAACAGTAGTTCTCAGATGCAGCTACAGGTAGCGCAGGAAAAATGCATAACTATTACATCTAATGGCTTCGAGGTGGTATTTCCATGGATCGTGCACTAATCTTTCTTCATATTCTCCGTTTTGTGTAGACCAACATGAACGATTCTTCCAGCCACATGGCATTTCTGTGGAGTTTGACTCACAAATGTCTCAGTCTCCTTACTTTTTTCATGCTCTTCATTCTGGTTCCCTAATAGGGCTGAGCGATCGGGAAAGATCGGATCCCAATCAGCAATCGAGCAAATTTCACGATCGGGATCGGCTGGAAAATTATCAAAAATGAGATTTTAAAAACGATCCTGAAATCTCAAAATCAGCTCAACCCCAGAGCACATACATTACGTTACTAGGGTTGAGCAATCGGGAAAGATTGGACCGCAATCAGTGATAGAGCAAATTTCACGATCGAGATCGGCTAGAAAACTATATTAAAAATGATCGACTCAACCCTATTCCCTAATAGTATCATCTTTCTGCTACCCCTAAAACTGTGCACCCAAACACTATGTAACAGTCGTTATGAAAACAATCATTACAAAATGAGACAGAGGCCTCTCAGAGTCGAGCACACAGCCGGTCAGTACAATGTACAACACAAATCACTGGTCGATCCACTTCAAGTTTATCCTCCACCACTTCACATTAAACTTGGTTTAATGAAAAATGTTGTAATTGCACTTGATTGTGATAGAAATGGTTCCCAGTATTAGAAGGAGAAGTTTAGCCCACGGAAAACTGAGGCTAAAATAAAGGTTGGAATTTTTATTGGCCCCGAAATCAACAAACTAATGCGATGACACATTCAGAACAAAACTCAACCCTCTGGAACTTGCAGCTTGGGATGTATTTGTGCTAGTAATGAAGATCGTCCTTGGGAACAGACGAGTCTGCTGAATTAGTAGATAACATGCTAGAGCATATGAACAACATGGCTGCTAAATGTCACTGAAAATACATTTCTTACATTTCCATCTTAACTTTTTCCCATCCAATTTGGGACACGTGACGAACATGGAGATTAGTTACATAAAGTTATTTCTGCAATGGAGAACAGATATCAAGGGGGACTACAGCTGGTTTTTGCAATGGGAAATATGACCGCTCACAAATGCAAAAGCACATGCCTGAAGGACTTATAATAGTCCTGGGCCTTGCTCAAGTAAGTCTTTTACACTGAAAAATGACTTTTTGAAATTTTGTTATTGCATTACATTTTCTTACATTGTTTACTACGAAAACTTTGATGTAGATCAGGAAATTGTTGGAGTAAAACTTGTTCTGTTCAAAATTGTTCAATGCCTTCCAAGTGCTTAATTCAATTAGGCATACTTATACATAGCAAAATATCCTGAAGTGTTACAACAATTCTGACTTCGGATTTGAAATCTGCACACTCAAGTTAGTATAGGACAAATGGTTTTTGCCCAATAGCAAACGAAAAGGTTTTTTTTGTTGTGTGGTGTAATGAGAGCAATTCAATTTACCATTGAAACCCCTTGTGGTGTCAGGTCCCAGAGGATAACCCATGATATAACTTAAAGTCGTTTTCTGACCTGCATGGAAAGGGTACAAGTTGCAGAACAGTTGGAAATCCCTGCTGAACATGAGAACTGGGGTGTTTTTCTGCCCAGCCTGAATGCAACAGTGGTCATTAAAGAAACTTCAGCCACATTTTGGAGAGCTACTGTGGCACTGTCACCCTTAAAGAGTACCTTTCATGTCCTCATCGATGTGGAGTATTGTATATCACTAGAAAGCAGACTACGCTGAATTAAGCGATCTGTCAGCATCATGGACATTATGCAGAGAGCTCATAGTAAAGCTCATTAACCTGGGAGATTTGGGAATATTTGATCAATTAAGTAAGAGAAAGTTGGATTTGTTACTAGAAACAGTTGATCTCC
Organism: Leptodactylus fuscus; assembly: GCF_031893055.1. Classification (NCBI taxonomy): domain Eukaryota; kingdom Metazoa; phylum Chordata; class Amphibia; order Anura; family Leptodactylidae; genus Leptodactylus; species Leptodactylus fuscus. The sequence continues at coordinate 96,475,873 of NC_134270.1, forward strand.
TTTAATGAAAAGAGAATCCTTAGCTTTTCCTATTCAGATGACTGGATAGCGCCTGGTATAGAGAACAAACGTTCTAGAATGCAAATAATCATACAAGCTCTGTACAGACAGGACTTATATACTTGGGTAGATTTATCCATCTTTAATAGACCATAATCAAGTAAGGAGTTAGGCTGGTTCCAGTGGCATCTTATGGAGATAGGTTGTGCTGGGTTAATATGTGATAAGAGATTCTCCTTGGGGTTGGTCAGAGTCCAGTGGCATCTCTTGGAGTTGAAGTGCCTACATCTGTCAGAATTCACTAATATATGGAGGCGATAAAGAGAGCTGAGATTAGTGCTGGGCTGGGACACAAGCCTGTTAGATGATAAATACAGTCATGGATTCTAATTGCCAGAGGCAACATATCCTAGGCTTTTTGAGTCAGGCAAATCGGTTGTCCTTATGATGGATGCCACCCAAAAAGGATTTTCATTCGCTGAGTCCTGAGTATCTGAGTGAGCAGGAGACCAGAGCCAGAAATCATAAGAAACACAAAAGTGAAAGAAGAGATAAAAACGCAAATTATTTTGACTTAAAGGGGTATTCCCATGTATATAAGCATTTTTAAAATTGTAGATAATTAAAAGTTAAACATTTTTGTATTTATAAGTAATTAAATATTTTGCAGAGTTTTAAAGATTTTCTCTAAATATATTTTGGTCACAGTCCAGTGGCCTTGATCGGTTGCCGGTGCATATGACCATGAACGCAGGACCTTTCTAAGGTCAGAAAATCAGCAATGGTGTCCTTATCATAGCTGGGATATCTTCTGATACATGTAGTGTCCCTGCCTGATAACCTGGCTACAATAAGGAAATCATGGCTGGGTTTTTGACAAGTCCCAGACCATAGAAAGTTTCTGCATTTGTGGTCGTATACAAGACAACAGATTGTTATCACTAAGATAGTACAGAAAATCTTTAAAACTTTGCAGAATTTGTAACTACTTTATTTCTACTATTTACTACTTTAATTACTTATATTTGCAAAAAATATTTAACCTTTAATTATCTACAAATACAGTTATGATTATGTTCAAGGGAATATTCCTTTAGAGATAGTGGCACCTCCAGAGGAGGAATATTTATAAACCAAAAACTAAAACTGTGAGAATTTTTATTTTCTTCTTGGAAATGGTTGCAAATTAGAATGAATTCTTACTGGTAATTCAGTTTCTGGGATTCTTCGATGATGTCCTCTCCCCCCATCAATACTCTTCTTCAGACTGGCACTTGGGGGGGATGCATTCCTGACAGCCCAGCGATATCGCTAGTGGGGAGACATCGGTGCTGAGATTAATGGCACAGATATCTCCAGCACCAGGGTGCGTTATGGGAAGCTGACAGATCAGTTTTGGAATTCGCAACATGTCAATTATACCTATGGAAACACTGGAGGTTTCCCCATACGTATAATTGTAACTGAAAGTCTGGGAAGGAAAACTCCATTAACTTTCTGCCTAAAGTGCTACGATGCGTTGCCGCTGCGGTTTTTCCCACAGTGATTTTTTTGCTGTTAGACATCCTGTGGGACCTTAGCCTTAACGTGTTTTTCCATAACACATTGTACTTCATGTTAGTGGTAAACACTGATCAATGATTTTTGGATTTATTTATTAAAAATAGGAAATTTGATGAAAATTTTGAAAAATTCACAATTTTCAAAATGTAAAACACTATGCTTTTCAGACAGATAGTCATACCAATCAAATCAAATTAGTTAATAAATATCATCCAACATATCTCTGCTTTATGTTGTTATTAACTTTTAAGTGTCCTTTAATTTACTTTGAATGTCAGAAGGTTTATAAGTCTAACTGCAATTTTTCAAATTTACAAGCAAATTTCCCAATCCATGAGTTAGGGACCACTTCGGTTCTGAAGGGAATTTTAAAACCCTGTATATTAGAAAACCCCATGAATCATTTTCAAATCTTCACCCCTCAAATAATTCAAAACAGCATTTGCAAACTTTGTTGACCCTTTAAGCATGTCACGGGAATTAAAACAATATAGAGGTGAAATGTAGATATTTAATTTATTTTAATAATACGTTTAATTAGCCCTATAATTTACACATTCACAAGGGATTAAAGGAGATAATGCATCTCACAATTTGTTATGCAATTTCTCCCAAGCGTGGAAATACCCCACATGTGGATATAAACTGCTGTTTGGGCACATGGCAGTGTGCCTAAGGGAAGGAGCGCCACAGGGACATTGAAAAGCAGATTTTGCTGGAATAGTTTTCAAGTATCATTTTATTAACAATGGGATGTGAAAATTTAAATTTACTAAAATGTCACTTTATCCCCAAATTTTTCATTTTCACAAATGGTTAAATGAGATAAAAAACATCGCACAGTTCCTTTGTTAGTTCAGGGCCCCATGGGATATAAATGCCACAATTGGAGCCGTGGGAAAAATCACGGTGTTTTACAGTCAGGAAAAAGTGGATAAGATTTTAGCAAATCGCACGTCCACTTTGCGGTAATAACCGTGGTGTGGACACGCCGCAATGTGTATAACTGGTGCAGTTTTAGAAATTGCAGAATGTCAATTATACCTACAGAAACACCGGCGGTTTCCCCATAGGTATAATTGTAACAGAAAGTCAGCAGAGGAAACCTCTGCAAACCTTCTAGCTAAAGCTCTTTGAGAGAAACCGCAATGCATTGCAGCCACGGTTTTTCTCGTAGTGCTTTTTTGCTCTGGGACATCTTGTGGGGCCCTTAGCCTTATGCTCTGTTTCCTCTCTTTGGAAACACCCTACATGTGGTCATAATCTTTTGTCTGGTGTGAGAGAGTGAAGGATGTAGTCTGGGAAGACAGGTATGTCCCAGCCAGGCAGCTATAGAGTATTTGGTAAAGACTCACACCAGGGAGGTCAGCTGACTAATCAAGGCCTGATAATAGTCTGTGTGTGAGGACTAGGAGCGGTGGCACCACACTGACAGAGCTGACCTGTTCAGACTGAACATACAAAGCAGGTATTGTGCCAACCGTTGTTGTTGCCAAGGTAGGAGTCTGGTAGCCAGTCTCCTGTGTAGTCAGGGAAAAGTTTGTTTGTGTTTAGTTTAGTTCTCAGCCGAGAAGGGTTTTGTTTTGTTTATTTGTGTCTTTGCAATGGCAATTAATGCACTGCAAGTGAATAAAGAGTGAACTTGTGTGCAATCCAGTGTCTGTGTCCCTGTTTCCTGCACTGCTACTGAGCATATACCTGAGCGGTTCCCCACACTGGGAATACAACAGGGCTCAGAAGTGAAAGAGCACCATGCAAATTTCAGGTCTAATTTGGACTGTTACACTACAATGATGGTCATTTAAAGAGGTGAAAATAAATCACCCCCAAAATATGACCCTATTTTAGAAACTTCACCCCTCAAGGTATTATTATCATTTTCAGCCCAAGAGTGCTTACCAAAAATTAATGTGCTTAGTGAAAATTAAAATTTGAAAAGAAACATGGCAAATATTTTGTACCCACTTTGTGTCAACAGAAACACCACATGCACACCTAAAACTTTGAATCCGGTTATCCCAGTCACAAATAGTAATTTATTTGGGGGTAAACTGCTGTTTGGACATACAGAAGTACTTACAAGTGAAGGAGCACTGTGCTTTTTAGCTTTTGAAGTATAGATTGGTTTTTGGATGCCATAATGTTTTTGTAGAACCTCAGAGATGCCAGTAAATTGGAATTCCCTAGGAAGTGACCCAATTTAGGGGTCATTTTAGGATAAATGAAAACGTGACATGATGCAAAAGACCAAACAATCTAAACCTGTGCTCCAAAAGCCACACAGTGTGCCTTTACATCAGCACCATGCTGAGTGTGCAAACAGAAGTTTATGCCCACACGACACCGTTGTACCCAGGATAATGTACTTAACAATGTTATAGGTGAGTATCATTTGGGCACAGAAGGTAAGGAGGGTTTGTTTTTGTTTTGTTTTTTTGTTTTGGAGCACAGTTTGGAGTTTGGACATCATGCCACTTGTAGAACCCCTGGATTGTAAATAAAGTAGAATCCTCAGACATGTGACCTGGAAACTATTTATCAAGCAGCCGTAACAAGTATTTTTAGCCCTTGTGTGTTGCATTAATTTAGTTTTCCAGAAATGGTGCAGGAAGGAGTTAACAAGAATGACTTTTCCTTTACCACACTTGGCATTACTCCATCTCCATGTCTTACCTTTCTCTTTAAACTCCAAAGCTTGGAATCTAGCAATGATTTTTTTCTTGGGAGGTTTAGGTTCCAGTAGAATTCGTTTCTGGTCCATTAATTTCTCCAGAAATTTTCACTAGTTCTGGTTTAAACATGTAATTCCCTCACAAAGGAAATAGTGCAGAGATTAGTTTTAGAGTAAGAGTTTAGTTTTAGTATTGTGTCCTGTTCACATTAAGCAATAAGATTCTTCTTACAAAATTGGACTGTTCGAGTAGGAACTTGACCAGATTCAAAAGAGGCATCTACTATGAAACCTGTAGCCTGAAGAAGCAAGGGAAGGGAAGCCAGGACATTTCCTGAAAGGTGTTTCACCAAAGTGAAATGTGGGCACCATTTGAAGTGGAAAAAAGTCAGTACAGAAAAATTAATAAAATATACAGTGGGGCAAAAAGTATTTAGTCAGTCACCAATAGTGCAAGTTCCTCCACTTAAAAAGATGAGAGGTGTCTGTAATTTACATCATGGGTAGACCTCATCTATGAGAGACAAAATGAGAACACCAATCCAGAAAATCACATTGTCTGATTTTGTAAGAATTTTTTTGCAAATTATGGTGGAAAATAAGTATTTGGTCACCTACAAGCAATCAAGATTTCTGGCTCTCACAGACCTGTAACTTCTTCTTTAAGAGTCTCCTCTTTCCTCCACTCATTACCTGTAGTAATGGCACCTGTTTAAACTTGTTATCACTATAAAAAGACACCTGTGCACACCCTCAAACAGTCAGACTCCAAACTCCACTATGGTGAAGACCAAAGAGCTGTCAAAGGACACCAGAAACAAAATTGTAGCCCTGCACCAGGCTGGGAAGACTGAATCTGCAATAGGCAACCAGCTTGGATTGAAGAAATCAACTGTGGGAGCAATAATTAGAAAATGGAAGACATACAAGACCACTGATAATCTCCCTCGCTCTGGGGCTCCACGCAAAATCTCAGCCCGTGGGGTCAAAATGATCACAAGAACGGTGAGCAAAAATCCCAGAACAACGCGGGGGGACCTAGTGAATGAACTGCAGAGAGCTGGGACCAATGTAACAAAGCCTACCATCAGTAACACACTACGTCGCCAGGGACTCAGATCCTGCAGTGCCAGACATGTCCCACTGCTTAAGCCAGTACATGTCCGGGCCCATCTGAAGTTTGCTAGAGAGCATTTGGATGATCCAGAAGAGTATTGGGAGAATGTCCTATGGTCTGATGAAACCAAACTGGAACTGTTTGGTAGAAACACCACTTCACGTGTTTGGAGGAAAAAGAATACTGAGTTGCATCCATCAAACACCATACCTACTGTAAAGCATGGGGGTGGAAACATCATGCTTTGGGGCTGTTTCTCTGCAAAGGAGCCAGGACGACTGATCCGGATACATGAAAGAATGAATGGGGCCATGTATCGTGAGATTTTGAGTGCAAACCTCCTTCCATCAGCAAGGGCATTGAAGATGAAACGTGGCTGGGTCTTTCAACATGACAATGATCCAAAGCACACCGCCAGGGCAACGAAGGAGTGGCTTTGTAAGAAGCATTTCAAGGTCCTGGAGTGGCCTAGCCAGTCTCCAGATCTCAACCCTATAGAAAACCTTTGGAGGGAGTTGAAAGTCCGTGTTGCCAAGCGACAGCCCCAAAACATCACTGCTCTAGAGGAGATCTGCATGGAGGAATGGGCCAACGTACCAACAACAGTGTGTGCCAACCTTGTGAAGACTTACAGAAAACGTTTGACCTCTATCATTGCAACAAAGGATATATAACAAAGTATTGAGATGAAATTTTGTTACTGACCAAATACTTATTTTCCACCATAATTTGCAAATAAATTCTTACAAAATCAGACAATGTGATTTTCTGGATTTGTTTTCTCATTTTGTCTCTCACAGTTGAGGTCTACCTATGATGTAAATTACTGACGCCTCTCATCTTTTTAAGTGGTGGAACTTGCATTATTGGTGACTGACTAAATACTTTTTTGCCCCACTGTATGTACATATTGACTCTACCAACAAAATAGTAAATGCAGCTCTGCAGGATTTAATTCAGGATCAATAAAATATACTACGAGTAATGTATTAAGCACACTCCACCAGCTGATCAGTAAGTGCAGCTCTGGAGTATAACATAGGAGCTACCTCACAATTAGGAGGGCACTATAGAGGGCAGCATAACAGAGGCACTGTCTCCCTGTTTACATCTTGGGAGACAGATTTGCATATTCTTTCCATGTTCCCTTGCAGTGGAGCAACTATGGCTGTATAAGTCTCCACACACCTGAGAAGGTGGTCTCTCCCTAAGGATAGACGTTATCCCCATAATCTGGTCTCTCAGCCTCTCACTTAAACCAAATCAATTCTCTCTAGGCTGCGCTGATGAAGTCCAAAGAGACAGAAACGGTGCCGTCCGTAGCTGAGAAATTGATTTGGTTATAACCTCGCATTATGCAGCAAATGATGATTCCCTGACTTCCCATCTAGTGCCTTTAGTTTACTGTGCCAGAATTATATACAACATCAAAACCAGTTACCTTATAAGTGAGGGGTTCATTGTATGACTGGTCATGATCAGGCTCACGTTATATAGAAGGTGTAGATACCCCCAAACAGTACAGGTGGACAGTAGTGACAGCTGAGCAAGTAGACAAATGCAAGGAATGAAACACGGTCTCATGTTGTACAACAGGTAAAGAAAAGACAGACTAGTCAGCAGTCTAGTAGTAGGTGCAGCTGCACCCGCTGCCAAATTTCCCCTAATTCACCAAGGCTTTCTATGTGATGTGTGACGGAAAGCGAGATGCTAAATAAAACCACAGAAAAAGATGTTTTAATAAGATGAAAATCCAAATGTTAAAATAATGAGCCATCTGCATGGGTGGCCCTCTCATGAGATGTGCCAAGAGCTTCACCATCTGTGAAGCATTTACCAGCTGTTCCTTCTCTTTCTGTGAGAATCTCAGAAATCATCACAGTCAGTAATTTTTACTGATGCATTTTATCAAAGAAAGCGTTTTCCCTTAAAGGGCTGGCACTAGTCTCAGCAAGGTAATGGGGGCAGCAAGTCCTATGGTTTCCTGGGTTATGCCAGCTATGAGCTCATGTCTTCACATACAGGTAATAGGGCATTGGTGAATCTGATCAAGCAGATGCCTGCTAATTATTAGAATTACTGATGATGTTATCCTGCCTACTGACAATATTGTGCTGAGCACTCATATAGGCTCTCGGATAATACTTCACTGTGCACTGAGAAGACATCATTGAGGACACTGATAAGACATCATTGAGGACACTGATAATACCTCACTGTTAAACCCCCGCACAGGGCTGATATTCCCCTGCAGGGCACTGTTAACACCTCACTGGATACTCTTAATACTGTACTGGGCACTCACATAGGCTCTCTGTTACCTGATAATACTTCATTGGGCACTGAGAAGACATCAATGAGGACACTGATAAGACATCATTGAGGACACTGATAAGACATCATTGAGGACACTGATAAGACATCATTGAGGACACTGATAAGTAGAGATGAGCGAACAGTGTTCTATCGAACACATGTTCGATCGGATATCAGGGTGTTCGCCATGTTCGAATCGAATCGAACACCACGTGGTAAAGTGCGCCAAAATTCGATTCCCCTCCCACCTTCCCTGGCGCCTTTTTTGCACCAATAACAGCGCAGGGGAGGTGGGACAGGAACTACGACACTGGGGGCATTGAAAAAAATTGGAAAAAGTCATTGGCTGCCGAAATCAGGTGACCTCCATTTTAGACGAATAGTGGATTTCAAATCCGGGTCATATGAGAATGTGAACTTTGTGACTATGAGACAGGGATAGCTGTACAGGCAGGGATAGCTAGGGATAACCTTTATTTAGGGGGGAATGTTATTAAAAATAACTTTTTGGGGCTCTATCGGGTGTGTAATTGTGATTTTTGTGAGATAAACTTTTTCCCATAGGGATGCATTGGCCAGCGCTGATTGGCCGAATTCCATACTCTGGCCAATCAGTGCTGGCCAATGCATTCTATTAGCTTGATGAAGCAGAGTGTGCACAAGGGTTCAAGCGCACCCTCGGCTCTGATGTAGCAGAGCCGAGGCTGCACAAGGGTTCAAGCGCACCCTCGGCTCTGATGTAGGAGAGCCGAGGGTGCACTTGAACCCTTGTGCACCCTCAGCTCTGCTACATCAGAGCCGAGGGTGCGCTTGAACCCTTGTGCACACTCTGCTTCATCAAGCTAATAGAATGCATTGGCCAGCGCTGATTGGCCAATGTATTCTATTAGCCTGATGAAGTAGAGCTGAATGTGTGTGCTAAGCACACACATTCAGCTCTACTTCATCGGGCTAATAGAATGCATTGGCCAGCGCTGATTGGCCAGAGTACGGAACTCGACCAATCAGCGCTGGCTCTGCTGGAGGAGGCGGAGTCTAAGATCGCTCCACACCAGTCTCCATTCAGGTCCGACCTTAGACTCCGCCTCCTCCGGCAGAGCCAGCGCTGATTGGCCGAAGGCTGGCCAATGCATTCCTATGCGAATGCAGAGACTTAGCAGTGCTGAGTCAGTTTTGCTCAACTACACATCTGATGCACACTCGGCACTGCTACATCAGATGTAGCAATCTGATGTAGCAGAGCCGAGGGTGCACTAGAACCCCTGTGCAAACTCAGTTCACGCTAATAGAATGCATTGGCCAGCGCTGATTGGCCAATGCATTCTATTAGCCCGATGAAGTAGAGCTGAATGTGTGTGCTAAGCACACACATTCAGCACTGCTTCATCACGCCAATACAATGCATTAGCCAGTGCTGATTGGCCAGAGTACGGAATTCGGCCAATCAGCGCTGGCTCTGCTGGAGGAGGCGGAGTCTAAGGTCGGACCTGAATGGAGACTGGTGTGGAGCGATCTTAGACTCCGCCTCCTCCAGCAGAGCCAGCGCTGATTGGTCGAGTTCCGTACTCTGGCCAATCAGCGCTGGCCAATGCATTCTATTAGCCCGATGAAGTAGAGCTGAATGTGTGTGCTTAGCACACACATTCAGCTCTACTTCATCAGGCTAATAGAATACATTGGCCAATCAGCGCTGGCCAATGCATTCTATTAGCTTGATGAAGCAGAGTGTGCACAAGGGTTCAAGCGCACCCTCGGCTCTGATGTAGCAGAGCCGAGGCTGCACAAGGGTTCAAGTGCACCCTCGGCTCTCCTACATCAGAGCCGAGGGTGCGCTTGAACCCTTGTGCAGCCTCGGCTCTGCTACATCAGAGCCGAGGGTGCGCTTGAACCCTTGTGCACACTCTGCTTCATCAAGCTAATAGAATGCATTGGCCAGCACTGATTGGCCAGAGTACGGAATTCGGCCAATCAGCGCTGGCCAATGCATTCTATTAGCCCGATGAAGTAGAGCTGAATGTGTGTGCTAAGCACACACATTCAGCACTGCTTCATCACGCCAATACAATGCATTAGCCAGTGCTGATTGGCCAGAGTACGGAATTCGGCCAATCAGCGCTGGCTCTGCTGGAGGAGGCGGAGTCTAAGATCGCTCCACACCAGTCTCCATTCAGGTCCGACCTTAGACTCCGCCTCCTCCAGCAGAGCCAGCGCTGATTGGCCGAATTCCGTACTCTGGCCAATCAGCACTGGCTAATGCATTGTATTGGCTTGATGAAGCAGTGCTGAATGTGTGTGCTTAGCACACACATTCAGCTCTACTTCATCGGGCTAATAGAATGCATTGGCCAGCGCTGATTGGCCGAATTCCGTACTCTGGCCAATCAGCACTGGCTAATGCATTGTATTGGCTTGATGAAGCAGTGCTGAATGTGTGTGCTTAGCACACACATTCAGCTCTACTTCATCGGGCTAATAGAATGCATTGGCCAATCAGCGCTGGCCAATGCATTCTATTAGCGTGAACTGAGTTTGCACAGGGGTTCTAGTGCACCCTCGGCTCTGCTACATCAGATTGCTACATCTGATGTAGCAGTGCCGAGTGTGCATCAGATGTGTAGTTGAGCAAAACTGACTCAGCACTGCTAAGTCTGCATTCGCATAGGAATGCATTGGCCAGCCTTCGGCCAATCAGCGCTGGCTCTGCCGGAGGAGGCGGAGTCTAAGGTCGGACCTGAATGGAGACTGGTGTGGAGCGATCTTAGACTCCGCCTCCTCCAGCAGAGCCAGCGCTGATTGGCCGAATTCCGTACTCTGGCCAATCAGCACTGGCTAATGCATTGTATTGGCTTGATGAAGCAGTGCTGAATGTGTGTGCTTAGCACACACATTCAGCTCTACTTCATCGGGCTAATAGAATGCATTGGCCAGCGCTGATTGGCCGAATTCCGTACTCTGGCCAATCAGCACTGGCTAATGCATTGTATTGGCTTGATGAAGCAGTGCTGAATGTGTGTGCTTAGCACACACATTCAGCTCTACTTCATCGGGCTAATAGAATGCATTGGCCAATCAGCGCTGGCCAATGCATTCTATTAGCGTGAACTGAGTTTGCACAGGGGTTCTAGTGCACCCTCGGCTCTGCTACATCAGATTGCTACATCTGATGTAGCAGTGCCGAGTGTGCATCAGATGTGTAGTTGAGCAAAACTGACTCAGCACTGCTAAGTCTGCATTCGCATAGGAATGCATTGGCCAGCCTTCGGCCAATCAGCGCTGGCTCTGCCGGAGGAGGCGGAGTCTAAGGTCGGACCTGAATGGAGACTGGTGTGGAGCTATCTTAGACTCCGCCTCCTCCAGCAGAGCCAGCGCTGATTGGTCGAGTTCCGTACTCTGGCCAATCAGCACTGGCCAATGCATTTCTATGGGGAAAAGTTAGCTTGCGAAAATCGCAAACTGACAGGGATTTCCATGAAATAAAGTGACTTTTATGCCCCCAGACATGCTTCCCCTGCTGTCCCAGTGTCATTCCAGGGTGTTGGTATCATTTCCTGGGGTGTCATAGTGGACTTGGTGACCCTCCAGACACGAATTTGGGTTTCCCCCTTAACGAGTTTATGTTCCCCATAGACTATAATGGGGTTCGAAACCCATTCGAACACTCGAACAGTGAGCGGCTGTTCGAATCGAATTTCGAACCTCGAACATTTTAGTGTTCGCTCATCTCTACTGATAAGACATCATTGAGAAACTGATAATACCTCACTGTTAAACCCCCGCACAGGGCACTGTTAACACCTCACTGGATACTCGTAATACTGTACTGGGCACTCACATAGGCTCTCTGTTACCTGATAATACTTCATTGGGCACTGAGAAGACATCATTGAGGACACTGATAATACTCCTCCCCCCCTCGCACCACTATGTGGCCACTGTATGGTAGTAATATTAGTTTTTATATAGTAGTTTCTGTATAGTTGTTTCTATTTTGCATTGTTCAATAACATTATGGATGCAATATTTAATGGGCAGTAATATTGGTCTTTGTACAGTGTTTTTTTATTCAATAATAGTATGATTATAATATTGACCCACTATGTAGTCACAATGTTAATTGTCACGGTATTATCTTGGTCTTTATTAGTTCTATTATTGATAACATTAGTCTCTGTATCCAAAAACAGCACAAAGGTAATCACAGTGTGGCGGTAATGTGTTTTTTGCTATATTGCTATGATATTTTCTTTCCTGTTTTAATATTTTACTATCATAGGAATAATGGGAGTCTTGTTTACCATACAGATTCGGTGGAAGGGGTAATAACTATATAGATGGAAATCTTTTTTGTATGAGAGGGGAGCATATACCTTGGGGTTTGTGCCTTTAATATTCACACCATCTATTGCTGTAACCTCTGGTGCCCGGAGGCTGACAATGCAGCTGAACTGTGAGGGCTGGGTGTTGGACCCCCACAGATCACATACTAATAACATATCCTGTGGAAAAGTTATATATATATATATATATATATATATATATATATATATATATATTTCAGAAATATTGTTGCTTCACGTTTAATTTTACCAAGACAATTATGCAGGAGGTATCCCCTGACTTTATCTAGAGGACCTGTACCCATGTGTTCCACTTTCTATTAAAATTGGATACAAAACGTGTGATGCTTATTCCACTGTCATTGTGATCTGTTAATATGATCTTCTATTTGTATTTTCAGATGTTCACCCCATGTATCAGATGTTTAGTGCACTGTACTGTTGCTATAAATAAAGGAATCATTTTCTAGATTTAGGGATGAAGCATAACACAGACGTGATAAGTGGGTAATAAGTTCACTTTCATGTATTATTACACAGGCTACTTCTCTAGACTGGTCGAAGCAGGGTTGCTGGGTAACTAGGAGATGCGTTATATAGACAAGTTAGGGCACAGAAGTGCTAAATGCTGTGCTCTTCATCTGGAAATTCAGTGCAATTTTGGGCTGATATATATATATATATATATATATATATATATATATTATAGTAAACATTGACATAGTATCACAGATATCTCCATTGTGTAGTTCTTTTATAGTGTAAACATGAAAGTCAAGCAGTGGCTGCATCATTGGATATGTAAGTCTTGTGAAAGTTGCACGCCACTGTCGACACATGGAGCAGCAATTACGGGCAAGGACAATACATGGCTTTCACAGGCCACTATCAATGTTTTGAGCAGTGGCAGCCACAATCCAGAGGCCAGGTACTAGTTCCACTGCTATTGTGCAGATCCATTTCCGATACATCCACCTCTGAATCCTCCTTTCTGGCCCATTTCCTAACAACATCTTCACCAGGCAGCGACAAAGGCACCAATATTGTTGCTGTGCTGCAGTTTAGATGAATAACACATTGTCCCTGGCACATGTCCTTAATCTTGTGGTTCGCTGCTTTATTAACCTGTATAGTGTCTTAAAAGAGGTGCTCCTCATCAGGATTGGACTGGGATGTCTAGGACCTGCCAGTTGAATTGTTTCTAGGGGACTGTTGCCAGGACTCCTGCAGATCAGCTGTACCAAGACAGCACAGTTATAGGTAACAACATGTTGGGAACCATGATGCTCACCCGCCATATGATGTGCACCACTGCACTGCATAAAATCAAAGCTACTCTCTGTATGGCACGTGAGCAGTGCAGCTCCTGGAATTGTTACCTGTAGCCAAATTGTACAGGAAAAGTTAATCTACAGAGACCCCAGCTGTCGGACTCCACAGATGTAATATTGACGGCCTATCCTATGGACAGGCCATCAATATTAGAAAGGTGGATAAACCCTTTAAAGAGGAATAGGAGCAACTCATGTGCCGGGCAGGAGGTGCAAACTAACAAAAAGAAATAAAAAAGCATACTCACCTGTCACCAGTACTCAGTTGTCTGCCGACAGTATCCATTCAGCCTTGTGCCAGCGCTTTCTTGCTGGGGGTCCTGCACCTCATGTGACCCCTAAGAACAATTAGTTATAGAATTTCCAGAAATGAGGCGCTGACATGAGATGGAACAGACAAAGGCAGGGGACGGAATAGTATGTTGTTTTTTGTTTTTTTTAATTTACCTCTCTGGCTGCCACAGTGGTCACTCCCATTTATGAAAAACCTCTTTAAAGGGGTTGTCTGGGCCAATTCACTGGTCCCCCTATACATGGGGCCTCTTCGCTGGTCCCCTATACTGTATGGGGAATAGTGTTGGGGCCATTATATTTTGTGAAGGCAGTGTTCAGGGCAAACATGCTGTGGGGGAGGGGGACATTAAAATGTGTGGGGCATATTAAAGTGGTTGTCTGGGCTTATTGTTTTATGGATAGATTATAAATACCTGAACAGTAGGGGGCCATTCAATACACAATACAGGGCTTTAAGAAGATAGCTCTATTCGCTTTATATTAGCTGGGCGCCATCAATGCAGCTTAGCTCCCACTAAATTGAATAAGTGCTGAGATGCAGTGAAGGTGTCTGACCCCTATACAGTGGACAGAGCCTTCTGCTTTCAACCCTGTATTGTGAACAGGACAGGCGCCGGAAGTGGCTCTGTACAGCCCATCAGTTTGGGGGCCAATCAGGTATTTATGGCCTATCCTGAGGATAAAACATAAAAATAAGCCACGCCCCTAATGCCCCGCACTTTAAAGAGGTTAATTAGGCCAGTGAGGTATATATATATATATATATATATATATATATATATATATATATGCTCAGCTGTCAGTCTTCTCCAAGCACGGTCCAGTCTTGCTGCACTGCTGTCTTCTTTTGCCGTAAGTCCTTGCCGGGAGTGACGCCCCAAGTTCTTTCGCTGAGGCCACTGATTGGGGAAGAAAACAAAGGAGCTGCAGGGCTGGAACATGTTGAGAGACACCAGAGCATTGGGGACAGGTGAATATGTTTTTTTTTTTTTCACCTCCCCAGCCTAATTTAAAAAAATGGGTGGATAGGCTCCTTTCCATGAGTGATGTGGCTAGGTCCCGACCCCGTAAAGACCACTGGAAATCCAGTCCGACGCTAGCTGTGTGGTCCTGATCTGTCCATGCTTGGTTGAAGGGGAGCCATTTTCTATTTCAGGTAGCAGAAGTCTAGAGCGCCCCAGGGAGGACAACCAAACTTGCAATATTTCAATTTTAACTGGTGAAACTGAAATGTGAAATTTCTCGATGTCCTGTTTTCACTCTTGTTGAGTAGAGGGTCAGATGTTTGATGTATCCTTATCAGAAGTGAACCCTCACATGGGAAGTTTCCTTCTAATTACTAGGGTGCTTCTTGTATCATTTGACTACATGTCACATCCTTTCAGATTGTCAGAACCAAGAGGGGTTTTCTATTGAAAAGGTTTAAGAGGCAGAAAGGCTTCAGTACCTCTCCAAATATTTCTCAGCCTGTCTGTCTCTTTCCTTCTCTCAGATCACTGTTTCACAAATCTGCCAGTCAGTCGTGTATCCCTGCTGCTTTCAGCTGACAAGAGCCATACCTGGCACGTCTGAGTGTGGACAGCCTCAGAATCTGACCAAAGGTTATGCAAAAAAGAAGGATAAAAATATCAGTAATACATTTAGTGCAATGATCATCGGAACATCACAAAGACAACAAACCTTCTTGTATTCCAGACTTGTATTCCAGAGACGTCTGCTAGAAGGGGAGCCTAGACTATAGAGATTTATAAGTTGAAAATGTCTAAGATGATCACCTAACCTCTTAAAGGGAACCTCTAGACACATTTGGGGCCACTAAACCATCAGCAAGTCTTTCTACAGCTGCAATAAAATAAGGTGCATGGACCTAGGTTTCAATGGCACAACGATCAAGCATGCTGGACTCATCTCCAGCAAGTTAAAACCTCTGGAGGGTAACAATTTCAGTTGTGGAGTGCGCATCGACATTCCCAGGAGTGGAGAAGTCTCACTGGTGCCAAAGGCAACCTTCAGTTATATATACAGTACATACAGTGTAAAAAACTGGTGAAGCGAACTGGTGAAGAGAAAATGGTCTGTCTGTATTGTTTGTCCCCTACTCCTGGTTCACATTACCGTATGTACTCTGTCCGGTGGAGTCCACATGAGGAGTCAAACCCCCCCCCCCCCCCCGAATGGAATGCCAACGCAACTGCAAGCGTTGTGCAGTTAAAGCACATAGGCATAGACTATTATAGTCTATGGGGTTCGTGAGCTTTAATGCACAGCACTTGCAGTTGCGATTGTATTCCGTCCGGGGGGTCTCCCTGTGGACTATAACCGGACAGAATACATACACTAATGTGAACCGACCCATATATATTGGTATTATTGATAATATTGGTTTTGATATTGTAGGTTTTGTTCAGTAACAATACAGTGATAATGTTCCTAGTATAGTAGGAGGCTACCAGAAAATGCAAAACGCCTGTAGTGTTAACTCGTTCTCAGCCATTTTTCATTTTTCTATTTTCACTCTTTTACTCTCTGCTTCCACAAGCCATAGCTGTTTTATTTTTCCATTCCCAGAGCCCGTAGGAGTGCTCTGATGATTTTTTGCAGGACAAATTGTACTGCGTAATGGTACTATTTAATATTCCTTACATTGTACTGGGAAGCTGAAAAAAAATCTGAACTGGAAAAAAATGAAAATTGCTCCATTTTCTAATGCATTTTGTTTTCACAGTGTTTACTGTGCAGTTAAATGACACATGACCTATATTCAGCAGGTCAGTGTGATCATGGTAAATCCAAATGTATATAGTTTTTGTTTTAATACTTTTACAAAAATACAAAACTTTAAAAAAAAAAAATTGAGTCCCCATATTCTGACACCCGTATATTTTTTTATAATCTGTTTACAGAGAGGTGTAGGAGGAGAAGCGTAAATGATTTCATTACCCATTGTTTGTTCTTCAGACCTATACCTGAATCCTTTTCTCTAATTCAATCTGCAAATAAAGATGGATACTCTCTGCGGGTCATCTGCACCATAAAATATCTTCTTGGATTCTTCCTTCAATATACAAAGTATCTTTTTCTAAAAGAGATTAGACATGATGAAAGGAGTGGTAAACTCCAGAAACGCATCGTCTTAATTACACCATTGTACCAGGAGTCTTCTCCATGCACCATGGTGTACACACTGGTGTTTCTCCAACTCATCCTTCCGAAATGTGTAAAGCCGGTTGCACACTGACCCATTCATTTCTATGAGCCTGTACACATGACTGTGAATCATACAGCCATATGTGCGGGCTGACAATCCGGGCCCGCAAAATATAGAACAGGTACTATTCCTATCCAATTTTGCAGCCAAGCTTCTGCACCTCTTATGCACTGAATGAAAGGGGCAACGGAAGAACGTGTTAGCACAAGGTTTTAGGCATCTTTTATTTGCGGAGCAAGTTGTATGTTTTATTTTTATTTTATTTTTATTTGTTTTCTAGTTCTGACATTTTCATTTTGCATATTATCTAGGAAAGAACAGATTGAAATTTTAACTTTTTTTTAACTTTTTCATTTTTTTTTTTTTTTTTTGCAATTATTTTTAGATTCCCTAAAGAACTTGAATCCTAGTGTTCCTGAGCACCCATACAATATACTTCATTTCTAATGTACATCAATATATAATAAAATCCTTTGATTTCTGCCTATGGCTACATGTAACAGAAGCTCAATAAATCCTTAATAAACTCCCAGCACTCATGGAAACAGATTGCTACCCCTGCAATTGACCAAGGCATCTGAAGAGAACAAAGCCCTCAATCACATACTGTAGTTTATGGTTAGGGCATTGCTACTGGGTCTCTTCTGTGTAAAACAGTGGAGAATGGGTGTGCAGGGCATCTGCTGAGCCCCTGAGTGGCACCATGGCCCACATACAGCAAGAATTTAGCAGGAATGTCTCTGCAACACTTTCTATACCTGCCCGTTTTTCAGATTTATTGCCAATCCAGTATATATGAGACCAGCTGAGACACAAGCTTTGGTAAACAATGAATGTGTAAGATCGACAGGCCCAACTGCAATAGATGTGGACAAATGCACCACGGGATATCATATCAAGCCTAGACCAGATATAGTGGTCTAGGCTTGAAGCGGCCCAACAGGGTACTGGAGCCTTCTTTAAATTTTACAGTTTTCCTCAAAACACTTCAGCTTTTGCTCTAATATTGGTATCACTTCACATATCATCATTCACACTTACTAAGTTTCATACAATTCCAGCAACTCTTTTTTTGGTGCATTATGTTTTGTCAATATGTGTATATTAACCCTTTCCCAACATCCGTCATATGGCGGCTGCTTTATACAGCAGACACCCAACACTAATGTCTATGATCTATGATGTCTATGATTAAACCTTCTGGTGCCTGAGCCAAAGCTGACTGAGGGGCCATTTTACCAAGAGCCGCCATTTTGTAAAACACCTACACATTAGGTATCCCTGTGTCTGAAAACACCTGCTCTACAAATCTATAAAAATATTTTTTCCGTACGGTAAACGCTGTAGAGGGAAGAAAAATCTAAATTGTCAAACTGCTTCTGCTTTTCACTGTTAACTGATAAAAATTTGAATAAAAAGTGATCAAAGCAATAGCAATTCCCCAAAATGATATAACTAAAAAGTACACCTGGTACCGCAAAAAAAAAGATGCCCTATATATCCCCATACACGGAAGTATAAAAAAAGTTACAGGTGTCAGAATATGGAGACTTTTAGAAAAAAAAAATTTTTGGCAGAGTTTTGGATTTTTGTTAAGTGGTTAAAATGTAAATAAAACCATATAAATTTGGTACCCCCCGGAATCATACCATAACATAGAATACAGATGACATGTCATTTTGGCTGCACAGTGAACTCTGTAAAAATGAAGCCTGTAAAAAAGTTGTCCAAATGCACTTTTTCTTCAAATCCACCCCATTCTGAATTTTTTTCCAGCTTCCCACTACATTGTACAGAATAATTAATGGTAGCATCATGAAGAAAAATTTGTCCCACAAACATTAAGATCTCATGTGGCTCTGAGAGAAGCAAAATAACAAAGTTATGGGGTTTGGAGGAGAGGTGGTCAAAAATGAAAATCAAAAAATACCTGCAGCGGGAAGGGGTTAAAGGGGTTCTCCAGCAATAAAAAAAATTATATATATATATATATATATATATATATATATACATATGATATATTTTGCAGATTGTTATTACTTTGTCCTTGAACTGTGCAAAACATTGTTCAGCCCCCCCACCTCCTTGCAAGTATTGATATACAGTATTTTATAGATTATTAGAGGAACACAGACCATCATGTTGTTCTATCTATTTCATTACCATTACATATTGAAATATTCTTTATTGTTTCTTATTTCAAGCACCAGGCTTCCTATCTCTGCTACTTGTAATGTTCCGTCTGTACAAATTATAGTTATTTAGTTTCTGATTATTTTGTGATACCATGGATGCTTCACTGTAGTAAGGGTTACTTGGCTGAATAACATATCACATATCCAGCTCGGCAAGGTTCAGGGGCCGTATGCCACTCTGGACTAAATGATTAAAGTGAATATCCCGGTTGTCTGGGAGAAGAAGCAGAGAAGTGTGAGTGACAGAGAAAAGTTTAGTGCAGGCTGAATTGTGACTTTGATTTTGCTGGAGACTGACAGCTCGGCGCTAACTGTGAAAGTGGATCATCACTTGTGTGGAATCCTGATCTCACTGTCAGGTGAATGACGGACTGGTGAGGGTGTGCCCTACTTACAGATAAACAGATGAATGTACAGTTAACATCATCGCTGCCTGCACAGTGCCCCAGCAAATTAATAACTAGCTGGCAAGGCCAGATTAAAAAGGACCTTTGGAACTGTTGGAATTTTTTCTCTAACCCCCATGATTTCCAAACAAAAATCACAGTTAGTTTGGGTTCCCGATGTGCCTTTTATGCTTTGTACTGTTAGGCAGGGGGACGTGATTCAGAGCTCCTATCAGAGGCAGCCAATGTCAGAATCACACCCCTTCCATGCTCCTGCCTGACACTGCCCTCCTGACCATACTGAGTCTAAATAGCATATCAGGCTCCAAAAATAACAGCATTGATTGCTCAGGATAGAACAATCAATGTGGTGGGGATAGAGAAAAAATTCCAACTGTGCCAGAATTAGTGGAGCAGCAAGCTATTAAATGATGTAAAGATAAACGGTTCTCTTTAAGCTTAATATAGGCCAAAAAGTATATTCATCTGTTTCCAAATGAGTGTCATACAGTGCCTAAATAATGCTGCTATATGTTGTCTACATAATAGTATTATCCACTACTCAAATATCAGTGCTGGGAAGATATGCATAAGTACATCCCATCCTCAAGCCCGTTACTTGAATTGGAATCTCTTGAGCAACAATGCATTAACATACCTCTTAAGAAATCAAGACTAAATATGGTAAGAATTGGGAAATCAGAAGTTGGAAATTTACGAGGGATCGTAACTGGAATAAGGCACAAATTTGTAAGAATGAACCCTTAAATGAATGTTTTTTTCTACATAGCAAGACTTTCTTCCCCAGAAAAAAAAAAAAAAACAGACCTAGATTTCAACAGTTCTTTTTACATTTCTCTTAGCTTTAGTAGAAGCAGGTCTAGAATTATTATACATCTCTGTCCAGATGTCCTGAATATTTTTTTTTTTTTTTTTTTTGTAGATTGTGAGCCCCACATAGAGCTCACAATGTACATTTTTCCCTATCAGTATGTCTTTGGAATATGGGATGGAAATCCATGCAAACACAGGGAGAACATACAAATTCCTTGCAGATGGTTTTTTGCCCTTGGTGGGATTTGAACACCAGGACTCCAATGCTGCAAGGCTGCAGTGCTAGCCACTGAGCCACTGTGTGGCCCCCAGATGTCCTGAATATTTTGACTGACACATTTGAAAGCCTCTGGAGTCTAAGCAAAGATAATAAAGGCATATTCAGGTTTCATCCCTGGACAGTCCTAACCAGGGGACTTGAATTCTGCTTGAAATAACAATTCAGGACAGTTATCCTTGTTTGTATAAAGAAACTACTCAAGAACCACTATTCTTAACCACTACTCTGAGGTGTAAAAACTCGGGCTGGGCTCAAGATGGCAAAACTGGACTTATAACAGTCCCATTTTTCAGGGTACTAAAAGTATCTTACGAGAAAAAGTTATTCCCAGTTGGGAAAAATGATGTAACAAATAACCAAGAAATATGACGCAAGCAATGAAATAGGAACTCATCAATAGATGACAGTATGGCGGGGATTCTATATGGTGAGCAGATGATTAAACAAACAATAACAAACCTTAACAACCGGACCCCACTTACCCCACTGACCATAATGATAAAAGAAACCTTAATCTGCAGTACTGACCCTAACACAAACAAGAAGAGAGCACCAGGTACAAGAGAATGAAACTAAGCGATCTGAACACTAGTAAGAAGTCAAGGAACAGATTGCTACAAATAAACTGGAAACAAAGACTTTGCATGAAACTGGAAATGGAAGTAGAGCAAACCTTCAGAATAAAACAACACTGCACTAGTAACACTGTTGGACTGGAACAAGAGACAAGCATAGAGAAAATGCCCGTGTTAAACACACAAAGCCCATTCTATAAGCAGCAACAAGCTGAGGCTTTTTTTATTTTTTTTTTTTTTTTTATTAATTACACATACTTTATTTTTAATAAACTGTCACTTTACCTAGGGGCAAAATCTCATGGACAGAAAATCAAGCAAAACCTTATGCATGCAAAGATTTCTATAGACACAAAGTTTGTTCCTCTTTTGAAGAGAAGAAAACAAATTTAGACAAAATGTAACATTTGGTTTACAAATACTACCTAAACATAAACCATGGATCCTTTTGGTTTTGACAGTACATTTCAGAGTAGGAGGAAAATGCAGAGATTTGTTAACAGTAATGTCACACATTTCTCAACAAATATCAGTTTTTACAGCCAAAAAGTTTTATTTGGTTTTACAACAAAAAGGAAAACAATACATCATATCATATCAATAGAAGAGAGACAAATAAGCGCCGATGCAACCAGCCTGGGGAAGGAGGGTAACAGAGAGAAATGAAAAGGGGAGAGAGGGAGAAAAACAGTAACAAAATATGCAAAAAAACTGGTATGAAAAGAAGAATAGTAAAAGACATTCCACAACTGCCAGACTTTCTGGTGAGTACTGTCATCTTGCTGTAGAGCCGCAACCAGGTCCTCCATCCCCCTGATATCTCTGGACATTATGGACATGGGGACAGCGCCGCACCTCCCATGAGGTGACCTGAAGCGACCGCTTCAGGCGGCGCTATGCCAGGGCCCCGGGAAGGGCGGCATTTTTGCTTACCTAAGCCAGTCCAGGACTAGCATCACCGAGCTCCAGCGGCCTCCCCAGAGAGCAGGTCCTCTCCGTGCCTGCTCTCTGCCTGCTAACGCCGCTCCGCCATGCCCCCTTCACTCCGTCCCTCTCCCTTCATTCCGCCCCGCCCCCTCCTCGGGGGGGGGGGGGGCGACTTTCTGTCGTCTGCCTCAGGCGGCGAAAAAGGCAGGTAAGGCAGGTTTAGCCCTGCGTAGGAGTAAAGTAGACTTCCAGCAAGGGGGAATGACCTGGCTATGATCAGCATAAAACCTTACCCTGAAGAGTGCAGCCCAGCAGCCTCCGCTCCATACCTTTTGAGTGGGGCCTGCAGTGTGGCACTGACTGGGTACATCCCAAAACTGTTATTATCTTCAGTCCCCAAAGTATAATGATCTGAATCCCATGGGATGTTATTAAACATAACAAACTGTGTGCATGGGCCACTATAGAATATTATACTATGTGGAGGCCACTTTGGGATATTATACTCTATATATGGGCCACTATGGAATATTAAACTGTGTAATGGGGCATTATACTGTGTGGAGGGGCCACTATGGGGCATTATATTGTGTGGTGCGGCCACTATGGAGCATTATATTGTGTGGAGCGGCCACTATGGAGCATTATACTGTGTGAGGGCCACTGTGGGAATTATCCTGTGTGCCCTATGGGACATTATTTTTGAGGATGTTGTCCAGGAATTGGACAAACTCTGAAGAAGACGGAGCAGGCATAACATTTAAAGAAAAAACACTCAGCTGTCCAGTGTCTGACTCTGCAGCCATTCAGTCACACACTGGCTTCATTCCCCATGTGACCACTGAAGCCAATTAGTAGCCAATTAGTAGCCTCCTCGGTTGCTGGAGAGGAGGCAGTGATGTCACTTACATATATCACTGACACCTCTCCAGCAACTGCCACGGATTGACTTTGGCGGTCACGTGGGGTACTTGGGAACCTTGGACCAAAGCACAATCTGCACCTGAGCTTCAGCAGCGTACAACAGAGTGCAAGGGAGTATGTTTTTCTTTTTAATGTTACACCTGCCCTGGGTCTCTCCAGAGTGTCTAAATTCTGAGAGCCTCTAGACTGAGGAGTCAGTGGACTGGGAGTCTGATGGCAGTGGCTTCTGCACCAACAGTGTAATTGCCACCCTGACCCAACTTTACTTACATAGGACTGCTGCCTTTATTAAAAATAATAATAATAATAATAATAATAATAATAATAATAATAATAATACATTCTATTTATATAGCGCCAACATATTTCGCAGCACTGTACAATTTGTAGGGTTCAAATACAGACAAAAAGATACATTAAAAAGAAATAGTCATTTCACTTTATGGGACTGAGGGCCCTGCTCGCCAGAGCTTACAATCTACGAGGTAGAGGGGGAGGGCTGCCTTTACATATAAAGCAGGCAGCCCTGTGTAACAGAAGTGTCTGCTTTACATGGAATGAGAGGCAGCAGTCCTGTGTAAGTTACAGTTTCAGTCTGACATGATATCTTACGTAAGACTGCTGCCTCTCCCTCAATGTAAAGCTGTTCTGTGCCAAGTTACTTTTACACATGGTTGCTATACATGGCGGACATGTAGGAGCTACTTGTGCTGGCCCCTGCCTACTTGCATTGACTCCACCTTTTACATTTTTTCCTAGGGCTACTCTCAGGTCCCAATCCGCCCCTGAATCGCTCCCACATCAATTATCCGTTTTGCTGCCATACAAGGCTGTGGAGCAACCACCATTGCTTCCAATTATGGATATGATGACATGAGGGCGCAATGAAAGGTTCTTTTTATGTTTTCAATGGATCTAAATAAGCATGGATGTATTTAAACATTGATGCCATGCTGGACTAGTATCTTTTTTTTACCTTCTTGAGGGTAGGTCATTTCTATGAAAAATTTCCTTTAATCATTTCTTTGCTGCAAGAGATCGTGAACAACAATAGTAACCATTTACACAGATCCTGGATCACAAATCACACAGAAAGTTGTGAACAGTTCACTCAAATCTATTCATCAATACTGCATTAATAAAGTATTTTTTGTGTGTTATCTGATTTAGTATTTAGGATTTTGGAGGTGTTCATTATAGGGGTTCTTTTCATCTACTAAAGATGTTCTTTGTTCGTGTTTATGATTTCTGCCTTTTTACCTCTCTTTATTGTAGCAGAGTACACATAATTCTTCTCTTGCCTGTTAGACTCACCAGTCTGCTAAGGAGGCCATTGGAGGCTCTAACCTGAATATACAGGTTCTTTGTGCCTGCGACCTACACTCATTGCCTCTGCTGTCGTATTCCTACCATTGGCCATAACAACACAGGGACTTGATACCTCAACTCTGCTGTGTGAAGCTATTTCAGCTACTACAGTTCTGCTCTACAGCCTGTTCCAGGACTGTTTCATTGCTACACAACTACAGCTCTGGTATACAATCTGATGTATCTCTGCATCGTTGTCTGTAAAACTACAGCCCTGCAGGATAAGACTTAACGTGCTACATGACATCCAACTTGCCAACACTGATACACGATTTCCACCAGTCCATGTCCTTGAGACTTAGTAAAGCCATCATATGTTGTGTGACCATGACACCATGGAGAAGTATGTAGCACTCACTCTTTAATGCCACAACAGTCAATATAATAGTCCTGGAAACCCTCTTTAAGTTGGATCAACAGTCAAGACCCTCATAGGCCTAGGTTTACAACCCTCTTAAATAGCTATAGGTGCTCCCTTACAATAATATGTTAACGGAAATACCAGGCTAATGGTAATAAGTTTTGCAATTTGGAATGTATAAACCTGTGGTGCAAATAAATTAGATTTGCCAACATTTTTCTGCCGGGGAAGTGCTAATTCTTATAATGTCAGAAGAAGTGCTCTAAATCTCATGCTGGATGTCCTCCTGGGAATCTCCTAGTAAACCCCAAGGATCATTCGGCTAATAGTCATGTATCATCTGTTGGCAATAGGTGAGAGTCAAGGTAAGAGATAAGGGCAAAGGCAAAGGCTTTGGTAATGGCTTAGGTAAGTGCTGAGGTAAGAATTGAGGTAAGAGGCCAAGGTAAGAAGTGAGAACACAACTACATTACATAGTCTATTATATTTAATTAACAGAGCAATATAAGGAAAAAGGTGACAAAGGTGAAGGCTCTCCGTTCTGTCAACATGTATCGAACAACATGATGCTTAGAGTAAAAATAGGTATTAAAATGTGTATCTGGGCCCCACATTCTATGCCACGGGGAGGCCTGAAAGTGTCAGGCAAATCTTGTCGTGTCAGAGAGCCTGCAGCATAAACAGTCCTCGGGGTAGATGGTGCCAGCGCTGCAGCTGGTTCTCTGCTGCATGGGAATAAAGAAATGAGCACCAACACTCTCTTCTACTTTTATTACAATTCTGAATGTTGATGATGTTACTGGTTGACTATGATGAAATTATTAAAATATGGTTAAATCATAGGAATACTAATCAGGAGCATAGATGGGAAAATACTTAATCTGTAGTCCTAACTCTATCAAGTGCCCAGGAACACCTACTAATGTCCAGTCACATTTTGTAAGGCCAGTCATAGACATGAAATATAGTTGGCCAGGACACAAGTCTGACTATATATTTCTCATTTGTCAACTACACCTGAAACAGACACCCAAGTCAAGCTCCACCAGTGTTGTAGCTAAAGCACTGCCATACTCAAATGAAGAGGCCCCTGTGCATACCATATGTTCATAATCTTAACAACTACAGTTTATGTACTGTAATAGCACAGCGGGTATTTACATATAGTCACTGGGTCTCTGCTATATTATATGGGCATTACATTGATTGTGGACATTAAGTCCCCTGGCGCCTCAGTCAAAGCGGGGTACCGTTTCTCGGCAGATTGCCCGTGCCTGGAATGAGATTCAGGGCTGGGGTTCCATTGCCATGTAAGCCGGGAACCTATTGAATACTCCCAGCTTTGGCTGGTATTCATTTGCATGACAGGCTGCTTTATGCAGCTTGTCATACATATTCCACTATTTTGCAATGCATTAGCATTGAAATTTATTACATTAGTGATCAGGCTCCCTGCAGTTCAAGACCCCAAGGGGGTCTAATAAATACTGTAAAGTATTAAAAATTTTTTTTAAAAAGAATCAAAAATTCAAATTTCAAATCATCTCCCGCTACCCAGAACACATATAAAAGTACTTAAATACACTGCTCCTAGATCTGAATGAATGAAATATTCTCATTGAATACTTTGTTCTGTATAAAGTTGAATGTGATGACAACAAAATCACACAAAAATTATCAATGGAAATAAAATTTATTAACCAATGGAGGCCTGGATCTGGAGGCACCCACAAAAATAAAGTGGAAAACACACTACAGGCTAATCCAACTTTGATGTAATGTCAAAATGATGTTCAGTAGTGTGTGTGGCCTCCACGTGCCTGTATGACCTCCCTACAACGCCTGGGCATGTGCCTGATGAAGTCATGGATGGTCTTCTGAGGGATCTCCTCCCAGACCTGGACTAAAGCATCTGACAACTACTGGACAGTCTGTGGTGCAACGTGACGGTGGTGGATGGAACGAGACATGATATCCCAGATGTGCTCAATCAGATTCAGGTCTGGGGAACGGGCAGACCAGTCCATAGCTTCAATGCCTTCATCTTACAGGTACTGCTGACATACTCCAGCCACATGAGGTTGGCATTGTCCTGCATTAGGAGTAACCCAGGGACAACCGCACCAGCATATGGACTCACAAGGGGTCTGAGAATCTCATCTCGGTACCTAATGACAGTCAGGCTACCTCAAAGAAATGCCACCCCACACCATTACTGACCCACTGCCAAACCGGTCATGCTGAAGGATGTTACAGGCAGCAGATCACTCTCCACGGCATCTCCAGACTCGTCACGTCACGTCTGTCATATGTGCTCAGTGTAAATCTGCTTTCATATGTAAAGAGCACAGGGCGTGAGTGACGAAGTTGCCAATCCTGGTGTTCTACGGCAAATGCCAAGCATCCTGCACGGTGTTGAGCTGTGAGCACAACCCCCATCTGTGAAAATCAGGCCCTCATAGCATCCTCATGGAGTAATTTTCTAACCTTTTGTACAGACATATGCACATTTGTGGCCTGCTGCAGGTCATTTTGCACGGTTCTGGCAGTGCTCCTCCTGTTCCTCCTTGCACAAAGGCAGATGTAGCGGTCCTGCTGCTAGGTTGTTGCCCTCCTACGGTCCCCTCCACGTCTCCTGATGTACTGACCTGTCTCCTGGTAGCGCCTCCAGCCTCTGGACACTATGCTGACAGACACAGCAAACATTCTTGCCACAGCACGCACTGATGTACTATCCTGGATGAGCTGCATTACCTGAGCCACTTGTGTGGGTTGTAGAGTCCGTCACATGCTACCACGAGTGTGAAAGCATAACCAACATTCGAAAGTGACCAAAACATCAGCCAGAAAGCATTGGTACTGAGATGTGGTCTGTGGTCGTCACCTGCAGAACCACTCCTTCATTGAGAGTGTCTTGATAATTGCCAATAATTTCCATCTGTTGTCTATTCCATTTGCAAACAGCATGCGAAATTGATTGCTTGGAGATAGATTGTGTTGCTTAAGTGTTCCCTTTATTTTTTTGAACAGTGTACTTTGAAACCAAAACACATTAGCTATCCCTATGTCCAAAAATGCTTTTATTTCCTGTTACCTGTCCTGCCTTTTCACCTGAACTATCTATCTGCAAAAAAAAAAAGAAATAGTTGGCAGTCTTTAAAGGGGTTGTCCCATCACAAGGAGCCTATCTATACTGCTTGTTAATGTGAATGTAAGACTTTTCCTAAATACACTGCTTCAGCAAAACTGCTTTGTTTGTCCACTATCTTACTTTATTCTTTTTTTTTTTACACATCCCTTGACTTATCTGGTCATAAGTCAAGTGATGTATCTGCTGCTCTGAGGGGGGAGGGAGGAGGGGCTAAGTGCATGGGAGCAAGCCTGGAGAGGGAGGGGTAGTTTACCCTTTGGGGGGAAGGGGCTGCCAATACAGACTCGGCATCCACTGTAATAGAGAGGCAGATGCCGGGGAGGGGTAGACGCCGGCACAGATGCCTGCAACATCGCTATGCTCCTACCCTGCATGAAGCCAGCAGCTGCAGGAGCGATGCTGCTATTCAAGGGATGGGGGGGGGGGGTGGAGGAGCAGAATTTTTACGCAACAAAAACGCGACACGTATTTTGACGCGTTTTTTACACGTGTAAAAAATTTCATTGAAGTCAATGCGAGTGTTATTTTTACACGTGTAATCTATACACGTGTATTATGCTAAAATGCGCTTGCGTTAACTCCGTTAGCGCCCTTACATGTGAAAAAAACACGTCAAAATACACTTCAAAATACACGTGTAAAATGTAATTGAAGTCAATGGGAGTCTTATTTTTACACGTGTATTTTTTACACGTGTATTTTGCCAAAATGAGCGCGCGTTTTCTCCGTGTGAATGGACCCGAACAGTGTCTCACCTTCCTGTATATATTATACATATACTGTATAGAAATACTTTTACTTTATGCAAAGCTAAAGCAGACACATTCCAACTGTGCACAATATTACTTCTGGTGAGCTCCATCTGTTTACGGCCAGGTAGGTGGCGCTGTTACCTGTTCTAAACTGAGACTGTAGAGAATTTCCATATGTCCTAAAACATCGAAGACGTGACTCTAACAAGTAGAACAATGGGATATAATAAACGTTATCTTACCCTAGGTTCACACATGCGTTTCTGGGGGTCCATTTGGGGACTCCCCAAATGGAAAACAAATCTGCTTTAAAAAGCTGTTACCCTTAGAAACCCGTGGACCCCATAAACTATAATGGAATGTGTCGGGTTTCTGCCCAGTTTCCGCCTGAAAAGATGGAAAAATGGGGAGAGAAAAGTCCTGCTTGCAGCACTTTTCTCACCGCATTTTTAAAGCGGAATGGAGAACAACTCCTCTGGCTAGGGGAAAACCTGCGGGGACGTGTTATCTCCCTCTGAACCTGTGGCAGCTCACTGGAGACCACTGTCTGTTAGTCTAGTTGCAGACGACCATGTGTATTTTGTGGTCCACAAACTAGTTATGAGTTTTCTTTTTTTTGCGGACCTTGTGTCTTCAGTGTGTCTTCAGCATCAGTGTCATGTGTCTGCAAAAACAGTGTGTCATCAGTGTGTAATCCGAGTTTGCAGATCCACAAAAAAAAACCCCCAAAACACAAGAGATATCTAATGTTATTTTTAGCTTCTCCTCAAATACAAATGACACATGGAGTACATCAGTGTGCCGTCCATAGTTTTTAGTCTCCCATAGGCTGCTATGGGTGAGTTCATTCCGTAAACACTGAACAGTATAGGACCTGCTCTATACTTTGCGGCACCGACTAACGGCCTGCAGACTGATCAGTGGAAATCATGGTTGTCTGCATGGGCCCATAGAAATGAATGGGTCAGCGTGCTAAAAGGAAAAACATGGATAACACACTGATCTCTCCCACGGTCATCTGCAAGGGGCTTAATATTGGGGGAAATCTGAGGCTGAACCCAGTAATTACAGCATGTGGAATTTTTGACAGGTTTGTATGACATCTAGTGAGATGACAGGCTGGTGACCTGCAAGCTGTGACTCTCTAGCTGTTGTGTAACTACAACTCTCAGCATGTCTGAACATGGGATATGCAATTGTTGGATCTCCAGTAGTTGTAGTAGTTTTACAATAGCTGTAGAATCAAAGGCTGTATACTATTGTCTTTTGATGTTATGTCAATGAATAGAATATATATACAGTGTTGGCCAAAAGTATTGGCACCCCTGCAATTCTGTCAGATAATACTCATTTTCTTCCAGAAAATGATTGCAAGCACAAACTCTTTGGTATTAATATCTTCATTTATTTTGCTTGCAATGAAAAAACACAAAAGAGAATGAAAAAAAAAGTCAAATCATTGATCATTTTACACAAAACTCCAAAAATGGGCCGGACAAAAGTATTGGCACCCTCAGCCTAACACTTGGTAGCACAACCTTTAGACAAAATAACTGCGAACAAACGCTTCAGGTAACCATCAATGAGTTTCTTATAATGCTCTGCTGGAATTTTAGACCATTCTCCTTTGGCAAACTGCTCCAGGTCCCCCCTGAGATGTGAAGGGGGCCTTCTCCAAACTGCCATCAAGAGATCTCTCCACATGTGTTCTCTGGGATTCAGGTCTGGACTCATTGCTGGCCACTTTAGAAGTCTCCAGTGCTTTCTCTCAAACCATTTTCTAGTGCTTTTTGAAGTGTGTTTTGGGTCATTGTCCTGCTGGAAGACCCATGATCTCTGAGGGAGACCCAGCTTTCTCACACTGGGCCCTACATTATGCTGCAAAATTTGTTGGTAGTCTTCAGACTTCATAATGCCATGCACACGGTCAAGCAGTCCAGTGCCAGAGGCAGCAAAGCAACCCCAAAACATCAGGGAACCTCCGCCATGTTTGACTGTAGGGACCGTGTTCTTTTCTTTGAAGGCCTCTTTTTTTCCCCTGTAAACTCTATGTTGATGCCTTTTCCCAAAAATCTCTACTTTTGTCTCATCTGACCAGAGAACATTCTTCCAAAACGTTTTTGGCTTTCTCAGGTAAGTTTTAGCAAACTCCAGCCTGGCTGTTTTATGTTTCTGGGTAAGAAGTGGGGTCTTCCTGGGTATCCTACCATACAGTCCCTTTTCATTGAGATGCCGACAGATAGTACGGGTTGACACTGTTGTACCCTCGGACTGCAGGGCAGCTTGAACTTGTTTGGATGTTAGTCAAGGTTCTTTATCCACAATCTTGCGTTGAAATCTCTTGTCAATTTGTCTTTTCCATCCACATCTAGGGAGTTTAGCCACAGTGCCATGGGCTTTAAACTTCTTGATGACACTGCGCATGGTAGACACTGGAACATTCAGGCCTTTGGAGATGGACTTGTAGCCTTGAGATTGCTCATGCTTCCTCACAATTTTGCTTCTCAAGTCCTCAGACAGTTCTTTGGTCTTCTTTCTTTTCTCCATGCTCAATGTGGTACACACAAGGACACAGGACAGAGGTTGAGACAACTTTAATCCATTTCAACTGGCTGCAAGTGTGATTTAGTTATTGCCACCACCTGTTAGGTGCCTCAGGTAAGTAACAGGTGCTGTTAATTACACAAATTAGAGAAGCATCACATGATTTTTCAAACAGTGCCAATACTTTTGTCCACCCCCTTTTTTATGTTTGCTGTGGAAATATATCCAATTTGGCTTTTTGACAATTATTTTTGTGGTTTTCCATTGAAGACAAAATAAATTAAGTTAATAATACCAAAGAATTTGTGATTGCAATCATTATCTGACAGAATTGCAGTGTTGCCAATACTTTTGGCCAACACTGTACATATAAATCCTATTTGGGGTCACGTACTTTCCATGACCCACTTCAGTTTTTGCTAGAGAGAACTGTTTCTTCATCCGAATTGTGCCAGACCTTTAGTCTTTGTGATGGTGAATTGGTTCTGTGTTGGGTCACTACCTGTTGTCAAGTGGCCCATATATACAGTATATCTTATAAGTCACACATATCTTTTCCCTAGTCTACTTTCACACTTGCACAATCATTTCTGTGTATCTTTTGCTTTATAGGTCTCCAAATGTATAGCTACCCAATAGATTTTATTGACTACTGTACAAATGAGGCCCATAAGATTTAGGTTATGGTATCCACAGTGTGGTAGGATTAGGTGCCTCTGACTCAGAAGTAAACCCAACCATACAATGTATAAGATTGATAATATATAAGATGTGAGATCATATGTATCAAATGTACAAGATGTGAGATCAGAACTGAGTGAAAGAATGAAACATCTTATCCCTAACCCCCTCATTGCTAAGTCCAAGTAACAGGTAATGACATGACAGCTCAGCTCCAAAACGCACTGAGTGGTCATTATACAGTTTGTTAATGCAGATAATACTAAACTGCTCTTATAATCTTATACCCTACACATGTGTAGGAGTCCCAGTCTTATATGCGCCTCCTCCCCCCACGGACTGCCAGGAACTGCTACTTTTACCTTCTCTTTTTCAGTTACAATCAAACGGCTCCTTCTTCAAAAGGGCATCTCAGTTAAAATCCCAGCGCTTTGTACAATGAAATAATGGCTGCATGTGTGAGGCGGCCTCTCATTTATCTTGCTGTGACAGTTTCCGCGCAGCCTGGGAGGGTGACACGGATTCTGCTGCAAGTGGGAAAGGTACAAATCTCATTTGTAAAACATTTACATCATTCACCTTCAGATAACCATAATCTAGAAGCAATGTGAGCTGACGCCTCCGATAGGCACAGAGTATTCGCCAGTCTCCCAGCCGACTCAAATTAAAGCTGACCCACCAGAAGGATATGATTTACCGGCATCCATACATTGTGCTATAGGAGGAAGATAGACATAATGAGAGCTAGTAAAGAAAGCCTTGTGGTACATAGGAAGTCTGCACAGGAGTAGTCTCATCTAAAATACATTGGGGGAGAAGCAGAAAGAGTAGATGAAGCTTGAAACAAACTTCTAGCAGATGTGGTTAGAAAACCTTGAGTAAGTGAATGTAAACATGAGATATACATAAGTCTATCCTAAGGTAAAAAGGAAATGATAGAAGGACAAACTAAATGGGCCTCATGATCTTTATCTGCTGTCAGTGTTTCTCCTCAGCTCCTTCTTTCAGTACCTCAGAGCTGCCCTACTCTGTGAAATAGAAGAAAATTCTCTAAAAGCTAGTAACAGTGCTTCTAAAAAATATGTTCATATACTGTGCAACTCAGGCCCGGTTCACATCTGTGTTCTGGTTTCTGTTCAGGGAGTCAGCTTGTGAACCCCCCGAACGGAACCTATACGCATAAAAAAGTGATTACCTGAGGAAACCCGTGGACCTTGTAGACTATAATGGGGTCCGTGTGGTTTCTGCCCTTTTTCAGCACGGACTGGGCCTAGGTACAAGATATTGCTCACTGTTATCAGCCACCTAAGATTGTAACACTGGCTGTGTCCCATGAATACAACCCTATTTAAATGTTAAATATTTTTGGAAATATGAATAGTTCAAAATTTTCTCTAACCATCTTAGGCCCAGTTCACATCTACGTTCGGCATTCCGTTCCAGAAGTCCACTTGGGGACTCCTCGAATGGAAACCTATACGCATTAAAAAGCAGTTAGCTAAGAAACCACACGGATCCCATAGACAGTAATGGGGTCCGTGTAGTTTCTGCAGGAAACATGCGGAGAGAAAAGTGCTACTTGCATTACTTTTCTCTCTGCAAAAGATTTGTGCGGACACCGAGCGGAAATCACATAGACCGCATTATTATCTATGTGGTCCACAGGTTTCCTTAGGTAACTGCTTTTTAATGCATATAGATTTCCGTTCAGGGGGTTCCCAAGCGGACTCCGTAAATGGAATACCAAACGCAGATGTGAACAGGACCTTACTGATATGTGTCTTCTGTCTTGATCTTTGCCAGTGGATACAACTATGAATAAAGGAATTGGCTATGGTCTGGGACAGATTATCTTCTCATACATATTGTATCCCTTGCCCAATAACCTGTCCACAGTGAGGAGACTATGTTTCAGACAAGCCCCAGATCATAGAAAGTTCTTGCATTCAGACTTCCACCATTAAGACAGTTTGAAAAAAATCTTTAAAACTCAGCAAAATTTTTAATTATTTATACGGTATCTGAAAAAATGTTTAACTATTATTTGTCTCCATATTTAAATATGCTCATGAATAAACCTCTTTAATGCATTGATCATGCAACAGTCACTTCAGGCTTGGTAGAGTTTGACTGTAGGACGGGTGAATACAGTCTATTGCTCCCTGTTATCATCCATTTTTAGTAAGGAGGGGATGATCATAGTGATGTACAGTGGGATGGATGACATGGTTTACTGAATACTCCCTACCAGTGCCGCACCTCCCATGAGGTGACCTGAAGCGACCACTTCGCGCGGCGCTGTGCCAGGGCCCCAGGGAGGGCGGCATTTTTGCTGACCTAAGCCAGTCCAGGACAAGCTGTCCTGGACTGGCTTAGGGTCACCGTCACTGAGCGGTGGATTGGGGAGGCCACTGGAGCAGCGCCCCTCACGCTCAGGCAGAGAGCAGGTCTTCTCCATGCCTGCTCTCTGCCTGTTAAGACGCTTGCTCCACTAGGCCCCGCCCCCTCCGCTCGGCCCACCCCGCCCCCTCCGCTCGGCCCGCCCCGCCCCCTCCTGGGGGGGGGTCGGCTTTCTGACGTCTGCTTCAGGCGTCAGAAACAAATGGTTCACCCCTGCTCCCTACCCTGTGGTCATTAGTTTATATTCTAATGAAGAAAGAAGAAAAAGAGCTCTGAGGAAGGAACATTGTGTTCCGAAACGCGTCTGTGTTTTTTAGGGGGTTTATTATTTTCTTTCTTTTTCTTTGTTATGTCATTGTAAAGTAAATTTTTGGTCATTTTATGACGTATCGCCATTAAAAGTTATATTTTATTGGAGAGCTGCCGGACACTTTTTCTTCTTTCTTCATTGGAATTTGAATACAGACACTCATGGAATAGAGTGTTTTTGCCATGCACCCCGGACTAATGTGCTAATGTGTGTTACAATGCCGATGGAATCAAGCATTATATGGGTGAGCTGAAGTTTTTCTTTTTTTTATGTTTTGGTCATTAGTTTATGTCACATATCGCCAGGGCCAAGTACCTCCAGAGAAATGTAATAATAATATTGCACAAAAATTAGCGATTAAGGTATCTCTCTGCTTTGTATGATAAGTAATGATGTGTGTGTGTGTGTGTGTGTGGGGGGGGGGGTAGTGTTTGCTTTGTTTTCTTGCTTTTCTTCATGGGTGACAAGTAATGGACCTCAGTAGGCAATGTTGCTGTGGGAATCACTGGTCATCACTCAGCAGTGGATATTTCCATACTGGCAAACCACTGCTGAAATGGGGAAAAAAAAGCTCCGCAGTCCACCCTCCTAGGGACGAACTTAGGAAAATAGCCATGCAGTGCAGCTCTATGTTGTTCTTGTAACTCCCCAAGAGGTGAATGGGAGCTGTGGCAACTGTGTAGTACTTTTAGCTATGCTACTTCTGTAACTGTGTAGCACAGCTGTGTTACATTGTTTCCATAACTCCCATTCTCCTCTATGGAGCAGTGCCATAGCTGTAAATCCATTAATACGTTTTACAAGGCTCCACCCACAGACCCTTTATACATTCTACACATCTCTGCCGACAGATTATATACACATTCTATAGGTCTCTGCTCACATATTATATACACATTCTACAAGTCTCCACCTACAGATTATATGCACATTCTACCAGTCTCTACTCAGAGATTACATACACATTCTACAAGTCTCCACCCAGTGATTATATACACATATACACATTCTACAAGTCTCCGCCCACAAACCATACACACTTTCTACAAGTCCATGCCCACAAATTATATACACATTCTACAAGTCTCTACGCACAGATTATATACACATTCTACAAGTCTCCGCCCACAGACCACACATACACATTCTACAAATCTCCACCCACAGACCACACACACATTCTACAAATCTCCACCCACAGACCACACACACACACACACACACACACACACACACACACACACACACACACACACACACATTCTACAAATCTCTACCCACAGACTATACACACATTCTACAAGTCTCTGCCCACAGACTATACACACATTCTACAAGTCTCCGCTCACAGATAATATACACATTCTACAGGAATTCCTCCACAGACCATACACACATTCTACAGGTCACCGACCACAGATCATAGACACATTCTACAAGTCTCTGCCTACAGATAATATACACATTCTATAAATCTCCGCCCACAGATCATACACACATTCTACAAACCTCTGTCCACAGACCATACACACATTCTACAAGTCTCTGCCCACAGACCATACACAAATTCTACAAATCTACACCCACAGACCATAGACACTTTCTACAGGTCTCCACCCACAGATTATATACACGAATTCTACAGGTCTCCACCCACAGATTATACACATTCTAAAAGTCTCCACCCACAGACTAGACACACATTCTATAAGTTTCCGCCCACAGACCACTCACATTCTTTAAGTCTCCGCCCACAGACCATACACACATTCTACAAGTCTCCACCCACAGACCATACACACATTCTACAAGTCTCCGCCCACAGACCACTCACATTCTTTAAGTCTCCGCCCACAGACCATACACACATTCTATAAGTCTCCATCCACAGACCACTCACACATTCTTTAAGTCTCCGCCCACAAACCACACACACATTCTATAAGTCTCCGCCCACAAACCACACACACATTCTACAAGTCTCCGCCCACAGACCATATACACATTCTACAAAATTCTGCTCCCTGAAAGTTATCAGTAGCTTTTCCATGACACAGCCTGTATTCTACTACATGGTATGATATAGTCGCTGTTTGCCAATTTGATATGGGGGTTCCTATCTGGCAATGTATAATTGTTAAATGTGTTACCCAAATCTTCCAAGAAATTACACAATGTTAGGAAATGGAGCCATATATAATGTTCATTTATTCCATCACCGTACTATTATTGTATGCATGGATTTCAATTGTCATGTTGTGGTGTTTTTTTTTTTTTTTTTCTTAATGTTGTGACTTGTTGTGACAGCTGTTTTAGAGGCCAGCCTCACGGCAAAGAGCTGGCCTTCCCCAATGATAGCCCACTACTCTATTAGTCCAGAAGGTGGTGATGTCGTGTTTGCATTCATGTCAATGACCTTAGTGGTGATGACCTGCTCACAAATAGTTTGGGTACAGGTCACAACTTCTAGTCCAGCAAGCACCACAAATGACCTGTCATTAGAGGAAGGGAAGATCTGTGAGGTGAGTTAGCTATATTTATTTATTTCTATTTTCTCTGACAACTTCCCAGCATTATTTCATCAGTCACAAGGCTCAGATAACCCCTTTAAGTACAGACTTCATTCACCAGATTGACTCTTGTAACTACAGGCAGCACAGTCATAGTCACAGACACATCACCACCTGCTGTATGTTACAGTGTAGCAGTCATTTAACCTAGTATTTATATAATCAGTCATCATTATCCGGAACATCACACAAAGATACAGGAAATGTGCTGGAATATAGCTAGAGTATGACTAAGGCCTGGTTCACATCTGTGTTCGGTATTCCATTCGGGGAGTTCGCTTGGGGACCCCCTGAACAGAATACCGAATGCAATGACATTGCATGGAGTCCGTGTGTTTCCCGTGAGGTATCTGCACGGAACATGCGGAGAGAAAATTCAAGGATAAGTATTATGCTGTGTGCGGGGGGCTGAAGCATACTCAGGAGCATATAATACTGTGTAGGGGAGCGTACAGAGGATCATATAATACTGTGTGTAGGGGGGAGCGTACTGAGGAGCATATAATACTGTGAGGGAGGCATACTGTGGAGCATATAATACTGTGGGGGGGCTACTGTGAAGTAAATAATATATATATATAAAGCAAAATGTCACCAAAAAAGCCTAATGTGAACGCCCCCTTTTTGGAGTTGAATACCTAGGGAGTGTAAGACGGAACCTGGGATCATTAATAAGATTCCCCCCCAAAAAGAGGTGTTAGGGCTAGTTCACACGTAAATTACGTGTGGCTTATTTTGGTCCTGAAAAAAAAAGGCTTCCTAATTAGGAAGCGTTTTATGGACCTTGCTGCGCTTTTTGGAGCGTTTTTTTGTAAAAACCACTTCAAAAAACGCCAGGCAGTTTTCCCCTCCCGTAAAGTGAATGGGCCGCAAAAAACACGTTGCATCGGAAAGCACCTGAAGAAAGGTCATGTCGCTTCTTTTTTCTGCTAGCGGCGAAAAACTGCTAGCAGAAAAAAAAAGCTAGTGGTCTATATAGACCACTATTGTAATGAGGCAGATTTTGAGGTGAAGTCCGCCGTCAAAATCCGCCTCTTTGCCATGTGAACTAGCTCTTAGATGCACAAGAAAGATATAAAAAGGATGAGGAATTAAACTTTATTTATACTGCTCTCATAACAGAGCTTGAGAATATAAAACGCTTCAGTAAAGCTTACATTGAATGTAAGCTCCGCCTCCCAATCCACACCTGTCAATAGGAGCTGGTAGGTATGTACTGGGGCTGTCAAACTTCTCAGAGCCCAGTGCATGCTCTAATGTATGGATGCTGTGGACTGATGACTAAGCCACACCCCTCCCACCCCTAGAGAGACCTTAGCACCAATGGATGGGGTGGAGTGAAGGCGTGGTCTCAAGAGGATGCAGAGAGGCTCCCTGGTATGTGTCAGGATAGCTATGCAACGCTATGATATGTAATGTCAGAGCACTATAGTAGCCACCGGGGCTGTCAGAGTGATGCAGATGGCTGGAGTACAGATACAATAGCTCCTACTCCAAATGTGTATATTAGTGAAGGGAATATGTGATAACAGTCAACTCTTGGGGACCCATGCTGTGCTCAAAGGGCAAGGATAGTATATTGTAAACCAGTAGCGTAACTAAAGTCTTGTGGGCCCCGGTGTAATCTTTTGTCCGGGACCCCCTTACACTGAATTCTTGACAGTGATGGTTACGGGTGCTAAGGAGTTTAATCATCCTTAGTGTGGTTAGGGGAATCTGAGAGTCTCCTTGGCTTATGGGCCAGATGGAATCTGCAATCTCAATACTGATGTCAGTGCTTATGGGCCTCCTAAGGATCCTGGGCCTGGGTGCAACTGCAGCCTCTGCACCCCTTCAGATTATTTCCCTATTGTAAACCATGCATAGAACCACATGAATACTGTATATATCGAGGAGACATAAGTCCTACAGTTGGTGGTATATATTGCACTATGCATGTCTATAGGGAATGTGGGATGATGCATAAACTAATGGATAAATAATTATAGTGACATAAAATGCACATGATCATTACAAAAGTGCATAGTTATATACATTTATCATAAAAATATAAAAAACAAATGGACCATATATAAAGGTGGAACAACACTGTTAAAACTGTAAAAAAAATAAACAAAAAACATGTGTGAGATGACCTAGAGCAGTGATGGCGAACCTTTTAGAGACTGAGTGCCCAAACTGCAACCCGAACCCACTAAATTATCGCGAAGTGCCAACATGGCAATTTAACCTTAATACAGTGCGGATCCACAATTGTGGACAATTATGGACCACAAATTACAGTTGTGTGAATGGGGCTTTACAGAGCTTTCAATAATACAAACAACTTTGTACTGAAATGTAAAGCTATCTGCATTTTGTACTTTGAACAATTAATTTTCACTATTTACATCGCACAGGATCTCTATTATAGTGACCGTGTAATATTCTTACATCCTGTACTAATATCACGTCTGCTATAAAACAGATACTGTGTGATATAAATAGTGAGGGGAACCAAGACAGAATTATATGCTCCACAGTAGGCCCACCACACAGTATTATGTTCTTCACAGTACCACAGTAGCCCCCAGTGTTATATGCTCCACGGTAGGTCCCCCCACACAGTACTATATGCTCCATAGTAGCACCCCACAGGATTCTATGCTCCACAGTGGCACCCACACACAGTATTATATGATTTTAAATACGCCCCTCAGTATTATATGCTCCTCAATACACATCCTCCCCATCTTATATGCTCCTCAGTACATATCCCCTCAGTATTATATGCTCTTTAGTATGCCCCCCCAGTATTATATGCTCCTCAGTACGCTCACTCCCACACACAGTATTATATGCTCTTCAATACACATCCTCCCCATCTTATATGCTCCTCAGTACGTATCCCCTCAGTATTATATGCTCTTTAGTATGCCCCTCTAGTATATGCTCTTTAGTATGTCCCCCCAGTATTATATGCTCTTTAGTACGCTCCCAGTATTATATGCTCTTTAGTACGCCCCGCCAGTATTATATGCTCTTTAGTACGCCCCGCTAGTATTATATGCTCTTTAGTATGTCCCCCAGTATTATATGCTCTTCAGTACACCCCCCAGTATTATATGCTCTTTAGTATGTCTCCTCCAGTATTATATGCTCTTTAGTATGTCCCCCAGTATTATATGCTCTTTAGTTCGCCCCCCAGTATTATATGCTCTTTAGTACGTCCCCCCCAGTATTATAAGCTCTTTAATACGCATCCCCCAGTATAATAAGCTCTTTAGTACGCCCCCTCAGTATAATAAGCTCTTTAGTATCATATACACACTTACACACAGCCACACGCAGTCACACGCTCTCATACTCACCCATGAAAAGCCGCTGGCATTCACCTCCTTTTCACCGCGGGCGCTGATGACGTCATCGCGCTCGCGTTCGGGGCAGAGGTCAAACTCTCCAGTCAGTGTAGGCTGTGGTCGCGCGATCCGCGGCCTACACTGACAGCTTTCAGCTGTATGTGCATTTGCAAATACAACTGAAGGCAGCGATCGCTCATCAACGGGGAATCCCCGTTGGTGAGCGAACCGAGCGACTGCACGCATGCCAGCATGGAGGGCTCTGCGTGCCCTCTCTGGCACACGTGCCATAGGTTCACCATCACTGACCTAGAGCCTATGTATATTGTATCTGGACCCACTGGGTTTGGCAGTAGGTGTATTCCAATACAATGAAATACCGTATAAATACGAGTAAATTATAATAAATACTATAATAGGCGAAATAAGGAAAATTGGTTACTTGATGAATTTGTAATATCTATAACATAATTAGTTCTTTGTAGTTCGGAAATCCAGATCTTTTCTGATTAGAATGAACGATTCAATAACTGTATCGGAACATAAAATAATAGCATAGAATGTTTTATGCAGTCAGGAGATTGTACTATTCTCCGACTGTAGTCATTGAATGAATAGCTGTATTGGATAGAGGTTATATGAGTGTATACTATAGATTACATAACAGTGCTATATTTTTGTTGTTATTGTTAAAAGTTACTTTCCAATGTTTCGTTCAGACCGTAATATTTAATTTGAAAATCCAATACATTTTGCATTTGCGTAGCTGGAAAAATCTATCAGAAAAAGTAACTGGAATATGTTCAGTTAAGAGGATTTCCAAGATAGAGAAAGAACAATTATGTACTTGTAAGGCATGTCTAGACAAACTATGTTTCACGTCCTAAATTGTTGGGTTGTGCGGCCCACATATTGGAGCACACATGGACATTCTATTAGATAGACTACATACGTGGAACCACAAGTCAAAAAATATTTTATACAAAATTTGTCGACAGGTGTTAGTTAC
The DNA here is from genome assembly GCF_031893055.1 of Leptodactylus fuscus. NCBI lineage: Eukaryota > Metazoa > Chordata > Amphibia > Anura > Leptodactylidae > Leptodactylus > Leptodactylus fuscus. The sequence goes on from NC_134270.1 coordinate 96,517,315, forward strand.
AAAAGGTTTTTTGTCTGTGGCTGATACTAAGGTTGCATTTGTAGCCGCAGTGGCCACAGCTGTAGTTACCTACATATACCTATATCTCTAATGGTTGGATTTCTTTTGTTTCAAGGTTTGCTAGGTGCCAAGATGCAGTGGCGTAACTTTCGGGGTAGCCGTGGTAGCGGCAGCCACAGGGCTCGGGACATTAGGGGTCACGGTGGGCCTCTGATGTTTACTTTTTGTTTTTTCTAATAGGCGATAGGAGTAATCCCAGCAAGTAACAGGTTCTATTTACTTACCAATTCCCATTCCTGCTCATGGCCACCTGAGCTTCCTTTTCTATAGATGCCGCTGTGAGCTGGAGTAGGGATCGGTAAGTGAGGCTGCAAGCCCGCATACCCCACAAACATTATTATCATTATACTCTGAAGTCTTTTCAGACCCCAGAGTATAATCATCAGAGACTCAGGGGAGGTTATGTAACACTGTTACTTAGCTTCAGGCCTGTGTGGTGACGTCTCATCTGCGACGCAGGTCTGGCTCATGTGACGTCTGTACCAACATTGAAGAAGGCCGAAATCAGCGGGGAGTGCACCGGAGCCAAGGAGAGGTACGTAACAGTGCTTTTTATGTTTGTATCTTCCCCTAGGTCTCCAATCATTATACTCTGTGGTCTGAAAAGACCCCAAAGTATAATAATTGTTCATGGGTAGTCCACAATGGGGCATAAAAGTGTGTGCAGGGGCCACTATGGGGCATAATGGATTGTGCAGGGGCCACTGTGGAGCATAATACTGTGTGCAGGGGCCACTATGGGGCATAACAGTGTATGCAGGGGCCACTATGGGGCATAACAGTGTTTGCAGGGGTCACTGTGGGACATAATAGTGTGTACAGGAATGTGATTTGTGCAGGAAAAGAAGGGGGGGGTTGGGCTTTGCCCCATGTCAAATGTTCACCTTGGGGCCCAGCCATTCCTAGTTACGCCACTGCCAAAATGTTTTTTAGAGTTTTGGACCCCCCAAAAGTCATCCCTGGTGTTTTGTATCTCTTATACTGCAAAAATGGGTTATCAAGTAATATGAGGCAGTGTTTGTTAAAGGGGTATTCCCAACTGAAATGTATGTTCACCACCATGCAGTCTTGTGTGCTCTGTTCACTTCCTGTTTTTTTTTGGTAAATTGGTGGGCAGGGTTTCACTTGCTGTCTCCCAGACAAAGCCAGCTCTGCTAGCTCTCTTCATAGCAGTACATGTTGGCAGTCAGTAATGAGGGATGGTTGTAAATAAATTAGCACAGTATCACTGGAAGATGCACAATATGAAGCTGATGTAGCACAGCTGGATTTGTTAGGTGATGAGAATCCCAAACTTACATGCTACAGGACCACGAATCAGCTTGCAATATACTCACTTTTAGGTTTCTGTTTAATGGACTCCCTGTCTCAGCCTTGATCAGCAAAATTCAATTAGCGACTGATAACTGGAAGAGTCGGAGATAATCAGCTCAGAAATACAAGCACAGAGCACTCAGCTCCCCCTCCCCTCCCTGAGAGCAGTGAGCTACGTCACTTGTCCTGGGCAGAGAGATAAGATCATCTGCAGGTCCGTGGTTATGGAAACATAGTGTAAACAATGAAGTGAAGAATCTCAGATAGCGGCCAAACAAAGCAGTTTTGCTTAAGCAATGTATTTAGGAAAAGTCTTAAATCCACATAAGCTAGCAGTATAGATATGATCCTTGAGATGGGACAACCCCTTTAAGCACTTGGCTACCTTCTTGTGGTTCATATTAAAAGTTGTGAAAAAATTATTGTTGAACTTCGAGTTTTTGGGGGGAGTAGGCAGGTGGCCTATGTGAGACTTTTTGCTCTTTCAAATGCTCCCTTGATAAATTCTGTGGGGTATTTTTTGGCTTTAAACTTCATTTTCAAGGTTTCACTCTGATCTATAAAGTCAGAGGTGTTACTACAGTTTCGTCTGATGCGCCTAAATTGGCTAAAGGAAATATTTCTTATCCGCGTCTTATGGTGGACACTCCGATAGTCTAAATAACTGTTGGAATCTACTTTTTTGTAGTATGTTTTGGTCAATATACTATAGTTCTCATGAAATAGCTCTAAGTCCAGATACTCGATTTGAGTTGGGGATTAAGTGTCTGTGAAAGTCAATCCCCAATCATTGTCATTCAGATACTCGACAAAGGTGGTAGCCAGTGTGGTGGAGCCTTTCCATATCAGGATCAGGTCATCAATATATCTTCTTTATAGAACCACATGTGAAGACCATTTCTCAGAGTCTTATATTTTACTTTTTTCAAATAGGCCTATATATACAAACAAATCAAATTCATTGAGTTTCGTTGTCGGGTAGAAGGAAAGGCCTTTGCCAAGGAGGGATTCCTCCCATTTAGTGAGATGGTGTGTTGGATAAGGTAATGTTTGACTTGATTTTGGGGATACATGTCAAGTAGATTGGAATTCTGTGGGGCTTTAGGGGTTGCAGATGGATGTGGTGGGTCCCTTGGATGTAGTGGGGAATTTCTTGGATAGATGACATGTGGGCTTTGGGTCTGCGTTTGACTCTGTCTGGTGAGTGCTAATCTCTGGTGGTCTTCTATGTGGGATGTCCATACAACTGGGTTTATTACAGGAGACATGTATTTTGATTTGCAGACCCTTTTGGGGTTTGGCGGGGCGACTATAGGTGTAAATACGGAAAGGGCCTGTGTTGCCTTGCCCGGCTTGTGCTGTTGAAATTCTAGGGGGGTGAGTATGTGTTATGTAAGTGTTAATGCAATTACTATGGGGTGGCCCGATATTGCTCTGGTAGGTTTGGTATTGGTACAATTTGTCTTCATAGCATTTTTTTTGGACCAAAATTTGATATTATTTTTTTGAAAATCCTGTCGGTCTCTGGTAAGTTTATACATTTTTTTCTTAAGTATTTCTTTCTGAAATTGAAAGACCCGGTTCTTAGTATTTCTGTCATATTTTATGAATTCGAGGTTTATTTTAAAACTCGTCATCTTAGGCAGAGTTGAAACTACTGATGGATTGTGTTATGAAGGTGTCCGCTAAAAAAAAAATAAAAAAATGGATACCTCACATAACAGATGATAACGGACACTAAATGATGTTAATGTGTCAGTTTTTTTAAGTGATCCATTAGCATCAGTTAGTGTTTGTTAGTGTCAGTTTTTATGCTGTTCGTTTTTAGGGGTTTTTTTGTTTCTGCTTTTTGAGCATGCGCAGAAAAAAACAGACAGTAATGTCAGTTTGCAGTAAGAGGCGGATATTACTTTTTTGGGTATAAATATATCTAGATTTTTATTAGCAGTAAATGATGTGTTTCGGGGTTCGCAGACCCCTTTCTCAAATAAACAAAACACAATAATGCAATAATGCAAACAGTGACACGCACACATATATAAAAGTAAAATAGCACCAAATAACGCCTAAGGTGAACGCCATCTTTTTGGATTTGAATACTAAGAGGTTGAAGAAGGAACATGGGGATACATTCCCCTCAAAAAGAGGTGTTAAATGCACAAGAAAGATATAATGGGGAATGAGACTGTAGTGACGCTAGCTGTGATGCCGCTGGCTGGACTATAAATACAAGACGCTCCTACTCCAGATGTATATATTAGTGAAGGGAATATGTGTCAACTTACAATGAATAGTAAATTCAGCAAAGTTTTTTTTGCATGTCTGAAGATCTGCGATGGCGGATTTGATTTTCAGAATTGGTCGTCTTTAAGACACATTGAGACCATTGGAAACTACGACTGCAGTTAGTGAAATCGTATGTTGTATAAAATGTGTAGCACCATCTCTACTGTGATTCTAGAGGTCATGCAGAGCCTGCCCTTTTATACACTACTAAACAGTTAATGCTCAGATGGGGAGAGGGGCTAAATTAACCCCTTCCTCTGTCTCTCTCAGTCCAGTACTGCAGGTGTCAGGCTGGATGCCTCCTCTCGTCATTAGTCAGCAGGACTTGACCTCTTCTTGACCCTGGTCAGGCACGGGTTAACGTCGGGCGGCAGCAGGTAGTAGTAACCCGTGCATTGCTGGAGCAGAGGGAGCCGAGTACCTCCCCACAGCCTGGAGTCCCCCTCCCTGTCATCAGGTCGGAGGAGGAGTTTGTTAATGTTCAGTTTGTTCAGTAGATGGATGATCACCTCCCCCGCTGCCTGTGCTTGCAGCATGTGTGATTGAAGAGGCTCCAGTGCCGCCTGCCTCTCCTCCCTGCCCATCTCACTCACTCCAGGCTGGCATCTGACAGGAGCAGCAGTGCCCCTGCACCCCCCAGCAGCACCAGTACCCCGGGAGCGGGGCCCCCCCTCCCCTTCCTCACTATCGCTCTCTTGTAGTAGACCCTGGATGATTACCGAGGAGGCTTGACACCGGAGGAGACCCGCCGCTGCCGCCACCGGCTGCTGTCGCCACTTCTGCTGCTGCTTCTCCTTTATTTCTCATGTTTTTCTGCAATTGACTTGTGACCTGGATTAAGAAGAAGAAGAAGACGAAGAAGTGAGAAGCTGAGGAGGAGGAGGCGAGAGAGAGAGATGCCCAGGAGGAAGCAGCAGGCACCAAAACGGGCAGCAGGTAAGATTAGCAAAAATCTGTGCCCCCTTCGGTCATATGTCATCCCCTCCCTCCTCCCCAGTCAGCTCCTGGAAGTTTCTCCCTAGACTTTGTAACTTTGTGTAGTGTGGCTGCTGTGCCTGTTCTGCTGTCACCTGGCCACTGCCTGGATGTCACTACTGATCCTCCACTAAGTACATGACACATGTAGCAGAGCTGGCACGGTTCTCCGCTCATCATTGCTGCCCTTACTCTTGGTGCACAAGTTCTGTGTGTTGTCTGCCAGCCGCACCCACTGGTGGAGCCCTGCTTTCCAGATGATTGCCATCTTGGATGTGACACATGATTGATCACCTGTCATGTGGCCGGGGTTGATCTCTTTATTCTTGATGACTATCAATAAATCACTTGCCATGGTAACAGTGGAGCTGGTGACGCAGGCACTGCCCTCTGGATGCTGTCACCCAGACCCCACACAGTTAGTATGTTGTTTGCAGCTATATGTGGGTGTCCACTCACTGTTGTCTTCCTGGTGCCACTTTCTTTTAAGAGTTTGTGAAATCCAATGAATTAGAAAATTGGTGTTTTTTTTTATTTTTTTTATACATTTTCCATGCTGGATACTGTCCCGTCCCCGTGAGGCTCAGGCCTGGTCACTGATGGAAATTTGGCGGTTATGATGAAGTGTGGACCTTGTATCTCACATCGATTTATTAACTATTGAAACTGAGCTCCAATTATAAATTGCGCAGCAGTCATTAAGAGGTTAAGTTCCATCATTAGTTTGAGTCCTGTAGTGGGTGTAAAATAATAAAGGGTTAACAGAAGCCGAAACAAGATTCTGTCACTCTTCCCTTAACAGAGGAGTGACAGCTACATTATAGATAATATAGAAAAGATTCAAAGCCCCAAGCCTGTAGCAGGTACAAAATCTGGAGGGGTTGTCAGAAAGTTTTCGGCTAGGTGCAACTTTGTGCTGATCGTAGACACAACCAGGGATTTTTCATTGTTTTATTTCTCTTGGTTGCGAATGTGGACGGGTCTCGAGAAGGAGACGCAGCGGCCTCATGAATTGCACAGCACAATCTGCGTTACCTTGGTTGTCAGCTCTTTAGTCGGGGTAACTGAGGCTGGACTAATGTGGGGGGCTGCACTACAGTTCAGGCTTCTGGTCATCTGAGGACATTGCTTAGTAACTTCTGGATTTCTTGTTTCCCTCTATCTTGGCCCGCTCGCCCACCTGGCCTGTGCCTTCATCCGTCCCCCCATTAGCTTATTTTCATAAACTGCCTCTTACAAGCAGGAAGCGCAGTGAGGGGCCAATTGGGCACAGCCGACATCCGGGGTATTTTGTTGGTGTTTTATTGGCAGATACAGTTATTTATTGTGTATTTTGCTTTGCGTCGAGGGGTAAAGTTACGGGGGGGTTGAACAGTGCCCCCCAGGTTAATTGGACAATTGAGCCCTTAACCTGGTTACATATGAAATTTCCCAAGCAGCAGGGACAAGTTTGTCATTTGAGTAATGTGAAGGTCTCCAGGAAGAAGTCAGAAGGCAAAGTTGCCATTTTGTGGGCGTCAGGGCCGTGGCGTTCTTATGTTGTCTTAACTGTAGCGGCCCTGTTTAGTAATGGTGTCCTCAGCTCGCTGCACTTTATTACATTTTATATCATTTTTACCGTATGGATATGTCACACATAATAGGTTAATATGAAACGTTCCCTTGTGCCTGCCGACGCCTCTACTGAGCCCCGATCATCCCTGTTTGTGGTGACGTAAGGACGACCTAAAGCCTATAATTTCAGGATTACACAAACGCATGCAAATATATTCATGCGGTGGGCTAGTTTTATTCCACTGAAGTAAATTGATGCAAACACCATACAGCTAAAATCACCGTGCGCACGCTGTGAATATTTTATGAGCGATTTACAAGGAAGTTGGTGGGGGAAGCAAGGGTAAAGAAAGAGGGACAACTTTATGTCCGGGTCGAGTTCTACATTAACCTCTTCTCTGCCAAGACCTGTCATCTTTTACACTCTGATGCATGTGGGGGAATGGTGACTACACAGGGACCGCCATTACCTGCAATGTAGTATTCATGTGGACTATGTGCAGCTTAATGATGGAGAAATAATTAAGGGGGGCTTCAGGTTCTAGTGTTTACGGGAATGAATCAGTTGAATACTCCTGCTATTGGGTTGAAAGCTCCTCTTTATACTAAATCTTACATTATTCTTCTACATGAGGACCCACAATGCATATTGCATTCACTGTAGAATTACAATTACATTGCCCAGTTACACTTTGCGGTCTTGGACGGTGATGTGACAGTTTCTGCGCTCTTGTGGCCGAAAGTCATTGACCATTAAAGTGTATCTGGGGGCAGAACAGTGAGCTGTGACATATCCTTAGGCCTGCGCCTCTCCAGACAAACAGCAACCTGTGTCATGGTGGCATGTGATTGTGAAGGTTTTATAGATGGAACGCGCGCCACTTCATTATTGCGTTCACTAATTTAACGTCTGAAGTATTTACAAGAAGCGGCAAGTTTTACAGTAAAGGATTAGAATTTAACCAGTTTGTCATTTATTTGACTTATGTCCAGTGTACGCTGGCAACAGCTCCATAATTATATTACACGTCGTCTCTGACTGTTAATCCAGGGGGTAAATCACCAGCTGCTGTGTACCTGGGGTAAAATCATTAGCTCATGATTATTTGTATGAGGGTGGGGGGATGACGGACAGTAGGCCTGCAGGCCATAAGTCTGACCAGGTTACCTCCAGAACTAAGGACTTGATGAAGAATATTCTAGTCCGTCATCTTTGTCCCTTCTGTGCCTAGTTCTGTTGTAATAGACAGTTTATTACCAACCAGCAAACAATATGTGAAATATGTTTTTAAAACTTGTCACATTTTGTTATGGTTTAAAAAGAAATTGAAAAATGTGTCCAAAAATGTCCAAATATAAACTGCTAAACAATGCTGTGGATGTAAATGGTGACATGGTGGCAGCTCCATCATAGATGAGTTTATTATTGTATTGTTATCACTGGTGACATATGGAGGTCTATCAGTGGTCAAAGAAAGTTCATTCCCCCCCCCCCCACACACACACACACAGTTCTTCTTTCCTATAATATGGAGTACTCTAAGGGGCTTTTGTGTTTCTAGATTAGGAACAGGTCATTTTAGTTAACTGCAGACCTTAGAGTATTTGTGGGACTGCTTTGATGCCTCTTTCTCTACGATGCCCCTCCACCTTGGTCTTCGTTCAGTGGGGGGGCTCTCTGGGACTGTATCCGCGCATGATGCTAATCGCAAGTCAAGTGGCTGAATCTTGTCTGTACAAGGCTGATTGAATGAGACAGCTGAGAAGCAGATTTGTTTTAAGTCATCTATTGATTTTCTTCATCTTTGGTATCGGGAGGCGAGTATTAACCCTCTTACTCAGATTATGAATTGTACGGCCGAACACTTTAGAGAAGGAGAAAGGCCACTTACCATGGATTAGTAAATGATAGATGTCTAACCGGCCTCCTGAGACGCAGCTATGACGGAGCGATTTAATACAGTCGTACGCCGCTTCTGTTGGGGGAGGGTAAGCCTTACATATGTTACACATTTTAGTACTTTGGCTGGGAAGGGGTTAATGTGGAGACTGAAGTACATTAGGAGTTGTTACAATATCAGGCAGCTGAGGGTTCATGTGGATACTCTTGATATGTGTTCAATATATACATATATAGAGATCTTTAATTGCATATAGAGACGTGTATATACGGTTCTATTCACAGATTTACCTAAATTTAAATATATTAGATAATTCTATACATCCTCATGTATATACATATGTTTGGAGATTCAGATATGTACATGCACTATATATTTCTAATGAGAGGTGTATTCACATAAGATATTTATCCTATTTAGTTATTCTCACATACGTCTAGTTATACTCTCATACTCTCAGAGCTATTTACAGTATATATATATATATATATATATATATATATATATATATATATATATATATATATATTTTAAAATGTACACATATACTCTACTTATCGCCAACCTTTCTGGGATTGTCTACAAAAAAGTAAAATGTGAAGAATATTTCTATTTTATTTGTATCTTTTCCGCAGTAAAATGAAAACATCATAATTTTTACTGAATATCCATATCTGAAAATGTATTGATATTTTGGTAAAATTGTAACAGAAAACTTCCTCTTCTGTGTCTAAATATTTGACAGTAGGGGAAAGGGATGCTGGGTTTAACCTCTCATCCAGTAATCCATACATAGGAGGTGGATGAGCTGAACATTCATGACCCCTATAATGTTCAGGAGATAATCCAGTATTCATGGTTCTAGCGTACAGGACTGTTCCTTGTTCTGGATGGGAGTCTGTCTTCACACTGGCTTCACACAGGAACCACCCGCAGCACAATGAGGGGTAAAAAAAAAACAAAATAAAGGATGTGAGAAGATAAATCCCTGACTTCAAAAATAACTTCATCTGTCGCTGCTAATGGCTTCTCCGCACCGACTCTCGCTGCTCGCTATTAATTTATGCGGAGTTTGTTTGCCGGTAACCTTGGTGTTTAGAATCAGTTTTAAATTTTCCACATGAGAGAATTGATGGGTGAAGAAATTCTGTGTTTAGACGAGAGCAGATTTATGACAGAAATAGTGTATCAGAAAGTAACAATTTAGAGAGGAGGGGGTTAGAGGAGGCGACACGTTTTATAATCGCACAGGAAATCACAGGGCTAAGACGAGAGAGGATAGTGCCATAACGTGCGGCCTAAATGTCTGATGGAACCTACAATACCAGATGTATAGTCACATCATATCTGCAGACTGCTTGCATTGACCTGAGATGCCATGCGAACACCGGGCCCGCTCACCCTCCATTATTTCTATTCTTTCATTTTATGAAAATGTGAGACATGACAGATGTATTTGATTTTTTTTTTCTAAAATCAATTTCTATGTTACTATTTTTATAATTGTTATATCAATTTATTTAATTTTTGAAAAATTACTTGTAATATTTTTATTTCTTTTTCATGTACTTGTTCCCTATTTCTGCAAAAAAAAAAAAGGTAGAAAATGTTTCATGTAAAGTTTTGGCAACATAGTTTTCTGTAAAGTTTTGCTGGCCTTCACTATTGTCACCCCAGCTCCATCATGTGTGAATCCTGACTTATAAATATCACATAGTGATGGACTTGTGTGAACTGTGCTCAACGGATATACAATAAAAATAATACTGTAAAGAACTATTGCAAATAGCCCCACATTCCCACCAAAAAGGGGGGTGATTTATAGATCTATAGCAAGAATGATTCATAATCCTCAGCAAGAATTACGCCACAAATCTATATCCGTGATTGTTTTAGGCTTAATAATAGCAATAATGATCACAATGTCCGAGAGGTGCAGAAGATCAGGCTTCATAAAGTATTTGGTTAAAGCCCTAATAGCTCGGATATTCTAAAATAATAATAGAAATGACGATGACTCCTGCTTATAATAAAAATAAATAAATCATGAAGATTCATTTGCAAATAGAAAAATTAATTGTCCTCATTCACATGACGATTTAATATCCTCTCGTATGCGAAGGACTGTTGCATAATTTATATTTGAAACTATCCGAAAATATATATTTTCCTGAAATACACGGACATGACTAAATGCCATATAGTAATAATTTTTGCTGAACAGCCGGGCGGTTATATCTGGTGCACTGGCGTTATGGTACATTAAAGAGAGTTGAACCAAGTTTTCTAACTGAGGTTGGGATTGTGGAATAGATTCTGGAAAAAATTTGGGTTGGTAAGAACAGTATAAAATAGATGTGTAACTGATCTGAGGATCTGCTAGAAAACTGTTCTGACCTGTATCAAAAGCTTTGTCTTGCAGGCTTGGTTATGACTATGGCTGTAGTGAGTCAGACAGGTCCATGACTGAGAAGATGAGAGAAATGGAGTTCAAATATTTTGTTGAGACTGACCCAGTCTTTAGAGCAATAAAAGCACTGAGCTAATTTGCTAATCTCTTCTAATATTTAGACTATCTAGTCTAAGCTTATACCATCTATTAATGTCAAAATGTTGGTGCAATTCTGTAGCATGTTGTCCGATCTTTTGCCATGTCTATTCCTGCTAAGCCATGCCCCTTGCCAGAAAATGAATCATAAATGTAGCAAACGGCATGTAGGCCAGTTTTTTCTGCAAATTAACCCAGAATTGTGGCACATTTAGCTTAGTCAGTTTGCCCTGTTGAAAGTCAAAATGGACAGCTCAGGTCAGCATCGATATTGTTCTGAAACCTGTGCATTATATATATATATATATATATCCTATATACACTTCTGCATGCTGCCAGTGAATTGAAACACCACTTTTTGCTTCTGTTGGCTGTCGGACTGTCCTGTTCCCTCCTTAAATGCAGATGCTGGGCCCGTGTGTTAGCTTGACTTTACATGTAACCCTTCGTTCACATCTGCGTTTGGTAATCCGTCTGGGGAGTCTGCATGGGGACCCCCCCAAATGGAATACCAAATGCATTGGCAAGCGGTGTGTGCAGTGAAAGCACACGGACCCCATAGACTATAATGGGGCCCGTGTGCTCTCCACGCGGTGTCCACATGGAACATGCGGACAGAAAAGTACTTTGTGATCTACTTTTATGTCCGCATGATTCGTGCGGGCAGCATGCGGAGAGCACACAGACCCCATTCCATCATAGTCTATGGGGTCTGTGTGCTTTCACTGTACACTGCTTGCCAATTACCAAATGCAGATGTGAATGAGGGGTAAGAAATAGTTGTTTTCATTTTTTCATTTCACTGACCACAAGCAGAAGTCTTGAAAAATGATGTGAGATTGATATGCAATTTTATTAGAAAGTTGGAAATCTGTAACATATGGAATGATTAAAGGTGGTTTCCAACTTTAGAAGAACATGATTTCATTTTTCTCGCAAACAATGCGACACTTGCCCATAGATTATGTCGGCTATTGCAGCTCACCCATTTGAAATATAAGGCTGAGGTGCAGTACCTATTTGCAGTTGTGGTCCTGTTTTGGGAATATAAACCTGGAAAACCCCTTTAAAGGGAATCTGTCAGGTCGCTATGGGACACTAAACCATTCACAGGCCTTTATGGATCAGGGCTTTATTGTTCCATATAGCCTGGTAACAATGCAATATGTATCCACATAACAGAAAAAAAACAAAAACAACTTTATGCTTACCTAGAAATGAGTCCAGTGAGTGGCACCGAACACAGTCCTCCGGTGAAGCCAGGGACGTACAGCACATGGGCAGTCACATGTACACTAAAGCAGAGATGTAGTCCTCCGGCTTCACTGCAGAAGTGCGCCAGGAGTCCAAGAGCCTGGTAGATCAGCACGGGTGACGTTACAGTAGGTCTACTTGAGACTCTAAACCCTTGGTCCACAAGAACCTCTTGGTGGTTTAGTGCCCTAAATTGCCCTGATAGATTCCCTTTTAAGCATTATTTTTTTCAGACTCAGCAATATGGTTACCATCACTCGGTATCCCAGTAAGGCTCACACTGTAGCATTTTTATTGGTGTCTCTTTAGAGTTTGGAAGGTAACCGGAGAACAAACACAAGGAGAACATACAAATTCCAGGCAGATGTTGTCGTCAGTCGGACTTGAATCCTGGACCCAGTGCTGCAAAGCAACACTGCTAACCACTGAGTGTTTCTATGTTCTCAATGTAGACCCAGCAGCTCCGTGTTTGGTAGGGTTTACTATTGTCACCATCACTCATAATCCTTATAATCTCCTTGTGTTAATGAGTCTTTACCTCCTCGACCTTGTGTCCTCTGAGCTGACATAATGACCTGATGTCTGTAATCCGAGAGCAGAGAAACCCAGTGATAATGCCAGAGCTTTGTCCTGATTTTACAGCTGCATGAAACCCATGTCTACATACCTGAGGCATACAGTTCATGGTGTTAGGCTGTCTGTATACATGACTAGCTAGTACCTAGCATTAATTGCCATGTTATTTCATTGGAATAGACTGAATAAGTGGCTTCCACACTCTAATGGATCCTAGGGAATACTGTAGGACTGATCTGGTCCAGTTCTTGTTTGTCCCAAAGAGACATTAGGAAAAAGATACTGAGGACCCACAGACATTATATTCAGAATATGCAAACAGGTCTGTAAGGGAATACATAGATTCCATGGAGGCTGAAAGAACTGCTATGCCACCATGAAATGTGCTACTATCTTTGTTTTGCATCATTCCTGATTTATTATTATTATTTTTTTGTGCTGGATTATCAGAATTTCAGATGATTGTCTTTAGTTTATTTGTCTTGCTGTATTGCATGTAATGAATTTGCTATGTACCTCATGAGTCAGCTGCCCTATAATGTGATCACGGTTTATCTTGTTAGATGACACCTATAGCCAGTATTAGTGAGCATATGACTGAATTGCAGGAGATTTGCCATTGTCTTCTGTTAACCGCAATTTAAGAAGGTTCCTATCTGTTTGCTCTGTATCTGAATTTAAAGTCAGTGACTGCCTTGTGTGCTAGAATCTATACTGCAAATTGATTGTATATATGATGTATGTATTGGCTTGGTAAAATCCCACATCATTTGCAGCAAAGGCCTCTGGGAAGGTCAAGCATGATGTTAAAGGGAGCGCCCTCTATTGGTGTGCATGACTGAGGCACTGTCTTCCTATTTACATCATGGAAGACAGATTTGCATATTCTTCCCATGATCCTCTTCACAGTGGAGCATCTATGGCTTAATAAGACTCCACACACCTAAATAGTGGTCTCCTCCTAAGGAGTGACGATATCCCCTTAACCCCGTATTGTGTTATGCATCTATGTAGGTTGCATGCATGCATAGGTGTGTATGGTCTGTGCAGTAGTCCACGCATTGAGGTCCCTTTAGGAACATATTTAATTTCTTCTGTATTGTGTAGTGATCTAATTCTTCAATAATATCAGATTTACACATACTGTACTGTACTTCACAGGAGACATATATGGACAGGGCTGCAGTCATCATGTAGGATGTGGGATTTATCAGAAATGTGTCATAAAGAAGGAGGTTCATTGGAACTGTGGCCCTTACAGTGGGTGGTAGATAGAAAATCAATGTGTAACATCAATGCAGCGGGTGTTATAGTATGTGTTTTGTAGAGAACTTCTGAAAATAGGCGAAGAGTTTGCTTCAAAATAAAAGGAGAAATCCATGCATGCGTGTATACTTCTCTGTTTACAGCAGCCACAAGATGGGAGTCAGAAGACCCTCTTTTTCAAGATAGATGCGCTTTCCAGAGGTGAGACCTACATCTGTCAGACCTTCATAGAATATCTATCCTATGGATATGTCATAAATGTCTGAGATTTAAATATCCCTTTAAGGCTGACCATGCACATTGGTTAGCTTTCAGCTGAACGCTTATTCAATTAACATCTTCCTGACCCTACATACATATGCATGCATGGCTCTGTTACACTTGCATGACTACTCTATAGGTAGCTTATCATCTTTCAAAATAAAAGCTTAAGGCAGGCAGGTTGAAATCCAACAGCCAAATCCTTATCGTCTCACCTGACAGAGGCAAGGTACAAGAAGTGGAGTAGTAGTCCTCACCATAGGAGTTTACAATCTGTAAGTAACAAGGGGAAATAGCGAAAGTGAATGTTGTGTAGTGTGGATGTCATGATAATAAGGGGAGATTCAAGAGGTGACACATGAGTCAAAGTCTTGTTTATAGGAGCTTAGAATCTGTAAGTAACAAGGGGAGATACAGGAGGCGGAATGGAAGAGCGGGAGTCCTAACCATAGAAGAAAAGGTACAGTAGGTGAGTAGGAATCCTGATATATCAGTTTACCATCTATGTCATAATAAGAGAGAGAGGTGGAAGTGAAGTAGGAGTCCTGACCATAGCAGCTTACAAGCTACAGTAATCGCCCTAACTGTTGGCGCCTCTGAAATTTTTCTAGAAAATTAAGTATTTCTCCCAGAAAGTTATTGTTATGATATTTGTATTTCGTTAGTGTGTATTGGAACACCAACAAAAAAAAAAAATAAAAAATCAGAAGGGAGAAAAAAGTCAAATTGGACAAATCTCCAAAAATGAGCCGGACAAAATTGTTGCCACGTTTTCAAAATTGGGTAAATAACTTTGCTTGTTCAAACTCAACTGTGTCAAGTAACAGCTGTGGGCAATATTAAAAAAAAAATCACACCGGAAACCAGATAAAAAGGAGAGACATTGACTCAATCTTTGCATTGTGTGTGCATGGACAACATAAAGAGGAAAAGAAAACTGCATGAGGGCTCGAGAACCAAAATTGTGGAAAAATATCAACAATCTCAAGGTTACAAGTCTATCTCCACAGTTTCTTGATGTTCCTTTGTCCACAGTTTCACAACATAATCAAGAAGTTTACGACCCATGGCACTGTAGCTAATGTCTCTGGACATGGATGGAAGAGAAAAATTGATGAAAGGTTGCAAAGCGGATGGTCTGGAAGGTAAATAAACAGCCCCAGTCAAGTTCCAAAGAAATTCAAGCTGTCCTGCAGGCTACAGGTGCATCAGTGTCAGCGAGAACTATCCATCTACATTTTATGCTATTGCAGGAGACCCAGGAGGACCCCACTGTTGACACAAAGACATAGAAAACCTAGACTGCAGTTTACCAAAATGTACATGAATAAGCCAAAATTCTTATAGGAAAACATCTTGTGGACAGATGAAACCAAGATAGAGCTTTTGGTAAAGCACATCAGTCTACTGTTTATTGAAATTGCAATGAAGCGTACAAAGAAAAGAACACAGTACCAACAGTCAAATATGGTGGAGGTTCAAAGATGCTTTAGGCTTAGTTCACACATAAATAACGTGTGGCTTATTTTGGCTTTGGAAAAAAACGCTTCCTAATTAGGAAGTTGTTTTTTTTTACCTTGGCACGCTTTTTGTGGAGTTTTTTTTTTTTTTTAAAACCGCTTCCAGGCGGTTTTCCCACCCTTTAAGAGAACAGGCTGCAAAAAATGCGTCACCTTTTTTTTTGCATAAAAACATGCGGGAAAAAACGCTTCCCATTCACTTCTATTGCTTTCTTCAGGCGGAAAACACCTGAAGAAAGGTCATGTCGCTTCTTTTTCTCTGCTAGCAGAAAAATCAGAAAAATGTAGCAAATCTACATAGGCTAACATTGTATGGAGGAGGATTATGACGTGGATTCTGCTGTCAAAATCCTCCATGTCCACGTGTGAACTAGCCCTTATGTTTTGCTACTTCTGGCACTGGGTGCCTCAAGAAATCTGAAGATTACCAAGGATTTTGGGTCACAATGTAGGGCCCAGTGTTAGAAAGCTGAGTTTGCGTCCTAGGTCATGGTTGTTCCAGCAGGACAGTGACCCCAAAATTACTTCAAAAAGCAACCAGAAATAGAAGAAAACAAAGTGCTGGAGAGTTCTGGAGTGGCCAGAAATGATTCCAGTTTTAAATCTCATTGAACACCTTTGGAGAAATCTTAAAATTACTGTTGGGAGAAGGCACCCTTCAAATATGAGAGACCTGGAACAGTTTGCAAAAGAAGAGTGGTCCAAAATTCCAGCTGAGAGGTCTAAGAAGCTTGGTGGTGGTTATAAGAAGCTATTGATTTCAGTTATTTTTTTTCCGAAGAGTGTGCAACCAAATATTAAGTTGAGGAACAAAACATGTAATTGCAATAATTATCTGGGATGAATACATATTTTTCTGTAAAAAATTTCAGGAGTGCCAACACTTGCAGCCATGACTATATAATGGGAGATTACAAGAGATGAGGATAAACAAGAGCAATGACCATACTCCAAAAACAATCCAAATTGAAAGTCAGCTCAGTTAATTGATGTGAATGTGCACACATTGATTATTTCCGTTATTTTTACGTCCATGACATACTGTATCACACTGTCATTGACTAAAGGATATGTCACTAACTATTCACTATCCAGTCAGGATTGCTGATTCTTGAGTAACCAAAGCCAAAATTTTTACTATGTCTAGTAAAAAGGAAGTGTCCAAAAATAATTGTTTATTAATCGTAATCGAGGTAAAATAATCGCCAAAGATTTTGGTTTTGGTTATAATCGCCCAGCCCCACATTGGCGTTTCCAATTTAAGGATGCGATAGAGCCAGAGCCAACAGATATATCTGCCTTTTGCAGTCTGTTATCTGCATGTTTGTATTTGGGGCGCTCTTCACTGGAACTTGTCCTGACCAGTCACCATTATCATCAAGCTCGGGACTAATAATGCTGAAAGGTGAGGGATCAATCTGAGATGATGTCAATCCTTCAGATTATGCAGAAGATTAAGTTAAAAGCTACCTGGACTGCACCTCCCATTGATCAAACACCAAAGCTCCAAGAGACATCTGTAAATAGCGCCAGTAATCTGACTTTATTCCACTAGTGTTGAGCATATATGTAATGTCTGTATAATCTGTTGCCAATAAAACCCTCATCAGATTCCAGTAGAATCTTGTTGGTAACTTCCATTCGATTGTGAATGCTCAAAACTGCTGTAACAATGACCTTACAAGTTTGGATAGAGTAGGCCCTGTCGCATAGAGATCAGTTTTTGTTTGCTTTAAGAAAGATATCTTCATAATGCTTGTCGAAAGACATGGATATGGTGAGTATGTTTGTTTCTTGTGACTTTTTTGGTGTCCCTCCTATTTTTTTGATAAAAACACAGAACAATGATATTAATAAACCGGAATTCCAACCTGTGCAATGGGTGGGGAGGCCATGGATAGTGTCCATGGATAGTGTCCATGGACTGTATTGGCAATGGTCAGCCAGAGCAAGTGTGTCTTTGGTAATAGTATTGCTTGGACTTCAACAGTATCATTGCTGTATGGTGACAATATCTTGATTGTTTTTGTGTTGTCTAAGTGTCGTTAAGCCTTTGTTCAGCATGTGTGGGAATAAATACCTGAGTTTTCCAGTTTATAAACTGTCTGAGCTTCATAGCAGCTCAAAATGGCTTGCTTAGATTGAGGTAGAAGGTGAGGAGCAAAATATTCTGATATTGGAAGAAAGCCATCACACTGTGGAAACATGATGGCTTTTTACAATGACCAAGGTTATATTTTTCAGCAGAAGTCTTTATAGCACTCTTGCTTTAAAGGTTCACAGTATGGTTATTCTCAATGCAGACATCGATGCCAATAGACCATTGCATGAGTCAATGATCCAGAAGAAGGCGAGGAACTAGGCGTTGTATCTGGCCAGTGATTTGGTCAGGTCATACTTCTCCCTGTGCCATGAATTGTATCCAGGTGGAGACATCAGATGGTGAGATAGACAATAAACCGGAATAGTAGAATTGCAGACAAGTAATTAATTGAATAAGGACAGTCAGAATTACACAATGCAGGGTGCTGCTTGTCCTTATCTTAGTCCGGATGACTGATGGTCACATGAAGTTCCTCTCCTTTCCTTACACAAACATACACTTATCGTCAATTAAAGGATTTCACAACCAAAGCTCATAAAATGATGGAACAGCTTATAAAAAGTATCATACTGCATTAGGGCATGGTGCCGCTCAGCCCCAGATCCCACACTGCTGCTGCTACTTTTGTAAACTATACATCTATGGTGTTTACAAGATCTAAGATCTCAGAAAGGAGAATATTTATAATGTTCATCATGTTACTACACTAAATCCTCACACCTATGTGATTAAATCCCTGATATACGTGAGTAGGCGCTATAATGCCACCACTGGGCATATCTGAACAAACAGGACGATTTTCATCAATGAGCCCTGATGTGATTGGTCATTGCAGTCACAATCTGTTTAGAATCCTGAGTTCACAAGGAAAAAATGTGACTTGTTGGAGGTTGAATGTACAGTAGCTCTGGTTATTTTTAACCCAGTAAAGCCAGCAAAAACATTAGTTGCCGCTCAATGCCTTAAAGGGGCTCTATCATTGGAAAAAGTAATTTTTAACTAAGCACATACTTGCATAGCCTTTAGAAAGGCTATTCCACACCTATCTTTTGTATGTAAATTGCCTCAGTAGTTTTTTAATGAGTTCTTTAAAAAAAAAAAAAAAATGCTAATTAGCCTCCAGTGAGCACCGGAAGTCTCATCAAGCACTCTATGCTATGTGTACATCACAGGCTGCTGCTGACTAATCTCCCTGCTCTCTTACACAGCATACAGTAGAGAATAGCAGAGGGTGCTCGCTGAGAACTTCTGTGTGCTCGCTGGAGGCTAATTAGCTGAATAAAAAAGGTTTCACTCAAAAACTACTGATTTGCATACAAAAGGTAGGTGTGGAATAGCCTTTCTAAAGGCTATGCAAGTATGTGCTTAGTTAAAAATGACTTTTCCCAATGATAGAGCCCCTTTAATGTGTGGCCCAAACATCCATGACAATATCCTGGTCCATTATTTGTTGATGTCCTCTTGGGTGAAACTTATTGAGTGGCCATGTTGAATGAGATCCAGCTTGTTGGTCAGACTTGGTTCATCTCTCCTAGGGAATGTTCACGCATGGCTAATCTGTTGCAAAAAGTTCTGTTGATCTAAATGGGGTTATTTTGGCGACATACACAAGGATTTATGCTGGTTCCATTGAGATGAATAGGAGCGTGACAGAAATCTCTGCACCAAATCTGCAAGAATGTGAATATATCCTAAGTATTGTTTAATTTTCGATTGACTTACCGTGCGGGAGATGCTGGACCTGTGGAGTCTGAGTCCGGGGCCAGATACCGACTCGGTTTCAAAATAAAATGATTAGTTATGTAATTCATGAGACAGAGTATTTACTCTCATTGGAATTCAGTCACTTTTTCATGTGTTAGGATTTTTGCATCTTCTTTCTGGCCATGACTGTAGAAGAAGGCTGAGACAAATGAGAGGAATCAGAGTTTTGTTGCTTTGGCCTGCCGACTGATAAAAGAGGAATCTTAAAGGGCTATCAAAACTTACAAAGCTGTTTCTCCACATATTTTAGTAGGATGATAGGGCATGAATATGTCTGAGAGATCGGGATTTGATCTTGCTTGGTCTCCATTGCAGTCAGAGCAGTGACGTAAGTTGTAGCCTCCCAGACAAAGCTAATGCAGTTTTAACCTCGCCCCTTCTCCTTAAACTCGGAAATGGATAGGGGAGGGGATTAAAATTTTTATAATTTTTCTCTTTTGATTTTTAATATTGTTCTGTACTTTATGTTAAATTTTTGAAAAAAAGTCATTGATAGGGTTTGCTCCTTTTTGCCGTCTGTCACGTATTTGCCCAGAGGGGTGAAAGCTGTGGGGCTGGTAGTGAAGGGGTTAAGCACTCGACAGGAAATGTGAAATGTCACTTAATTACCTTCGCTCTCTGTACAATGGTAATTTGTGTGCAGCTAAATTTAATAGTTTGCCGGAAAAAAAAAAATCTGTTTCTATTTTTCTAAATAGAAGTGGTTTTAATGAAAAAGAATGGCGTATTATATTTTTTCCTGAGTGCTTGTTACCTACTGGCAAATATTTTTACTGTGCTCCAGAGACAGAGAAAATTACAAGGAGTATTTTGGCTGAGAATCCCCCTCTCCCTGAAGGCCTATTTAACGGGAAAGTGTATTTTGTCAAAATTTGGCTGCAGAAAGGGGGAAAAAGAAAAGAAAAAAAAATACAAAAAAACCTAGACATCTATAGAATAAAATCCACTCTCTGTAATGTTAGGCTCCGAGAGAAATTATAAATGAATTGGGTAAACTTTTATAATGCGGTATTATAAGTCTCTAAATATGTGAAATTTGTTATAATTTATCCAAAAATAAAAAAGCCTAAATATTATTAGTAAAAGTCAACATCTAATATAATCTAAGTATTTTTCCTGCTTACAACTGTAACATTAATATAAACCCAAATAATTTAATGCAGTATAAATGTATAGGACTATATATATTTTATACATATAGGTGAAATTCTAGCAGGCTGCAGGTTAACCTAGAATCAGTCAGTAAATACCTAGTTGTAGGAGTAATACTATATACCTTAGCGTGTTCCTGTGTATATTGTATGGGTGCTGTAAGCAGTATATGTCACTATTGCCTTTAGGTAGTAGTGAAATTGTTACATATGTTACACTCTCAGAGGAGATTGGTAAAAAAATGTCCCCTTTAGTAGCTGTCATCGCTTGCATGGTACGGTGATGGGGCTCGGGCTCCTGGGCCATGAGGGCATACCTTCTGTTTATATGTCATCACATTGTAACTTGCCATTGTATGGTGATTACATTGTGCTGTATGTAGTATGTCAACAATTTATTATAAATAACTACCTATTAATTAGCTGAGGTTGCGCCGCATACATTATCACTTACGTATATTTCTGTACATACATTATCACTGTATTGTTTTTATTATGTCTGTTGTTCCAGTTTGATCTACATATGTGTCATATAATAATTCCAGGCCTTGCTCTCCTTCCTCCCCCTGCTCCAGGAGAATTTACATTATGTTGAATTCCTGTGCACAGTCCGTGTCCATATATCACAAGGGAAGCACAAAGCTGCATATCACTCGGCTTCTGAACTCTGGCAAAACATTCAACATTGCTACGATGTAATAAGTTTGTAGAGCAAACAGAATTGACAATAATTGCAGGAGGATTAAGACTGGTTGCCAAGAATTTCTGATTGTACATCACAGTTGTGAACAGTCTTATCTGCATGACAAGAATGAGACTATGCGGAATTCCAGGGCTATGTATGGTCTGTATAGGACCACTCTACTTTCTCTGCTTTATCTGGATCAGAGTTATTGATGGCATCTTCTAAAACTTTAATGAACTAGAGGTAACTTGTGCAACTCCTTGGGTGAGGTAGGACAAGCCAACTGTCTGTCTGGGACCACACCCTGAGTATGTCTGGCACGCGTCCTAGATATTAATACTGTGTACCTTGTGTGCACTGCAGGCGCTCTACCCCAGCGAGCAGCTTATGACACAACATCAGTAATGGATACACTGTCCAACTCTCGGAGATGGCACCTACAAAGTTTAGAAGTGCAGTTTTCGTGGCTATCATCCTTCCTTATGGGGGACATATTTGATCCTTGCACCTAGAGCTCCAAGTCTGAGGCCAGGTAGACAAATCACTGTAGATGTTATTAACCCATTTGAGCATTCCAGGAGCCAACTTGATAGTTATAATAGGCAGGCAAAAAGAAACTTCGTAGACATCAGTAGAAAATAACCTAAAATGTTTGGTGCTTGGGAGTTGTCCAGTCTTGTACCTCTGTGCCAAACAGAGAGATCCTTGCATTCCTACTGTGCTTATCAGAATTCCTTGAGGCCCCCAAAAGAGTAAGTGCTGCAAGTAGAGAGCTATCCAAATGAATTGGTGGCACTTGTTAAAAGCTTGCCTCTCAGGATCGCTGTACAAGAATCCTCCATACTATTAGTGCGGGTGGGATGTATTTTTATTGCTCCACTAGTTCTTCAGTGGGGTTGCATAAGTTCTGACACACCACTTCAGGGTTCTGAATACTTTTTGCCTTTGGGGTCAGTGGAAGAGTTTAGCCTAATAGATCCTATTATAAGGGTGTGCCATGTGATAAACATGAACGCAGTGTGTAAATGGCACCTCCTTTAATCATTTTCTCATCTGGGTTAATGAGTTTTTATTTACTGTATGCAGTTTCTAAATCCTCATTTAAATCGCTCATTGATGTTCTTAGGTTGGGTGTGACTGTTCATAAAACGCTGCCCGTGGTCGTTGCATGTGTAAAGCTTATGGTTACAGATTTGCTGGGACTTGTGTTAGTAAATCACTTGATCGAGTTCTGTCTCCTTCCTTAGACTGGGAAAAAAGCTATAGTTTTATTGGTGGCCATTTTCATATGACTGTGCAAAAATCTATATTCATAAATTCATTATACTGTCCACATGAATCCATTGTCCATGTTCAGCATAGCTTTTTTATATTTTCTATAGACATTCCCTCGTTATGGTTTGTACTGTACATTGCTGCTCTGTATAGATTTCTCCTGTATTTAGTCCCTGTGCATTCATCTATAGTCACAGTCCCTGTTTTACATCAGTAGTCCCTACAGTATCCCTTCTGCATATTCTTGAGTTGGATGTATGGAGATCTATATCAGCTGATTTTGGACACAAGAACAGGGATCTGATCGTTTTGCTACTGCTTATTTATGGCTGCGTCTGGAGAGCTTGTGGCGATGTACATCTTGTTTGCAGGAACACGCTGGGACGCAAAACAAGGAGACAGATGTTACATGAGCTCAAACAGAACCTCCAGACAGGAAGATGCAGCACCAGCTGAAGACGCTGCCATATGAGCGAGTGTGTGCTGGGGCAGCTTTATACAATGCAAGATGTATGATTAGATTGCGATTAATAGTAACTAAGTGTACGGAAACAAGAGAAACTTTTTGCATTGTTTCCACAGGAGAGGCCACAGGTTCATTCCTAGTTTACCTAGTTCGCATGGCAGTTGCAATGTTAAAAGATGACAATGGAACAAGTTGAAGGAGCTTTTTTAGCCCCCGCTTATAGATTTAGTATTGAACAGGTGAAAACCAGCAGACTCCAAAATGTTTTCCTACTCCGCAGATTCCTCCCTTTGAGGCCATGTCCTTTCTTTGTGGCAGTTTCCTGCTTGTGTTTTTCTCATTTGCAGTTTAGTTTCTCTTAGATTTTAAGTATTCTGTCATTACTGAAACTTAATCTGCTCCCTAGGTAGAGTCTTCCGGCGGAGCTTGTGCCAGACTGAATGACCAGAGCTGCAGTGTAAAGTATGGGGAGGTTTCAGACTGTCTCCTGCTCCATATAGTAGCAAGCTTAGCCACCAATGAGACAAGAGGCTTCCTAATACCCAAGGCAGTGAAGCTGGAGTCACAGATCATAGCTGTGTGTTAGGCAAGATTTACACTTGGGCCGAGCACTCCCTTGTTCAGTCCGCTGGGGAACCCGTTAAAACAGCAGGTACCCATAAACCCCATAGACTGTAATGGGGTCCGTTGGGTTTCCGCCGTGTTTATACTGAAACTGGCAGAGAGAAAAGTCCTGAGACTCCATTGCAGATGTGAACCTAGCCGTACACTGTATATCTACCGTAATGATAAATAAGAATACCTTAATAATGCTCACTTTACACTTGCAGTACAATTCCTACCGGGATGCAGTGTATGACAGATACCACCAGCATAATGACTTACAGTAGTTTCTTTCATGGTTCCCATTGTATAAGAAAGAACAAAATCTTTATGCATTGTTATTCCTTTTATCAAATCTGCCAGGACATCGAATGGATCTGACCATCTAACTGGTAATTTTCCTTACATATATTTTTTCCTTTACATTCTAACATTTGATAAAGTGGCACTCAGGATGGACAAAAGGAGGTGGTTGAATGCACCAATAAATCCAGCACAGTGAAGCTTTGCCTTTCCATGTGATCCTTTTAAAGTTCAGACAACCTTTATATAAGAGTCTGTCATATAAACAGGATCTTATCTTAGTTAGGCCGGCGTGTCAGCGGTGACCATTCCCCATGAAGGGCACATTAGGGCCTTGTTGCATACAGATGGAAAAAGGAACTCTGAAAAGATACACAATTTATTATAAGAAAGTTACTCTTATTGTAGGATCTATCTCTTTAACAATGCGTTCTCGGTACATAGGCGGGACCCATCCTGCAGTAAAGAGATGGAAATATTTGTCTTAATGTCCATCTGGGATATATCAGGGATAATATCCACTCTCACCCCTCTGTCTCCCATACATCTGACACGTTGCGGCTGATGAATCATACAGCATTAGCTCTGTAATGGATGGGGGGATTTTAAAGAGACACAAACGTGTTTAGGGAAATCTATCAGGGGCTGAAATATCACTGCTTAAAGGACGTCCCCTGTTAATGGAATATTTTAGAGTGGGTCCTGGCTGACGACAAATACACCAGCTATGATGCTGGTACAGGTCACAGCCACATTTCACAGCATTTTTTTTTTTTTTGGAAGTCTGCCCGAAATTAACCTGGAGCATAGTACAGACTCTCATGTTTCTAACTGGTCACTTGATTGATTGTTAAAAAATGAGCAAACAACATTTTGTTTGATGGAAGGTCTGGGGTCCCTGAAAATTAAAACTGTAGAGCCAAAAATGTTGTCCAAAAAATAGATTTTTTTTTTTTTTTTTCACATGGGCTCAGCAAAGCTTGTATTAGGGTTCAATGGTAGCTTGGGCTGCCAAGCTGACTGTAGTGCATCATGGTGAGGATATTCATATGGCAGGTTTGATTCTGAAGGTCACTGTAAAGGCCGCTTAACAATATTTCACACAGCGACTTGTTGTTATGTTCGAGCATCGTATAATTCAATGGCTGCCTCACAAAGTCTACACTCTACTCTACTGTCTGTTTCAGTCCCCAGGTGCTCAACCTCGGACAAACCCTTCTAATGTTAGAACAGATGCGATGGCAACTACAGCACAGTGACAGCTCCGCCGGGACATTGTATCCAGGGAGAGGAGTGGGAAAGATAAAAACAAAGCAGAATATACATGTCCTTGAGCGATCTCATCCCCTTGGAGACATACACCTTGATGGTGCAATTAATTAACGCTCTGTGCTCATCACACCAAAAACTTTTCTTCTCTCCATCTTTTTGCATTTGTAGCTGAACAGATTCTAATATTGTACCTCTCACCTTTACCTACAGCATCTAGCTGGGTTGGCGATTGCCCGGTAGTTCAAGACACAAACCTTTCCTCTTAATCCTTGACTATTTCCATTAGTAAGCAGCTATACAGTATTTCCTTTGTTGCCTTGTATCTAGAATTGTGTGTTGGATTCTGTGGTTTAACCCTCCATAATATATCATTAATATAGACTCCTACTGACCTGCAGGAGCCTGGGAAAGTTTGCATGGTCTGGAATGTGGCAATAGAAAGGATTCTGAGTAATGTAAAAGTTAGTGGCCCTTGGTAAATAACACCAAGATGTACTTCATGCAGGTGATTTATGTTGTGGTCCGCCTTTCCAAGGTGACTCCATATACATAGGAATTGAAGAAAAGAATAAAAATGGGTGAAATTTAGAGATATCACATTAACAGACTCTGAAAATGAGAAAGTGTATAAAATACTTAAAAGACAAAACATATTTAACATGATCAGTAGGTTTTGTACATTCGGGTCATTGTTCCTCACATGAGGAAGATTTTGTCTTCAAGGCGCATAGAAAGGAACAAGTGCATTAAAAACACATAATAATCTTAACAGCGTGTACCGTTGCCTTGATAGAATTACCTGTGTTCTTACAGAAGATCTGTCACCAAGACTGAAAAGCCCAATGACCTAACTCATCTAAGGGGCAGACATACTGATAGGGAATGTAGATTATGAGCCCTATATGGGACAGTAACTGACAATGTCTGTAAAGCGCTGCGGAATATGATGGCGCTATATAAGTAAGCATAAGAAATAAATAATAATAAGGGGCGCTGTCACCCTGAGCATTTTGGTGTTTTGGTTATCCAAAGCCATTTGGTCATTCCTAAGATAAAAGTTTTGTTAGTGATGATACAAATAAGAATATACTAGCCAAGTGGGAGGTAACACTGCATGACCTACAGCACACAGAGACCACACACCTTGTGAAACCACGTTGTGACTGCCCACTTGGCTAGTATTCTGTCCACTGCTAGCTTCTTATCTACAACCTAGCAGTGTGGCAGTACACAAAGTGGCAGATTGTAGCAACAGCATTTATTGGATTTCTTCTGTCCACCCTCCCCTCTGCCTAGACTAATATGGAAGAAATAACTTCTGGAAAAGTGAGAAGAAAACCAATTTCTTTACCAAATATATATTACTAAATTTCATATTTAACCTGTACTATTCATTTATGAAAAGTTGTTTATTACTGGAGGTATGCTTTAAAAGGGTTTTATCATTAATGACACTTAGGGATGCTTTTTTTTAATCGGATAGTTTTTATTAAAGCTTTTCAAAGTACATAACATACAAAAAAAACAAAACAACCCAATATTCCTTCCTACTCGTGTTCCTCCTAGTAAGTTACAAAGACATGGAAGGTTCTCTTTTCAGCACCCATTCTCCTGATCACTGGGAGAACATGAGGTCGGACCCCCAGCCACATGACACCTATACACCATTCTGTGGATGAGGGTATGTGTTTTTAACAAAACAATACCTGCATGAAACTCAACCCATAATTTTGTGAACATTTTTTGACATTGGTTTTCTAATTCTGAACAAACAGATAATGAATTAATATAGTTGCTTCAACTCTTGTGAGTCTGGTTATCCTCTGGGCCAGAAGGTCTTCAATTTGCAGAACATTCTTACTCTACATTGTTTCGACCGTGGATACTCCAAAATTGCCATGGTAAAGTGATTTATTTTCAGTCCATGTTCTTCAGCCTTCTCTGCGTCATCTCAGAGAGGAAAGTAGACAGTTTATAATGATCATAACCATATGGTTGTATCAGTACTTACAGCTGTCACCTTATTAACTGTGCTGTTTGTTGCCATGAGATCCAAATGTTGATGCTCGGACAGATGGTGAAGATGATCTTTGTTTGGCAGTGACGGTGAGGTGACCGTCAGACGCTGGCTGGGAGGACATTGCGTAAAAGGGTAGCTTTCCATCAAAAGTCAGAGTTCAGATCACATCAGTATGTTAAAATCATCAGTAAATCTTTTTAAGCATCATAAGAAGTTTTGTTTAGTGATTCATATATTGGAACTACAAACCCAAGGTGATACAGGATTTGGGGCAGAATGATAATATGCAAGTTAGTTTGTTGACTGTCCTCCACGAGTTTACATATTAGACCTGGTGGTCTTCTAAGCATATCATATGTTCATCATTAGAATTGGACCATACCTTTGATGGAAGATTTGTGAGGATGGTGTCAGAAGAGGACATTGCGTCCTGCTGACTCGCCTTAATCCAGGTAACTTGGTCAAATCCTTACACATATAACCCAACTGGATCTGAAAACAGGACGGTCAGCAATAATACTGTGAACTCAATCTATTTCATACGTCAATTTGAGGAGTCTGGTGGCTCTTTTTGGTTCCTCTTATATATTTACTTACAGTCTCATTGGTTCCCAAGGACTAGATAAATGAAAATGAAACTTTTTAATTGTAATTTCAAGATGTCAAGCACTTAACTGCAGAATAAAATGCTGCCATTATGGATGAGGGTTAAACACATGTACAGTGTATTCTTATTCTGGCAATGAGACTCCAACAATTGGATTTGATGATACGATCTTCATGATATGTCGTCTTTAGCTGAGAGGGTTTTGAAAAGAAAATTGTCTTTGACTCGTGCTAAGTTTGATGTGTATCTTTTGCTTGACCTGCTGTGTTACAGGTCACACTCACAATGACACGCTCAATCACATCAAAAACAGCAAGGTGATAGGATGAAGATCTGAAGGAGAATGCGGCACTGAACCTGTGATATCCTGGTCCAGGGTAGATGATAAGTTTCTCCGCTGGTGTTTTATGTAAAATATATATTTGTTGAATACAGTCATCTAAATTCCTAAGTTAGATAGCCACCATGATGCAAAAATGCAATGGCATGCACCCCTTGAGTTGGCCTGTGTGTATCACCTGAATTACAGCATTGTCTTTCATTGCACTGGGGCATCATGATGCTTCTGCCTATTCCAGTGGAACTTGGGCCTTTATAGACCATCTACTGCTCACAACTTTCTGGAGTTTGGAAGGAGAGACAAAGAGATAGAAACATAATCTTATTCACGAGTGGTCTTCATTGTACCGATATGATGAATACCCAAGCACAGTCATAAGTGATTTTTTTGTACTACCAATCTCAGCATACCATGACAGTCTGCAGCTTTCTAACAGCTGAATTATCAGTCATGCACACCTGCAAATACAAATGAATGAGTCTATAGACACCTTATTGTGCTGTAACAAAGCTTGGCATTGGTGCCAGGAGCAGAGGAGTTAAGAGCTGTAATATAGCCCGCAGCAGGTTCTCTAAGCAGTAGAACAATACATACATTGTCACAGCCCTGTGTAGCAGTGACACTGATTTACTGGACAAAAAAAGGTGACTTAATTTGGATAGAATAACACTTGGGCAGGCAGTGAGGGTGGGCGGATGAGTCAGGGATGTGATGTCAGGGGTTGTCTCCAATGAATCTTATGAGATCTGAGCACTGGTCTAGGTGAAGATTGATGGTTACCTGGTGCAGAGCCTGTTTAGAAGGTTGTCTAAAAAAATAACTGACCCCTTTGGAAGGGAGAAAGAGTGCAAAAACATCAGACATCCAGTGCTATAGGACCATGGTCTGCAGACTGAGGGTCTCAAGCTGTTGTGTAATGTTTGGAGCCGTATTTCCAGAAGAGCTACAGGTTGTAGACCAATGTTGGAAGTACCTTGTCTGTGGTATATGACTGCTAGATTTAAGGTCTCCATTTGCAGCAGTGTAATTGTCTAGTTCACTTTGGGATGCCATACCTAAATGGGTGTTTACTGCATCACCTTCATGGGTAGTTTTGTCTCAGAAACAGTAATTGGGTAAATGAAATAAAATGACACACATTCTTGTGAGCTAAGCCTGTAATAGCTTATGTGTGTATGAAGGGGTTATGAGCGGCTTTGCGGGTTTGCTGCTTCTGTTTTCTTTGGGTTGTGTTGATGAGATGACATTTTTCCAGGTCTGGTTCCAGTTGACCCTTAACAGCACCTTGGCTGGTTGAAAATATGTTTGACCCTCTCAGCTGCTATGTTAATGTAGCCCAGGGTTTGATTTTTTGATATTTTTATTTTGAGAAAAAGCACCAATTGTATCCGGAACTATTGCTCCCTAAGTGATGTCTTGGAGAGTCATTTGAAGCTTTATAGATCCTTGCCACTTTGGAAGCAACTCCACTAGAGATATGGGTACCTGAAACTACTTGATGCTACCAGGGACTTGACCTGCAGCGATAAGAAAAGGTTGGGTATATTTAAAGATGACAAGTTTTATTGTACAAAAGGTCTGTTTGTGTTTCAAACTATAGGAAATGTGTATCTACAGATCGATTGATCGGATCAGAAATAAGTGCCAGATAAGATTAGGGCAAAGGCAGGGCGCTTCAAGTAAAACTAGGGCCATACACACCTATCCAACATGCTGTCCAGATTCATCTATGGGCTTGAAGACCCTTTCTAAATACTTTCCTTAGTGACCTATTAAAAGAAGACAGACAGAACCTCCCTTATGCAAATGCTCAAAATCTTTCATAAATAATGATCTAATGTAGCAAGGTATGGAACTGGAGATTCTTGGCACTATGCCAGGTTGGATGCCGCCAGTATCCAAATCTTATGATTGTCCAATACCTGCTACCATCCAGATCACATGGTGACGCTAAATATGTTGGTGCTTTATACAGGAAATTTACATTTGTCCCATGTAGCTACATTGCTGGTGTCTCTTCTCTGTATGTATATCTGGTTCCTATGGTGCCATTGTTCTAATACATGTATGTAATTCCAGCACTACACATATATATGTTTTGCTCTCACTGCTCTATGTATATACACACATTAAATTATATTTACCAGCTGCCTCCAGCTCCGGTTAAAATGTGTTTGACTCAGCACAATAGCAGCTGCAGGAGAGCGGCTGTCAGGTAGATAAATGTATTATCTGATATTGCCTCCGCGAGCTAAACGCAGGAATAAAACATGCGCCAGGCTTCCCCTAAGCTCTGTAGCATTGTCAAGTTTTGTTCCTACATTGTCTTGATAAAAAGCCCGGCTGTTTCTTTTCCAAATCGACGTGAGGAGTGGGGCAGCCATGAAGGGAAGATGACACCGAGGTGATTGCAGCATCAGATTTTATTACTGTGGCGGACCAGGGCGGAGGGGAAGGGGGTTGTTATGTGAGATGCGCATTGTTTAACCCCCTCCAAGTATTCGTCAGTGCTGGGTGTTCTCCATACAGCAGAGTTGTGTACATGAACTTTGCACTGCAGTGTGTTGTATGTACTACACATGGTTTCTGTTAGTGGTGATCTCGGAAGTAAACTGATGCTTCCTAATATGATTTGTCATCGGGGAATATGTCATGGGCATTACTTGTTATTGTTTCATGCCATAGGCCAGTAGTATTAATCTTCCTTTCCTGTCCAAGGCTCCACCTGCCAGTTACATCATCAGTGCCATTCTGCTATGGTGATGACCACTAGTGAGAAGGCCATAGACGTCCGATCATGGTCAGCAGATCCCACTGATGTTGGGGAAATTGACCAATGAGCCAATATCTATGGTGAAGATGGACAAATTGCTTTGGACCTTGAGGGTCAGCCGCCATCATGTGACTAGGCCAGCAAAGTCTCTAATAAGGAAGTGGTGGTGATATAGAGGCCAGGTACACCAGGTAGGGCTTGGAAAGCACATTGACCCAAGTAACAAAAATTCAGCTTCAGTTCACACTTTTAAAAACATGTCATGAGGCTGTGGTACTTGTCTGTATCCGTATCCTATCAAACTCCTACATCTGACTCCATAAAGGTATTTTTTTGTCATCGTGTACGCACTGAACCACATTTTACTTTTTCTCGCCACTTTCCAATCATATAACAGCAACATTTCATGCGCGCCCATAAGGTGGCAGTGGGTACAGTAAACTGTATCACTGTCTTAAAAAGGAGGGGGGAGAAAAAAAATCGCATTTTCCGGCGTTGCCTGTGAACTTTTGAGAAGATTCCTCGGTGATCGGCTTACACGCTTTGAAAACGGTCTCGTTCTGTAATCTGGTAAAATGTGTCAGCCCTATGGAGAAATAAGCCTTCCACAAGACTTTCTTCATTGTTGAGGTAATTGTCTCCTCCCTGACAGGCACATTCATCAGTGGCTTAATGGTCAATCAAAAGTTGGCAGCCAGAGTGTTTTCATTCTTCCCTATCCACTACATTAGGCATACTTAATCAAAATGTCTCCGCGTAATGGCTGTGAAGAGTTCATGACTGACTGATCCGTTGTCTGTGCTGATAGAAAATTAACAGCTCAGTGCTGGAAAGATGTGAGCCCGCAGATAAACAAATTGAACATTAATATTTCATCTTGGGGACCTGGGATGTGCGATCGGTGGCAAAATATATCCCGGCTTCACTTGCTGCAGCTGCCATTTTTTTTTTTTTTTTCTGAATAAGGCTTTGCACACGCTTGCAGCATATATAACATGTAAAATCAGGATGTATGTGCCTACACCGGTCATAAAGGATCGGATCTCATATTTCCTATGGGCATCAGCCAGACTACTCGACACAAAAGGGGGAGGAGAGATCATCCTTTTCTTTCCAATTTTTTATTATTTGTTATTTTACTTTATTTATATATATATATATATATATATATATATATATATATATATATATATACATATATATATATATATATATATATATATTTTTTTTTTATTTTTTTTTTCCTAAGTTTTTATTCCTATACCACATTGCAATATTCGCATCCTGCACACAGCTACAGCCTTGTTATGTCTATTAAATATAGAATATGGGTGTTATTCTAGTTGTAAAGTTGAGGTTCTCGATGGATGGTTGGACTAATGCATGGATGAGTGTGCCTTGGACCACCTTACTGTACAATAGCAAAGCACTCTGCGACAATCTTTTACATATGTGTATTTTTTCATATATGTATATTAAAAAAAAAAAAGTTGATGAAGTGAAGGACACCAAAGCCGTCTATTCCTGTATTTGAAGGATTTTGAGGTCTACAAAGTCAATGGAGCACATTTATTATGGCCAGTGGTTTGCACCTTTACAGCTTACGTGTGACAATATTTGTCGCAAGAGACATTTTCAAGAAAGGCGGTGGCGCTATACTCCCTTCACATCTTATGATAATTTACTCCAGTTTTCCGGCTTAATTGATGCCTGAAATCTATGCCAGCAAGGAACTGATGTGGATTGGGCCCACTAGAGGATGCATTTGATTTATTATGTCATAAACCAGGCACATCCCCCGCAAGATCAGGGATTATCAAGAAACCCCAACTGGTGGATAAATCTCCCCCAATGTTCCCTATTATTATTATTATGATGATGATGATGATGATTATTATTATATTTTAATCTAAACAGATCCTAATAAGGAGCGAGACGGGATGACTAATGTAATGTATGTGCAGTGTCATCACTAGCACAATAGTGAATACCGCTCTGGAGTACAATACAGGTGGTAATTCAGGATCAAAGTCCAGGTTAAGTAATGTCATGTTTGTACACAGTGATTCCACCAGCCGAATAGTGAGTACATATGGTGTATGTGGAGCCAGGCTGCCAGCCTTTTGGATGTACCTGTACACAGAGATATAAATGACAGCTCTGCTCCTCTCCTAAATCTTGTGCTTTGAGAGCTGTTTTCCCAGTCCGTGTGCTGGTGAGAGCGTATTACCATTGATCATTAAAATGAACGATATTGTTGATCTGTGGATTTATCACAGTGACGCTTGCTGTTCCACGAGATGACTGATTCTCCGAGCTCGCCGCTTTCTCTCGGTGAGCAAAGGAGGTGGAATTTTTTGGAAGAGGATAATTTGATTGGCAAGTCCTGGGGATACTAAGCAGGTAGCACTATTGTCTTCTTTCTGGAATAACAGAGCGTAACCAGTTCACTGCCATACACTTGTTTGCAGCCCTATGTGGTTTCTATTAGACCCAGCAGAATCCAGCATTGTCTTATTTGTCCTATCAGTGTCTCAAATGAAAGCTATTAATATAACTGGTATGTAGCATATGACCAGAGGAAGAAACCTCAGACTGCTTGAGAAAGTGGACAAGAATTTCATTTTTAAGCCACAGTGATGAACAGACTGAAAATGTTTCCAAATCTATGACTTCACAGAAAGGGATATAAATCTGTTGTATATAACGGGAAGGAAGTGTGACATATCTAAAAATAAATAAAATATAGCAATTCATGTGCCCTTACAGTAAACCGGTGACAAACAATGGCTTCCAGTGAGGCAGAGGTTTCTCTGTGTTTTTGTGAAACATGTGACTGGACCCCAGGAGGGAGATGGACAGGAATCAGGTGTACAGTGACTGACATGTCCTGGGCTCATCTTCTATTCTTACACAGCTGTTTACTAGAGAGCAGTGCTTTTCTGCATTCATGCTTCTTACATCTGTCCTCAGGAAACCTTGGAAAGATCAGGTTCTAACGACCGAGGCATAAAGTTTTTGTCTGAAACTAGGCACGCTCACCAAGACAACCAGTGACTAAAGGTAGACTGAAAAGGTGATTGAATAAAGTATCATACGGTGGCCCCAGGTTATATTATTTTCACCTTACGTGGTCTTTTCTGGGCCACATTCCAAATACAATGTCAGAGACAGTCCAGATATATGACATGTCAATCAGAATGGGGCATTCACTAGCAAATCTCCTCCATTACTCTGCTTGTACTGATTGACAGCTCAGTAGCGCCTCTCTACTGTACAGTGTGTTGTTCCTTTAGACTCGAGGTAACGTTGGATTCATTTTATTTTTCTTCTGATACACTGTATACTTTCTGGGACTCTGAAGAAAGACCTGCTCTCTTCATATAGAAACTCATATATGGAGTTTTCAGCAGCTGTGTCTGAATGTAACTGTTACATCTTGCTTTTCTGTATTAGTAAGTTGGTTAGAGAAGACCTCCAGTGGAAACACAACTTACCATCACTACACCACCAACCTGACTGTGTATCAATGTTATTTGTTACCTGAATGCCACCATTACTTGCAGCCACTGAGACCACTGATAGGCCTCAGCGGTCACGTGTGGCGCAGGAATTCCAAAGGTGATGGCACTGCTTGTGGCATAAACTGGAGTGCCATGGGCGGGTGAGTCTGATTTCTTTCATTATGTTACGCATTCCTTGGCCTTTCTCTTCTTTTTACTATTACACATTGACCTTTTGAGGCTTTAGAAAGTTACTTGTTTTCCACAGAGTTATGGTTTCAATTATTGTAACTTAAGGGGAATATTGTACTTACAGATGGACATCTGTAAATGGAAACATAGATGTCTTGTAGCCATTCTCCAAAATCATCAATATCTACTGTATCTTATTTTTGGTCTAAATAACTCATTGTGACGATTGGACTGTTATGAGAACACAATCATAACTTGTTATTCTATTTCGACATTTTTACATTATCCAGAGCAGTGATACAATCTTTCGTCTAACAGCAGGACGTGTCTATGGCCAACTTAATGCTGGTTCATATGGACCATAATGTATATTTTTATACAGTTCACGTCACTGTAAGTTGTAATATAATATACCATTTGGTGGAATAAGAGCTGAGACTTGTTGTCAGCTAAAATATATACTTAAAGGGGTACTCAATTTGTTGTCCAGGAAAAATCCACATTAACTTGTCCCCCACCCACTAGTGTCCCGCTCTGTCCGGTAAGGAGCCGGGATATCACAGGTGAATATGGGTTTACATTTATTTTTCACCTTCCCTGGTCTCTTTGGAGTGTGGGAGGATAACTGGAGTACCCGAAGGAAATCCATCCAAACACAAAGAGAACATACGAACTCCTTGCGTATGTTGTCCTTG
Organism: Leptodactylus fuscus; assembly: GCF_031893055.1. NCBI lineage: Eukaryota > Metazoa > Chordata > Amphibia > Anura > Leptodactylidae > Leptodactylus > Leptodactylus fuscus. Next base: position 96,552,583 of record NC_134270.1, read on the forward strand.
GATTCAAACCCAGAACCCTAGCGCTACAAGCCCCCGTGTGGTGGATTTAATCCTCTACCCTTTTACTGAGAATCTACACCCACATGTCCAGTTTGTTTGCTCTGTATGCTGGACATTATAGATTCTCAGTTGATTGCTCCCGATGTAGACTGTTTGCCCAAGCTTACTATGGAATTATTTGACCCATATTTACCAGGCATAAATTGTGAATGGATCTGCCCCTTAGAACCGTGCTTTGCAAGCTGCCATTATTTATGTCTTGCCCTATTTGTGTCATTTTTGCCATTATGTTACAGAAAAGCTTGTCCTTGTTGTGATTTTTCTTTTTTCTCTCGTTCAGGTGTTCTTTTAGAGCAGATAAGAATCGCCGTGCGATTTATACAGCAGCAGATGTTCCGGGAGCGGCGGGCTGGGAGCGCTCACGATCAATCCTAACCTGCTTTTGTAATATGACTCTGTGAACAGAACATTTTGCACATACGAGACACAAACGCTTTTGTTTCTTTGTGTATTATGCTCTTGCTCCCAGAGATTCAGACAAAAGACCTATGAGAGAGAGAGGGAAAAAAAACCCACAAGGAGCAAGTCTTCCCTTTCTTCATTCACCTTTTATTGTCTTGCAGACTTGAGAGAGCAGAATGTCTTCGAGTACTTCTTCAGAAGCGATAACCGCTCCGCTCCATAGTGCTGTTTGCTCTCGCAATGTGTCTGCCAGGTGTTTTCTTTAACAAGTTCTGTTAACTCCTTACTCCCTACTGTGCGCATTTAGATAACAGACTCTAATATGTACAATATATACATGGTGAATAACTTTTGCACACACTTGCCTCACAGTCCTTGGCTCATGTACACCTCTTATGAATGTTGGTGCGAATAGCCAGAGGGGCACAGTGTTCCACGGAGTACTGTATCCTCTTCGTTCTAGTTACTGGGTGAGTTTCAGCTCCCAGACCACTAGACATGAGAAAGTTAAATATAATTTGATATCATGTCAGACATTTTGTAAAACTTGAGGTACAATGTAAGTAATTTTTAGTGGAAAAAAAAAACATTGTTGACCCCATTGGGTAGTAACTGTAGCATGCTGTATATCTAAAAGTTTAACATGCACTAGCTAACTTTGTGAGGCTGTGCTTATAACAGACACAACATGTAGACCCCTTTGATGAAAATTTATTTCTACTGGATAGCTGCCACTCCTCGGGGGTGGGGTTAACACTTATGGTAAAGCAAGAGTCTCAAGCAGATTCAGCTATATGCTATAATGTCATGGCTTCTTTCCAAGTGAGTGAAAAAAATTTAAAAATATCAGCACTCTAGAATGAGTGTTGCGTGGGACTGTTGGACATTCTTTAGGGTTGGACTCATGCGTAATCTTCAGGTCATACTTGACCATGGTCATTATTAGTAATGTCTCTTCAGCTAAGATAAAAATGAACATTCTAATCTTTCTGTCATGTCTTATTCATTTGATGCTATTGTAGACATATTGGCAGTTACCAAATATAATAACAGATACTTGACTAGTCACAGGTTTTGCACATTTGTACAATACTATGGTAGTACCTTCTTATTGTTTAGACCATAGTCAGTATGTAGCTACCAGAGATGCCTGGAAGAGATTTACTTTATTCTTAGGCTGAGTTCACACGGGGTATTTTGGTCAGGATTTTGAGGTCCTATCTGCCTCAAAACCCTGACCAAAAAGACGGTTCCCATTGAAATCAATGGGAGCCAGTCAGGTCTTTTTGCCGGGAGCCGTTTGTTCCAGCTCCCAGAAAAAAGAACGGACATGCTCATTCTTTGATGGATTGGGCTGAAGACACTCCCTCCTCCCGACCAGGCCCATTCATTGGGCCTAATCCGGAGCGGAGTGCGCGACTGGATGCCGGTGCAATGCACCAGCATTCAGTCACGGCTACCCGTTTTTTGGTCCGGAAACTGAGGTGGCCTCCACCTCAGGTCCGGACCGAAAAACCCTGTGTGCACTCAGCCTTAGAGTGTCCAGGTCTGGCTGACCTGGGGTTCAAGAGAGAGAAAGAAATTTGTCGGCCAAACAGGGTTACATATCTACTATGTTTGGCCATCCTAGACATAGTTCTGTTATCATGCAGTCAATCAGCCCTTAGTCTACAGCCCTCAGCCCTTCTTACCACATTACCACATTGAGAAAGAAACCTACATTCATGGCTTCAAGCACTGGTAAAGTTTGCAGGCAGGTAAGATGCTCTGCTGAACATAAACCTCTATTCTTTTTAAACCTTTTTATTTCCTCTTTCTTTCAAATGGCACCTAAGAATGAAGTCTTATATCTTGAAAATTCCTTGAATGTGTCACTATGCAGAGATCCTACCTGCATAGGCTGTGACATGGCGTTATTAAAGGAGTAATGAAGCAAAGGGCTCGCTTAGGTGCAGGCGTGTTATTAGTATGTGATTGTCATGCGGTAAATAATGCTGAGCTTGTACTAGCTCTATAGGAAGCACAATGCACATAATTACACAGGAGATATTGTACAAAACCCACTTGTGTAATTGGAAAAGTCTTCAACTTGCCAGGTTCTCATCACCGAGACAGAAGGAGCCTTTGCATGTTGGCGCTAGACACTCGTGTAGGGTTTTTTTTTTTTGTTGCTTTTCTGCAGAGAAGCAGATTTAATGATTAATAATAACTCACTTGTCGGCTACATTAAAGGACTTTGCCGTCTCAATGTGGTGCTGTACCGTCTCTCTTAAAGCACAGGGATGTACAGGAATTCACGCTTTTTATAGGAACAAAACATAAAACACAGAGTGTAAAAAGCGACCGAAATTTCTACAGTCACTATGAAAATGGCAGAACACAAATGTCGCCTGAAGACAAATGATGATTTCTGCTACAGAAGGAGGGTTTTGACTCCTGCACAGAAAAATGTCTCGGGTTGCACTACAAAGAGAAAAAGAGAATACAGACAGGAGGACAGTGGATGTACTTGTCGTATAATATGGAGGCTTGTAAGTGCCTGCCCAGGATAGCACACCATGATGATGAGGAAGAAGAGGAGGAGGAGGATGATGATGAAGAATGACGATTGACAAATTAGTTTATTGTTTTAGGTTCCCCAGTCAAATGAGTATAAAGCAAACAAAACAAGTCAATCCAGTTTATTTGTGGAGCAAGTAGATTACCGCAGGTTCAAGTCTCCCGAGGTCTATTCTTTACCAGATCTTTGTACTCTTATTGTCTTGCAGTTATTGTCTATGTAGCTGATTCAGTTTATCACGAAAAATCAATTTCTTATCATTTATGGACATCTTTAATTTAAAAAGTAAATATAAGTAAGGGATCGCCGTAATTGTACAGAATTGTACACAGAATAAAGCTAGCATGTCATTTATACCGTGAGAGAGTGACATAAAAGACACATTTTTTTTTTGTTCTACTACCAAAGAAAAATGTTTTTTTAATACATTACATATTTTCTAAAATAGCTCCATTGAAAAATATAAAAACATGTCATATAGGTAAGTCAATGGAGAAATTTTGAAAAAGTTAAGGCTCTCAAAAGACACGGATGAAAAAAAAGTAAACAAGTATCCTGGAGGCCCAAAAAGGCTGTCATTAAGGCTAAGACCCACGTAGTGTCAACGCATCATGGTTTTTCACGCTTCAATTATACCTGTAGCAAAACCACCGGCATTTCTGTAGGTATTTGTTCACAAGTTGTGGATGAAATTCACTAGAATCCGTCGCCCCTTGCAGTGACTGTAAAACACTGAACTTTTTTCTGCCATAGCCAACTGTTGCGTTGACGCCATGTGGGGCCTTGGCCTATAGGGGTTTCCCACCAACCTACCCATATTAAAAATTTGTAGATAAAGAAATATAAATATTCAATAATTTTGAAGAGTTTTAAAGATTTTCTCCAACAGTCTTAATAGGCTGCTAATGGATATGGCCATGAATGCAGGACTGTTCTATGGGCGGCCATGATATCCTTATTGTGGTGGAGCCTTCTTCATGTGCATGCACTCGCTCTGGCTATTTAAAGTTCCTGCATTCATGGTCATGTCTATTGACAACCTAAAATTCACTAAATGTGTCGATTTATCTGTTATGTACCCAGCTTGAACATATGAACTTAGAGTAGGGGAGTAAATCCTACCCAAAAAGGGACAATAAAATATAACCTTTAACCTTTAGTGATCTCAGTAGGAATCCTTGCCTTGAATTCCGCAGTTCGAGACTTCCTCCTGATCAGGCCCATTCATCTGGGCCTCATCAACAGCAGAAAGCCACGACTATATGGCTAGCCCACGGGAGGAAACTGAAAAGGAATTACCCTTCATTATCCGCCACCTGAACTTACCCTAAGGCTAAGGCCCCACCTTGCGGAAAAGCTACTTTGTTGGTTGCAGATTTTGCTTTGGTTTTTGAGTCAAAGCCAAGAATGGCTGCAAAAAGAATGGTAAATATACAGAAAGTACTCATATTTCCCCCTTCTGCTCAATCCACTCCTGGCTTTGGCTTAAAAAAATTACAATCTGCAACAGAAAAAGAAGGTTTTCCGCAACGTGGGACCTCAGTCTAAAGGAGAGACCAGGTGCAGGCTAAGACTTCCCTTTGTATCTAATCTAAGATTATTGGTGTCCTCAAGCTGCTGTTGCAATTTCTGTCCTGATACTACTCCTATTTCTCGCTCATACTCACTCTCATTATCACAGTACAGAACTCCTGTGACCTGTATTAGCCAATAGTTTGCCATGGGGCCCACCATTCCTAGTTACACCACTGGCTCCACTGTTTCCAGCACAGTTGGAATTTTCTCTCTAGCCTCCAGAGTAACAAGTGCAGTTAGTTTTGATACCTGATGTGCCATTTAAGCTCTATAATGTCAGAGGACAGTGTCATATCAGGGTGTTTCAGATCTCTAATTAAAGGCAGCCAGTGTCAAAGCTCAAAATCACACCCCTTGCCTGCTCCTGCCTGACACCGCCCTCCTGCCAGTACAAAGCCTAAGTAGCAGATCAGATCAGACACTAAGGGCCCCTTCACACGGAGTACACGCTCGCGCGTATCACATTGAAAGCAATAGGGAAAAAAGCAGCCCATTCATTTCTATGGGGAGCGCACGTATGCCGGCTCCCATAGAAAGCAATGGGATCTGTTTTAACACTGCTGATTCGGAACGTGTTACACGTTCCGAATCAGCGAGCATATACTCCGTGTGAAGGGGCCCTAAAACAGAATTGATTGCTTGGGAATGGTGGGGACTAGAGAAAAAACTCCAACTGTGCTGGAATCTATCTATCTATCTATCTATCTATCTATCTATCTATCTATCTATCTATCAAACTAATATATAAATTTCTGTTATCTGTTCTTCATCCATGGCCAAATGACCGGTCCAGTTTGCACCACATTTCCCACATAGATGAAAGAGGTGTTTTTCCAAAGATATATATTTTTTTTTTAATTCAAAGGCTTTTTATTATGTTTTTACATTCTACAGCAACAAATACATTGCAAATATAAACAAACTTTTTCCAAAGATTTTAGACCAGGTTTCAGCTCTAGTACCAACCATTCTCAACATTTTCACAAAAGAAAATATAGCGCCACTGGCTTCCATATCAAGGAACTTTCTCTTTATCATGATCAAATGACTCTATTAGCCAATAGAAGCATGAACATTGAACATCCTTCATTCTTAGCCTCACTGACATACACCATTATCAGAGGATTGCAGCACTGGCTCACTATTGTTCTCTGTTATCAGTTTTTATCAGAGGATTGTATTCACAGTTTTTAAATATATATGTAAACATAGAGTTACTTCAGGTGATCACACTGCAGAATTGGTGGCCACAATACCGCCACAAGCCTAGCTTCTATTACTCAAGGGGGAAATCAATCTTTGTCTGGTGCAGTCTCTAGAATTTGATGTGCTTTATAAATAAAAAAAACTAGTACTTACCGCTACTCCTTATTCTATGTGTTTGCAGTATTAATAATCTTTAGAGATCAGCGAGTAGTATTCGATCGAGTAGGTATTCAAACGAATATTACGGTATTCTAAATACTCGTACTTGATCGAATACTACTCCTATTCGCAGTAAAGATTCGATTCAAAACCAGCGTTGATTGGCCGAATGCTATACAGTGTGCTATACACCCCTGCAAGCACATGGACCCCGTTATAGTCTATGGGGACCGTGCACTTTAACTGCACAGCGCTCCTCCTCAACTGCACTTTGCTCCTCCTAAACACTCTCCTCCTGCTACTCGTGGACTTGGTGACTCTTCTTTAGTCGAATAGTGGTTTTCCCTGAAATGAGCATTTTTTCCCATAGACTATAATGGGATTCGATATTCGACCGAGTAGTCGAATATTGAGGCTCTACTTGAAATGAATATCGAATCTCGCTCATATCTAATAATCTTCACTTTGGTCCAGTCTACAGCATACCTATGTCCACTCTGCAAGCGAAGTCCATTTAATTATAAAGCCTTGATTCTACAGGTATAAGGCCGTTCTTCAATCAACACCCCTAAATCACATCCGTGTCTTCTCATTTTGACAGCTGTGATGGGATTAGGGGATGAACAAAAAAAAAATAGAGAAAATTCCGTCTTGATCAGGCTTAAGTCCGCTGAATGTCAGACTCTGAGCTGGATAACTTGGTGTCTCTATTTAACATTAGAGCTGATGGCTTTCTGACAGGTTTATACATGACAGCTCTATATCCACTCATGCAGCACAATTATGTTTCAGCTAATTTGATGAATCAACTTGATGTTCTTCAGTCCCAGTTGGCTTTCACAACGTATGTGCTCGATTTTCTGCTGGAGGTCAAAAATTAGCTTTAAAAATTTGGCTAATCGTATTAGATCTTCACAACACGCCTGGCGCAGTAATCATTGGACCTCCGTCATGGACAGGAGCCAGACAGGGAGAGCGATCCGAGGTGAAGTCTGATGGAGACTGATGGTTTTACTGCTTTTTCAGTGTGCTGTGTGATAGCTGGTTTATCTCCATTATGGATCCTACACAATCCATGCTGGTGCTAGAGAGCACTTACAAAAATCATGGGACACATATAAGACATGTTAACTATAAAACAGGGCTGTGGAGGAGTCTGTAAAGCAAACCCCAGGTCTTTCATAAATGTCTCTTGCATAATATTTACCAAATACAAGCTTACTGTACTTAAATGGTTAATTTAATTATTAGTTATGCAGATTTAGGGAAGTTTCACTTTGAGGCTGCAGACACGCATGTATCAGTCAGACATCCCTGCACCAGTATGGAAATCCGAAGATTTACATGATAACTCATGACAATGAATCTGTCAGACTGAGGCGTTCCAGTCCAGCTCCACCCATATTTGGCAAGTGGGGGCGGTATGGGGGTTGTGATGCATATATTGGCACCCAGAATTTTACCTCTGAAGCTAGTAATTATGATCATGCAATCCTCCACATTTCTGGTCTGGCTAGTCCAGGCACTGTTGGGAATAGGCACTTGTAGCCTGAATGGAGGACCCTGGGGAAGATGGGTATGACCACTATTTTACATCTGCCCTGGGCTCACCTGGATTTCCAGTTATCCACTTATTGTATTAAAGGGGCTCTATCACTGGGAAAAGTCATTTTTAACTAATCACATGCTTGCATAGGCTTTAGAAATGCTATTCCACACCTACCTTTAGTATGTAGATTGCCTCAGTGGTTTCTGAATAAGCCCGTTTTAATTCATATGCTAATGAGCTAACAGCCAGCACAGGAAGTTCCCAGCAGCACTCGTCTCTTCTATTATCTCCTATGTGTGTGCAAACAGGAAGCTGATTCATCATCATCTGCAGCAGCAGCAGCAGCCTCCCATAGGAAACAATAGGAGAGGAGTGCATGATGTATCGTGCACCAGTCTAATTAGCATATGAATAAAAATGGACTTATTCAGAAACCACTGAGGCAATCTACATACTATAGGTAGGTGTGGAATAGACTTTCTAAAGCCTATGCAAAGATGTGATTAGTTAAAAATTACTTTTCCCAGTGAAAGAGCCCCTTTAAGTGTCAAATGAAACTTTGCTACATTTGCATAATTGTTCACTTTTGTATCAACTGTCTAAGTACCGTAAACTTGTTATTGGTAAATATAGTGCTTTGGTGAGTCTCCACCCAAGACACACTATTCTATAATTCAAATTCCATAACCCTGGTTTAAAGAGGTATTCCCACATTAGACTTTTTTTTTTTTGGCAAATATATGTATACCACAAATCTCTGAACTTGGAATTGTCCTTATAATAGAAGCAGAAATGCTGCAGCTTCTTCAGTACATTTGTATGGCAGCTGAGCTTGGAATAGCAGATCAGTCCATTTGAATAGCACTGAATTGCAGTCAGGCCATGTGACTGATGGATGTGACATCACATGACCAATGAAGCAGATTCGGCGCTCAAGAGAGTGACGCTGCTGCTTCAAACAACTCATCCTAGGGGGTCTTAATGTCAGACCCCCATAAATCTTCAATTCAATTACCTATGCTAAGAATAGGTTATGAATTAAAAAGGCCTGGAAAGCTCATAAGCAAGGAAAAAAAATAAAATGATACAATTCCTATGTCATTGATCGGCACTCATTACGATTACCATATAGGGATGCTAACAGAGGTTCTGGCTGATATGTTCTGGGAAATCCCTGGCAATGCTTAATGGAAACCACATTGTAAAACTTTATTCTATGGCTACGCCTCAGGAGAACAGGGCAGAGAGACCAGATGTGGCCAAAGCAAAGTAATGTTGGATGTTGTAATCTGGCAGCGCTGTGCTGATGTCATAATCGCCACCTCCTAGAACGTGGTGGATTTCACCATAGTCCTTAATGCATGTCATGCTTAGTGGTCTTCTCACACCATATGACTGTTTAGCTTGTATAAAGTAGTGTATAAGGCCTATTTTATAAATGTTTTCAAGTAAAGGCTTTGAAGGCCATATCTACTAGAATTGATTTTTAGCAAAAATGTGGTTAAACGTGGCATTAAGAAAAAAAAAGAATATAAAACTCCCTTACTCCTTCTGTGGCAACATTGTCACTTATTGCTTCAGACCTCTGTATGCTCTATTAATCAGATTTTCCCTAGACAGGACTCTGTATGCTGTATCAATCAGATTTTTCCTAAATAGGACTCTGTATGCTCTATTAATCAGATTTTTCCTAGACAGGACTCTGTATTAATGAAATTCTTTCTACACAAGGACTCTATATGCTGTAGTAATCAGATTCCTCCTAGACAGGACTCTGTATGCTGTATTAATCAGATTTTTCTACTGTTACATCCTGATTTAATACAAAGTAAGGGTGCATTCACACTACGTTTCCTGAAGCTTATTCTGAACGTAAAACACGTTCAGAATAAGCGGCGTATAAAGCAGCTCCATTCATTTCTATGGGAGCCGGCATACGATCGCTCCCCATAGAAATGAATGGGCTGCTTCTTTCACTGCGAGCACTCCCATTGAAGTGAATGGGAAGTGCCGGCGTGTACGGCTCGGCATGAGCAGAGCTTGCCGTATACGCTGGCACTTCCCATTCACTTCAATGGGGAGCGATCGCAAGCAGCCCATTCATTTCTATGCCGGCTCCCATAGAAATGAATGGAGCTGCTTTATACGCCGCTTATTCTGACCGTGTTTTACGTTCAGAATAAGCTTCAGGAAACGTAGTGTGAATGCACCCTAATAATGTAATTATAAAGTGCCTATTGTAAATTGGGATCTGATCATAGTGAACCACAGCAGCACTGCTTCCGCAGTTACTTTATGGCCTTAAATGTTTCTTGGCACTAATCCTAACATTTAAAAACTGAGGACATCCATGAGCGTTGTCCTCTCCGGAATCCTGCTTGGTGCATAGGTCCAATATTTCCTATGCAGTGCAGCCAAGGATTCTGGGTAGTTTAATAGGCAACTGAGAAAAGTGACAAATTCTGAAGGATCCACATTTGCATCCACTTGCTGATATTCCCGTTCTGTACCCATGTATATGTATGTGATTATTATGCCGTAAGAGTGATGTCTGTAAGTGGTTGTTTACCAGGAATTTTTATTTTTATTTAATCCAGAAGTGACAATGAATCTGATCCCAACTTCACAAACAAGGGGAACAACATGCAATTATTTGCATCATGTCAGTAAAAGAAACCTCTCTGTTACCTGTCTGCATACTGTACAGGGAAGCAATAAGAGAGAAATGCACAAGGCAAGGGCAAAGAAATCCTAGTGCAGAGATTTGCAGATTTACCAGTCAGAAGTTTTTATTGTCCTGTTTGGCCCTGGTCTATAAGTAATTACTATATTTTGAGTTTGTTTGACTAAATCAGCTTGATACTGGTCCCCTCAACTTCTGAAAGACTCTGTGCTGCTGGTCTGCTACATCCCTGTTGTTGCTATTTTCCTTCTCATATAATGAGTCTGCTTACATTACTGTAATAGAATGCTACTTGCTTTGTAAGGTAATGGTGGCAGTTTGCAGATTGCATACTCTGCTTTATGTCACAACACGTGGCCAAGGAGCTGAGCTTCAAGTAGAAAATAATCTATGGATTTTTCATCTAGATTTGTGGGCAGCCTCAAATTCATCTCCAAAATCTGAATTTACACCCGATTGTTTTCAATGGGAGGCAAATATCAAAGTAGGATGCTAGAAAAAATATATATAACAGTAAGTGTCTTGCTCAATCTTAATGTAGATTCTGCAGATGGTCAGCTACAAAACCCGCAGTTCAAGATAGTCAGCTGATCAGCCCCATTCATCTGGGACTGATCAGCAAAGGAAAGATGGAAGAACGAAAAATGAAGAGGAATCTACAGTGGAAGGCCACCTCAATTCCACTTAATTTTCTGCTGTCAGAACAGGCCCTCACAGTAGCAGCTAAGTGAATTATTTCTAATCTTAACTCTCGTACATGCACTCCAGGAAAAATCACTTTAGAAATTAACCATACTCTGAAGCTGGCCATAAACATTATATGTATATCAACCAAAGCAGTGTAATGTGTAATTTTCCCAACATCTGCCATTGACTTTCAGCTGCCTAATTCTTTTATTCTTGGTGAGGTAAATCTGTGCCAGAGGAGTCTCCCAGCTTGGTTGACAGGTGCATGTTATGGGTGAAGTTGACACTGCTATCTAAATATATGGCTTAAAGGGGTTGCCCAGGCTTAATACCTGATTGGTAGGTGGTCCAACACCTGGCCCAAGGACTGATCAGCTGTACATAGAAAGCTCTCTCCCCTGTATAGCAGCTGGGTGCCATCACTTAAGCTCAGCTGCCATTGAAGTCACTGAGAGTTAGGCTAAGTTCAGACGGGGTTTTGTGGTCCGGAACCTGAGGAGGAGGCTGCTTCAGGTTCCGGACCAAAAACCGGGTAGCCACGACTGAAAGCCGGTGCACTGCACCGGCATCCAGCTGCGCATTCCGCTTCAGATTAGGCCCAATGAATGGGTCTAGTCCAGAGGAGGGAGTGTCTTCAGGCCGAATCGCGAGGTGACTTGGCCTGAAGAATGAGCATCTCGTTTCTTTTTTCTGGGAGCCGGAAGAAACGTCTTTTTGGTCAGGATTTTGAGACGGATACGGCCTCAAAATCCTGACCAAAAAACTCCGTCTGAATTTAGCCTTAAGGTACACTGAAGGTACCTGGTGTTATAAAGCAGATGGTGCTTTCTGCTTTCAGTCCTGTATTGTGTGCAGGATGGGCACTTGAAGCTGATGCATATTGGCCCCTACCGATCAGATATTTATGTTCTATCCTCAGGATAACCCCTTTAACTTGAGTAGAAACCTTATATTATAGTATCAGTATTACCCCACAACTTCTTTTACCTTATTTGCCATATAGGTTACTCCATTCAATTCTACATCCACAGACTGTTGATGGAAGACATCCACCTCCCTAGTTACCACATTTCAGCTCATCGTTCAGTCTCCTCTTTACCAGAGTTGATACATTGTTGCAGCTGGATATATTTTGGCAGGTGGAGTTGCTTCTGAATTGTAACTTTGTATTTGAGTGATTCATTGATAGTTCGCACCTTTGGGGGGCTAGAATAAGCACACGGCCTAAGGTGAGCTCTTTACATTGATATGTGTTAGGTATAACAGAGTAAACTCTCATTGATGGATACTTTTAGTAAAATGGCAACAGCAGAAAATATCTTCTGATGGGTTCTGAGTCTGATGAAAATATTCACAATTTGGAGAGCGGCTGAGGCTCTGGACAGTGTATCTGTCAGGAATAACTTCACAAGAGGAGGGTAGGGAAAATTGCTGAGCAGGAAGCATGGGAACCACATGCTGACGACAGACCCATCTTGAACTCCTCAAACTCTTCTGATGTCCCAAAATCCCAGCTGAACATGGCCATGTAATCCCAGTTCCAGACTAACTAATAACTTCCAGTATGTCTGTGTCTACCTTACTTTGTTTCTGATTTCTGTGTGCTTTTAGTCCTGCAAGGGTTAAGTAAGCAGAGCATTGAAAACTCCCCTGCGCCCCTATCTTCCAGGAGGTCTTGCAAGGGTAAAGCCCCAGAAATGTAGATCTTTCACATCATCAGAGATTTTGAGATTTTGTTTTTGTCTATGGCTCTTTTGTATAAAACCCACCGGGTTGTGTTGACGCCATTTAGAGTACTAAAATATGTTTTTAGCTTAGAGAAATGTGACCAATGAATGGTTGACAGAGTCTCTTAATGCTAGATAACTAATAATCTTCTTCTACTGCCATTCATCTATAGGTGCTACCATTTAGCTGGTTAGTGGCGGAAATGGACCATCATAACATAGGCCATTATATTCCAAAGCACTTAGCAGTCATAAATCTGGTGGATTTTTAGACGGCCTGTCTAAGGTTAGTTTCACATCTGCACCAGGCTCTCTGTCTTTCGGGCCTGTCAGACCACTAAACAGCAGACACCGAACCCCATTGACTATAATTGGGGTCCGCTGGGTTTCTGCCGTTTTCATACTGAACGTGGTGGAGAGAAAAGTCCTCTGTGTCTAGGATTTTTCTCTCACCCAATTTCTGGTGGTTTCTGTGGAGTATCTAACTCAGATATACTAGTAGACTGTGTAAACTTAGGCTAAGACATTTTATTCTGTTACAGTATAGTTCTATATTGCAACAAGGTGTGGGTGCTACCTCCATGACACTCTATGTGGTTCTATTTCTAAATTTACACAACAGTGAATAATGGTTGTGTGATGTATGTTTTTTTTTTTTTTTTGTTTGTTTGTTTGTTTTTTTAATGGACCTCACACAGCTGCAATAAATTCAATGCGTCTGAATATGGGCTATTCATGTAAACATTATTTTGATGACCCTTTGTAAAAGACCATCAAAATAAAGATCATGTCCTATTTTTTGTCATTTTCATGGACCCCTCCATACACTCAAATGTATGGGGTAACCATGAAAGCAACCGCCCCTTGAGTACAAGACAGCCATTTTGCACCTTGGTTGTGGGACTGTAGCCTTAGAAGGACTGTATTTTCCTATACTCCTTAGACATATGATAGGTCAGACTTTGTTCACTCCATGTCTGAGCTTTATTTAGATTCAGATTGTGTGGATGTAACTGAGCTGGGGAAAAACACATTACACTGCACATTACACTGTTATATATCAAAAACTACTACGTATTTACTGGCCCAAGTGTGTATTCATGAGATAGGGATACTAGGTGGTAAGCTCTTCAGAACAGAGACTGTGTTCTAGCATATGTCGGCACAATGTGAAAATGTAGACTGCATAAAGAACAATTTTGTGTAAATACCTTGGTGTGATTGCTGGAATTTCTTGCTTTTTTCTCTTTATCGGGTGCTGTGGCTTTTAGGGGTGAAGGGGTTAAGAGTGTTATGGTTTTGTAGAGTGGAAGAGCGATTCTTGGTTAGGAATGTCTGGGCACCATCCAATGTGTACTCTGCATGTTTACATTTCATATGGTGGCATTTCTATCACGCCTGACATAACTCTTAGAGATGTCCCAAGATATCGCTCTTTTGGCGGCTGTTGTACTGACACAGAGCCTCATAATCCTTCTGCTCTTCCACAGTCCATCTGTAGGTCCTGTCTCTAAGCTTGTAAGTGGCAGAGATGGTCTGTCATGGCCACATCTTTTTAATGTGGGATACAACAGGTTGAAATGACCATAGACAGACAGTTTAATGTCTATGGGGACTGACTTGGACTTCAACTTGTTAAGACATTAGACTTGTCTTCTTTAATCCATTAAATAACATTTATACTTACCATCTATTCTTATAGTATAGCTATGGATAGATGTGCCATATAGATTTAGGCAACTGTCTGGCACTGAGCATTTGTACAGTTAACCCCTTCTTCTACCTGATAGCTCTATAATGTTTATCTAGTTCACAAACCTATATTTCTACAAGTTTCTGATAAACTATTTTATAGTCCTAATGTACTATGATGATATAGTGGCTACATGATGCCCATAACCAACCTTCTTGCCACTGTGTTGTCACTCCTGGGTATCACCCAAATGGTTCTTTGGATTATCCCCCTGGCAAGGTACCGACTCACTACGCCATTGCTACTAGCACAGTCCTCTTTACCATTGACTCTTTATCAGTATTTGCCTTGATCATTAAAAACCAATTCTAAAAAAAAAAAAAACATTAAAAAACCCCAAAATAAACGTGTCCCTAGTGCGACTGATGTGGATGCTTTGTGACACCCGAAAAGCTGCTGTGTAAGGATATTCAGAGCACAGGCTTTGATATTCTCTGCAGCTCTGTGCTAGTAGTGACAAAGAAATTAAGTAGGTCAAGATTTCACCTCTCCCGTCTGCTAATGTGTTCCAAAGCTAATGAGATCTTCAGAGATAACCACATTTACAATAGCAGGAGGTTGCTAAGGAGAGCATGCATCCTCATTAGAGACGCCTTGTAACACTTTGTGAAGTTCAGCCTCAGCTACACAGAATCAAAAATAAAATGGACCTTGAAAGACTCGTGTCACCTTCCTGCCAGCTCTGTTCCGGTCACAACCATGGGTACACTATGAGTGTTACTTAATATTCTGAACTATACAAATGTGTTGTTGTGTGTGGATGTACTGGCCCTTTAATTTGTACGTTTTTTTGTTTTTTTATAAAGTAGAAACAATGAATTTCGGATTCAGCGCCCCATCTCTTCACTGTGATCAAAGGTTGATTTTCTTTTCTTTATTTTTTTCCCATTCACTTAAAGCAAGTACAAATCCTAAAAAATGTGGAATTGATACACAGACTTTTAGAAAGTTACTGAACTTTAGACAATGCAATGAATAAACCTTATTTACCACAGGGGGTGGATTTGTTGCTGGGAGGTGTTCTATCAGATATATTATATTGTAACATACACTATCAGGCATGTCTGTCCCAGCTCACTCTTCTCCTGCAGTATACATGATATTTTATATTGCTACGCACAGTTAGGCAGACCCCATTTGGTCACAGTAAGGTCACACTGTATTATTTTTGGTTTGTCATCATGTTGATTCTTCACGGTGGTCCCTGGCGCCTGGGTGGGCTCCCATATTCCTCCCTCTTTTCGATTCATTCATATACACAATCCCCTCTCATTTTTCCTGGCAAATTTTTAGTCCAGAAAAAAAAATGAACAAACAAACGACTTCCTCTTTAAGGAATATGAAGAGTACGCTGAATTAATTCTTCCTGTTGGGGACCTGTATCCAGGCAGAACACAATGATTCTCTAAATGCCTGACATTTTGCCTGGTCACCTAGTTCCTGCTACGCTCCATGAAGTGCCAGAACAGGGACATTCATATGAACCAAAACTGAAGTCTCACAACATCCTAAGCTAGGTTCACACCAGCGTTGGGGTTTCCGTTCTTTGGGTCGGATTGGGGATTCAAGAATGGAAACCCAAGCTGCTTAAATGGCAGAAACCAGCAGACCCCATATGTTATAGTTGGGTCCACCGAGTTTGCACCCGAAAAATGCAGAGAGAAAAGTCCTACTTGTAAGACTTTTCTCTCCGCGTTTTTCAAGCGGAATTGAGGACTGAATCCACAAATGGTCATTGATCGCAGATGTGAACCTGCAGGAGAATGGTTGTCAGCATCACAAGAACACCCAGCCCCAGTGACCATATAGTGACTCAAGTAATGTCAGCCTATCCCCCCCAAAGTGATGTCAGCCAGGAAGTGATTTTAACCAGTTAGAGTAATGTCTGTGAATGGTTTCCAGGGTCCAACATCTGTGATATATTTACTGATTAATGATTTGGTCACATTGAATGGTTAAGTTCCTTTTGTCAACAACATGTCAAGGATTTTAGCATTGGAGCAAGGCTTTATGATTATTGATAACTGTGGAGTTGGTGCATCTGATATGATTTTGTTTGTATTACTAATGTAAGGTATAACACATTTCTTCTAAGGTACATGTCACTCCACCAGGACAATCTTACACCATCACCAGTCAGGCAGCCCATTGTGCACATGACTTTGTCTAGTGTCAGTAGTGTATCACTATAGTTTTATACCAGTTGCACTAGAAACATATCACAAAGCAATGAAGCAGGGCAAAGATGATCATCTTTTTATAGATACATAGTTTGCCCTGCAAGTTCTTCAGAAGTAAGGACTAATTTGCAGATAGATGCAAGTGCTGTAGCTCTCCTCTGAAATCTTTACTCAGTGCTGTCCTTTTAGCCTTAAAGGGGTTGCCCAGGATATATAATTATTTTTTTCTTTTAGTTAGGTCGGAGGAGGTGAAAAAAATAACCCATATTCACCTGTCCCTGTGTCTCCCAGTGTGGTCTGGTCCTGTAACTCCTATGTTTTTTTCTGGTGTAAGTTCCCGTCGCATGTGTCTGCTGAGGCCAATCAGCAGGCTCAGCGAAAAACAAGGGGGCTGGAGACGTCACAGTTGGTGAAGACATCCGCCACAAGAGAATATAGAGATCATCAGGACCGGACCGTGCTGGGAAGCCCCAGGAACAGGCATTTTTTGTCGCTTTTTTTTTCACCTCTCTCCTCTTACTTCATTATTTTTATACTGGGCAACTTCTTTAATTGACACCTGTTGTTAAATCTACACTACACATTCCAGAGCACCCTTTGTTCCTGAGGTCATCACCAGCACTGCCCCAACATAAAGTATGATAGATTCTAATGTGTGGAGACCTCAAGCAAAAACAGATGCTCTGGGAGATGCAACCACGCTGGGTGTACCAAAAGCTCATTTGCATATGGACTAAAATAATAGTGAAATGTTGGGGTGCTTTAAATGGAGTCAGAGAGACTCACTTCTGCTTTCTATTGTCTCTGCTTGCTGTCAAGGTTTTCCAATTTATTGACCGCAAGCAAAGATAGTAGAAAGTTGCAGAACTTGATTTAACTTTCCTATACACCAGTTCCGCTTTATAAAGTGATTGTACCTGTATGCTGTATATTTATATGGGATTAGCAAAATGGGACACAGAAAAATCAGTATTTTATTCTTATGCAAATTAGCTGCAAAGGGTTTTAGGAAGTTTCTTCTCCTGCTGGGGCTTCACTCTCTCCTATAGATTACCAGTCCTGGAAGGAGAAGACACGCCCCTAAAGGCCTTGTCAGCTAATTTGCATAACAATACAATGTTGATTAATAATGAAGATACATGGTAGAATAAGAAAGGCATCTTTGATAAGTGTAGAAACAGCTCTACAGGGTACTGTCGTTAATTTGATACTGATTTTTCTGCTGACAGACTCCCTTTAAGGTCGGGGCCCCACGTAGTATAAACAGCGCAGCAGAAGCTGCTGCATTTTACAGTCCCTGTCTAGGAAATCCCAACCACACAGTACGGAAAAATACATGCAGTGGACATGCTGCGATTTTGGAAATAGCAGTATGTGAATTGTACCTATGGAAACATAGGTGGTTTCTCTATATGTATTATGGAAGCAGAAAGTCTGTAGAGGAAACCTCTATGGACTTTCTGTGAAAAGCACTGTGGGAAAGTGTTGCCGCTGGAGTTTTTCCACATCTCTTTCTTGGTGCAGCCCACTATGTGGGGCCTTAGCCTAAGTGTTATTTTCGTCTTGGCTCCAAGCAACCTGTGCTCGAGGATTCTTAGAAGAACCTTGATTTTGCTGATTTGCCCATACCTGTATTGAATGTCAAGATTTTTTACCTAGGCAGGACGGCCTAGGTCCAGCATTGTTACAATTGACATTGCAGTGAAGCCCAGCACCCATACACATTATATTAATAACATTGAGGGGGGAAGGCATCACCATCTGCTTAAAAGCTTTTTCTTAACGCTTACATTTTGTGTTCCCAGGATAAGTTTTCTTCTGTCTCAGTCTTAAAGGAGCGAGAATTGTCATCAATCATAATTGAAGAGGCCTTGTTCTCTTTAAATGCCATATGGGCTGTGAGCGTATATTGCAGGCGAGGAGGATAAATGTGTTATTTCATAGTTGTGTTTGCTTGGCTTAGAATGTATAATGGTTTGGAGTAGAGCAGCACATCCGTTATTGTCACATGTGAAGGATAAGGCCTTTATGATCGATGACTGGGCACCGTTGAGTGATTTATGAAATCGTACCCCTTCCGTCTGTGCTGGGGGGCTGGAGTGGAGATGAGTGGAAGACGGATAGGACTTGGAACAACACAGACATCCCATCTGGCAGGGAAGATGCTATTTAAGCAGTGATTTGTTTTCTGATTAAAAGTTCTACATCTACTGTAAGCACCGAGTGCCGCATTCCCGCCATTGTGTTGTATGTTGCCGGTTAGAATTGTTCTCTCTGACTGCAGTTGCACACCTGGCTTTAACTTTATGCTATTTATCATTTATTATCTTTGCTAAATTGTAAATGGTTAATTTGCAGGATGGTACGGTTTTCTGTATGAGTTTGGGGTTAACCTACATAGTGTTCACACAAGAGCAGTGCACTCAGTGGACATGACTTGTAGCTCCCGGGCTTATCTGTATACTCCTGTATGGAGAATATGTCATCATTCAGATGGTGGGAGTAAGTAGCCTATGTTTTCCAAAGTACACTGCATGGATAAAGTATGTGAACCCCTAAACCTCTCACTTACTATATATTGAAAACCTCTTTTTTCAAAACCTTGCACATTCATATGGCGTTGGCACCTCTCCTAAAACTGCCTACAATCTTTTGAGATGGATTTTCATGGCTGCTGCATCCAATCTGCCATATATTACATCTATTTTTTTATTGCAATCTCTAGCGTATGCCCAACATTATAATTTGTCATTGAAACCACATTTAAGGGAAAAAAATACATGGATCACACATCCTAATATCATACGTTGATCTATGCTTTTCAGCAAAACCTTCAGAAATGAACACAAGGTTCTTAGTGTATGTTTTGATCAAAGTATATAATCCCAATAGTCACTTCATGCCTACCTCTCTATAGTGGGGTCTCTACATTACTGGGTAAAGCACTGAAACAGTCCCCACTGCAGCACAGTGCTCATAGGGGGTAATGCCAGGCTATGGGATACACTGCCCCACAGGCACAACACCACAGCAGTCGTGGTCAACGTGGAGTACCACATGTGATCAGATGTTAGAAAGTTCTCCGTACCATATGGTCTCAGTCAGAAGACTGGCAGCATGTAGGTACATCCATCCCTTAAGCAGTCCCCTAATGAAAAACATCTGGGCCAAATGAGAAGAGTGCTGATGCCAAGACAAAACAAAAAATATGGGGACATGGACCGCACATCCCACTACACTATGTCATTAGACTGCCATTAGCTAGATATGGGAATCTTCAACAACCTGGAAAACTCTTATGTCTAATGTCTTCATATACCGTGGCCTGGCAGGAGGGACACTGCATCCTCTTATCAGCGGTACATTACATCCCTGGGCTGACTGTAGGGACACTGATACAGATACAAGATACAAAGGGGCTTTATTAGCATAACCGAACAAAAACATTTGGTATTGCCAAAGCAAAGAGTGGGGTGGGTGTGGGGTGCGTGGTTTGGATGTTCGTGTGTCCTTGGGGTCTCATCATTCTTGTTTGGGACATGTGGGTATGGGTGGGCGTGGGTTGGGAGGCTTAAGGGTCTTTGGGTGGTGGCAGCTGGACACGTATTGGGCAGCGATCTTCACAGTGGTCTCCTCTTCTCCCAGTAGGATGTAGAGTTTCCTCTTCTTGTCTGCAGATGTGAAGTCTGGGATGTAGGCAGAGAGTCTTTCAAAGTAGACGGCCCTCA
This sequence comes from Leptodactylus fuscus, assembly GCF_031893055.1. Lineage (NCBI taxonomy): Eukaryota > Metazoa > Chordata > Amphibia > Anura > Leptodactylidae > Leptodactylus > Leptodactylus fuscus. The sequence goes on from NC_134270.1 coordinate 96,572,852, forward strand.
TAGCTGTACTGTATTCCCCAACTAGTCCTATTGTCCCCAACCAGTTGCTCAGAAGCCACACGCTGTTTTTAGGCCCCTCATATATGGGTTTGCAGCTGTTAACAGTGACCTTTGCCATTGGCACTAGTGTCACCAGGGATGTCATAGTCTTACTAAAACATAATGACATTAAACTACACGGCAACTTTGGCTACAGAACCTGTCGCACCCAAAGTTCTCAGATTATATCTGTGTTTGTTGTAGCTAGTCAATCTGGTCAGGTTGCGTTGTTTTGTAATTTTTGTGATAACTGCGGTCACTGTGAGTCGCAATTTAACCTCATTCATTTTCAATACTTGCGATAAACGCAGCTATATCCTAACCAATTTTTGGCAACAGGTATGATGACATGAGGAAAAGGCCTTGAAGAAGCAGGTCAGATATATCCTTCCTGCTGGTATTTGTTACACAGGTTGAAGTTCTGTGAGGGTTTCAGGAGCCTCAGGTCTCATCAGATGAAGAATAAAACCCATATTGTTTACTTAAGTGCGGAACAAAGAGACAGAGCACAAGCTTCCTGTAATTAACACGTAGGCGTGTTTTTCCAACTGACGGGAAAACTGAACGTCTGAGACCTTTTTTTTTTTTTTTCTCGTTGTTTTATGACACAGCTTGTGTGTTAGTAGCTAGCCTCTCATTTGTGAACCATGATTACACAATGTGGTACTGACAATACTCTGCCGAGATTCGTGTGGGTGTTTACTGGTTGCTGCAATGAATCTTGGTTTCATGTCGTTCATTTGCAAAGTATCTTTTCCAGCATTTTGACTCATTTTTAGCCACAGAGAAACATTTGAGGGGAGGCTTGCAGCTGGAGGGCCCGGGGATGGGCATTGCTGTCATTGTGATAGTGAGCTCTTGGGGTCCGAGACTGTGCTGCAGAATTTCAGTATGTTTACTGTCATTGTTTAGGGGTTGCTTCTATATTTTTAATTTTGACAGGAAGGGATTTTTTTTTCTTTTTTGACACAACAGTAAAACCACTTGTTAAAAAAAAAACCTCATCTCTGGTTTACGGACTGCCATGGTGTTTTGTGATCTCTGATGAAGCAAAAACGACAAATATAAAATGGAGTTCCATTTACGCCAGCGAGGCCCAAACTTTAGATGGTATGTATTTTAGTCTAGCAGTTATCTTGCCATCTGAGGGTACATTTCTAGGCGATGTGGAGTAGCAAAAACAAAAAGTACAGTATCCTTTCTGGGTTGAACCTTTTGCTACGTTTCCTTACTTAACTAGTATTATATAATCCCCATGGTTTTCCAGACTTGAGAACTAAGGGGCCAGATAAATAATGCCCCCAACCCCATGCCAGAGGAGATTCAGAATTTTTGGATTGATGTTTGTAGGCCCAGTGTTTAGCATCATTGACCTCCCCTTCCCTCCAAATAACAGGACCAGAGAAATGATATATAGGGAGTAGCAGGGAGTGAATTCTATAACCTGACTTCCAAGGTCATAGATAGACAGCATACTGTAGTATCTAGTCCTGCTTTCATGTACATTGGGTTATGTCACATCTGCTCTTCTGAAGCTTTTGTTTGATGTTCCTTCTATGATACACACGGATAATGCGTCATACATGCCAGGCCCTTTAAATGGGTTATTCTGGAGGCAGAAACCTGACTGTCCTGATCATTCATCTGGTGGTTTTCTGACATCTTTCAGATCTCTGTGGTAGACTTTGAAGTTTTCCACACTTCGAAATCAAGCAAACAATTTCTGGTACTTTCATTGGCATAGTTTGTGTAGTTGTATGTATATACTGCGTCCATTTTATGTGCGGGGTGCATGACCCCAAGGTTTCTACATGCAAATTGGTTACTTTGGAGTGATATTTTTCTTACTTTCAGATGATGCAACCTTCATAACTTTTTTGGTTGGACTTCTTCTATTTTAGTCGGGTAATTCCTTTCCATATGTTTTATTAGAATGCATTTTGATTAAAGGGGTTGTCCAGGCAAAATGGACAACCCTTTTTAACTTTTAAATCAGCTGGAGGCATTGAAAAAAATATAAAAAAATGCATACCCACCTGTCCCCGATACTCCGGTGTCCTCCCGCGTGTCCCGGGTTCTTCTGGCGGCGTTTTCTGGAGTCCCACTGAAGCCACTGATGGGACTCAGTCGTCATGTGACCGCTGAGACCAATCAGCAAAGGGCCTGCAGTGTCACCACCTGAGACCATGTAACAGCTGAGGCCAATCATCAGCTTTAGCGGAGTTCCAGAAGAGACCCTGGGAAGCCGCCAAAGTAGAAGAACCAGGACGCGCGGGAGCACATTGGAGCATCGGGGACAGGCGAATGTGCATTTTTTTTCTTTTGATTGCCGCAGCTGATTTAAACATTAAAAGAGTTGTCTATTTTGCCTGGATAACCCATTTAACTGATCTAGAACCCCATCTATTACCTAGTACTGACAACTGCTGGGGCAGTAGTAGTTGTTACCTAGAATCCTAAATGGCTGGTGATAATTGTATGCGATCAGTATCTAGATACACTGAAGATACAGTGAATGTACGTTCCTCAGCATTGTATTTCCAACTGTAAACATTTTTCAGGCTGTTCTGATGTGATTTATCGCCTCTCATAACCTGCACAGGATAAAGATGAGATGCAGATCTTGATGTATATATATTTTTTCTTGTAAGGGATATTGCATAAATCCATTTGACATCACCTTCTCCCTGTTCACCTCGGTTCCTGCTATGTTACCAGCATCAGCAGCACTTCCCTATTGTTACTGGCAAATTCCTCCTGATCTAGCAGCTGTTCTTCTCCGCTGTCTGAGAGTCCAGTGTTCTGTCCCAACATGCTCAGGAAAGTCCTTTTTCTTTTATTGGGATTATCATGGAATAATACGGTAGTTTCCAATGTCAACAATAGCAGCATATATTTACGATCCAATGGAAGTCTACCACGCCTTGAGGATATAGCAGAGCACTTGTGAAATACCTCCAGACTCCTCACACCTGAGACGTTCTGCAGCTCAGTGACCTGGTAACCTAAGAAATGACTGTAGTGCCATCATCACAGTACGTGCAGACATAATATAAAGCATCTTCCTTCATCGTTTAACAGAAGGCTCTTCTATTGTTTTGGAGACAAGAAGCTCCCTGCGGGAATCTTCAATAGTCCATTTGTTAGCTTCACATAACGGAGGTGGTCATCTCCACCCCGCATTATCAAAGACCTGACTCTTATAGGAGGCATCTAAAAATTAATTTCCCAGCTACTGGCCACAGGTTGGGTTTGATTAATTAGGAATAAACTTTTTTTTCCCCTTCAGCCCATCAAATCTTGGCCTAATAGAAATTTAATCAAAGAACATGGTCAATACTATTTTTATTGTTTGTAATTATTGAGCATGGTCGTTTGCAGAAAGCAGTCATTAATATTGCATAATAATGCATATTGAATTCAAATTAGCAACCGTGAACCCTGCAACAATCGCATTGCCGGAGATTTTCCCTAGTAATTAATTCTGCTCTCTGCTGAGGAACATCTATCACTGAGAGCGGTGTATCCACCGTAAGTAATGAATCTTTTGCAATGATTACTATTAATAACGTCTTAATATTTTGCTTGGGCTCTGTGGTGATGTTACCAGTGAACTGCTACTATGGAGAGGTGGAGATCATAAGTTCTGCTTCATAAGTCACCCCAAAAATACTTGTTTAGTGAGAGTCCTGTCAATGTAAACCAGAACTGCCCAAATTCTGGAAGCCATATGGTCAGTGCTGGTGGCTTATTGATGATAACATTTTGGCAACTTAAAGAGGACCTTTCAACAGCTCCACCAAGTCCAACTATTCACATTATTTAATAGTCGCTGCTTCACTGGCACTGTTGGAATTTTTTCTCTAGTCCTCACCATTCCTGAGCAAGAAGTCCTTTTAGTTTTGGTGCCTGATATACTATTTAGTCTCTGTACTGTCAGGTGGGTGGTGTCAGGCAGGAGCAGACAATGGATGTGATTCTGAGCTCTGACATGTTCTACCTCTGAATAAAGCTCCCCTTGCTTACTCCTGTCTGTCACTGCCCACCTGACAGTACAGAGTGTAAGTAGCATATCACCAAAACTAACTGCATTGATTGCTCGGGACCGATAAGAGCTAGAGAAAAATGTCCAACTGTGCTGGAATTGGTGGAGCAGCTGCTACTAACTGATGTTGAGAATGGGAGTTTGTTGACATTTTCTTCTGTTCTGTTTTGCAAAATATATTGGCATAGACCACTGCTAGGAGAATCTGTTACCTTCTTAATTTAACTAATGGCAATTTCTCATTATCTATGCTGGACAACACATTGTTTGGCATTGCTCTTGGTTTGGCCATTGGTATGGTGATATTATCAGAATAATCAGAAGAATAATGGTTTCCTATGTAGTGCCTAGTAATAATAAGCCTATATGGGACCAGCTATGCCCCCCCAACCTATCTATGATCTCCTGTTACTCAGAGTACAATCCAATGCAAAATCTGCTTTTCCGATGTTCTCTCTACTCCTCTTATTGTTATCTATATGTTCGTCTGAGACTTCTGAAATTGCCCTTAAATGTAAAACTAGTGCTAAATGCTCCAATCTTAAAACAATTACTCCATAGTTCAAGTGGCAGAGAATTCTCTTTTTCTTGTTGCTTGTTGACACTGACAGGGCGAAGGGGGAGTTGGCGGGTAGTTAACCTGGTGTATTTGTCTCCATGGACCCGAGTAGATGTGAGCAAGAACTTCAGGGAATTCTGCTTGTGGGAGTTAGGAATAAATTAGACTTCTAAAGAACATAAAGAGGCGAAACGTACAGTGATCTCTGTCACTCTGCCGCAAATGGAGGATTTCAGAAACATATTTATTATCTATAATTTAACCCCCAGCACTCACAGAGCTCCAGCCCCCAGAGAAAAGGGAATATGTACTGTATGTATTAGAGAACTAAGGTTGTCTATACAAATCCTGCAGAGGATGGATATTTCCATTTCTATCTCGATTTGGTCATGAAACATGTTTCCCTTGTATTTATCTATGAAAAGGTTAGAAGGTGAATGTGTAGAGATAATCTTGTTGCCGGCCTTTCTTGATCTTGTACAAAGGTGACTAAAGGTGACTAACCTATCCGCCGCTTCATTACCATTGAATAAGGCCTTTGCAGTCCCATCAATTTCTGGATTATCCCAAAATTCAGGGAAATTAAAAAAAAAGATAATTAAAAGGTTATATAAAGCACAGCTCCATTCTGAATTACCGAAATGTCCCTATAGAGGAGAGAAGATTGTTTCATTGTAAGTATAACAGACTTTCAGACTAGATCAGAGCCTTCAAAGATCTCTGTGTAAGACTAGGTTTCAGTATAAAACTGGCAGAAACCCAATGGACCCCATTATAGTCTATGGGATGTGTGGGTAACCGCTAAGTGGACAGGCTCTGTGGCCTTCGAGTTCTTATGCGGACCCAAACAATGGTGACCCAAATGTTAGCATAAAGGATAGATTAAAAGCAAAAATAATGCAGGGGGTTAATTGAGTAATACATGGTATTATAGTTATAGGCTCGTGCACACTTCCACATTACAGTTTGTGGTACAGGCTTAAAACATGTTGGGATTACAGGAAAGCGATATACACTCCTTATTAATACCTGTGTGATGGTAACATGGCTTACACTGAGTTTGTCTAAAATCCTTAAAGTGGATAGGAAATATTGCAACTTTCTACTAAAACCTGTTCCACACCTGTCCACAGAGTGTGTGTGGTATTGCAACTCAGGCTTCTTCCCGTCAATGAAGCTAAATGTATGTGACCCAACCTATCGGCAGGTTTGGCGCTGTAACATCCGAATTTTTGACCAGGTCAGAGCTTCATCTGTACATGGGATACAGCAGTGAAGGTATGTTAATTATTATGGGGTTAATGACATGTGTAGCAGAAGGGACAGAGCCATGATCAAGCTACATCATAAATGTGAAGGCTTCTCTTGTAGGAAGGATTGCGAAGCAGACGTCTCTGGAGTCTGGTAAAAAGGGCTGTTTGTGCCTTGAGGCCATTTCTGCACATTATGCACACATCCAGCCAAACATTTAAAGACTGTGTATTGTGCCAGAATTTTTCTATGCCATTTTCTGCTGGGGTGGGGAATGCCTACAATCCTCTATAGAGACCTGCAAATCTGGGAGGTGACACCTGAGTAACCCTTTCACTGCTGCTGTATACAACACCTGACATGTATGTAGAGATTAAGGTTGCAACCTGTCTAATGGAGGCACAAACACACTAAACAGCAGAGAAAGAGAACGATTTTTTTCTAAATAGAGTGCACACCTGTCCTCAGGTTTTGTTTGTTCTCATCTCAGTACTATGTAGCTGAGCTGCACTACCGCAAACAACCAGTAGACTGATTTGGTGCTGTTTTTTTGGAAAGCACAACCCGGTTCTAATCTAGTATATTGTAACATGGATCAGCAACCCCTGGCACTCCAGCTAATATGAAACTTTTCCAGCATGTACACTTGCTCCTCTGCTCACACAACTTGCACAGAATTGAAATAGAGGATTCTGGGAGTTGTAGTCTTACAATAGCTCTAGTGCCAAAGGTTCCTGACCTCTGCACTATAACATCCACTTACCATAAAGGATCTATTATCTGGAGAATCAGGCTGCCTAGAACAATATTTATCATGGCCTATTATGCCACAGATATGAAGTACATTGTAACTTCTGTATCAACATATAGTGGCATTTATGTATAGAGGATATATACTGCCATTGAGCAGTATACACACATATATACACTAGTATTTAGTACATACATATACATTATATAAACACAAGCCTGCATTGCACACATGTATAGGTGCATTTTATAAATCTATTGCATTATCTAGCATGGTGTACACACATGGGTATGGTCGCACTTTTTTAAAATTTTTGTTTAGAAAACTGAGGCATTTTCTGCCTCAAGAAATACTTGAAATCTAGCTCCCATTCATTTTCTTGGAAGGCAATGGCAGATTTTTTTTTTTTTTTGTATGTTGGGAAACCCTTTGCCACAAAAAAAAAAACGACAACAAAACAAAATCTGCAACAAAAAAAGCTGCATTTCCGCAATGTGGGGCTTCATCCTTAAAGAAGACCTTTTACCACCTCCACCAACTCCAGTTCTCAGCACCTATTAATTTGTAGTGCTCCACTGCTTCTGGTCCAGTTGGAATTTCCTTCTAGCCCCACCATTCTAGTTAGTTTTTGACACTGATAGGCTATTTAGACTACGTACTGTCAGGTGGGCTGTGTCAGGCAAGAGCATGAAAGGGGTGTGATTCAGATCTCCAGTCAGAGCTAGACTGGGTCACAGCTCAACATTGCACCCCTTGAAGAGCTCGTGTCTGAAACGGCCCATCTGACATTACAGAGCCTAAATAGCATATCAGACGCCCAAAACTACCTGCATTGATTGTTTGGAACAGTGAGGGCTAGAGAAAAAAGTCCAATCAGTGGAGCAGCAACTATTAAATGTTGCAAAGAGCTGGTAGAGGTGATGAAAGATCTTCTTTAAGCGCTAATGTTTCATCATATAATTTCTTAAAACTTACAAGCTGTGACCAACCTGCTTTTCTGGAAATGGCACAGCCCAATTTTTACTGCCCTGCTTAACAGATTTTTTGTACATTATAACCCAGGCTCTCCAAGGAGTATTTTACAATGTACTTAGTGCATCACCCTGGTCCGGGCCGTGTGGGGCTGCGCGGACTCTAATTGCCTCCGGATCTACATATTTATGTTGTAGACTGTTTATGAAGTGTTGTGTTACAGAAGAGGGATCACTTAATCCGGGGCAGGAATGATTGATTGATGCCAGTCAAGCATTCCTGCAATTCTCCTTGTAGCCTCATAATAAGTATGTTCTTCACGAGCGCCTGGCGCAGCTTATAAAAGAGCAGCATTCATTATAAGCCAAGACGAGAGGACGCGAAGGCAGATTGAAACATTTCAATATACATCAACTCCTAGTTTTTCTTTGGTTTTTCTTTTTTCTTTTTTTCTTTTTTTTTCCTCTGTGGTTTTCGTTCTCAGTTAACTAATTTCTGCAGTTTTGTAGTTGTAGAATTCTGTTATGGCTAACATGTGAGGCCACTGTCTGTGGAAAATGGCAGGTTAGTTATATCACATTTTATTTGTTAAAAAACTAGTCATGTTTTTGAGTACTACCTACTACAATTCTTATTCTCTGCACTTTACTTCTGAGCTCAAGAGGACAGAGTTATCTCAGTATTACTGCTGCAGGCCTAGATGCTGCAGCAGTGGCGTAACTAAAGTCTTATGGGCCTTGGTGCAATCTTTTGTCCGGGCCCTGTACCTCATCCCTACAGCGAATTTTTGACAGTGATGTTTACGGGTGCTAAGGAGTTTAATCAACCTTAGTGAGGTTAGGGGAATCTGTGTCTTTCCTTTGCTTAAGGGCCAGCTGAAATGGAAGCTGAAATATCAATACTGATGCCAGTGCTTATGAGCCATTAAGGCTCCTGGACCCCGGTGCAACTGTACCCTCTGCACCCCCTCAAGTTACGCTCCTGTGCTGCAGTACAGTATTGCTGTATATACAGATGAAACTCTGTATGCAGCCTTCGTGGTACTCCCCAGAATCCAAGGAAGGTGTTGTGCTCCATCACTACCTGTAGGGTGTACTTAAAGGAGTAGTCCGGGACTATGCGATTGCGCTCCACTGCTTCTAGCTCGTGGACAACTCCTATAACTGTTCTCAGATCATAGCAGATGTCTAACCACATTTCTCACTATAACTTCTAGAATTGTTGCCAATCAACTGTAGACAAAGAGCTATTCAGAGGTTTATTGACAGTGATATAACTATTAGGTTCATTCTTTGTATCTGTTATATCCACACACTCCCTGCTGCACTGCTTCCACAGACAATAGAGAAGGTTAACAAAATAAGTCGCTACAACATTAAAGTAAAATAAGTACATTCATTTTGTTCTATAGATACATTATTTGAAAAAGTATTACAGAAGTATGTTATTTCTTTGGAGTCGGAATCTTTGAGTAGGGACCAGTTTTGAGTGGAGTCTGAGTCGGTAAAAGTTACCAACTCCGGCATCAAAATAAAATGACTGCTGTGTTTTAAGTTCTATTAACAGTAGAGGATTTCAATCATTGGATTTTTGGGGGGATAAGGCTGCTTTCACACGGAGTTAACACTCCGCTCATTCTGACATGTAAACACGTTCAGAGTGAGCGGCGTAAAACAGAATCCCATTGACTTCAATGGGTTCGGTCTTACGTGCACAACCCATTGAAGTGAATGGGAGACTTTTTTACCTATTGCTTTCAATGTGATATGCGCATATCACAGTTAACTCCATGTGAAAGCAGCCTTAGAAGATCTTTACTGCTGTGGAAAACTAGTGGAGTTGGAGTCTTACAAAGTCCATAGCCTTGCTACAGAGTGAAATCTATAGAGTGCATTGTAGAATGTGGCTAAGCAATTTAAATAAAGAAAAAAACCTACATATCTTTGACAAATCGATTAACTTCATTTTAGTGTACACCGGACAATATTGTTGTTGAGCTGAGGCCTAGCTAAGGGAATGCAGCCGGGGTATGTGCCCGGGAAGTCACTAGCAAGCTGCCCCCTGATGGCCTGAGTATTTAAATACAGAGAGAGCAGAACATTGATTCTGCACCAGGCTGCAACACCTTTGCACATGTAGGACATTCAAGATCTATTACAATTGGAGTCTGAGGTGGGTAGTAATGTAAATTAAAATTGCACCGAGCCTTTTTTCCCCCTTCAGTTCGGATATTTACCTATCTTTTTGAGCGAGCACCTCTGTCCATTTCACAAAGAGAGTGTTAACCAGTCCTGGCTACATGGCTGCATTGTATACATTTCCTATTGTATGAAATTGCTGAAAATAGAGGGACTGAATTGAGGGCAGCATTATAGAATTTCTTCAAAGAGTTCCATCAGCTATTGAACAACAGAAGGAAAAAGTTAATATTTTTAGAACATTGTGTTTTTCTTGTGCAAGAAAAGAGGGAAAAAAGTTCTATTTTGACATGAAAAAACCTTCTGCTCCAGTGATAGAGAAAATAAAGACCCTGTGACCTCAGCGGCGACATGAAACGTCTATAGAACATGGCGGATATTCACAGATGCCGACAGATAAATGTTCTAGATCACCGTGCAGGGCACACAGGCTCTGTACTCTATAATTGCAGTTTTGTAAGCCTTTGTATCTAGGAGAGGAAATGTTGTGCCCCTTCCAGGAGAAATGTAAAGCTTCTAGGGAGCGGACCCTGTCTGGGCTGCTGGGAATGATAAAGTGGTTTTCATTCATTTGTGCCTCGTGCCCACTTCTAATGTTACTCACATCATGAATTGCAACTTTTGAAGTGAGAAGTAAGTAATCCACACAGTCCAATCCAGTCATTTTGTCGTACCCTTGCATCTACAATACTTAAAGGGATCCTATCATTAAAACAACATTTTTTTCTTGATAACACGTAGGAATAGGCTTAAGAAAGGCTATTCTTCTGCTACTTTCAGATGTCTTCTCCAACATTTCTGAATTGCGATGCGGTTTTCTTCGGTATGCAAATGAGCTCTCTCGCAGCACTGTCCTGAGCGCTCAAACAGCACTGGGGGTGTCTGCAATGCTGTGAGAGAAATCTCCAGCGACGCCTCTATCTTCTTCTGGAACGCCCTCTCCCTGCGTTTTCTTCCGGCGCTGGTTTCAAACTTCTAGGCATGCTCACTCTGCTTTGGGCAGAGCCAACTGCGCATGCCCGCCTGGTGTAAGTGGCCATTTTCTTGTGGCCACTTACACAGTAAGCTGGGGTAAGTGGCCACAAGAAAATGGCCGCGTACATGTGCAGTCGGCTCTGCTATTGGGCCTCAGGCAGAGCCGACTGCACATGTACGCGGCCATTTTCTTGTGGCCACTTACCCCAGCTTACTGTGTAAGTGGCCATAAGAAAATGGCCACTTACACCAGGCGGGCATGCGCAGTCGGCTCTGCCCGAAGCATGCGTAGAAGTTTTGACCCCCTGTGTCGGAAGAAGATGCAGGGAGAGGCTGTTTCAGAAGAAGATAGAGGCGTTGCTGGAGAGTTCTCTCGCAGCATTGGGGACCGCCCCCAGTGCTGTGAGAGAACTCATTTGCATACCAAAGAAAACCGAGATTTCTACCGAGCAGCAGCGCGGAAAAGACATCTAAAGGTAGCTATTCCTACGTGTTAGAAAAACATTTTAATGATAGAGTTCCTTTAAGATAACTAAAATATGAAAGCATGAGATGTAACTTGCATTCAATCCTTAATCACTAACAGGACCCACAACTAGCATGTGTTGTTTGGGTGGCTGTTGAGCCCCCCTGATCCAGTACTTGGTGCAAGTAATACCCCTGCATGTTCTTTAGCTACACCCCTGGTAAGAGCTATCTACAAGTACTTCATAAACTTGAGATCCATTTGATTCCAAATTTGAGATCCATAAATGATCAATTTTTGCCTTACCTTTGGCTGCTTCATTCTTCATAGACTAAAGAAAACTTCTTAGTCATCTAAAGATTTACCCTCTACCCAAAGGTAAAAAAAAGTCTGTGTGTTTAGGGAAGGGGGAACTGTGTTGGGAAACACATTAGGCTGGGGCCCCATAGGACTTCTGAAGCAATAAAGTGCTGCAGGAAAAATCTGAGGCGGCAACGCATTGCGGTTCTTCCTACAGCGCTTTAGACAGAAAGTTTGTAGAGTTTTTCTTCACAGATTTTCTTTTTTTCTTAATGTAGATTGTGAGCCCCATATAGGGACCACAATGTACTTTTTTTTTTCCCTATCAGTATGACTTGAATGGGAGGAAATCCACACAAACACAGGGAGAACATGCAAACTCCTTGCAGATGTTGTTCCTGGCAGGATTCAAACCCAGGACTCTAGCGCTGCAAGGCTGCAGTGTTAACCACTGAGCCACCATGTTGCCCCCTCCTTCGCAGATTTTCTGATGTTTCCGTAGGTATAATTGACATCCTTCATTTTCAAAAACCATGTCAGTTTTCAAAATCACGGCGTGTCAGCACTGCAGTTTTTACCGAAAAGTGGGCATTGGATTCGCTAGAAACCCATCCACTTTGCCATTAATATAAAACTCCACGATTTTTCCCGTGCCGTTTCCGCCGCAGGCAAATCGCAGCGTTTCCTTCCTGTGGGGCCCCGGCTTTAATCCAACTAGGGACTGTTTTTACCGTGAAGAACTCTATTTACTCTTCTACTTATTGATTCCAGTTTACCTTCCACCATGTAGGCAGAAGTGGCCAAGAGGTAACCTTATTGCTTTTCCACCTTATAGGATTTTTAGATTTTAGGAAATATTAGACTTATTGTTTAGACCCTCCCATCCTATTTTTGAGTTTGATACATAATTTTGAGAAGTGGGGCTCTCTGAGGTAAAGGACATCAGTGCACATGGATGCTATACCCGTGTGATCCGAAAATGACCTTTTTATCAACATATAATGAATTCTTTCAATGCGCAGTTTGTAGAATAACACTTTGTAGGTTCTTACTATACACCTACTGTCAATGTTTTTATGTTTGGAGGGGGAGGCAACTAATATATTCCATTACTGAACTTTCGCTAGATCGTGCGGAGTGACAGACTAAGGTTTCATGTGATTCTGAAATAATTATCCAGTTTTTTATTTTATTTTTGGGAATGTTACTGGGAGGTTTAGGTAGAGTGTATAGATGTGCATTGTCTTGTGCGTATTGGCAACATAACATATCTATGATGCTGGAAAAAGCAACCACTAATAACTGGCTGCTAACAAAAACTTGTCAGGGCTGCTGAAAACGCCTGAGTTAATTTCCACGCCTGCCGCACAATACACCTGAAAATAATGAATGGATATCACGGTACCGCTGAGCTGATTATGTGTATGTTAAAAATACCCAGAAATCTCATAATATACCTTTTCATTTGCAAATCGGGGAAAAAAAAAAGATAATAGTTCAGTTTCTGTGGAAAAAAAATGGTTTTGACAGATTTTCCCGCCTCACTATAATGTTTCCTCAAATGAACGGATAATAGATCTATGTTTAACTGTGCAGGATCCATCCGGCCGCTAATATATTCAATATACCGTGCGTGTATATATACAAAGGTATGTTATTGTCAATCACCTGCTCGTCTGGTTAAAAAAAAAAGAAAAGAAAGAAATTAATAAAGATGTAGACGGGTGAAAATGTTCGCTATAAAAACTCATCGCTGCGTGTCAGAATTTGTAGTGTTGCCGGGTTACAATCCAGAAAGATTATACAGATAATTGAAATGGATCCGGTTGTGCTTTTTGTCAGCCCTTATTAAAAAGTGTTTTTGAGACGGGGGAGGGGAAGGAAAAAAAAAAAACTTTTTGGAAAGTTCTGTGACATGTAGACAAATTACAGTACTATAAGTACTTAGAATTAAATGGCATCAGAAAGCTGACAACAGGCGAGAGAATATAACGGATCATTTTACCGCAACACAAAGGATCGGGAAGCGAATTTCAGAAATCACATTAGTGTAACATTTTTCTGAGCAGAGACGCCATTAGACAAAAAGTGTAAATTGCATCTTGTAACAAAGTAAAGGTGTTTTCTGTGTTTAAAGGTAATTTTGTAATACTGCCAGGATTACTTAAACTCTTTCCTCGTTTAAATACCTAAAGACAAGGACCCCCCGCCGCTTGCCAGAGAGCGACAATTTGCAGGGAATTGAGATACATTTGTATTTTGCTGCACTCTCAATGGCGGGAACGTTGCATAATTTTTTTCTTGTAAGTGAAATAGATACTTAACTTTGTGATCGCTCTTTACTTCACCACTGCCGTGCGCCTTGTTACTGACATTCATATCATGGAGAGACACAAAGCGCAAAATTGTCATGACGCACTTATTTCCTCATGTTTGATGGCAGTAATTTCAGACGTCTTAAATCATGGACATTTACCTGGGAAAAATACATCATTTATTTCATATCAAAATGTATTTATTTATTTTTTTTAATTTGGGAAAAGATTCAGTTTTTCAGAGAAAAATCTCTCATTTAGATTGTAATGTGGGATGAAAGCTTTAATGCCTTTTGTTTGTGTTAACGTTTGGATTTTTGAGGGTTGATTCTTGGGATCCTTGTTGCTACAACACTGCATAAAACATTTTTAGTATATTTTTATTTATGATTTTTGTTGCTGTCTTATAGATTTGCGATATATCCCATTCCTTGCACTTCACTTAGATTTAGATGTTAATGTCATGTTCTGTTCACAGTATCATCATGGCTTCTGTTCACAACAGACCCATGACCGATATTGTAGACCCATTTTTCGACAAACAAAGTGGATGCCCATAACAATATTAAGGGGTCTGGCAAGAAAAGTTCTGCAGACTGTTGTAGTGTTGCCACCCCAAGTAATCGATTCACAGTGAAGCAGAGAACTAGGGTAATGTGAACAGAGTATCATTGGGAAGAGCAGTATGATGGATAACTGGTGTTGTCTTTGATCCCTTCGGACTGTTACACAAATTTGGAAGCAGCCCATGTAATGAAAGTTTTAAAGATGACCTTGTGAGGTGTGATACAAAGAAAGGAGAGACGTTATCTCTACTTCTCAATCACCTCTACATCGAAATGTCAGGCGGTCTTTGGATGATCGGATATTGTACTCAGGGCTGCGGAGCCAAACGTCCAACTCAAGCTCTAACTCTGTTTCTCATAAATGGCTTATGTATAATATCTAGTTTTAACAGTTGGATTGTAGTAAAACTGTGTTATTAGACTTTTCATCCTACTCCTCCTGCTCATCATCATAGTATACTTTTTTTTTTTTTTTTTGTGAAACTGGGCATTTTTTCCCACTCCGTAGCCTCGGTTGCATTAAAGGAATATTTCATATCCCATAAATGTGCTTGTAATTGATCAGCTAGAGTGCTGATGGCACAGTATTGTAGCATACTAGTCAGTTGCTTGGCCGTGTAGTCAACTGGGGTAAGAGTGACCACGACAGATTAATACACGTATTCCCTTTAGATGTACAGCGGCCCCAGTGAGAATTGTGAAGTGTCCCGTATTCTTGGTCTGTTTGTTGTAGTAAGGAGTTTAGCAAGTTCCATTTGTTTGGTTTAATTACGGCTAATAAATCTGTTGTTGTAATCAGCAGTTAAATTGCGTAGAGAGAGCGAGAGATGGTGTACAGTACGAGAGGCAGGATCCGAGCGGGAGCGTGCGCCGCCTCACAGCTGTCCTGACAGATGGGGAAGTGGGTGTACGCTCTTATTAAGGCTTGTTTTCAATGGCTGATGTTAAAAAGAAAACGCAGTGCTATAGATGTAAGGTGGAACGTGCGCTGATGGAGCCCTGTGTATCACCACATCCCGCTGGTTAACCCCATCAGCTCACTCAGAATACGGTGCATTTTACGAGCCAGGGATGCATTTGCTCTTGGGATTATTTTCCAATCACAGGTTCTCTAAACTGCTACAACTTCCAGCATGTTCTGACAGCTGCTTGCTTCTAGTTGTAGTTCATCAAAAGCTGGAGTGCCACATGTTGGAGACCATTAGACTTGATGTCAGTACGATCCTCAAGAAGTATATGACTTTATAATTACCTATATGGTTTTGTAATGTATTTGTTATTAGGTCTTGTTTTGGGGTTCTTTATGGCAATCTGTATCCTTCCAGTGGAACTCTATGACACAGTGACCAGGTCCATTAGGCTAACATGGCAGTGACATGATAGAAACTGTTCTATGTGCCACTCATATTCTGCACAATTGGGTGTCAACAGCACCATCACCAAGCAATGGGGCTCATTATTAAAGGGATATTCCCATAACTCTTGTTCTGCAGCCTGCAGGGCTCTGTGCTCTCTTCACTTCCTGGATTTCACGGCACATTGGTGGGCGTGGTTTCACTTGCTCTGCTATCTGCTATGTTTGCAGTCAGTAATGAGGGATTGGTTGTAAATGCATTACCACAGTATAAAGCTGATGTGGAAACTGATGTAGCAGAGCTGGATTTGAGTCAGCTTGCATTACATACAGAGGTAACGGACTCCTTATCTCAGCCCTTATCAGCCAAATTCAATTAAACGGCTGATAAGTGGAAAAGCTGAAGATAGACGTCACAGTAATCCTGGAGCTCTCACCTCCCCGCTCCCCTATCTGAGGAGCTCCGTTACTTGTCAGCCCCTCCCTCCCTGAGAGCAGGCAGCTACATCACTTGGGAAATGAGCAGATAAGCCCAGTGGCAATAGAAACGCAGTGTCAACAATGAAGTGAATAAATTAAGATAGCGGCCAAACAAAGCAGTTTTGATAAAGCAATGTATTTAGGAAAAGTCTTAAATCCACATAAACTAGCAGTATAGATAGGATGCTTTTCATGGGACAACCCCTTTAACGGCAATCTTCATCATCATGGAGTCGGTGGACGATGCACCTCATTTATAATAGCTGCTCCTCATAAGTGTGAGGCTCCCTCCACAGGGCCATACACTAGAGGGGAAATGTAAGCTTGCTCATAACTTTCATACAGGACATAGAAAATCTTCCCTATTGTGTTGATGTTTTTTACCCTATATAGAAAGCGTTTATCTGGGGATGTCAGTATGGGGTTTCAGAAAGTTGACAAATGATTATTGTTGTTATTATTATTATCATAATTATGCTTATTAATGATTAGTAGTTGTAATTTATCCCAAGTTGTATTCTGGGAAATAATTGAACTGAAGAGATTGTTCTGTCAGGGTCCTCCTGTTAGTAATTTGATGTATATTGGGTTACCCAGTAACATTATACAGTGTTTGTTTTTCCAGTGTTGAAATGTGTTTTTTGATGGATCCGCCACAAAAATAGAAACCAGTCTGAAGCCTGTGGATGACGTAGGCCAAATGCAATTATTATTTTTCTAAGCCCTGGGATCCTAAATCTTTACTAAAAAGACTAATTATGAGCCCTTTTTGACTTTGGGTCTCCATTAGGGCTGGGCATTTAATAACTGAAACCAAACATCAAACCGGATAACCAACATGATTTTTTTCACATCGGTTATTTTGGTTCAGTTATAATATTCGCAACGTTTCACCTGCACTTTTTTTGGGACTAAAACTGTTATTATACTCAGGGGTACTGAACTATTTTTAATAAAGGTCTGTTGAGCAGTGTCTGCAATCAAGTAAAGATCCACGCTAAGCATGTCCAGTATTTACAGTCTTTTTTGGACAGAAAGACAGTGCTGACTATAAAGCTCCGTTCTCACGGAGTAACGCACCGCTCATTTAGACACGTATACACGTGTCAGAGCGTGGCGCTTCAAAACAGATCCCATTGATTTCAATGGGTGCCGGCTTACGCGCATAACACATTGAAATCAATGGGAGTCTTTGTAACCCATTGATTTCAATGTGTTATGCACGTAAGCCGTCACCCATTGAAATCAATGGGATCTGTTTCTAAGCGCTATGTTCTGACACGTGTATACGTGTCTAAATCAGCGGCGCGTTACTCCGTGAGAACAGAGCTTAAGACACACAAGAAAGGGAAACTAGGGAGTATTATACTGTGGGTGGGGGCACTAAGGAACTTTATACTGTGTGGGTGGCATTAAGTAGCATTATACTTGGGGGCACTAAGGACCATTAGTGCCCTCACACATATAATACCCCATTATGATGCCTCCTGACTGTATGCTAATGAGTACCACCCTCACAGTATAATTGCCCATTAGCACCCTCACCGCACAGTCTAATTCCCCATTAGTGCCCCCACACATAATTAACAGTGGTTGGAAGAAATCTTCATCTCCTGCCCGCTATCACCAAGTCCTGAAACCACACACTAAAGGCAGCAGGGACGATCCTTGTTGCTGCTAGTGCATGGAGATCGGAGCTTGGGGACTGTGAGTGGGAAATGATGGTTTCTCGGTCCGCGACCTGCCAGTTGGGTGTCCCTGCTCTAGGGTCTCTTCAGACCCCAGAATACAATAAGAGGAGGCTCAGGGGAGAAACTCAAACATAAAAAAAACTGTGTTAAGGGTCCATTCACACAGAGTTTTGTGGCGCTGATTTGGCCCCAAAACTCGTGTAGAAAAGAATCGCTGTAAAACAGAATCCCACTGAGTTACGCGCGTTAAGCGTACACGCGTTAACACATTGAAATCAATGGGTAAAACAGCCTCCCATTGACTTCAATGGGTAGCGCGCGTAAAACGGAACCCATTGAACTTAATGGGATTCTGTTTTACAGTGCTTCTTTTTTACATGAGTTTTGTGGCCAAATCAGCGCCACAAAACTCCGTGTGAATGCACCCTTACTCCCCTCTTCTCTTCCGGTCTCCGCTTTGTACTGCAAAAGATGTGTGATTCTGAAAGGGGCATCACCTAAATAATTGCCATTAATGATACTCTAGGTAAAATGCCCAGCCCTAGTCTCCATGCAGAGGTTCAAAGTATATTTAAGGGCTTAACAGATGCCTTTCCTGCAGCAGACTTGCATTGAGTTTGCTAGTGATTTTCCTGGTCCATGCCTGAAACTTGCTACTCCATTGTATTTGATTTTAATAAAGGTTGTACCTGAACATCACAGTGTAATGGAAATGTTTCTTGGAATTGAATGTTGGGAATTGTAGTTCTACAAGCTCTTAGAGGTAATATGAGTCCAGATCTGCTAAGCTGTGATGGGATCGAATGGCTGATAAATGGCGGCCTCCTCTGACTGCGGAGCCTTGAGGATCGTTAGTATCCTTCCATCAGTTCCTCATTAGTCCTTAGATAGTGTTTTAATGACAACTTGAGAGCCCCACTATCCTGCCCTTGTACTATTTATGATCCCAACTGTGCTAATGTGCACTTAATGAGAAATTCTTGTCTCGCGTATAAATCCTACAGCCAGCATTCAATTTATTGACAGATGTTTGCTTGGGCCTCTTTAAAATTACTTCATAAATCTTCCAGGATAAAAGCCTCAAGTTTGGTTATATTAAGACAGGGCTTTGTTGACAGTTTCAGATTTAACCCTTTAGCCGTGTGACCGGCCATTCAGTTAAGTCTGTGTTTATGACTGTAGCGCTGCAGATCTAGCTTTATGATGCGTATGCTGCTGTTAAGCCATATTGGTTGTGTTGTGCTGACGGTAGTAACATTCTAATATATAAGAGGATGTTATTAAAACCGCCTGGATTTCTGCTAAATCTAACAAGGAAGTCAATAGCCATGGCGTGCAAGGCATGCTGGGAGATGCAGTGCACACCATCAACAAGGCAACATTCAGAATCTGTAGTGAGTGCTGCACTGGAATTCTGTAGGGTATGTTCACACAGAGTTTTTTGCAGCCAGATTTTGACGCAGAGTCTGCCTGCAAAAATGCTTCCCATTCATTTCAATGGGAGTCACTCGCTTTTTTTCCGGTACCGATTTTTTTCAGCTAGCAGAAAAAATATGCGACATGCCCTATCCTCACGTGGATTCCGCAGCTGAGTCAGCTGCTGTGTCCGCGGCTCGAGACACCCTCCTGCTTAGGCCCTAAACCTAATCAGGAACGGGATGCCATGACGGGATGCGGATGCACTGCATCGGCATCCTGTCACGGTTAGCTGTATGAAAAAGCCACATGGCGGAAAAGGTTTGTGAACTTACCCTAATAGAGCTCCATGCAGCAGTTCCACCCTGCTTACTAGGGTTAGCGTATCCCATAGACGTTTATAACATTTTAAGGCCCCTCACAGCTGAAAGTAAATTCAGGGGGGAAGGTCTCTGTATGAAAGAATGTACATACAAGTGAGACGAGGCTGCCTATAGGATACATGTTCTTCATTGTTGCTGGCAGTTGAGGTCAGCCATCACAGCACAAGTCATGCATTCTGTTTTTGGATTACAGGAGACCCAGTTAATGACCCCCCATTATCCTGTGGTGAGGGCCATAGCTGTTAATTAAATGGATTCTTTCCCTCTCGGTATGACTTCTGCTAATCCCTTTCTAAAAAAAAGTGAGCTGTGTATAGGAGGTGTACGCTTTTATAAATGATGCGGCTTACGCATGACACAATAAAGTAGTCATCATGTAATATACAGACCATTATCGACTCTCTGCTCACAGTCTGCTGCTCTCATTCTGGTAGTCATGGTTATGTCCAGGGGTTCATATTTACAGATACATGACAACTAGAGCAAGAAAGCCCATTCTTACAGGTTACCTTGTATTGTATGACTTCGCCATGGCCAGCCTGTTCCTTGACTGATAACAGAGAGCAGCAGCTCATAGAGGACTTAACTTGCTATTTTGACCCTTGTTGTACAGTTCTTCTCATGCTGGTTGGGGTAGTGGGTGATGATGTGCTGGGCCCTGTTGTATATACTGAATTCCTTCTATCGTCTGCTCATCCGGAGGTGAATACACCTAGATGTATGTGCTCCCAGACTTCCATCTCCACAGCCGGTGGTCATCGTAATGTATTTCTGTGTATAGGCCAGCACAGTCGGATCAGCGCTGGGCCATCTTCTAATCGTTTACCCATTGTAGAAAGATCTATGTGATGCATTGTGGCTGGCCCGTCTAATCCTTTTAGTTAACTTCTCAATGACCTCATTGCTCCCTGCACGGATTCGGCAGTACGCTGTGTCACGCCTGATGAAGTGTTGATGTTGATAGGAGCGGAGAGAGGCGGCCTTGTTCTACACGTCTGAGTCTGCACTCTATGCTGCCTGCTACCATGATAAGAGCTGAGAGACAGAATGAAGATTCCTGCCAGGCCCACTGGGTATTCGCTGCTTATCCTGGCTGAGCCGGATCACATTGATAGCCATGGCCTGGTCTGTTGTCTGCTCATGTTTTATTCCCAGGGATCAAGTACAGGATACTCTTTATCTTGCTAATTCTTCTAGACACCTTGCTACCTTTCCTGGCTGCGAGCAAACCTCCCAGTGCTGCACATGGCCAGTGACAAGACTGGGAGCAGTAGTAAAACACATTGAGCATTGTACCCACCATTCTGCATCCAATACACGCAGCTACACTATGATGTATGATTATTCTATTAACTGTAATGGATGCCAAACATAAACCCAATGTACTCCATTGTGTTTCAAACAATGGCATGTGTGGCTTTAGGCTTAATGTTAAAGAAACCTATACCACGTAATATACAGTTCTTAGCAGGATATCTTATTGGATACTTTTTTTCTAATGCAGCTTATAAAAATGTTCCACAGCTGCAAATTCTTTTGGCAGTCATTTGGTTAATAGCAGCCAATGCATTTGCAGAAATGTAAAAGTGTCTATGAATAACATATATACTTAGACACAACCCTTGAAATATTTTTTGCTACCCTGAAGCATAGATCGGCACTATATGGTCTCTTTATCCAGATGTACCACCTGAGACATGGGATGTCCCGACAGCAAGATTGTCGGGTCAGGAAGATGGCAGAAGAGAAGTATTGCCGCGCTCATGTAATGCCCCCTCCTTGCTAGATTCAGTCCTTTATACATGACACAACAAACTGTAATTAACGGGCACACAAGTCTGAAGTGCGGAGCTTTCCTGGCACTTTCTCTTGCTGTCACGTCAGGTTTCATGTCGCTGTGTCACATTACATGGCCTGTGTATGTCACATCCAGTTGTGTTCTGCTTTGCTGACACATCGCAGTCCATCTGATCCTTCAAGATCACATCACAATGGATCAGTGGTGGAAGGAGACCTTATATGACAGGAGCCTATGTGCGCTCACATATAGTTCAGTATAAAGTGGAAGAGTCCATGTAATTCTGAGGTATCCATGTCTGCCACATATATGGTGGCAACATAGGCTTGTGTGAATGCACCGTCAGAGAATTTAATGGAAAATGGCACTTAAATTCTTGCTATTGACCTCTATGGTAATCCATTGCATAGCAGAAGATTTAGCAGGATGTGATGTCACTATGGCACAGCTCCTAAAGCTCTGAGCTATGTTATTGGATATTTGTATAAGTGAGGATTGGGGAGGGGGTCATCCCGAGGTGGGGTCCTCCCATAGTAGGACCTTTTGTACTCCCACACTGGCATTTGTCTGCACTGAGCAGCTTGTCTGCGAGCCGGCCTATCACATTGGCCCTAATAAGAAGGCATTGCCGCTGTCAGATGAAATGATCGGCGAGCTTTGAAATAAATGTGGCTCTGAAGGAAGGCGGCTGGAGATGTAGAATACATAACAATGCAGACTGCGCGCAGCAACGAGCCGCTGATCTGTGCTGCACAGAGACTATTAGTCACAAGGAACAAGTTGGGCCAATTCCTGTCATATATTCACTGAGAGCTTGGTAAGATTCATGCCAGCAGCACGGATGGACAGTGTTACCAGGAATGAGTCCGCTCTACGTGCAGCCTATGGGAGCTGCCACCAATCGAGGGTAGGGGAAGTCGTCATTAGCATTGCTATATAGTCCATAATAAGTATATCTGGCCACAACAAGGCGCCGACTGCATGTATAATGGAAATAGAACACAATTGACTCTCGCCGTAAGTTACAGGTAGTATTCCTCTCATTCAGCTTCTGATAATCCAGAAAATTGACTTATCTGACACATAACTAATGTAGAATGTGACATTATGACTTAATAGATTTTACAATATTTTATTATGAGGGTTCTCCGCTCCTTACAAATGTGTTTTATGTATAAACCAGATTAAAGATTTTACTATATCACAACCCCTGTAACCACAATCTTTACGCCCCTGATCACAACACTAAGATCTTGCTTTACAACATATCCAGATTTCCAAAATTGACCTCAGTTATTCCTCAGGCCTGTATTTTTGCACAGTCCAGGGTTCTTACGCTCACGTTAGGGAAGTATAGATACATATAATAACATTTTAAAATATAATCAATTTGCATGGCATACCCCCACTCACCCCATATCCTGCCAGCTGGGCACAGGCATGACAGATTAGGGCCTCATCTGCAGGTGACTTGAGGGTTTCTCACTTTTTGAGTATTTTTATCAGTGAGGCGCAGTCACATATTGTTGCCATTTGTCACGGTATAAATATACATTGTTCCCTATATGGCATTTGTCCTACTTAGAACATTATCAGGGACATCAATCATAGGTAATGCCTGTGCAGCTGGAGGCAGATGAGGTGCGGCGGCATACAGGCAGCTGCTAACACGCGTTCTAATCCAACGAGACGATCGCAATATTTCACAGTGACGTCCATTTGTGAGAATACGTATGTAGTGTATAGATGTGTTGTATGATGGCGGCTGTACCCTGCCTGAAGAAACTGTGCATCTAAAAGAATCACTTTCTCCGCTAAAACCGTGGTCAGTTGTGGACCGCTTAGAGTATAATGGAATCCGCTGAGTGCCTGTCGGGCTTTCCACTGTTTTTATACTGAAACTAATGGAGAGAAAAGTGCAGGACTTTTCTCTGCCAATTCTCAGTGGAGTCTCTGGAAGAGATGTAAACCAAGCCTCAATGTGGCACCGAGTAATCCAAAAAGTCTGATAATCCAGCATTGTTCTTTGCCTGGAGGTGTAATGGCATCATGCATTGCATAACAGACTCTTTTATTTGGGCATCCCCAAATAATGATGAAACACAATCTGCTAAGATTTTATTTTCAGATGCAATGGTTCTCCAACATTACGAACTATTGTTAAAGGGTTTCCTATTTTTACATGGTCCACACGAAAAAAAATATTCAGTAGAGTGTAAAGCATAAATAATTACATTGGGTAACATTCTTTTATTGGAGTTCCACTTTAAAATGGTGTTTTGCTGCTTGGTCACTGCCTAATTAAGAGGCCAGTACAGTACTATAATACAATGCTTTGACCAAGTCAGTCAGTGCCTCTCGAATCCTCTCTGACCCACACTACTACGGTACCATCCTCCCCTGTATTGACTCCTATTCTATAGGAGATCCAGATTTTCTTCATCTTGATACTGATGACGTAACATTTTGCATTTAACTCTTTTGCACTTTGCTATATTTTCTTTCTTTCTTTGCAGTTTTACCCTGTCCGAGAAGACCAGAGAATGTCTTGGTCAGTTCTGACAAAAAGGAAAAAAAACACACACAAGAAACCAACAGAATGGCTCTGATTTCCTGTTCTGCGAGGCCATATATCACTGCCGTCCCATCTGTGCCATTTGTCTGTGACAGAATGACAGGTGTCATTTATCACTCGAGCTAGAGGAAACTGTGGGACGGATGGAAATTTTTTTTGGAAGCAGTCAGTGTCTGCAGGCTTCCAGATCATTAAAAAAAAGAGGGGAGGGGGTTCAGACGAAATTTGTGTGCAGCGGGATAACACTTACTGTCAACAGTGGAATATAATCGAGCAAAGCTATGTTTTACCTTGGGGGATTCATAGGCAGTGTTGTCTTGTGGAGCTGGGAGAGGCTTTTGGCTCAGAAGCTCCCTCCATCCATGGCTTTAGCTAGGCTACAAGTCCCAGCAGGCAGGAAAGTTACAAGACCCTGTGTGAGGTAGAACAACGGTTCCCAAACTTCCTGAAAGAAAGACACCATTTTGGAGGAGACATTTGTTTAGGACTCTCACTACCCTACTTAGTTCCATTGGAAAAAAAGTTTTTCTTTTCAGCTGTAAACTGCCTATGTTCTGCTACTGCTTCTTTCACATATGCCCCTGCTACACACACAGCTATACGACCTCCATGCTCTCCCCATACACAGCCCTAAAACCGCTATGTTCTCCCCCACACACAACTCTGCTACTTCCATATTACCTATAGACACTCAGCTCTGCTGTGTTTCCATTGTCTCCACAGCTACAGTTCTGCTACCTCCAACACACAAAATACTGATTCCCCACGAGCACAGCTCTGCTACCTCCATGCTTTCCCCCCTGTATCCACAACTCTTCAACTTCCATATTTCGCCCCTACATACAGCCTGCTACCTCCATGTTCCCTCCACTCAGTTCTGCTGCCTTTAGGTCCTGCTACCTCCACCCTTTCCCTACAGGCAGCCCTACACAGCATCTACCATACACAAAGCACATGATTGGGACATCATGAAAGGTCCTTTTGCAGAGCCTTTGAAATATCGGCACTGTGTATGGGAGATAGAGGGGTAAAAGAAATGCAAAACTGAATGTACCTGAAGAACACCTATGCTCTTAAACTAGAGATTTTGCCCACCTCCTCAACAACCCTTCTTAACCCCATAGTGCTCCCTCCCTCAATGTGTAGAGGAAATGCTGCATTTTCCACAGAAATATACCGTACTTGAAACATAAATCATAGTAAAAATAAAGTGACAGCCAAGTTGTGGGATCCCTTTTGTGGCCTTCTTCCTGTGAGGAGATCATGATATGCTATGGATAGGCTGGACAACATGTTTTGTAAAGAATCCCCCCACCCCCTATCCTGCTTAATATAGGTTCTGTGCCTGATGTTGCACATCCCTTAGACAGCAGAGTAGGGAGGAGCTGGATGAACCGATTTGGATGAGAATCTGAGTCTTGTCATAAATCAGCGGAAAGAGTCAGACGTGAAGTCTGATGTTACCACTGGGCCCCCAAAGGAAGAGACAAAACAATGTTCATTCTGCATCCAGACCCTTTGGAAATATTTACTCCTCACATTTTGAGCTTCAGTTGTATTGTTTGCAAATCTGCTTCCACGGAGCCGACAGGCGGTCATGGCTGCGCTACCAGGAGAATGTCCATATTTTTATGTTCTTCTCTGTCTGGAGGGGGCAGGGGGAACCACTAGTCCGGAAATATGAGTTTATAGACAACATACATTAATCGGCCATTTTATCTGTTTGAGCATTTAATCTAGATTTATTTATTTTTATTCAAATTGAAGTAACATCATGATCACAGTTTTATATTGGAATTAACAGTGAAATCGCTTTGACTTCCATTAGTCCTCTTAATATTCATAATTCTTAATAATCTAAAACTTGTCTCCTGACAAATTGCAAAATAATCTGTAATCCCCATAATGGGAAAGTAGGAGACTGAACATGGGGATAACGCATAGCTGTAACAGTAGATTGGGATTTGTGTTGTCTACCTGGAGATTCTTTGTTCTTATAACCAAGGCTGTGGAGTCGGTAGGCCAAACCATAGACTCTGACTCTTCTATTTTTCCAACTTCCACTCTGACTCCTTCATGGTCCAGTCATGGTATGTCAAAAGCAGTAAAGATCCTCTAATTCATTAAATTGTATTACTTTGTAAGAAAATAAACAACAAACTATATACCTAATCAATTATACAAAATTAAAGTGATTCTATCATTAAAATGCTATTTTTTTCCCTAACACATAGGAATAGCCTTAAGAAAGGTTATTCTTCTGCTACCTTTAGATGTTTTTTCCGTGCCACCGTTCGGTAGAAATCCCGATTTTCTTATGTATGCAAATGAGTTCTTTCGCAGCACTGGGGCGGTCCCCAGTGCACACACAACACTGGGGGCATCCCCAATGCTGCGAGAGAACTCTCCAGTGCCGCCTCTATCTTCGCCTGGAACGGCCTCTCCCTGTGTCTTCTTCTGGTGATGCCTTCAAACTTCTAGGCAAGCGCAGTCGGCTCTGCCGTCGGGCCTCTGGCAGAGCCGACTGCGCTTGCCCGTGGCCATTTTCTTGTGGCCGCTTACCCCAGCTTACTGTGAATACAGCCACAAGAAAATGTCCGCTTACACCAATTTACTGGTGTAAGCTTAAACTAAAATTAAATAGATGAGTTCTGATATTATCTCAAAAAACATTCTGCAACTTGAGGTTCCCCAGCAGCTGTAAGAGGACAACTCCTGGCAAGTGGTGACATGCTGAGACTTGTAGTTTTAATTTTGGTGCACACCACAGTCTGTATACCTGAATTTTCCATATTTCTACTATGGCTTTAATGTTTCTTTAAAGGGATCCTACCACTCAGACACAATTTTTTAAAGTACCACGTTGGAGTAGCCTTAAGAAAGGCTATTCGTCTCCTACCTTTCATTGTCTTCTCTGCGCCGCCGTTCGCCTACAATCCCGGATTTTCTCGGTATGCAAATTAGCTCTCCCCAATGGCGTCCCCAATGCTGCAAGAGAACACTCTCCAGCGCCGCCTCCATCTTCGGCAGCAGCATCATCTTTAGCCTCTTCTTACACTGGTGGCTTGTAACTTCTAGGCTTCAGGCCTTGGGCAGAGCAGACTGCACATGCCCACAGGCCATGAGAAAATGGCCGCTTACAATACTGTGCAAGCAGCCATTTTCTCGTGGCCTGTGGGCATGCGTAGTCTGTTCTGTCCGAGGCCTAGAAGTTACAAGCCACCGCCGGAAGAAGAGGCTGAAGAGGATGCTGCTGCCGAAGATGGAGGCAGCGCTGGAGAGAGTTCTCTCGCAGCATTGGGGACGCCCCCAGTGCTGTT
The DNA here is from genome assembly GCF_031893055.1 of Leptodactylus fuscus. Taxonomy (NCBI): domain Eukaryota; kingdom Metazoa; phylum Chordata; class Amphibia; order Anura; family Leptodactylidae; genus Leptodactylus; species Leptodactylus fuscus. The sequence goes on from NC_134270.1 coordinate 96,600,306, forward strand.
TCAGCACTGGGGCCCGTCCCCAGTGCTGCGAGAAAGCTAATTTGCATACCGAGAAAAACCGGGATTGTAGGCGAACGGCGGCGCGGAGAAGACAACGAAAGGTAGAGACAAATAGCCTTTCTTACGGCTATTCCGATGTGGTACTTAGAAAAAATTGTGTATGAGTGATAGGATCCCTTTAAACTTTCTTATAATATTTCAAATAAAATAATAATAATAAAAAAAACAGTAAATGCCTAATATCAGAGAAAGTGAAGCGCCGTGCTGGCTGATGAAATGTGCTGAGACTGATAGAAGCCGCCATTGAGTGTTCTCGTCTGATTGATCTGCATTACTTTGGTCCCATAATTGTTCTGGCCGAATCCCGACATTGTCAGGAAATGCCTTTTTGTTGGCTATTAATGTTGTCAATCTGGGGAATACTTAGCCCCCCGCCCCCTGCCGAGCTTCATTGCCACGGACTGTGCCCCCTGCCGGGCTAAATGATTGTGACCTAGCCATGTATATTACAAGTGGGAAATCAACATGCACTTAAATTATATAAATTATAGTAATGTAATAATGACTTAACTTCAGCCGCGTCTCTGCTCAGAGCAGGTACTTACGCATTTTGTTCGCTGTCTGGAGCTGCAGGGGTTTAGCATTAGAGGGAAATGTCAGCTCCCCGGTGGACAATAGACATTACCGTTCACGAGAGACACATACTCCATGTCTTTGGACAATTTACGCACTGGATCCTATGAATATTATTTGCATGATGGAATCTGCTGAGAATAGAAATCTCTGGTTATGCGTCTGTGAGGTAGATAGTGGAAGCATAGGCCAGAATGCAGTACGGGAAAAGACAGCTCATTTTATGGGATTCTTGCTCTCTTTGGCTCTATATCTTTACACTGGACAAGCACCTACATTCATTTTCTCCTGAGCCTGTATATAAGTGGTCTCCAACCTGTGGCTCCTAGCTGTAGCAAAGCCACAAGTCCCTGCACAATAGCTGCAGGGCCACAGGTTGGGCACAAATGCGCTATAGGCTGGTACAGTGTTGTACAGTCCTATGAAAAAGTTTGGGCACCCCTATTAATCTTAATAATTTTTTGTTCTAAATATTTTGGTGTTTGCAACAGCCATTTCAGTTTGATATATCTAATAACTGATGGACACAGTAATATTTCAGGATTGAAATGAGGTTTATTGTACTAACAGAAAATGTGCAATATGCATTAAACCAAAATTTGACCGGTGCAAAAGTATGGGCACCCTTATCATTTTATTGATTTGAATTCCCCTAACTACTTTTTACTGACTTACTGAAGCACAAAATTGGTTTTGTAACCTCAGTGAGCTTTGAACTTCATAGCCAGATGTATCCAATCTTAAGAAAAGGTATTTAAGGTGGCCAATTGCAAGTTGATCTCCTATTTGAATCTCCTCTGAAGAGTGGCATCATGGGCTACTCAAAACAACTCTCAAATGATCTGAAAACAAAGATTGTTCAACATAGTTGTTCAGGGGAAGGATACAAAAAGTTGTCTCAGAGATTTAACCTGTCAGTTTCCACTGTGAGGAACATAGTAAGGAAATGGAAGACCACAGGGACAGTTCTTGTTAAGCCCAGAAGTGGCAGGCCAAGAAAAATATCAGAAAGGCAGAGAAGAAGAATGGTGAGAACAGTCAAGGACAATCCACAGACCACCTCCAAAGAGCTGCAGCATCATCTTGCTGCAGATGGTGTCACTGTGCATCGGTCAACTATACAGCGCACTTTGCACAAATAGAAGCTGTATAGGAGAGTGATGAGAAAGAAGCCGTTTCTGCACGTACACCACAAATAGAGTTGCCTGAGGTATGAAAAAGCACATTTGGACAAGGCAGCTTCATTTTGGAAACAAAAATTGAGTTGTTTGGTTATAAAAAAAGGCGTTATGCATGGCGTCCAAAAAGAAACAGCATTCCAAGAAAAACACATGCTACCCACTGTAAAATTTGGTGGAGGTTCCATCATGCTTTGGGGCTGTGTGGCCAATGCCGGCATCGGGAATCTTGTTAAAGTTGAGGGTCGCATGGATTCCACTCAGTATCAGCAGATTCTTGAGAATAATGTTCAAGAATCAGTGACGAAGTTGAAGTTACGCCGGGGATGGATATTTCAGCAAGACAATGATCCAAAACACCGCTCCAAATCCTCAGGCATTCATGCAGAGGAACAATTACAATGTTCTGGAATGGCCATCCCAGTCCCCAGACCTGAATATCATTGAACATCTGTGGGATGATTTGAAGCGGGCTGTCCATGCTCGGCGACCATCTAACTTAACTGAACTTGAATTGTTTGTCCAAAATACCTTTATCCAGGATCCAGGAACTGATTAAAAGCTACAGGAAGCGACTAGAGGCTGTTATCTTTGCAAAAGGAGGATCTACTAAATATTAATGTCACTTTTCTGTTGAGGTGCCCATACTTTTGCATCGGTCAAATTTTGGTTTAATGCATATTGCACATTTTCTGTTAGTACAATAAATCTCATTTCAATCCTGAAATATTACTGTGTCCATCAGTTATTAGATATATCAAACTGAAATGGCTGTTATAAACACCAAAATATTTAGAACTAAAAATGATTAAGATTAATAGGGGTGCCCAAACTTTTTCATAGGACTGTATATTCACTACACTGTTTCTGCAGATGATCCATATCTTGACCTGGGTCTTCAGGCTGATGGCTGTAAATTCTTAAGTCTTAAGTTCTTCCTCTAAATATGTGGGCAGCAGCAGTTTCTCCTTTAGCAGGAAGTCATAAGTCATCTGCGGTAGGGGCAATAACTTACATATAATTAGCAGCTTCTCACTGTAATGCAGGTCCGCACCCAGGGAGGCTCAGACTGCTGAGGGTGTTTGAGCTTATTTATCAGCAATTCATTTACTTTTTGCATATTAATATTGGAGGCCTGCGAAATTGTAGATAAGTATAAGACACAGGAGCTAAACTAAACCAGCAGAACTTTGAGCTCAGCTCTGGAGTATATTTTGTAATGTAACTCAGGGTTAGTATATCATGGTAATGTACACGGTGAGTCCACTAGCGGAATAGTAAGTTCAACCCTGAAGCATAATACATGGATCAGTACTGGAGAAGTATTGTACGTATACAGTGATGCCACCAGCAGAGCAGTGAATTTGGCTCTGGAGAATAATACAGTATGTAGTCCGGGATCAGCATGGGATAACTAATGCATGTACATAGTGAGTGCGGCTCTGGAGTATAATATAGAATGCAATGCTGGAATGAGTACAGACTAATCTATCGTATTTATTTAGTCACTCTGCTTTTTGCAATGAGGATATTTAGAGTCAGAGTTTGCTGAAAGAATGACCTACTCTTTACGGATTACCTCAATAAATATGCGTATTTGGATAAGAGTAGTCCGGTGACTACTAACTTACATTGACACCTATACATACCGGTAGGACCTGTGGTCATTTCTCTGACACATGGCCTATGCATTGTAAGAACAACACTGTTCACTGGGAAGGGTAAAATACAATATATGGAAAATCTTCCGGATAGTTTGTGCTGAACAGGGTTAACAATCTTTTTTCTGGTGTCTGTGAGATAATAAACTTGCAGGGCTGTGGAGCCAGCAGAGCCTTTGTTGACAGCATGGGGCTTCTCAGGGAACATTATCCACCATTTAAGATGTTATGGAAATAGTGCCTTCCCTGCATTCTTTCTGGCTCTGACCTAAGCTTAGAGATAAGAGAGAGTAGAAAATACATCATAAATCAAGAGCTGCACACCCGGCCGGATCCTTCCTTGTACCGGGCTCCACAACAAATGACTTTCCCAGCACAACTGATGGACTCTGCTCTGTTACAAAGGAAAGCTAGAAAAATACAATTCTGTCTGATAGGTCAATGCAGCCATATGTCAGAGGCAAGAATGTTCCCTCTCCTGGCACAGGCATCAAAGAGGCTCTTTATTGTGACCCCCACCCTACCCCTGCCTTCATATTTATATCCTAAACACTGCTCTGCATTTATACAAATACCAAGAACTGAGGTTTAGAATAAGGAATGGAGAGACCCCTAGTCTGCAGCACCTCCAGCAGGTAGTGTAAAGAAAGCGACAAGCAATGCAAACAAAAATGGACCTTATCAAACATTCTGTTTGCTGTAAGCGAATGAGAACATTCTTGTGGTTGCAATCCTGAACAGACCTAATACTTCTCATAACTGACGCAAACTTCACTCTAGCATTAGGGTTTCCGTTGTTTGGGTCTGCGTGGAGACCCCAAGAAATGGAGACCCTGTCCATTTAAAAAGACTATAATGGGGGCTGCTGGTTTTAGGATAAGTTCACATGGAGTTTTTTGGTCAGGGTTTTAAGGCCGTATCCGCCTCAAAACCCTAACCAAAAAGACAGCTCCCATTGAAATCAATAGGAGACGCTCAGTTCTTTTTTCCGGGAGCCGTTTCTTCCGGCTCCCAGAAAAAAAGGAGCGAGATGCTCATTCTTCTGGCCGAGTCGCCTCGCCATTCGGCCTGAAGATACTCCCTCCTCCGGACTAGGCCCATTCATTGGGCCTAATCCGGAGCAGAGTGCGCAGCTGGATGCCGATGTAGTGCACCGGCTTTCAGTTGCGGCTGAAGAACCTGAGGCGGCCTCCGTCTCAGGTTCCAATCCAAAAAACCCCGTGTGAACTTACCCTTATACTGAAACTTGCAGAGAGAAAAGTCCTCTTTGCAGGACCTTTCTTTATATTGATTTTAAGCAGATTCTGTGGTGGAGTCTCCTACAGAACTTACAGAGGATTCACACCTGCATCGGAGTCTTGTCCGCAGAATCTGCTAAAAATTGTCCTACAGATTCTGGGGCAAAGTGGACTCCACCGCAGGTGTGAATCCAGCCTGAGAGTCTGCAAATCCTCTGTGAGCTCCCCAGGCTGATACAGTCTGTCTGCATTGATGCATTGTAACAAATTACGAGTTGTGAGAAGTTTATCTTAGGATATGTTCGCACAAAGGAGTTTGAAGCAGATTTTAAGGAAGGGCAGTTTGGCCACAGAAACCTCAGGGAGACTCTTTTCAGTGCACTGGAAAATAAAAGTATCTGTCACTGCCTCCTATTTAAGCAGTGGGGCATACCTATAGGGGTGCAGTGGTAGCAGTCATTAATGGGCCCTGAGGGAGCCCCAAAGGTTCCTCTTTCACATAAAATATACCACTATTAGAAATTGCACAAGTACATAGGGGCCTCACTACAGATTTTGCAGTGGACCTCAGGAGCTTCAAGTGACATCTCCGAAAACTTGAATCTGCAAAAATTCTTGTATGATCCCCTACACTTGTCTGTCACAAATGCAGACAAAAATAGGACAGGCTTCATAATTTGCGGTCCTTGGTTACGGCACAGACACATGGCCGCAAAGAATTCCTAAGGGCCTATAGAAATACATATGTCCATACTTTGATCAATTGCAGATCACAAGTACGGTCGTGTGATACAGTTTACTTGTGAGGATTATGCGCGCTGCAAGGCTCTACGTGCTAGATGTTCTTTTGCTAGCAGCCACTTAAAAAAAGTAGTTTCACAGGAAAACTTCTGATCTCCGTGTATTTCATTGGGTAGATGTGTTATGGTATCTACATGGTACTTTGTATTAAGCGCGTGACTCGCTCTTTAATGCCACAAAATGTGAATATTCTGGGAAGCGGCAGATGTAAATAGGTCTTGTCTCCTATTATATTGCTTTTGGAGCAATGATGCCCCTGTCATAGTGAATTGTAAACACTTCTAATGTATGGTTTATATGCGGGCAAAAATTACCCAAAAAGGGCCAGTACTGTTATTTGAGGAACACTTCTGTTTATGGAGATGAAGTGTAAATTATGGTTTACGGAGAAGATAAAAGCAAAGGCAGAAAGGAAACATTAAAGTCTTTCAGCTCTCAGTTGGTTGGCATTAAGGTGTTTTGGGAAGCGGGCGCCAGTCTTACAGAGGAGCGGGCTTTGTTTTCTAAGTGAGCCTGAATAGGAAACTTCACAAGCTGGGCCTGAATGAGACACGTGCTCAGCAGCTGAATGGGAGGGTGGTCATTGTCCTTTATGGGAAGGGGAGGGGGAGATCATTAATAGCACAGAGCATGGAGAGGCATTTCACCACGTAACATATTTATTCAATAACTTTATGTGGATTCATGTTTTTACCCACAAAGCAATGTTCCCTGTATCTAAATAGGAGCCAAAAATTGCTACAATGTAGAAACCATCCTGTAAGAGTGAATATGGGGAGCACAAAACCTATACATGTGAAATTTTAGTTTAGTGGGGAAATCATTTCTCATTGATTTATCTCAATGACATAATTTCATAGTTGCTTTTTGGCCTTGTTCAGACCTAATTGGGCCAAACCACCTTCCACATGAATGTCCACATGCCTTTCTAATGACCATTATATATTTATGTGTGAGCATGGATGTAATTGGCCGGAATATGAAGTGTTGGACATGACCACTGCAAACTGATTATTGGGGGAGGGGATCACAATAAACTATCGTACTATTCTTTAGCTAGAATTCAGTATATTTATTTCATTTTATAAGATAACAGACTTCTACCTTTAGAACAAAATTCAGAATAAATACTTTTCTGCTAAAAACGTTATTTTCTTCCTTACAATCCTGACTTTTAGTCACAAAATCTAAGATCATAATTAAATATATGCCTGTAATAGAAATCCTGGGCTTCATTAATGTAGAGAGCATTAAAGTAACAGAAGCCTTGCAGCCATCTTTCCAAACTGAACCTTGTCATAAGAAGTGCTACCATGCGTGTCCCCTTTAAGAGAGCGTAGAATTAAATGTTCCCGTATGTGAATTTTTATATCGTACACCACATTTGCTTTATAGCTACAATTAAGTTAGATGTAGCGATAACAATGTCTGCTTTCTGTTCTAAATCGCGCATTTCAGACACTGCAAATTCCTTTATTATCAAATCCACATGCTTTTAATTGCAATTATGGTCCCTTATGAGCCCCCTGGGAGGGCATGATTGCAATTAAAAATGTAATTTAAATGTTAATTAATTACATTCATTTTCTAAACTGGGAAAAATTCATTTATTATTTTCGTGTGGCACGCACTTACCCTAAATACATTACCTAGTCAATGTTTGCTTTCTTGTTTTTTTTTTTTTCTTCTCCTTCTAAATTAAGCGCAGTGTTTATAAAGCGGGGACTTTAATACTCTCTAACATTTTGGTAGGACATTTTTATTTTAATACAAATTATGGCTTTAGAATTAATTGGTGTAAGCTAGGCGTATCACGTGGCTCATATACGGATGGAAATAAGCCTGTTGTATGCTGACATTAGTTACAGGGGTTGTCCAGGAAAAACAGTTTTTTTCCTGGAGGCCGGGGAAAGTGAAAAATAGTAATTAAAAATTATCCTCTGGCTGAATTTACACTTACATTGGAGTGTTCAGGAGATTCCACTGCAAAATCCGCTTAATGTCAACAGAGAGAGAAGTCTTGCAAGGTGGACTTTTCTCACCATCGATTTCAATATAAAACTTGCAGAAACTGGGTTGAAACCTGATGGACCCCACTATAGTAACTGCTTTTTAAAGGGGCTCTATTATTGGGAAAAGTCATTTTTAGCTAAGCACATACTTGCATATCCTTTAGAAAGGCTGTTCCACATATATCTTTTGTATGTAATTCACCTCCGTAGTTTTTGAATGAGCCCCTTTTTATTCATATGCTAATTAGGCTCCAGCATGCACCTGGAAGTTCTCAGCAAGCACCCTCTGCTGTGCGCTGTGTGTGAGAGCAGGGAGATTGTACAGCACAAGCTGCTTCTGCTGATGACTACACAGCAGAGAGAGAAAGTGCTCGATTAAAACTTCCGGGTCCACGCTGGAGGCTAATTAGCATATGAATAAAACAGGCTTATTTAAAAACTACTGAGGCATTTAACATACAAAAGTTAGGTGTGGAATAGCCTTTCTAAAGACTATGCAAGTGTATGTTTAGTTAAAAATGACTTTTCCCAATGATAGAATCCCTTTAAACAGACAGGGTCTCTGTCTTTTGAGTCCTCATGTAGACCTGAATGACGAAAATCTGAACATTAGTGTGAACTTATCGTAACCTGTTCCTGGTGCTGGTCTGGTTCCGCAGCACCCCAGGGCTTGTTCTGGCGGAAATCATCGCCTCAACAGCCTAAGGAAAGGACCTAACAGATTACAGGTGATGTATATGAGTGACATTCCGTGTTTACGGGGGCGCTTTAGGACCAGACAGCGGCCTGAGATACTGGAGTGTCAGCAGTGCAGTTTTTTGGGAGGTTTTTTTTCACCTTTCCGGGCCTTTAGGAAAAGAACCTGGTTTTTTTGGACCACCCTTTTTCACATGTTCAGCTGTCATTATGGGAAGAGAATTTATTAGGAGTAGCAATGCAGAGTTCAAAGCAAAACCTTTTTTTTTTTTTTGTCATAACGGGTCAATCCGTATTACATCCAGCTCTGTATGCGCATCAGGGCAGGATTGTTAAGGGAGCCTTCACACGGAGTAAACGCGCGTGTATTTTTGTAAAAATACGCCTGTAAAAATGCGCCTGTAAAATGTCATTGAAGTCAATGGGAGTCTTATTTTTACATGTGCATTTTGCAAAAATACATGCGCGCTTACTCCGTGTGAAGGCTCCCTTTTTGCTGGGACACTTTCTAGTATCTCCTGCAACCAGGAGAGGGCGCTAGTTTTCCTCTGTTCTCAGAAAGATTACAGTGTTTGCTAAATTTCCAATGGCCTTAGCTTGCATAGAAGACCCAGCCAATGCGCACGGGCATTTCACTTGTAAAACACGTATACTATTGAAGCGCATGCACTCATGTGCTGACTAGTAGCGCCTTTTTTGGTACAGTACAATATGACATGTTCTGTGTTTCTTTGCCTGTCCTAGGATGAGCTGCTTCTTTGGACACCAGAGGAGGTTGACTCCATTTCATCTTTTCTGCTACACCTGCCTTGGGTAAAGAACTAACACAAGGGGTCGAGTCTTTATTACATGGGAAAATAGCTGTGAATGCAGAGACCTTAGTTGACCAGTGACTACAGAAAGAAGCATTGTCTAGACCAGGGGTAGGGAACGTACGGCTCTCCAGCTGTTGCAAAACTACAACTCCCAGCATGCATACTGGCTCTGCTGTTCTGGGAACTCCCATGGAAGTGAATGGAGCATGCTGGGAGTTGTAGTTTCACAGCAGCTGGAGAGCCGAAGGTTCCCTACCCCTGGTCTAGACTGTGCGGTTACATGGGAATCTTAGTATTTAGAATAATTGTAATACTACAGGAAGTGGAGACTGTAATGGCTTACGGATATTCTGCAGCCATGCAATAGACATCACTTGTAGATCCTGCAGCAATGGATTGTAAACTCCACAACAAATGAAACACAAAAATGCACCTCCCCTGTGTTTAATGTGCGGACTTTAGTGGCACACACTGCCCTCTACAGGACAGACATATCTTATGCGAATACATAAGAACGAGAAGAAGGAGAAGAGTGTGAAAGAATTCAGAAATAGGAAAAATGAGCTGAATTCAAAGGGTTGAATAAAAACTAGGAATGGTGAAATGTGTAACATATAGATGTGATGGTGCTGGGATGTGTTAGGAGAAATGATTTTACTATGCCTAGAATGTCTGGGCTACAATGAGTAGAAACTACAGCAAAGGATAATAAATATCAAAATGTAGTATACACAGTACAGTGAATAGCATAGAGTGGTATCAGAAGTATATAGAGAATGACTAGAATATACAGCATAGAACCAGTAGTATATGGAGCGAATGACTAAAATATACAGGGTAGAATCAGTAGTATAGAGGGAATAGCTAGAATATACAGGGTAGAATCAGTAGTACAGAGGGAATAGCTAGAATATACAGGCTAGAATCAGTATATAGAGGGAATGACTAGAATATACAGGATAGAATCAGTAGTATACAGGGAATGACTAGAATATACAAGATAGAATCAGTAGTATACAGGGAATGACTAGAATATACAGGGTAGAATCAGTAGTATAGAGGGAATAGCTAGAATATACAGGTTAGAATCAGTAGTATAGAGGGAATAGCTAGAATATACAGGGTAGAATCAGTATATAGAGAGAATGACTAGAATATACAGGATAGAATCAGTAGTATACAGGGAATGACTAGAATATACAAGATAGAATCAGTAGTATACAGGGAATGACTAGAATATACAGGGTAGAATCAGTAGTATAGAGGGAATAGCTAGAATATACAGGGTAGAATCAGTATATAGAGGGAATGACTAGAATATACAGGATAGAATCAGTAATATACAGGGAATGACTAGAATATACAAGATAGAATCAGTAGTATACAGGGAATGACTAGAATATTCAGGATAGAATCAGTAGTATACAGGGATTGACTAGAATATACAGGATAGAATCAGTAGTATACTCAGTAGTATACAGGGATTGACTAGAATATACAAATATACAGAGTAGAATCAGTAGTATACAGGGAATGACTAGAATATACAGGGTAGAATCAGTAGTATACTGGGAATGACTAGGATATACATGGTATAATTAGTAGTATACAGGGAATGACTAGAATATACAGGATAGAATCAGTAGTATACAGGGATTGACTAGAATATACAGGATAGAATCAGTAGTATAGAGGGAATAGCTAGAATATACAGGGTAGAATCAGTAGTATAGAGGGAATAGCTAGAATATACAGGGTAGAATCAGTAGTATAGAGGGAATGACTAGAATATACATGGTATAATCAGTAGTATACAGGGAATTACTAGACTATACTGGGTAAAATCAGTAGTATACAGGGAATATACAGAATAGAATCAGTAGTATATAGAGGGAATAACTAGAATATAGTAGAATACAGGGAATGACTAGAATATACAGAATTGAATCAGTAGTATATACAGGGAATGAATAGAATGTACAGTGTAGAATCAGTAGTATATAGAGGGAATGACCAGGATATACAGAGTAGAATCAGTAGTATATAGTGGGAATGACTAGAATATACAGGGTATAATCAGTAGTATACAGGGAATGACTAGAATATACAGGATAGAATCAGTAGTATATACTGGGAATGACTAGAATATACAGAGTAGAATCAGTAGTATATAGAGGGAATTACCAAAATATACAGAATAGAATCAGTAGTATATAGAGGGAATGACTAGAATATACAGGGTATAATCAGCAGTATACAGGGAATGACTAGAATATACAGGATAGAATCAGTAGTATATAGAGGGAATTACCAGAATATACAGAGTAGAATCAGTAGTATATAGAGGGAATGACTAGAATATACAGGGTATAATCAGTAGTATATAGAGGGAATGATTAGAATATACAGGGTATAATCAGTAATATGGAGGGAATGACTAGAATATACAGGATAGAATCAGTAGTATACAGGGAATGACTAGAATACACAGGATAGAATCAGTAGTATAGAGGGAATGACTCGAGTGTGTATCGTAGAACAATGGTGTGAGTAGATTGGGATATGCAAACCAACATAATGGAGCTAGATTGTAATAACATTCTTGTCCCTATAATAGCTCCTAGTGCTCTGGTTACAAGTGAGTACATCATAGTGATACATATTACTGAACTATGTGCTGCAACCCCTCGGGCCCATGTTATACCAATACGGAATCACAGAAAATGGATTTATAATTTCTGATTTGGTCTTCCTGTGGCGATGATGCTTCCCTATAACACTATGTAAAAACACAGCTGGGCTTTCTGAGCCCTAGATATAGTCCCTAGCTTTATTTCCCCCTACTATGGGGGTAAACATACAATTAATAGCTTGTAGGCAGACAGAGATATTGTCATTTGCAGGCACGGCCTCCTCTCTGAGTTTCTGTCAATATTCTCCAGATGCCTCTTACTTGTATCGATTGCCCAAGGGACTGGGAGGCAGCGCTTACATTTGTCATTTAGAATATTATTGGGTGTTATCGCTTTCAAGCTCCACTAACAGGGGAGAGGTTGGAGTTTAGAGCAAACTGGCTGTCTGAGCCGTGATAAATGACTTGATGGCCTTTTGTTTCCGCTGCACTGAGCAATTGGCTGCTATTTGCTTTACCTTTTATCCAAGAATAACAGAACAGTGAGTTGGGGAAGTGAGGAGTATCATTCTGTCATAATTTCTTCCCAGCGAACTGGGTGGTCTTATATGAGCCTCTTAGGGATTTCAGACATCACCAGGATGTTGGGAGTGAAGCTCTCAGACTCGGCACATGAATCTTTGATTTGTCTGGGGCCAAAATCAAATGCAACGACAGTCATATGTTGTGACATGGCATGGCTTTCTGCACTGGTACCATAGATGAGAAGCATGCCACTGAGATATTGAGTCCTGGGTATGGACAGTGGCGGGATCAGGCTTATGTAGAAATCTCTCTTCTATGGCTTGTCAACAAATGGCTGTTCACACTGGCGTCATAGGTTTCATTTTTCTGGTTAAATGACAGATCCTGTTTTTTGACTCTGCTTAATAGAAGTGCAAACTTTCCATGCGGACACTGGCAACAGAAGCAACCGAAAGCCAACCATATATAGTGCATGATACAGCTGTAAGCGAATGCCATTTTAACAGACTTCAACTTGAACTTGCACACTTAGCTCTCCCGTGCATGTTTATATCTATGGGCATTTCTTTTTCCTGCCATTGGTAGAACCCATAAGCAAAAGATTGTCAGCCAGCTTATGACTTGCTGTTACATTGCAAGAACAACATACTGTTACAGTACAGGTAGCTTCAAACTATAAGACTGTCACACACATTACAACTTACTGTTACAGTACAGGTAGCTGCAAACTATAAGACTGTCACACACATTACAACTTACTGTTACAGTACAGGTAGCTTCAAACTATAAGACTGTCACCCACATTACAACTTACTGTTACAGTACAGGTAGCTGCAAACTATAAGACTGTCACACACATTACAACTTACTGTTACAGTACAGGTAGCTTCAAACTATAAGACTGTCACCCACATTACAACTTACTGTTACAGTACAGGTAGCTGCAAACTATAAGACTGTCACACACATTACAACTTACTGTTACAGTACAGGTAGCTGCAAACTATAAGACTGCCACCCACATTACAACTTACTGTTACAGTACAGGTAGCTGCAAACTATAAGACTGTCACCCATATTACAACATACTGTTACAGTACAGGTAGCTGCAAACTATAAGACTGTCACCCACATTACAACTTACTGTTACAGTACAGGTAGCTGCAAACTATAAGACTATCACACACATTACAACATACTGTTACAGTACAGGTAGCTGCAAACTATAAGACTGCCACCCACATTACAACATACTGTTACAGTACAAGTAGCTGCAAACTATAAGACTGTCACCCACATTACAACTTACTGTTACAGTACAGGTAGCTGCAAACTATAAGACTGTCACCCACATTACAACTTACTGTTACAGTACAAGTAGCTGCAAACTATAAGACTGTCACCCACATTACAACATACTGTTACAGTACAGGTAGCTGCAAACTATAAGACTGTCACCCACATTACAACTTACTGTTACAGTACAAGTAGCTGCAAACTATAAGACTGTCACCCACATTACAACTTACTGTTACAGTACAAGTAGCTGCAAACTATAAGACTGTCACCCTCATTACAACTTACTGTTACAGTACAGGCAGCTGCAAACTATAAGACTGTCACCCACATTACAACTTACTGTTACAGTACAGGTAGCTGCAAACTATAAGACTGTCACCCATATTACAACTTACTGTTACAGTACAAGTAGCTGCAAACTATAAGACTGTCACCCACATTACAACTTACTGTTACAGTACAGGCAGCTGCAAACTATAAGACTGTCACCCACATTACAACTTACTGTTACAGTACAGGCAGCTGCAAACTATAAGACTGTCACCCAGCTTACAACATACTGTTACAGTACAGGTAGCTGCAAACTATAAGACTGTCACCCTCATTACAACTTACTGTTACAGTACAGGTAGCTGCAAACTATAAGACTGCCACCCACATTACAACATACTGTTACAGTACAGGTAGCTGCAAACTATAAGACTGTCACCCACATTACAACTTACTGTTACAGTACAAGTAGCTGCAAACTATAAGACTGTCACCCACATTACAACTTACAGTTACAGTACAGGCAGCTGCAAACTATAAGACTGTCACCCACATTACAACTTACTGTTACAGTACAGGTAGCTGCAAACTATAAGACTGTCACCCACATTACAACTTACTGTTACAGTACAGGTAGCTGCAAAGTATAAGACTGTCACCCAGTTTACAACATACTGTTACAGTACAGGTAGCTGCAAACTATAAGACTGTCACCCACATTACAACTTACTGTTACAGTACAGGTAGCTGCAAACTATAAGACTGTCACCCACATTACAACTTACTGTTACAGTACAGGTAGCTGCAAACTATAAGACCGTCACCCACATTACAACTTACTGTTACAGTACAGGTAGCTGCAAACTATAAGACTGTCACCCTCATTACAACATACTGTTACAGTACAAGTAGCTGCAAACTATAAGACTGTCACCCAGTTTACAACATACTGTTACAGTACAGGTAGCTGCAAACTATAAGACTGTCACACACATTACAACTTACTGTTACAGTACAGGTAGCTGCAAACTATAAGACTGTCACCCACATTACAACTTACTGTTACAGTACAGGTAGCTGAATAATTAGAGCACAACAGCGAAGTATGGTCCTTTACACAGAAGATTTCAATCCACGCTTTTATACATTTTGTTTTGAACTCTACGTATATGTAAGTATGGCATAATTTATACAGCTTGACACCTGTTGTGTCACCAGAACTCATCTACTGTATAGTGATTTGGTGAGGATATGGGTAATGATGACCCGTGTATCACGGTCACATCCGCACTCTACAAAGCAGATTCTGTTTAGTTAAAAAAAATGCGGTGGATACTGAATGGCTTTGGCTGCTCCCTGCTTCTTGTAGGCATTAGTATGTTGAACACCGCCACTTAATCTCCTCTCATATTCATCCTGTCAGAATGAATAGCAGTGTCACTTCTCTTCAAAATACTATGTCTGAGCAGCACAATTTCCAAGAAGATCTACAATAACTGCATGCAATAGAACACTGGGTGTCTCTCCGGACATCCTATAGACGCGGGGTCAGACTCTGTTATCACACACGATGATATACAGCTTTGCGCTGGAGGTGTAGTCATTGTAACCATCAGTGGTTTAGACTAGATGAACTAAACATGCGCCACATTTAACATCCAGCAAGAACCACTGTGATAAATATGATGAATTTTTAGACCGTAGTTAGTCTGTTCTAAAAATTGCAGAACGTTGCATTAGGCCAGTTCCACATAAATGTATTATGGCTTAGTGATCTCAGATGTTGTGAGCTCAAGTCAGGAGCAGAAAGATATGGCTGCTTAGGCTGCTTGAATGGACATTGGGGAGGAATCTTGCTGAGTCTTAGACCATACAGTAAAACTACAGAATATACAATTACAGTGATGATGTTTTAGGGTTATATTCTGATGAGAAATTAGTAATTTGATTGTAGCATCATTAATGTTGGCAGCTTTTCTAATTAGTCGCTATGGCAACTAGAAGGTGCAAATTCATATAAATATATAGGAGCATTCAGACCTACTTCACGTTGGTTCTCCAACATATATACGATAGACCTGAAACATTGGCATCTGCAGATGTGCCAAGTCTCAAAACTGGTATTTGCTGGTTGTACATCATGGATTTCTCAGTGTATTAGTGATCAATATTTGTGATCCCCATGTTGAGTCTTGAATATAACTCAGAACACACTCTCATATGACACTTGTAACGTTCCAGTTCCTTTACTTAGTCCACTGATTGACCTTAGAGGTTACGTGCAGCTGGGACTTCCACATACCTGAAACACCAGAGAACCGGGGACAAGTGAGTATGTTTTTTTGTTTTCACCTTCCTCGAACTCCTTAGGCTCCATTCCCATGGAGTAACGCGCCACTCATTCTGACACGTAAACACGTGTCAGAGTGAGCGCTTCAAAATAGATCCCATTGACTTCAATGGGTGCCGTCTTATACGCGCTACACACTGAAATCAATGGGTTAAAAAGCCTCCCATTGATTTCAATGCGTAGCGCGCGTAAGACGGCACCTATTGAAGTCAATGGGATCTGTTTTGAAGCGCTCACTCTGACACGTGTTTACGTGTCAGAATGTTTGGCGTGTTACTCCATGGGAACGGAGCCTTACAAAAAACGGCTTATCCTAGACATCTCCTTTAAGGAGACATGTTTCCTTAAACTTAGAGGACTTGTCAGCAAATACAACATGCTAAAGAATGATTATCCTGGACAACCCCTTTTAATAAGATGTGTTACAAAGGTTCGAATTTTCACTGGTATTATTCACATATGGAAATTTGTTCATGTGTTCGCAAGAAATCCCTAAAAGCCTTACGTATAAATCCCAATGATGTGTGGAACTTATGTTTCACACACTAAAAGATGCAATCTGTGATCAGTGCCAGTCACGACATGTTGGGTGTTGTAGTCTCCCAACAGCTGGGGAGATATTGGCTCATAATGGTCTGTCCAAGTCTTGGAGAACTTGCATTTCTTACTATATCTTCGTGTATCCTTCAGTCTGTCTTTTAACTACACAGTCTTGATGAACTTGTTGCACAGATGCCAACTAGAGCTCTGTCTTCACCTGCACATGTGTGCCAGCAACCTGGATGAAAATACAGGAGCACACTGCCAACCCTATC
Source organism: Leptodactylus fuscus (assembly GCF_031893055.1). NCBI lineage: Eukaryota > Metazoa > Chordata > Amphibia > Anura > Leptodactylidae > Leptodactylus > Leptodactylus fuscus. The sequence goes on from NC_134270.1 coordinate 96,617,231, forward strand.
CAGGTAGCAGCATTGGCCGGCGCTCATATAGGAGCTCAATCTGCCAGTTCAATTGTTGTTTAACACATGCTGGAGATTTCATTCATTAAACCAGTCCTAGAAGAGGCAAGAGTGTCTGTGTCTGGAGTATGGGCTGTTGGCATTACATAGGTTATATACAGTACAACTAGAACAAAATCTAGAAGTATTACCGGTAGATTAGGTTGAGTTTTCAGCTTTTGTAAGTAAATAAGAATGATTTCATTCACTGACAACGAGCAGAGATTGTGAGAATGGTTAGGAAATACAAGTACATCTATTAGAATGTTGTAGGACAGGACAGGTCCCTTTAAGAAGGAATAATCACAGCTGGAAGAAAAATGAAATGATAAGAAAACATAATAGATAAAAATGATAACAGTACAGAGAAGGAACTAGGGCTGGACAGAGGATCTAAGACCCAGATAACAAGAGCCCAATCCACAGCAGCCAAAAGGGTTAATGGTCCAACGCAGGTCTCCAGATAGAACACAAGGTGAAAACCTTCCAGATCTCAATTTTTTTAATTAAGGTTCTGTATTGTTAGTTGTCAATGCACATTATTGGGAAAATGGATGTCAATGCCAGCCCGGCGCCTGCACCTCCTCTATCTATGTCAATGATTCAAAGACATGATTTATGGGTAGTTGCAGACTTTTGGGATCATCCATCAAGCAGTCGTTTCACGATGGGGCTGCAGGTTGTAAATCATACAGAAGGGTTGTCAGTCACCACGGTTAACCCATTCCTGAGCTGTAACTTACAGCCATCTCTGACGCTGATATAGAAAATCTATATACAGCGCAGCCTGCCGCAAGCTGGAAACAAGACATTGGACAGGAATATACAAATCTCCGGAAGGGAGGACTGGCAAGATGTACATGCTGCCATTATAGGAAGATGCCTCCAGAGGTGAAGCTTAAAGTTCTTGGTTCCACAACAGCTTTGTATTCTGCTATATGATGAAAGCATCGGTTATAGGATGCATCGACATTATAAAAATCATATCATCATTTTCATAAGGGGTGTTGCAGGTGATCTAAAGGTCATATGCTTTCTCACAGTCATCATTGGGAGGTCTCAGAAGACATGTGCTCCAGGTTATATTGTGCTGAGAATTCTTCTAGGAAAGAATTGCTTATAATCTGTGCAGCGATTTTAAGAGACATACATCACTATGAAGGAAGCTCAGGATAAATGAAGTCTTGATTTCTTTTTCTTCATCTTTTAATTAAACGGAAAACCTGCAAACACAGAGATCCATTAGTGGAGACTCCGATCATTGCCATGCAACACTGTAGAGGGCTTTGAGTACAATGGTAATGAAAATTGGTATACAGGCCATTGTGGGGAGGAAACAGGAACGGAGTTCGGCAGTTTACATAGCAGACATCTATATGCTTCTGAGTATGGATGAGAAGGCCATGAAGGGGATTGTGAAAATGTAAATTACACACAGTACTCACAATAAGGTTGGTAACTTGTGTGTCCCAACTGTGCAAGCCAATATCATATTAATGATCAGCCTTACCAACCATACTAAGGCTCCATGTTGCAGGAACTCCGCTTCTTTTTTTGAAGTTTTCATTGCATTTTTTAGAACCAAAATCAAGAATGGGTAATATAATATAGGAATATAATATAGGAAGTTCTTATACTTCTACCTTCTGCTCAATCCACTACTGACTCTAACTCAAAAAACCGCCACAAAACCTGCAACAAAAAAAAGCTGCATTTCCGCAACATGGAGCCTAAGGGTCCATTCACACAGTTTTTTGGCGAGGAAAAAATCTGCTTCAGGAATTAGGAAATGTTTTTTCCTCCAGTACAGTGTATGGACCTTGAAAAAAACGCTAGTGTTTTTTTCCACGTGGTTTTTGCCAATACCGTTGATTTTGCGTTGCGTTGCGTTGCGTTGATTTTTGCAGGCGGAATCCGGAGGCGTTTTTTCACGTGGACACATATTCAGCACCAAAATTCTCGCCAAAAAACTCTGTGTGGATGGACCCTTAGCCTAAGAGTGACAACCCAGATATTTGATCTCGCCAACTATCACTTCCTTTGTCCCATACTCTAAAGGCCTGAATATATAGGGATTAAATTGGACTAGGAAAAACGTAGCTGCTTTCTTCCACATGGTTTGTGTCTGCAATACCATGGACAACCTGTGGACAGATGTGGCAGTGTTTGGAGGAAGAAAGCAGCCTAGTTTTTCTCCTCCCGTACAATAATTTTAGTATTCCTCTATTACATTCAACCCACCCATAAAGAATTCATAAAAATAAAAGGATCTTTTTTTCCTGGCAGAATAAATTGTACTGCATTTAGAAAAGTAAAGTGAACATAAAACATAGAAGCAGTGTTTAATCGCACTTGTGTAGAATGGCGGCCGACCAGGACTGAATTGCACAAAAGTCTCATAGCAGTAATTTGGAATAATGTTGGCAAGGTGTATAATTCGCAGAGTAGGGTTCATTCATTGCAGTTTTTGTTTTGCTTTCTGTTTTGTGTGGTATTGAGTATGGGGGTGATTCATTGGTGGTGCTTGCTGTTCCTGCATGGGTATGAGACGGGAAGCTAAGCTATAATCTGCACAGCTTTTACCAAAAGCTCTTTTCAAGTCTGTATTTTAAAAGCTTCAATACTGCTCTACAAATGAAAAGATTAAAAGCACTTTATGTTTACACTCTCAACTTTTCTGCACTTCAGGAGGACATTATTGTGATGCTGGAAGAGTCTGCGCTGTTGCGGGATATTGTACAATGTGGGCATTACAGCTCAGAAAGAAACATTAAGATTTACAGATTTAGTCAATGCAATGGGTTATTAAGTGGACTGGTGTCTAAAAGCAAATATGACAAAATGGAGAGCCTATGTTCACATCGGCCAACCAGCCTACACATAGTAGACCCCGTGCAGGGGCCTGTCCAATCTTACGTTACTTGAGCCCAAAAATTGTATAATGAAAATGGTTTTCTTTTTTCTTTCTTCTCATCCTCCGCTATTCAGGGTCTGGAAGGGTAGGCAGGTCAAGGGTAAAATAAATATACAACGCTCGCTCAAGTTGCAATATTTGCAGCATAAAATGATCTTTTTTGGACCATTGTAACTTAAAACCAGACTCCTTGTACAATGCTTGGCTGGAGGTTCCAGCAGATCAACATGGTTATTTCCCTGTATTAGTGAAGCACGTGCACTGATTAGCTGATGAATAGCGCCTCTCTATAGTATAGTGCAGTACTACACGATTTGCACTTCTATTATCTGTGCCAAGATTAATTGGTCCTTTGATGTCTTTCTTGAAGGAAAAATATTACAGGTTACGGGTTGTAGATTTTTTGTAAAGACACGGTGTTCCAGGGTTTTAAAAAGATTGGTTGATTTGTAGTCAGGAAGGAATTATTCCCCCTGATATGGGGCAATTGGCATCAGTCTCATGTTTTTCTTTTTTTTTTTCTTTTTTTGCCTTCCTCTGGATCAACACTGTAGGGTTATAGGTTGGACTTCATGGACCTGTGACTTCATCCAACCTTGCCAGCTATGTATACCGTTAGCAGAAGGCCCCTTTTTGTACCAGAGATGCATTACATACCCTGTTTTTAACCTCATTCTCCTCTATGTGAGCAAACCGGTCAGAGACACCACAGCCTATATATATTTATTATAATCTCCACCAATTTTCTGGTGCGAGTTAGAAAGGAAATCTACACCAATTTCAAAGTGGTATAGATTCTCATTCTGGCAAACTACCACGTGCTTGATTTATTAAGGGGTTGTAGCCTCTTGATATTTTAGGCTCATCTTCTGCCCCTTTATTTAGACTAGCGTAGAATATAATAAATCTGCGTCTCTGTTATTTTTGTCACCATTTTGAAGATTATTGTGTATTGTCAATAAATGGAGGCATTCCTCGTTATGATTGTATCTGGTCCACAACTCCAAACTGTTACCCGACGTTCACATCTGCATTCAGTATTCCATTCCGCATGGATACCTCCTGAACGCAATACCAAACGCAACTGTAAACGCTGTGCAGTAAAAGCACACATAATTTACAGGAAAAAAATGTAAACCACTTTTAACCATCTGCTCTGGAAACTCCAAAAGCCAGATCTATACTGCATGCTCCATTATTAAGGTTGGTGATGTCTATGGCAGGGAAGTGCAATGAATGCCCATCCACAGACATCATTACTGCTGGAGTCTGCAGGTCCAAGGGAACAAGGATAGGTGAGTATTACCATAACATATTGCACCACTGTTGCTTTTCACTGTGAGCAAGCAGAGATTTTGAATAGTTGAAACAAAAGTAATATTAGAAAGTTGCAGAAGTCTATTTTCTCCAAACCGCATATACTTGAGGCCCCTACATGGTCGCTCTTTAATAATCTATTCTTACTTAGACACTACAAACCATGTACTGTATATGAGATAGAGGTGGTCAGCAGCTACTTCATCCATCATAAAACATCCTTTGTCCAATCATTTATAAACTAACTTGTTTGATTAACTAAATATTATTCCTGGTTGTACTTGTTGGTATATAGTGCTTATAGGCGGATGGGGTCACTGCGCTATAAATTGTATATATACCGTATTTTACGGACTATAAGGCGCACTAAACTATAAGCCGCATTGCCCATGAGCGCCTTATAGTCCGTCTCGGTTCATATATAAGGCGCACCGGACTATAAGCCGCAGTACGGTGCGCATTATATGTTGTTGAAAGCGGCGGCAGGCAGACTTTGCCAGCGGCCGCTTAACCCCCCGTGTGCCAGCCGCTTCTATTGGAAGCGCTCGGCAGGCGAGGAGGGGCTCTATCAGCAAAATCATGCTGATAGAGCCCAACCGTAAAAGTTAGATTAAACTACCCCCCCCCCGTTTTAAAATAAAAGCCTGAAACAGAATGTGAAACTTACCGAGCGGTGCAGGGTGGGCGGGCATTCAGGCCTCCTCTTCCTCCGATGTTCCGTCCTCCTCCTCCGCTGCTCGCTGATAATGGCCTGGGCGCATGCGCAGTAGTAGAAGCATTATGATATTGCGAATGCGCCCAGGCCATTAGTTCGCGAGCGCCGGAGGAAGTGGTCAGGACATCGGAGGAAGAGGAGGCCTGAATGCCCGCCCGCCCTGCACCTCTCGGTAAGTTTCACATTCTGTTTCAGGGTTTTGCAGGGCTGCCGGACACTTCCCATTCATTTCTATGGGAGCCGGCATGCGAGCGCTCCCCATAGAAATGAATGGACTGCTTTTTTCCATTCATTTCTATGGGGAGCGCTCGCATGCCGGCTCCCATAGAAATGAATGGGAAGTGTCTGTCCATTCATTTCTATGGGGAGCGCTCGCATGCCGGCTCCCATAGAAATGAATGGGAAGTGTCCGGCAGCCCTGCTGTAACGCCGGCGTGTACGGCTGTGATACACGCTGGCGTTCCGTAGTGTGAATGCAGCCTTACGGTGCCTTTTATGTATGTATGGAAGCGGCACGCAGACTTTGCCGCCGCTTCCATCCATATATAAGGCGCACCGGACTATAAGCCGCACTTACGATTTCTGAGGAAATCGTAGGTTTTTATGTGCGCCTTATAGTCCGGAAAATACGGTAGTCACATTTCTATCATCTGTTCTGCACATACACTACAAATGGATGCCAATGGAAGGGCATTTGTTCTACCTAGACTTCAAACTTAATAACAATGGATATTTTCTTTTTTTCTTTCGTCAGACACAATAACTTAGTCTGTTATGCTTTTGTGTCTGGAAAAAAACAAAATGTTGTATTTCAGGTCTATATGAAATAGATGCCCTTCCATTAGCACGAGGAAATGTAATGTGAACATAACCTAATCCCCCATACACAGCAATGCCTGCAGAGCATGAAAGCACAGTACTGCAGGAACATGGATATTTAATATTACATATTGCGGTGTAATAATGTATCGATTGATCATCGTAATGAATGTTCTGCAGCAGGACATGCTCTGTTCATGGCAGTGATGGGATCTACCACGAAGATCTCGTCCATGACAGTGACTTTATATATTCACATATACTGTGAGCTGCAAAGTAGCCATCCTGTAAGATTGTTTACTTGAGCTGGATTTCCAATCACCGCAGAAGGTTTACTAAAGCGCTGCATTACTGACTTATTTATGATGGAAATTTAGCCGGCAAATACGGAGCTGTCAGCAGCCGCTGGATAAATAGTCCTGACAAGCATTAATAACAGCGGAGGATGAGCGCAGTTATGAGACGTAAACTACACTTGTGGATTGTATTTACAGTTGCCTGCCAACCACAAGAGGCAGAGAGCTATACAGAGACCCTTACACTCATTTCTGGGGGGTCCCTGTCAAATGGCATATCTCTTAAATCTGAAAGGTTAACACACAAATCAAGGGACAGAATAATGACACTTTGGTATGAGACGTAGGACAAGGAGACCTGCTAACACTTTGGGTGATGGGACAATGACCAATTTGTATCTATATTTCCATTGCAGACCACTGTGTCCATGGTTACGGATTACAGACCAACCTAGTATAGTTTTAACCTGCAGCCTTACTCCTCTCCAGTGCGTAACATAAATGTATGCGAGCAAATAGTGAGCAGATAACAACTGACTGCAGGATCATATAGATATTGCTGCAGATATTCCTGCAGTGCTGGTGACTAAGGGCTAGTTCATACAGGGCAAAATGGTCAGGATTTTGACGCGGAATCCAGCTCGCTTCTTTTTTTACCAATCAGAGCTGAGTGTCAGACACTGGGTTAACATCATGCCAAACACTTATATTTTCGGCTGACTAAAACTATCCAACATGGCAAAACTATTTTTGGCAGACTAAAGTCTAAATACTAAACACGGCAATATTTTCATGGCGGCCAGGAGTCATCTCTAATTGTCCTTTTCTGCCAACAAAAATGTAATATTGTCAGCGTTAGAGTTGCTAAGGACTGTATTAGATGTAATTTTTTATTTTTTTTTTAATGCGCGCCGGTTAGCGACAAACGTGCACAGACTATTTCACAGCGATGGCCCCCTACATATGCTTTCATATTTTTCCAGCATCTCACTCTTCCAGTGATCAACCTCACTGTTAGCACAATTATCAACACTGTTTTTATGGTTCATGTGTCTTTTTTGGTTCCAGTTTGAATGTTTCGTAAGTAGACCCTCTCTGTCCTGAACACTGAACCCAGCAACCCACCTTTGCCTTTTAGACTTATAGACAAAGATTTTAACTCCTAGATGATTCGAGAGAGGTTCACTTTCCCTTTTCTTCTCTATCTGCCATGACCGCTTCCTCCAGCCCCGACAAACTTCTTTGCTTCCTCACTTCATTGCACTTCCCACCTGTTCCTTACTCACTATACAAACTTTCCATCCTGCTGCTCCCTTAACTCTACCATCTGTGTTCAAAATGCTTCCAAATACTGTACTTAAGAAATAAATAAAAGTGCACCACAGATAGTGGCCCCAAATAAATAGTGCAAGATAGTGTTTCTTAAAGAGGACCTTTCTCCACCTCCACCAATTCAAAATCTTAGCATCTGTTAATAGGCACAGCTCCACTGATTCCATCACAGTAGAAATCTCTCTAGCCCACCGTTCCTGAGCAACAAGCGCAGTTAATTTTGGTATCGGATGTGCTATTTAAACGGATTCTTCCATTAAAACCTCTTTTTTTGTGGATAAGACGTCGGAATAGCCTTTTGAAAGGCTATTTGTCTCTTACCTTTAGATGTGATCTCCGCCGCGCCGTTCCTTAGAAATAACGTTTTTTACCGGTATGCAAATTAGTTCTCTCGCAGCGATGGGGGCGGACCCCAGCGCTGAAAATGCGATGACAGCGTCCCCACTGCAGTTTGAGAACACGATCCTGCGACGCCTCTATCTTCGGCTGGATCCTCCCCTTCTCTGTCGTCTTCCTCCTGTGTCACCTCCGACGCCTGCGCAGTTGGAGTCGATTGCGAATGCCAGCCGGCTGCCATTTTTGGGAGGCCACTCCTGCATTGAACTAAAAGAGCAAGAGTGGCCTCCCAAAAATGGCCGCCATGCGCAGTCGGCTCTACTAGTGTCTCACTGGCAGAGCCAACTGCGCAGGCGTTGGAGGTGATGCAGGAGGAAGATGACAGAGAAGGGGAGGATCCAGCCGAAGATAGAGGCGTCGCAGGATCGTGTTCTCGAGCAGCAGTGGGGACGCCCCCATCGCATTTTCAGCGCTGGGGCCCGCCCCCGTTGCTGCCAGAGAACTAATTTGCATACTGGTAAAAAACGGTATTTCTAAGGAATGGCGCGGCGGAGATCACATCTAAAGGTAAGAGACGAATAGCCTTTCTAAAGGCTATTCCGACGTCTTATCCACAAAAAAAGAGGTTTTAATGGTAGAATCCCTTTAAGCTCTGTATTGTCAGAAGAGCAGTAGCAGGCAGGGGTGTGAGTCAGTGGAAGCCAGTGTCAGATCTCAGAATCGCACCCTTTCCTGCTCTTGTCTGACACCGCCCACCTGACAGTACAGAGCCTATATAGCATATCAAACACCAAGGCTAACAGCATTGATTGCTCAGAACCTGTGGGGGCTGGAGAAAAAATTGCAACTGTCCCAGAATCAGTGGAGCAGTTTCTATTAATTGATGTAGAGCTGAATTTGTTAGAGGCGGTGAAAGGTCCTGTTTACATTAAATCCAGATCCTTGAACTGAAGCATTTCTCAGACTACATAAGGAAGAAATTTATTAAATTATCTAAAAGCAAAACTGTTTTAGTTGCCCATAGCAACCAATCACAATTGCTTTTAGACCATTTTAATAAATCTGTCCCCAAAGGTACTTTTGTTTTTTCTTTTTGTGATACTTAATGGTGTTGCCAGTTTACAACACTTATTTTACTTAATATTAATGCCATGTAGGGGACTTTAAGTAAAAGTAAGAGACTTTAAGTAGAAACTTATACAAAGCAATGCAGAGATAATGATCTTTATATGGATATTCACCTTAGCCTGTAAGTGCGTAAGGGGTGGAGCCTGAATTGCTAGATTTGACTACAGATAACTGTGACACGCAGAGAATTAAAATGTGAATTGCGGTTAAAGGTGCAGTATTTGATGGTGAATGCAGTAAAGAGCGGAAGGGGTTGTGTTGTCTATAGTCAAATTGGGACGATCTTCTGGTGCTTGTAGGCTGATTTTCATATCCCAAAAAGTTGCTTCATTGGGTTGTGGCCACAAGTTTCTACTACTATTAAAGTTCCCAACATAGCATTATTATGGGTTTGTGGGCTTTCCGATCTCACAGACGCCATTGGAGTTGTGGCTCCTTTTTTCAGTTTGTGGCAATAAAGGGGTGTTTCTACTTCTATTATTGGTTTAGGAGGCATTTTGGACATGACTGTCTCCAGTAGAAAGGCATACAAAGATTCAAAGTGTTTTCCCCATTGGGAAGGGGAGACATGGGGGAGGTCTGATACAATGTCACTATGGGTCCGGATCCACTACTGACTAGATACTGTGTCATGAAGTGTAACATTTTCTCTTTCCCATGGTCCCTTCATTATTGGGATGATGGGTCTTCCTATCTTTCATACCACCAGTCAGTTTTCACAGTCGGTTGTGGATATCGCCCTTAGTGGCCACCATTATCTTTCTTGCTATTATTTACTACAGGTTTAACTAAAAAAAACTATCACTATACTGAACAATTGAATATTTTTTATCCTTAGCTTCGTCTTTAAGGTGCTGCCATTTACTGGGGTGTAATGAGCACGTAGCACTCAAGGTCCTCTGTCATTATGACTTTGTCACTGAATCTTTGTTCTACATCGCTCCATCCCCTGTGTTCTGGGCAGAGATAGGAAAGGTCGGATCATCTCCCTGGAAGATACGGCCACGTGCACATTGTAATTGTAGACTTCTTCCTGACAGTCAATAATTCAGTCTAAGACACACAATGCAGGCAGCACACCGCTGCCATTTTTTACGTGGTGGCAGAAAATAACAATTCATTCCTGTGAGGAAGCAAGACTTTTTCTAGCGGCTGATTCTGCTACATGATCGCAGAACAAAAGACTGATGAGGGAGCACCGCTCATTAATCATTAGTGTCATTTGTCACCGCTTTTCAGAGATGACAACGTACTCCATACCTGCATGTGACTAAGATCTTGCTTCTCTATTCTAGATAAGACAAATTAATCTCTACATCCTATAAGTGCCCCATGAGTGGAGACTATTGTATGTGAACCACTTGAAACGCCCACCCCATACACTCTACCCATCTCCATGATATGTGCTGCAGAGACGGCTCTACCTTCAGGCGACCTCTGGCACCTGCAGACCTGTCTATACAATATAGGGAGATTGTAATCTTTCTGTAGCGAAAAATGTTAAAAGCGTCTCTCCCATTTTGAGGATTGTGATTCTGACCATATATGTACAAATTGCTAACAATCATCTTTGTGTCTATGGGTGAATTCACACTGAGTAAACGCTAGCTTATTCTGAACGTAAAACACGTTCAGAATAAGCTAGCGTTTACTCAGTGTGAATTCACCCTATGGTAGTAAAAGTAATCTGTTCCACTCAAATAGAAATCTGCTCCAACTTTCTAATTACTTTTCATTTAAAGAGAGTCTCTCACCTCCCCAAGTATATTAAACTGCCACCAGAGTGTTATAGAGCGCAGTGCATTGATAAACCTCATATCCCTGTTATATATGTCACCTTGTACATCTGGAGGTCGGCCTTCAGCACTCGGAGCACTGCCCTTGCTGCTCAAGTAGGATGGGTGATGTCATGTGAAATCTTACTGCATGGGGTGGCACAGGCAGGAGATGATAGGAGTCTGAGTGGTAAGGATAGTGCTCCGGCAGCTGAATGCCCGCCCCCAGTGCACCAACTGCATCATTTGTATAACATTTCAAAGTTGTTTTTCTCCATATCTACTTGTTTCTCATTGTAATGTGCTCTGTGTCCCGCTGCTCAGCTGTCTTCTTGAAGTGAAATTCCTCGTCAGCTGGCCTAGCGGTCACGTGTGGTGGGGACTTCCATGGTGTCTAGCCATAGTAGTGTCCACCACTGCAGGGACCAAACAGAGTTTTATTTCTGATCTTGTTAACCACTCTTTCTGTGACAGCGCAGAGCTTAATGTTGCCCTTTGCAGGGAGGGGTATCTATTTAAGGGTGCTGGACTCCTGTGCATAAGGCTGAAGAATGCAGAACAGGTTTCTAGGTCATAGCTAGAACAAGAAAAATGTTTGTTTTTGTGTTTGTTAGCCAGTGGGTAGGAAATATAAAAAAAGATTTGACACGATATACGATAGCTAGAACAGTGTTATTACCATCAGTGGCGTAACTAGGAATGGCGAGGACTTGAGGTGAACTTTTGAATTTACTCCAGCAGGTAACGGCCTATTAAAAAGGGGGGAAAAAAAATCCATAGTGGGAGTGGCTGCTGCTGGGCCCGGTGGCAGCTTCTATTGCTGCTACCCTTGTAGTTTTGCCCCTGGTTATCATACACCTCAGTCCCTGCCCTCATTGGGGTGCACTTTCAGTCCTTTGTGAGGAAAGTGCTTTATAGGTGGTTGTTGTTCCTATGAGTATTAGTTCCTATTAGTATAACCTCTCTATGTGATTTTGGATTGTGGACAGACACATTAAAGAACACCAATAACTGATAACAATACATATATACTATAAAGAGCATTTAGTTTCCAGACTATCTCTGAGTAACAGAGGCAGTGCAGACTGTGTTACAGAGGTTGATGTCTCCATTCCTTACCACACATTTCTCCTGAAATGTTTTGCTGCTCGAGAATCCTGCCCAATCCGTTAAGTAACCTGCAGTCTATGATCTACCCATTCAGCATATATCTGCCCTTAAATCCTCTGCTGTGCTTTTCTTTCAACTATGAAACATTGTATGTGACGTACAAAATCAGCACCTTGGTTATTGAAATTCTTTAAGGTGGTAGGTGACTCTGTCTCTCCCCCTTTATTTAACACTGTGTGTCCTACAAGATAAGTGCACCCCTGTTCTGAAATACTTTGTGCTGCTGTAAACATCTTCATTACCTGGCTGACTAATATATACAAGACCCCCTGAAGTTCAAGGCTGAAAACAAGGTATTAATTTAATATGCACCTTACAAAGCACATGGCCTTGGTCACAGACCAGATAATGTGATCATCCAGTTCAGTGCTGACCCCCACTGTGATCCATGACTGTTACTGTGCGAGCTGCCACCTTCATCCATCCATCCATCCTCTCGGACAGCTTGTTAATCACAGCCGGGATCTCGCTGGCCATTCTCTCTGTTTTTATAGGTCAATTAAAATATATTACCTTTCATTGTAGGGATTTAGAGGTAATAAAAAATGTGAAATGGCTCTGCCTTGCAATCCGTTCATCCAGACTTGATGGATCTGTCATTAACTGACATAAATGTGTCTGACACTCAAGCCCAATAGCTACAGGAACGATGAGAGCAGTAAGAAAGTATTACATTTATAAATGTATCCCTATACTTACTGATAGATAATGCCCCAGCGCGTAATATAAAGTAGTGACTAAGGGGCATTCCTCAATAATCAGAACAGTGGAGTAACTATATATGGGGGCAGAAAGAGATGTCACTTAGGCTCCCGTCCCTAGTGCAAAATTTCTACTAGAAACCTACCATATGCCATTGATAATGTGCCATCGTCTTATGTGGCAGAGAGAACATTGAAGCCGCTAAAGCACCAGGGATTGAGCGAGACTGCTTGTTCCCTGACCTCTATAGCTACTGTAGAGTGTCTGTCCTGAGCGCACATGGTAGTGTCCATGTGAACTGGGGAGTGGTGCTTGGGATCAGGGATACTTGAGTTTATTTGGAACCTTTAAACTGAATGGATACAGTGTAATTTGTCTTTACTGGTCTCATACTTGGGGTTCATCACAATATGCCTTTGTGACATTACTCCTGTTTTCTACAATGTCGATCCTGTTACCTCCGACTGTCTTTGTTTACTCCATTTCTCCGCTATCATGTCGTCCTAACACATGACTATGGCAGCCAATCACTGAACACTGCAGCAAAGCAGAAGGCAAGCTGGATGGGGGTCTTTCCGTTTCTCCCCCAGTTCTCAGTCTCTTGTATTTTTCCTCTACCTGGCAGCCTGTTTTAAATGTACAAAACCCTTGTGTGCGCTTCTATTAGCTGCCCTACAGCATTGCAATCTACAATTTCCCCAAGGCTGTTGTGAAATATTGATGAAATTGCTGCTTTTGTGGCGTTCTGTGATACACTAAACATTTGTCTGATGTAAACTGAGCTGGAATGAATATACGGCACGACTTCAAAGGCCTCAAGATGCATTCTGCTCCACCGCCAGCCCACAATGTTCAAAAGCAACGAGAGAAAAGAAAGCTGCTCGCTCTGGAATCCACCTGCCGCGTCGGGATAAATGACACAGCTTAATTATTAGTCGTACTGCTCTCGTCTTCAGGTAGAAGGTGGATTGCCATGATGTAAAATCTTCCTTACAGGCCATATATGGCTCGATGAGGCAGAGATTCTTGGGATAAAATATAGACTATTTTTTGGCCTGGATCCTGGAATGATTGTAGATATTGTTATTTTTATTAATATCCATTCAGGTTTGGGTGATATGTTTAGATTTGAGCAAAATATATAATTTGATCGTTAATACTAATACGAAGAAGTGTAAGTCACAGAACTTCCTTATTAATGTTCGGGTCTGATGAAGATGAATGGAGTCCACAGAAAGCCATGTCTGGTCATGTAGCATTATAAGGTAGCCAATCAAATGGCACTAGCCAGGTTCACTAGAACAAGAGTTATTCTTTACAGCTCAGCTTTCCATTCTAGCACATAGAGGAGGTTTTCTGAGTAGGACCCCGACTGTGATGTCAATATACCCTATACCACATAATAAATACCTTTTGGGAAAACCCCTTTTACAGCATGTCAATGACAGGTGTTTGCCCCCTCTTGGAGAAAATGCAGTTCAATCTACAGGTAGCATGTTAAAGGAGCTCTATCATTGGCAGAAGTCATTTTTAACTAACCACATCCTTGCATATCCTTTTAGAAAGGCTATTCCACACCTACCTTTTGTATGTAAATTTCCTCAGTAGTGTTTGAATGAGCCTGTTTTTACTCATATGCTAATTAGCTTCCTCGGTGCACAGGAAGTTGTCAGCCAGCACTCCTCTCCCTGCTCTGTGTGAGAGCAGAGAGGAGGAGACAGCAGCAGCAGCCTGTGCCGAAACTTAGACTTCCGGGGTGCACGGAGAAGGCTAATTAGCATATGAATAAAAACTGTCTCATTCAAAAACTACTGAGGCAATTTACATACAAAAGGTATGAGTGGAATAGCCTTTCTAAAGGCTATGCAAGTATGTGATTCCTTTTTCCAATAATAGAGCCCCTTTAAAGAGAAGGAGAAGTAGAGCAGATTGATGTATAACTTGTATTTTTTTATTTTTATCTCTGCTCATTTTGGACTTAGGAGTCATGTGAGTGATCCTGCTCAGTGATTGACAGCTAACGCTACATTCACACAAGGAAAGCTGTGGCTCATTAAGTATGGCTACCCACCGAACCTCTAAACCCAGAATGATCAGAGATGTAAATGTATATATTAGAACATTTCTAACAAAAATGTTGATGTGGATCTGTTCGAACTCCTTTAGCTATACAATATAGAGAGACATGACATGACAAGACATGTGACATGTTCGCTTTCAGTGTCTTGATATCCCTCTCATCAGTGCTTCGTAAGCCCCAGAAAAACTTAGCCCGTGATTACCTCTTGTGTTGGAAACTATTTTTTCATAAAATGCAATGGTAAAATAAATCCTGGATGGAAAGATGGAGTAACATTAAGATGGATCTCGATGTAATGTGATGTACTGTTGAATTCATGCTTAAGGAAGTCTAGATTGACTTTGTATTTTGTTCTGCCTACAGGTTATTTTCAAGATGGAGAAGAGGATTTGAAGGATGACAGCGTCAAGGATGACGAGGAGGAGGATGATGATAGCAACTCCACTGCTCCACTCCAGGACAGTGCCTACTCTCCCACAGATGAGGAACAAGAGGTCGGCGGGGGTCTCAAGCAGAGCCTCAGTTTCCAGAATTCCCCGGGAAGTCTCATATGCAATCAAGATGGGGAAAGCGAGTCCTTGATGAGTGATGCCAGTGATCAGGTGACAGATGGAAAAAGTGTATCTTCTAAAGATGCTCAGGACCAAAAAACAGACCCACTCCCACGGCTCCAGACAGAGGCACACGACTGTATGGATAAAATGAAGATGGCATATGCCAACATCTTGTCTGATTCTTACTGGACAAATTTAGGACTAAGTCTTAAGGTGCCTCCTTCTGAAAGGAAACCTTGTGACAGTCGTAATGGAGCCAGTAAAGGCGAATTTGATTGGCATCAAGATGCTCTCTCTAAAAGTTTACAGCAAAACATACCTTCAAAATCAATTTCTAAACCAAACCTCTTCAGTTCTGTTCAGTTGTACCGTCAAAACTCCAAAATGTATGGCACCGTGTTTACTGGAGCCAGCAGGTTTCGTTGCAGGCAGTGCAGTGCGGCCTATGACACCTTAGTGGAGCTAACTGTCCATATGAATGAAACAGGCCATTATCAAGATGATAACCACAAGAAAGACAAGCACAGACCTGCAAATTATTCCAAGCCCAGAAAAAGGGCATTTCAGGATATGGACAAAGAGGATGCCCAGAAAGTTTTAAAGTGCATGTTTTGTGGAGACTCTTTTGATTCTCTCCAAGATCTAAGTGTCCACATGATAAAAACAAAGCATTACCAAAAAGTGCCTTTGAAGGAACCTATTCCAAGCATCTCATCCAAAATGGTCTCCTCAGCAAAAAAACGTGTATTTGAAGTGACTCGGCCATGTTCACCAGATTCGACCACTGGTTCCTTTGTGGATCATAGTTCCACACAAAAGAACTCAAATTCCCAGCTGTCCTCTAACAATCGATATGGCTATCAGAATGGTGCCAGCTATACTTGGCAGTTCGAAGCTTGTAAATCTCAAATTCTAAAGTGCATGGAATGTGGCAGTTCACATGACACTTTGCAGCAACTCACGACACACATGATGGTCACTGGACATTTCTTGAAAGTTACCAATTCAGCCTCAAAGAAAGGTAAGCAGTTGGTCTTAGACCCTCTTGCTGTAGAAAAGATGCAGTCACTCTCAGATTCACCTTCAAGTGACAGCCAGTCAAAGCCATCAGCAAGTTCCCCATCTGGAGGATCATCCTCTGAAATCCTGAGTAGTAAAGAATGTAAAATGGATATGTCAGAAGACAGTAACAAGGAAGACAAAGTAAATGCCAGTGACGAACATGAAGATATTCTCGAAAAGCCCTTAGATCCAACACTCAAGTACCAATACCTAAGGGAAGAGGACTTAGAAGATGGCTCAAAAGAGGGTGGAGATATTTTGAAATCTCTAGAGAACACTGTAACCTCAGCTATTAACAAAGCCCAAAATGGAACACCAAGCTGGAGTGCATACCCCAGTATCCATGCCGCATATCAACTTTCAGATGTCATGAAACCATCAGTTTCACTTGGTTCTCAAGTTATGCAGATGAGACCATCTTTCTCAAATAAATTTAGGCCGATCGCTCCTAAGTGCAAATCAACACCACTTTCCTCAAACAGCCCCTTTGAATCTCAATCTACACAAGTGAAGGAGGAGTCTGAAGACACAGAGTCTGAAAGAGAGATGGCAAAAGAAACCCTGAAGTCAGAGAGAATGCAATCAGACAAAAACGAAGATTCGCCAAAAGCGGATGTCTTGTTAGATTCACCAAAAAAAGAACCCTGCTCCCCGAAAAACGAAGAGAAAACTAAACAAAGCTGTGAAAAGGAAAAACCTAAACTTCTGGAACCCGTAGAGTCACCACTAGTACGAGAAGAATGTTCTTCCCTCCGAAATTCCGCAAATCATTCCCCTGACATTCCGTGTGTAAATCCTCTTAGTGCACTACAGTCTGTGCTAAATAACCACTTGGGAAAAGCATCAGAGTCCATAAGACCTACATCCAATTCCAATGCAAGTTCCACGAGCTTAATTTCTCTGTTTCAGAAGTCTCCAACAAGTCGAATAGAAAAACCAACCGTATGCCTCACACCACCACAGCCACAGCCTGCTTCCCATTATTTATTCGAAACCAATGATCAGCCAATAGATCTGACCAAATCTAAAAATAAAAAAGTGGAGTCCTCCAAAGCTCAGTCGTGTACATCTCCACCTCAGAAGCATGCTCTGTCTGACATAGCTGATATGGTCAAGATTCTTCCTAAAGCTACCACCCCAAAGCATGTTGCTTCTTCTAGAGTAGCCTCCATGAAACTAGAAATGGATTCTAGGCGCTTTGAAGAAGTCTCCACAGAAGTTTCATCTTTGCATAAAAGGAAGGGAAGACAATCCAATTGGAATCCTCAGCATCTCCTCATCTTACAAGCTCAGTTTGCATCAAGTCTCTTTCAAACATCAGAAGGAAAATATTTGTTATCGGATCTTGGGCCCCAAGAGCGCATGCAGATTTCTAAGTTCACTGGACTCTCCATGACAACCATTAGCCACTGGTTAGCCAATGTAAAATACCAGCTTAGGAAGACAGGTGGGACAAAATTTCTGAAAAACATGGACAAGGGACATCCCGTGTTTTACTGCAGTGACTGCGCATCTCAGTTCCGGACCCCTTCCAGCTATATAACCCACTTAGAGACTCATCTTGGGTTTCAAATGAAGGATATGAATAGGCTGGCAGTGGAGCAGCAAACCAAGGTAGAGAAGGAAATCTCAAGGGTAGCTGTACAGAGGTCACCCCAGCCGGTGGCTACAGAAGAAGACACAGACTCTAAGTTTAAGTGTAAATTGTGTTGTCGGACATTTGCCAGCAAGCATGCGGTTAAGCTACATCTAAGCAAAACACACAGCAAATCCCCAGAACATCATTCACAGTTTGTTGCTGAAGTGGACGAGGAATAATTTGTAAATTCTTCATTTGTTTTTAGCAGACTGTACAGTTTATGGCCCCACAGAATGGTGCATTTAATAGAAGTAGTGAACCCATTGAGGCGTAAGGATCTTTTGATGTATATAATGGTCTGCTCTGTATCATTGTTGGGTGGGTCATCTCCCATCACATTTCCCAGGAAGCTGCTGCTATATTGTCCTATGTTGGACTGCATCACTCCTAATTTAGCTGTCCATAGATTGCAAGAAACCAAAATTCTACATTCTGGCAGGTTATCATCTATATAACTCATAGTAAAATAAATGGGAAGTATTACTAATGGTTCTATGGATACCTGATACCACAAGGATGCTCATCACTGGGATGTTTAGTCTCCATTTAGTTTTCCAACATAATCACATTGACCCAGCATTTTCATTGTCACTTTAGAAGCTTCTCCAGGGTTATGTTGGAAGATATGGAAATATATATTTATTATTGAAGTTAAAGTGGAGTTCTTTGTATCTTAAAAGGGGGTTCTTGACATTTGTGCTCCGACTTTGCAATTACAAATTTGGATCCTCACTGCTGATCTCGGGGGCCATGACCCTAGGAGGCGCTGTTTTTTTTTTTATACACACAGCCATAGTGTACACAATGTAAGGGGCGTTCACACTTGCGCCCCCTGTCATTCCGTCAGGTTTCCGTCATAAGCCCCGAAGAAACTGGATAGGGGATGGCTTCTCGGTGGTGTCCACCTGCAGCCTCTCTGTGGGGAAACCAGTTTTTTTGGCCGGACACAAAGTCAGTCATGCAGGACTTTGTGTCCAGCCAAAAAATCTGATTTCCTTGCGGAGAGGCTGCAGGCACACACTGGCAGTTTACTATTAAAATCCATTGAAATGAATGGGTTTTAAAACTGATCGCCAGAAAGCCGTCCCCTATCCAGTTTCTTCGGGGCCTACGAAGGAAACTTGGCGGATTGACACAGGGGGCACAAGTGTGAATGCCACCTATTATGTGATGTATACAACCGAGCCCATATCTGGTCTCGTTACCATCCCTATCTGCAGACATGTTCTGTAAAGCGTATCTTACCTCTGACCACTATGTAAAATATAGAACCAATCTACATGAACAAGGAGTCACCCTGTTGATACAAGCTTAGGATAAGTACAAGATATGTGATGTATTATACTCCAGAGCTGTGCTCTGTGCAAATATGAGTGGGGGGTGTCTGTTGCTGAAAATAAGTAGTGAGTAAGGGGACAATCAGCAGACTTACCTGTGCAGCTCTAGACTTGGTAATACAGCAATGTCATTACTCCACTGATCTGCTCTCAAGATGGCTAGCCGTCAGGATAGACCTCTTTATCTAGGAGTTTCTATACACCCATGAAATCTGTTGGATTGAAATCAGGCACACCCTGCATGTTATTGATGATGTCTGCTGATTCTCGAGGATGAAGTAGCTATACAAAAATACAAAAAGAACAGAAATTGTTCTTGGGCTGCACATCAGTCTAGAGCAGTGGTTCTCAACCTTTCTAATGCTGTGACCCCGCAATACAGTTCCTCATGTTGCGGTGTCCCCATTCAGCTTGGAACACGCGTTCATAACGGCGTGCGTTCCAGCTGAATAGTGCTGCTGCAGACAGTAGCGTGGCTTCTGAGTGGCTAAAGCCATTGGAAATATGTATTTTCTGATGGCTTTAGGCATACCTCCCAACTTTTGAAGATTAGAAAAAGGGACAAAATATGCGGCGCCCAATTTAACCCCGCCCACTTTTATTCTGACTCCGCCCATTCTTATTCATTTTTCATGTGCTCCCACACAGTATAATTCTCCTACAGTCACCCGTACATTATATGTCCCCTCGCCATCTCTCCCCCAGTTTCATATAACCCCTTCATCTGCCCCCAGTTTCATGTCCCCCCTTCATCTCTGCCCCCAGTTTCATGTCCCCCCATCTCTGCCCAGAGCTTCATGTCCCTCCATCTCTGTCCCCAGTGTCATGCCGTTCCCGCCCTTCATCTGCCCCTTCATCATGTTCCACCTTAATGTTTAAAACAAAAAAAAACACTTACACTCATCCTCCAACGCTCCCCCGCCGATCTCTCCTTCATATAGTTGTAGGCGCTATGTGACGTCATCACATCGCGGCTACACATGCAGAAGCTGCAGCACAGCGTTAAAGCAGGAGCTGGCTGTGACAGCTCCTGCTTTAATCGCCTGTGTGTTCAACTCATCGGCGTCCTCCGGGCGCTGATCAGTTGAAACCGGGACATACCTCCCACCTACCGAGAAGGTTGGGAGGTATGCTTTAGGCGACCCCTGTGTTTTGGTCGTTTGACCCCCGCTGGGGCCACGACCCACAGGTTGAGAACCGCTGGTCTAGAGAGCAGTTTGCTACTGCAGTCTGTAAAGGGCAACACAGAATCGAAACCAGTCTTATGGTCGAGGCTTCATATTGCAGATTTTGCTGTTTTTTTTTTTTAACCAAAGCCAAGAGTGGATTGAGCAGAAGGTAGATTTATAAGAGCTTCTTATATATTTCCCATTCCTTTTATGGCCATTCTTGGCTTTGGCAAAAAAAAAACAGCAAAAACTGCAATGTGAGGCCTCGACCATAAGACTGGTTTCACAGTAGCTTTACATGGTTGAAAACATGACCATATGATGGCCAGGGTTTTCAAGTGCAATGATAGGCTGGGTTCAATTGACCATGGGTTTTTAGAGGTAAATCACGTTAATTATATGTTTCACTTGTAAAAACTGTATTTGGACCTTTACTGCATGCAAAACATGGTTTGCATGGATATGGGGGTTTTTTTCGAATGGATGCGTTTTTTTCAATTTTTTTTTTTTTTTTTTTTGCTTTTGGCTACAAGGTGACTGCATTTTATGTAGAACATGTGAACCCAGCCTTAGAAAAATCCTGCACCTGCCTTCATTTAGAAACCGAACCACTACTGTCCATGGGGTATGCTTGGTAGTGCTGCTCTAATCTATTGAAGTGGACAAACCTGAGACATAACCTGTGGACAGGAGTGACTCTGTTTTTGGAAAAAGGCAGCCATGTTTTTCTAATCTTGGGCAACCGGTGTTTCTAGTAATACAGGTTTTATTGGCAGGGCAGTTGTAGTATTGTTAGCAAAATGGTGGGGCTAGTTAAAACTCGGCTTGAGAACCCCATCAAAGCATATGATTTCAGACGATTGTGGCTGCCACATGGTGAATGCCCAGCCTTAGACTTTTGCTGCCCTGTCCATCTGACCCGAGGGCCATGTCGCATGGGTGGATGCACTATGCACTTTACATTACATACAGACTGGGGCACGATGCGCTGATATTAATAAATCCCCCCACAATGAGACACATTTCACATGCAGAATTTACATATTTATGCAGCTTTTATCGGGAACATAATAAACGTATTCACCAAACTTTCCGATTTTCCCCTATTTAAGCGTAGGTGATAAGTGATAAGTTCTAAAGCTTAAGAGCAAAGCAGCATTAACTACATAAGAGGTTTAATGTCCTAGATCCGAAGTGGAGAAACCTTATTTTGCCACAAGGGGGAGTCTTGCTGTCTCTCTTTCTCCTTGCTCACATCTTACAGAAGATATTTATGTTTACTGGCAAAACTTGTTCATAGAAATGATCACTTTTGACTTCCGAGCCCAAATTCAAGTGAGACCCCCTTTTTTTCATTTAAAGCTTTATTCCATATTCTCTTAGGTTATGTTCATTGCTCGCTTGAGGACTGCAGTGGGGTTAAAACAATGCTCTTACTGTATATATTACCATTTTGCAGAGGGTTGAAGCACAAATAAGCCAGGAGTGGGCGGTTATTTTGCCTCATTTATGGCTCAGAACGGTTCTGGTTTTGTACTGGACGGTCACTTGCTACAGATCTATCACTGATTTGCATAATGTAACTTATATAAGATGTTCTATGATAGGTTGTTTAAGGCAAACACTTAATCTTAAGTTTGTAATATATAAAGCTGTAACGATTCATATTTAAGCAGGTTATAATGATTAAAAAATGAATATTACTGTTCAGCTAATTAAACTGTTATTTTTTAATGACTGATGACTTTGATGTCTGGTTATTCCTTGGTGTAAGTTCTAGCAGTGAAATTCCCAACATGGCGGGTTGTCATACTGCCATACCTGTGAAGCATTGAGAAGTATTCTCTTCAAGAAGCAATATACAAAGCCATACTAAAGTTCAGAAGAGTCTCATAAAAAACTTCTAGTCAACCTATTACATTTTTAGTGGAATGGACCTTAAAAACAAGGATGTGGAATAGGTCCCAAGACAAGGAGGCAGTTCTATTTGCAACTACTTTATTTACAGGGATAGTACAGGGTTAGGCAGGGAGGTATGGATGATTTGAAATAAGTTACACACTCATTTTTGAACGAAACTCAAATTTTATTTTTTCATTGTGTAGCTTGGATTTTGCCATTACAAAAATCAAAGAAAAACAAAAGGAAAAAGAAATTAAAACAATGATTACGTATGAAAAATTACAGCTTATAGGGATGAAAATGCAGGTCCAGGTGTAAAATCCGGCAAACTGATCGGTCTGACATGCGAAGAGCACGAGCATGCCGCACCACCGAACGTCGAGGGCTGGCTTCAACTGCTTGACACACCCTTTCGATGATTTCCGGGATCCGTACCGTTCGGTCAATCGATCGTTTAAATGATTCCGGAAACGTCTCTGTGTTTGAATGACAGAATGGCCCATTTCAATAAAGTGGTATACACGAACACATGATGCTCTATCGACCACTCCTGATGAGTAGATATACCCACTCTTTATCCACCAAGGTTATCCCCACCTTGCATGGCGCCCCGTTCAAATCATCCATACCTCCCTGACTAACCCTGTACTATAAATGCTTAGATTATTTACATGGAGGCAGCATTATATGTATATACATTATTTACATGAAAGGACAGACTGCATACACCTTAAGGCTGCGTTCACACGGAGTAACCCGCCACTCATTCTTTTTTTTTTTTTTTTTTTTCTTTTTTTTTAAATGTAGATTGTGAGCCCTGCATAGAGCTCACAATGCACATTTTTCCCTATCAGTATGTCTTTGAAATATGGGATGGAAATCCATGCAAACACGGGGAGAACATACAAACTCCTTGCAGATGGTTTTATGCTCTTGGTGGGATTTGAACACCAGGACTCCAGCGCTGCAGGGCTGCAGTGCTAACCACTGAGCCACCGTGTGGCCCCTACCCGCCGCTCATTCTGACACGTAAACACATGTCAGAGTGAGCACAGTAAAATAGAATCCCATTGACTTCAATGGGTTCGGTCTTACGCGCACTACCCATTGAACTCAATGGGAGGCTTTTTTTACCTATTGCTTTCAATGTGATATGCGCGTATCACATTGAAAGCAATAGTTTAAAAAGCCTTCCATTGAGTTCAATGGGTAGCGTGCAGAATGAGCAGTGCATTAATCCGTGTGAACTCAGCCATAGAGAGTAATTTTTCAGCCCCAATGATACCCATGACTGACATTACTCCCCAATAGATGACACTACAAACCAAAATTGAGGGGTTGGCCTCAACTGTTTTTTGATCATAATCATTCCATGCCCAGAATCACCACCTCCTCCTTAAATTGCGTATTTCTCCCGAATGTCCTTCTTGTCCACCAAGACATGGAATTCCTGCCATGCAGTGACATCTGCAAAAGAACAAAGAGCGAGCAAACTCCCAAAACAAGAAGAACCAAATCACCGCATACAAAACATTGCACAAAGTCAGCGTGGGCGGGTGTTCCTCTAACTGTGTCTAACAGCCGAAGGTAAGTCCCACCTACGAGCATCTAGATATCAATAATCCACAACTTCACCTCAGTTAAAGTTATAGGAGGTCACTTTAATAAACTGAAATCCTGAAATTTATAGATAAAAAATATCTATATCCCTCATTCAGCCTTTTCCTTATCCGCTTAAGGCTCCCCATGAAGACAGGACTGTCTGTACCTACTTCATTGGCAGAGAAACTGTACAAATCTATGCCTACATTATTTAAAGGGACGCACTATTATCTGTATCTACTTTATCTAACATGGAAACTCAGGAAAGTAGTGCTATCTCTACCTACATCATTTCCATGGAGAGGCAGGTAGGTAGTACTTTGTGTACCTACCTCATTTACAGGGAGATAGTACTGTCCATAGCTACATCATTTACAGGGAGGTGGTACAATCTATTCCTGCACAGAGCCAGTGGTGCCCAGTACCCTTTTTATTTGGTTACACTGCTTCCAGATGAGAGAACTGAATATTGGGTTGTAGTAGTATTGTACTAGGTCTGTCTCTTTGTCATTAATGCAGGACAAAGAGAGCCTTTCATTAACCAGTTTCTTAAAGGGATCAATCATTATACATTTATCTATACCAGACCTTGGCAATGTGCGGCCCGTGGGCCACATCCAGCCCTCTGACTGCTTCTATCCGGCTCGCATAGCTAGTGGAAGGTTTTTCAAGGACCTGTGATGATGTCTTCACAGCCTATCACTGGGATAGGCTATGACTCGTTAGTGGGCGGAGCCACACGGGACTGTGTGCTTGCTGCAAGCTGCTGACAATAAGGGTTTCTAGATGATAGAGAAGAGATAGCATGTGTGAGCAAGAGGTCGGAACTAGAGGCAGATGTAGGCGGCAGTTAAACTTAATGCACATGTAGAGGGGACATTAAACTAGGGGGCAGATGGAGGGTGACATTAAACTGGGGCAGCTGGAGGAGGATATTAAACCATGGGTGGTAGCTGGAGGGGGACATGTCTGCCTCTAGTTGCCCCCAGTTTAATGTCCCCCTCCAACTGCCCCAGTTTAATGTCCCCTCTAGTTTCTGCTAGTTTATACTGGGGCACCAGGAGAGGGACTTAATACTGTTGGACATTTGGAGGGAAACGTTATAATGTGGGGGTGTATAATGTTAGGGTGACTGTAGGAGGATTTTACTTTGTGGGGCACATGGAAAAATGATAGAGAATGGGTGGAGTCAGCAGAGAAGTGGTTGGAGCTAAATTTGCCGCGACTCGCATGGCCCTCTAGAACCTGTTACAATTTCTCATGTGGCCCCATGGGAAAATTAATTGCCCACCCCTGATCTATACAGAACTCAGGATGGGAAGACTTCACATGAGAACATCTGGCCGTTTGCTTGGCTTTCCCAGTTACCATATTATCAATCTGCACCCCGCTGTTTATATTGGACCATAGTGTTACTTTTAGAATAAAGATCCAGAAATGATGAAAACCAAAACCATGTAGTGCACCAGCCAGATCATGGCATCCATCTGTAACATGAGTTGCCTGCTCCCTCCTATAATTTGAGATTTTACTTGCTCCACTTTTTATATCCTCTTCATTGTTTGACATAAATTATAGGGAGTGACAACATGGTAGCCTGCAGGAGCTCAAATTAACCAGCAGACAGCAACCCATAGGGTCCGATACCAAACCACACAGAGGTCAAATACTGGAGTGAAAAGTACCCCCTCCCCTTCCCCATATGGTGAGGTCTGTAACACTTACCCCGTACATCCTTTAAGTATTGTATGGAATAAAAACTTCAGCTTTTGAAGTACACAGAGCATAATACAGAAGATCCCCAGCCTTTAGAACGGTCTGTGACTTAAGTCAGTCCCTTTCCATTTAGAAGGTCTCCCAGAAGAAGCAGTAACTCCTATTTTTTTGACCTCCTAGCAAGAAACTGTAAGGGACATGACTGGGATATTCCTATGTCATTCAAAATTAACTATAACTAATAACACGAACAACCCCATACCCACCCAAACCCACCCCCAACCTACTACCCAGAATGTGAGTATGGCTGCTATCCCCAAAAATAAGACACATACAACAAGTACGATGGAATAGGAGCGGCCACAACAGCCAATTTATTGAAATATAAACAAACTAAACAGTTAATACTATTGCATTCTTTTAAATGGAAGATCAGACAGGGCCCACATAAGCGAAAGGCAGCCCAAAAACCTCCCAGCCGCAACGCGCCGACACAGGAGAAGACAAAACGTCTTGGTACTGCCGTGAACTCCCGCTTTAACTTGATAACTTTACTAATACTATAATGAACATCAGCAGAGGTACCCTTCCATGGGTCCCCTGTGTTTGACCGGAACTCCCCCTTCAAGCGTGCCCTGTAAGATCTTCCAACCGCCGGCTGTCGTGACAGGGAGGACGGTAAAGCACCTGCAAAGAAAAAACAGAAAAAACACCAGGGACAAAGTAGGGGAGAAGAGGACAAAAGAACCAAAGAGGGAGGGAGGGAAAGTCCCAGGTAAGAGTGACCAGCATCAGGGAGGAACAAAAGGGGGGTTAAATAGGCCCTAAAATCAAAACAAACACTCCCATTGCCCTGAAGATGAACCCAAACAGGAAAGTCACACAGAGGACATTAACCCTAACTGCGCTGCAGACCTTGCAAAGGCATGACAAGACAAATCCTTGTCATGGCGGGCCTCTGCAAAGTTCCTATGCTCCCGGCCCTAACTGTTCACACGGAGCTTACAGGCGCGCATTCTGCAGCCGCAAAATTACGCGCACAAAATGACATGCGTTATAAGCCCGTAACGACCCATTGAAATGAATGGGATCTGTTTTGAGCGCTCACATTCTGACACGTGTATACATGCCAGAATGCGCGCCTGTAAACTCTGTGTGAACTGGCCCTTAATGCTGGGAGGACTAGAACACTCATTTATAGCTATTAAGTTAATATGCAATGTCAGGAAGCCTGCCATTGTGAAATTACGTGAGAAGCACACTAAGGAAAAGGGAAAAAATCCATAGAAATGTCCAATAAACATCCAGAAATGATGTATAAGTATAGAACCACTCACTTATATAGAAGGAATTCACTGCACGGACTAGCCAGGTAAGTTTCTCCAGCTAGGAGCGTGATAGCACATCCACAACGCACAGTAAAAGGTTGGAGTCCAGCAATCCTTTCATGTTAAAATTCTTCTCTTATTATTGCAAAAAAATTTAAAATACAGCTTCGATCGTAGACACAAAGTTAAGTATCATAGATGGTATAATGCCAGGTAGTATAACTGGTCTTTTCTGACGCGTTTCGAGAGTGATCCTCCCTTAGTCATAGCAGCTATCACTAAGAGAGGATCACTCTTGAAACGCGTCAGCTAAAGACCAGTTATTCTACCTGGCGTTATACCATCTATGATGCTTAACTTTGTGTCTATGATCAAAGCTGTATTTTTAAATATTTTGCAATAGTAAAAGAAGAATTTTAACATGAAAGGATTGCTGGACTCCAACCTTTTACTGTGCATTGTGATTGTGAAATTACAACTCCCATCATACCCTGGGAATTGGTTTGCAACAGTTTGAGGACCACAGGGTGAGGGATGCTGAATCCATGACTGCACATACATATTAACAGAACCTTGTCTTAAAGTAAAGATCCATCATCCCATTATTCTGATAGTTTGACTGAGCATCCACCATAAGACCGTACGTTCATTGTGAACTTCCTCAAGGCTCCTACAATAACTATATTGTAATATCCACTGACAACTTTGCAGACGTTTTCCTGTTCATGAAATTGTCACAGTTCTGACTACAAATCTGATGTCCTCTGCCATTTTCCGGCCTGCAGTGGTGTTTATAGTGTTTTATGTCTCCCAGAATGTGAATCCCGCTTCTACTCTGCCTGCAGAAGCCTCTTTTTATGCAAATTTGTTAGACCCTCCCCATTTTGAAGTCTGGAAGCCATGCAGGTACTATTGGAAGTTATATTACATGGGGATACACAACTTGCCTTTATGCCTGAAGGACCCCTGCTATATCAGATAGCTGTGTGTGCAGAGCTGGGGTCTGGTAGCCTGAAGCCTTGTCTGTACACAGTCCTCTTTCCAAAAGGATGACGGTTACTCTCCCAGTCTTTTACTCAATGGATCATTTTCTTTCTTTCTTTTTTTTTTGTAGATTTGCTTTTTTTTTTTTTTTTTTACTAGAGATGGATACTTTTTTTTCCCCTCTCACACTGGAAACAATATCTGACATTTCACAGTAAATGGAAGCGGAAAGTGCGAGCGGCTGAAGGGAATGACTCTAATGCAGTGACACGGCCGTGCCCCTCCATTGTTGGAAATAAGCAGAGAATCATCATTGTTCATCAGAAGGCTCCTAATGCAGTTAAGGCATTCAGCTATAATTTCTGCGCGCATTTATAATTACTGTCAGGCGGCACACCTCGCTGAGCAGATTAAAGCTATAAATTATTGAGCTCCAGTTTAAGATGAGGAATTTGATTTGTCTGGCAGCCACTATTTGTTAGGAATCCTGACACTTCACATAAAAATGACTCAACTTGATAAAGAACAAAAGCTATTTTAGCAATGCAGCAATTTTCAATCAGTTGCCACGCCATGGCTGCCACAAGGGTCCAGACACTGTGTTACATGATACAGCAAGAGCTGGGGCCCAGGGCTGGAGGCACTAGGACTGTGGGTGGAGCAAGAGGAATACAAGCTACACATATGCAAAGCTTCAGCCTTTGCTTCAGAGATCACAGTGCGAAAAAGCCAATGTTATACAAGGAGGAAATCAAATCCAAAATGGAAGTGTAACTGGGTAAAAGATCCATTGGACTTGTCACTGGCTACACAAAATGTTCAGTGACTCGATGAACAACTTTCCACATTGCATTATAGAAATAATCATTACTCATGGGAAATCAGTCCCCACTATTAGATTTTGAAGAACAAAAGGTATAGGTGAGACAAAGGAAATATTTTTGCAACTTTTTAGGCTGCCTTCTCACGGAGTAACGCCGGGCTTGTAAAAATCCTCATTCACAGCTGTACACGTGAGCGCTGCGGAAGGCTCCCGAACACTTCCCATTCATTTCAATGGGAGCGCTTGTAACGCCGGCTTTACGAGCGCTCCCATTGAAGTGAATGGGAAGTATTCAGGAGCCTTCCGCAGCGCTCGCATGTACGGCTGTGAATGAGGATTTTTACAAGCGTTACTCCATGTGAAGGCAGCCTTAATACTTAAATTCTTGCAAAATAAAACGTGTTGAATCCTTGTAATTAATCGTAATTTTAAAACAAGCCTGTTGATTTGTGTACACAGATCCTATGTAGAGTTATGGGTCTCCATGATCACAGACTACAAACATATGCAATGCCAAGAGTTGCATGCTCTGGAAACAGCTGATCTGTGAGGGTCCTATCAGTCAGACCACTGCCGATTGAAACAACTGATTGCTTATCTTAAGAATAGTGACCACTATATGAACACACATTCATAACAAGGAAGCCAGCTTTACTGCAGCAATGTGGAAATCAGAAGATGAAGGGCAAAATTAAACATAGCAGATATTAGAACCTCATATTATGAAATTATTTAATGGATTGTCTGAGGATTTGAAATAAACAGAAAACAAAACATGCATACAATATGTTATAAAATAGCATGGGCACCACGGTGGCACAGTGGTTAGCACTGCAGCTTTGCAGCGCTGTAGTCCTGGGTTTGAATCCACCAGAGCAACATCTGCAGGAAGTTTGTATGGTTTCCTTGTGTTTGCTGAGATTTCCTCCCATTCTACAAAAAGACATACTTAATTGAAAAAAAAAAAAAAGAATATGTTAGGGAGCCTTCACACGGAGTATACACTCCGCTCAACGTAAAACTTGTTCAGAATGAGCGCGTAAAAACCAGATCCCATTGATTTCTATGGGTGCCGGCATAGAAAGCAATAGGGAAAAAAAAGCCTCCCATTGATTTCAATGGGGAGCGCACCTATGCCGGCACCCATAGAAATCAATGGGATCTGGTTTTTACACGCTCATTCTGAATGAGCGGAGTGTATACTCCGTGTGAAGGCTCCCTTATAATATAAAAAATACAATCCTCTTCCCTGTCTTTGTTTACAGGCCAGCAATGAAGTATTGTGTAGCAAGTTGACCACTGTCCTCAACCAGATTGCAACCTGAATTTTCTTCCTGAACAGCTTATAAAAGAAATTATATATCTATTTATATTTATTTTTGTATTACAGAGCATGTGGTGAACCATAATAAAACATAAAGATAAGTGATATTTGTCTTTATGTAGCCAAATTGTGTTCAGCCTGAAGGATGTTTAGTATGATGGTGCACACACCTAAATAATTTTGATTGTGACCCAATTGTTATCATTAGTACCTCGCTCAGGCCTGGTTCACATCTGTGTTCGTTATTCTGTTTGGGGAGTCTGCTTGGGGAGCCCCCGAACATAATACCAAATGCATTAAAAAGCGGAGAGCAATGAAAGCATGTGGGCCCATAAACTATAATGGGGTCCATGTGTTTTCTGCACAGTGTCCGAACGAATCACACAGAGAGGAAAGTAGTTCTTGACGTACATTTCTCTCTGCATGATTCGTACGGACACTGCGCAGAAAACACATGGACCCCATTATAGTCTATGGGGTCCACGTAGTTTCATTGCTTTCTCATTCATTCGGGGGCTCCCAAAACGGAATACTGAACGCACATGTGAACCAGGCCTGAGCGAGGTGCTAATGATAACACTTGGGTCACAATCCAAATTATTTGGGTGGGTGCACCATCCCAAGCAGGCAGATAAGTTGCAATAAAAATGTTACAAGGAGGCAGAATTGCAATGAGGCAACTGTAGTATGGTTACAGAAACCTCACAATGAGTCACAATATTTTTCAAATCTGTCTCCCAAGATGTAAACAGGGACACAGTGCCTCTGTTATGCTGCCCTCTATAGCACTGATATAGCGCTGATGAAGTCCAAAGAGACAGAAACGGTGCTGTCCGTAGCTGAGAAATTGATTTGGTTATAACCTCGCATCATGCAGTAAAGACTTCTGGGAAGTCGGGCATGTTGTTCAGGGTGCTTGCTATAGAGGGCAGCATAACAGAGGCACTGTCTCCCTGTTTACATCTTGGGAGACAGATTTGCATATTCTTCCCATGTTCCCTTGCAGTGGAGCAACTATGGCTGTATAAATCTCCACACACCTGAGAAGGTGGTCTCTCCCTAAGGATAGACGTTATCCCCACAATATTTTTCAGGAATAGTTGGCAACCTTTTGTGACAGGCACTGCTTTCACCATCAGCTGCTAGGTAACTAGGCTTTGTGCTGGTCGAGGATGCATGCCTTGGTTGACCTTTTAGGTCAGGTTCAGACGGGATTTTTGGTCCAGAATTTGCCACAGAGGCAGTCTCAAATTCGGGACCAAAAAATGGCTAGCCGCGCTTGGATGCCGTTACAGTACACTGGCATCCAGTCGCAGGCATTCCGCTCCGGATTAGTCTCAAATGCGTGGGCCTAGTCGGGAGGGAGGTGCCGCGAGGTGAATTCGCTTGAAGAAAGAGCATGTCGCTTCTTTTTTCCGCTAGCAGGAACAATCCTCTGGCGGAAAAAGGAAATGACCGGCTCCTATTGATTTGTCAGATTCCACGTCAAAATCCAGACCAAAAAACCCCGTGTGAACTTGACCTTAGGGTGAGTTCAAAATGAGTTTCCTGCAAATTCATAAAACACATCCCAGTCATTTCAGTGGGAGTCAGTAGTAGTTATTTTCCTCTAGCTGATTTTTCTCAGATACTGGGGGAAAAAACAACATGACTTCAAGATTCCGCCTTGAAAAATGCATTGAAATCAGTTTGAGGCTAGGCCCTACGTTGTGGAAACACAGAGCATTTTTGTTGCAGATTTTGTTGCGTTATTTTTAGCCAAAGCCGGGTGTGGATTGAGCAGAAGGTATTTCCATGAAGAGCTTCCTATATGTTTCCTATTCCCTTTGTAGCCATTCTTGGCTTTGGCTAAAAATACGCTGCAAAATCTGCAATAAAAAAACCTGTGTTTCCTGCAAAATGGACAAAACATGACTGTTATTTATTTTATTTTTTTTTTGCAAAAACTGCTGGTGTTTTTTTAAGCAGCTTTTCCAGGCTTATACAGTGTACTGGAGTAAACAAGACAAAACGTCAAAAAATACAGCATGCAAAAAAAAAAAAAAAACCCTCTAAAACCTTTTTCTAATTCCCGGAAACAGGTTTTTAAGCCTGGAAAAAAACTTTGTCTGAATATACCCTTAGCATCCGTTATCTGGCAATTCACCCAGCAATTCTAGTACACTTTGAGGCATGATGGTAAGTTCACGATCTGCCAATAAGTGGTGTATTAACTACGCCGTGGCATAGAGGGATTTTTCTGATTGGAAACAATTACAATATCTCCATAAAAAGCTAAATCAATCCCTTTTCATACTTGCAGTGTACACAACAGTTGGCCCACACTTAAAGGGGTTTTCCTAGATCATACATTTGAATGCACGCGGCAGGAGTGAGTTCTAAACTAAATGTGCACTGCTCCTTAGCTCCATTCTCTACTCCTTTCCTGCACTGGTGCCAGCCATCACCTCCGCAACTCTCTTTTGATTTTGAAAGTGGTTGCAGTGGTGATGTCATAGTCTACTTCTCTGCTGAGAGAGTTTGGCTGCATAAGTCCCATTCATGAGTGTAACGTAACGTATACCAATGCAGGAACTATAGATATGTAGTCCCAACACTTAAAGGGGCTCTATCACTGGAAAAAGTCATTTTTAACTAATCACATCCTTGCATAGCCTTTAGAAAGGCTATTCCATATCTACCTTTTGTATGTAAGTCACCTCAATAGATTTTTTTCAGTTTTTATTCATATACTAATTAGCTTCTCTGTACGCCCCAGAAGTTTCTTTGTGCACTATCTTCTGTATATACAGCACAGGCTGCTGCTGCTGCTGACTCCTCCTCCCTGCTCTCCTACATAGTACACAGTAGGGAGAGGAGAGCTGGCCTATGCACGCTAGAGCGTAATTAGCATATGAATAAAAACGGACTTAGGGCGCCTTCACACAATGTAACGCTCCACTCATTTTGTCCATTTTACACGTCTAAAAATACATGTGTAAAATGTAGTAAGCCATTGAGTGCAATGGTTTAAGCGCGTAAGCCTCCCATTGATTTCAATGGGGAGCGCACGTATGCCGGCACCCATAGAAATCAATGGGAGCTGGCTTTTGAATGAATTTTATGTTCAGAATGAGCGGCGCATATATAAAGTACTTTGTAATACTTTGCTTGACGACTGATTGTGAATAAAAGTTATTTTCAATCAAAAAAATGAGCGGAGCATATACTCCTTGTGAAGGCTCCCTTACTATGCTGCATTTTCCACACCTATCTAAAACTTCTGCACAGTCCTATAGCTATATAGCATAAATTTACATGGGATGAAATGGCAAAATATGGTAAACATAACAAAAAAAACGGACCAGCAAAGTCTTTTGGTCATTTCCATATTATCCCATTATTGATGTCTCCTTTTTTTCAGATGCAGAAAGCAATCTTAACTTCTTGTAAGGTATGACTGAAGTAGTCGACATACAGCACGTGAGATGGGCTCACATTGTTATTTAATCATAGAAGGGATTACACACTGATACATTGTAACAAACTGCAGCTGTGTGAGCAGACAAGATTCATGGATATAATCAAAATGGCCTGCAATCATTGACAGTAAGCAGAGATCTTATAAAGCTTGAAGACGGTGAAACACAAAAGCATATTAGAAACTTAAAAGCTTGTTTTCAGATAAGCAGCTGCCAAATGTTATATAACCTAGAGAGGAAGTGATGCTAGTGAATGACAGTCTTGGCAAGGTAATCCGAAAATGAATGAAGGATCTTTGGGGCAACCCATGGATGACACAGGACATAGCCAGAGAAGCCAGTTATATATAGGATATCCTATTGTCAGGGATGTGATTTAGCACCTCCGTATCCATCTCACATGAAGCAGCCTGACATCCTTGTGAACCCCGCTATGAAGACAGCCTGGTGTCAGGGCCAGGTCATGAGAGGGGGGTCAATAAGAGGAGGCTTTAGTGTAAAGCTCTTGTATGGGGGCGGTAACTTGGCCTCAGATAGAAAATTCCTCATCAGAGACTGAAGGGATAAAGTCACCCCAACAGATAAGTCTGAAGACCTCTGCATGAACCCAAGTATTCCGGCAAACAGCTCAGGAATGATGGTAACACAATCCATCTTCCCAGTCTACACAGTGGTGGGGAAAAGAAGGGGGGTGTCAGTCTTTGGATAGAATCCTCATGGATGAACTCTGATGTATTTCTGAGAAGACCAATGAATTATTGACCATGGTGGAAGCTCTAGTCTAAAAGAAATGTGGTGGAGAGGCATATACTGTATGTGTGGGCTCACGGCCTGAGCTCAGGGAATTCATGTATGAAAAAATGGAATAAAATTGTGAATTTAATAGGAGCAAAGGCTGCGTCATAGCCCAGGAAGGCTCCATGGTGGGCCCGAATTTGCCAACTGTATCAGTAGAATTTAGTAGCTAAATGGTCAAAATCTAGGAACAGCTGACTATGGTAAGGAAGTGTAAAGATTGTCGGGGCACAGAACTTTAGGATGAGATGTTTCTGAACTAATAGCAGTAGATTATGTTGCAGCATGTATTATACTTTGTTCTCCCATGCATAGAGGTAATTTCTGAAACACTACTATACCTGTCTGATAATCCAGATTGTCTGATGACCTGACACTTGTTACAGAGGTAGCATTTTGATTCTTCACAAGTAAATTAGCAGTTTACATAAATTGACGTTAGTTTGTTACATTTGTATATCTTTTGATTTTCTGTCACTACAACTTTTTGTAATGTTCTTTATAAGAGGATTTTCATGAAACCCTGTGATGAAATCTACCATCAGTATGTGGTGATGGTTACCTGTTGTATCATTAGCACCTGTGCCATAACTTACGCTTTCTTTGCCACCATATCACATTGACTCATGGGGAGATAAATGTGATATTCTGCCGTGTCTTTATTCACTATGAACGACGCACCATTGACAGACACCGGGAGTGATAAATATCAGAAAGCTTCGCTCTGGAGTGCAGCCTATCAAACTGC
This sequence comes from Leptodactylus fuscus, assembly GCF_031893055.1. Lineage (NCBI taxonomy): Eukaryota > Metazoa > Chordata > Amphibia > Anura > Leptodactylidae > Leptodactylus > Leptodactylus fuscus. The sequence continues at coordinate 96,652,298 of NC_134270.1, forward strand.
CGCCACATCTCCATGAACTTGCCTAACTGACTGTTGAATTACTGTCAATAAGCCCTGAGAGAAGGTAGAGGAGAAAAGGCATCGCATGATGTACATGAGAACTTGCAGATTACGAAAAATCTGTTCTTTCGGTTGTTCGCAGCTCCACATGTTTGTAAAGCGTCGACTCTTTGATCCGCTGCTTGCAGCTCAATCTCTGTCACCGGTGCCCATCTCCTTCCATCTAATGAACTCACAGCGTCGGAGCATCTTAAGTTCGTCTGTCTCTTCTTACATAGTTAATATTAAAAATGTACTAAACAGCGAGACGGAGGAATCAAATTATGCACATAAATATGCTGGCATGGCGGCGGAGGCGGCAGAAGCTGAAGTTAGCAGCAGCCATGCCAGCTCACATTTGCAAATCCCCCATCAATCTGTCATTAAACATGTTATCAGATGATGAGGAGTGCAGTTTGCTTGCATTTGCGGGCTCTCGTCTGTTGTGGATCAGACGCAGTAGCATCTTCTATCAGTTGCCAACTCCCATTGTGGCCTCCAATAAATAAAACAAAAAAACTCTATTATTGTTAATGATTGGCCTCTGCATTCTCTTTCCTTAACCCTCCTTCCCCACTCTATACATTGATGAATGTCACACATCAGGAGGCAGACAATTTCTGCAAAACACAGCAGTTCCAGGAAGACACTCGACCTATCTGGATGACTGTGGAGTACTGCGTTCTGTATACTATGCAGCACTGTCCCCCAGAGGGAACAATGAGAATAGTGTATATGGCTTTACTACTACGAGGGGCCAGCTATAATACATCGGTAATAACTTCACATTGGTTTCTGATGCTTCCTCTACTTCATGGATATAAGTATTTGTACCCTCTTTTAAAATGTAGATTCATCCCTTTCAGTCACAACTAGAGATGAGCGAACAGGCTATTTGATGTATTTGATTAGAATCGAATATCACGCAGCAAACGCAGTAAAAATTCGTATCCCCTCCCACCTTCCCTGGCGCTTTTTTTGCACCAATATCTGTGCAGGGGAGGTGAGACAGGAACTACGACAACGTAGGCCTGCCGAAATCAGGTGACCTCCGATTTATAAGAATAGTGGCCGCCATGTTCGTGTCATTTGCGGATTGGAGAGATAGGGACAGAGATCTGCTGAGGGCTACGGAGGGATTAGCTCATGCTAGGCAGGAAATCTGAAGAACAACAACAGCTCTTTTCAGAGCTATACTGCAGGGAGAGGAGTCCATATATGCTCAATCCAGCTTTCCACGGTGTGTACCCCCAAACACCAAAGTGGGATACACAGCACTTCAGTCAGGCTATGTACGCTCAATCTACCTTTCCATGGTGTGTACCCCCAAAAATCTAAGTGGGATACACAGCAATTCAGTCAGGCTATATACACTCAATCCAGTTTTGCACGGTGAGTACCCCCAAACACCAAAGTGGGATACACAGCAATTCAGTCAGGCTATATACGTTCAATCCAGCTTTCCACGGTGTGTGCCCCCAAAAACCTAAGTGGGATACACAGCAATTCAGTCAGGCTATATACGCTCAATCCAGCTTTGCACGGTGTGCACCCCCAAACAACAAAGTGGGATACACAGCAATTCAGTCAGGCTATATACGCTCAATCCAGTTTTGCACGGTGAATACCTCCAAAAACCTAAGTGGGATACACAGCAATTCAGTCAGGCTATATACGCTCAATCCAGTTTTGCACGGTGAGTACCTCCAAACACCAAAGTGGGATACACAGCAATTCAGTCAGGCTATATACGCTCAATCCAGCTTTGCACGGTGTGCACCCCCAAACACCAAAGTGGGATACACAGCAATTCAGTCAGGCTATATACGCTCAATCCAGCTTTGCACGGTGTGTACCCCCAAACACCAAAGTGGGATACACAGCAATTCAGTCAGGCTATATACGCTCAATCCAGCTTTCCATGGTGTGTATCCCAAAATACCTAACTGAGATATTCAGCAATTCAGTCAGGCTATATACGCTCAATCCAGCTTTGCACGGTGTGTACCCCCAAACATCTAAGTGGGATATACAGCAATTTAGTCAGGCTATATACGCTCAATCCAGCTTTCCTCCATGTATACCCCAAAAACCTTAGTAGTATACAGAAAATCTATATATAGTATATATACGCTGAATCCAGCTTTCCTGGTTGTATCCCACTCCCAAATAAAAGTGGTTTAAAGCTAAATATAAAACAATATCTCTGTTTATGGGCTGAAGCTGAATGGTGGGCCTGACACTATACGCTGCTGGGGCAAGTGACAACTCCAAAAGAGGGGTAAAAGAATTAATCCTGGGGGTGGCACTGCTGAATTGGCACTAATGGGCACAAAATAACATCTCTGTTTATGGGCTGAAGCAAAAGAATGGGGCATAAACTTAAAATGCAGGGGCCCCAATCTATCTCTAACTCAAGAGAGCATAGACATGCAGGTTCTATCGTGCAGTTACAAGTAGAAGAGTGGCTCTGCAAGTGACAGTTGGGGTTCATTGTGTACACACTATGCCACCAAAAAGGCTAACTATTGGGCGTACTTGCACCCCCTCGCCAAACTCACCCAAACCTCAGCTGGGGGAAGCCTCCACTCACCCCAAGGGCCACAGGTCCAACTTCCACACCCAATACGTGTAAGGCGCAGAGGAATCGGAGAGGACAGGGCTGCGGTTGGCCAGGTACTCATGCAACATGTGCCTTTACTATTCCCTCCTGCTGACACTAGGCCCCTCAGTGGCAGTAGTTTGGGCAGGGGGGGGGGCATTAACATCTCCCAGACCTTGGAGAGTGTTCCCCTGGTGGTTGTGGACCGGATGGCAGTTGTTAGCCTCTTGGAGGAAATCTCCTCTCTGCCGCCAGTGAGGGTTTACGGAAACATTTCCATCATATTCTGCACCAGTTGCTTGTGGCAATCATTTATGCGATTTTTCCTCTCCCCTACCAGAATGAAGGACAAGATTTTTTCTTATACTGTGGGTCGAGGATTGCAAAAATCCAGTATTGTTTGCTCTCCATGATGTGAACTATGCCTTTGTCTCTTGAAAAGCAACTCAACATGAAGTCAGCCATGTGTGCCAGTGTGTTACCTGGCATGACTTCGCTGCCCCCAACTGGAAGGTCATTCTCCATTTCCTCCATTTTCCACTCCCCCTCACACCATCCGTGCTGAAGCAATGGGATGCACTGAACTTCCCCTGAAGCCTCGTGTGGGACAGTGACATCAAATGCCACTTCATCCCCCTCGGCTTCCTCCGTCAGCCAACGGTGCGAAGATGACAGGAGTGTGCTCTGAATGTTTTCAGCCTAGCAGAGGCTACTTTTCACTGGCTGCACTTTCACCAGTATATCAGGCATAATGGTGTAGGTTTTGCACCAACAAATTAAAAATGTGGGCCATGTGTGGACCATGTTTGAGTCTGGCAAGCTCCAGATCTGCTACCAGGTTCCGGCCATTATCACATACGCAAACATGCCTGGGCCCATGTGCATCGGGGGAAAACCACATTGCCGTCACATCGAGGATGGCATCCCTAACCTCAGGGGAAGTGTGCCAAGCTGATGAGCTTCAGCACGACCTGCTGACGTCTCCACACCCAGTGTTGAAGCACTTACAGGTCGCAGGTGTGGTCAAGGTTGCAGCGGAGGAGTAGGCTTTCAGAGAGGCCCTGACTGGAATTTTGGGCTGGGAGAGGAGATAGGCCACCCCAGTTTGTACCCTGGGCCCATCCTCAACTACATTCACCCACACAGGTGCTTGTCCATTCGTTGGTGGTCAAGTGGATCTTACAGCAAAGCGCGGAACTCAGGGCCTGACTAAAATTAGGTGACACGTGTTGGCGCAAGGCGGAGAAGGCACACCAACAGAGGTAGAAGAAAAAGCAGGAAGGGCACTCACCCGTAGACGAATATTCTTCTAAAAGGCATCCTTTATTAGGGAAAAGCATCAATTAAAAAACAACCATAGGGAGGGAAAAGACAGCATACGTGGCGTGGAAAAAGGCCTTTTTCCACACCACGTATGCTGTCTTTTCCCTCCCTATGGTTGTTTTTTAATTGATACTTTTCCCTAATAAAGGATGCCTTTTAGAAGAATATTCGTCTATGGGTGAGTGCCCTTCCTGCTTTTTCTTCTACTCCGTTTATAGTTTAATGATACTTTTTAGATTTTGAGCACCCCCAGACTTCATCGTTCATATTGGTCGTCTCTCCGTGCAAATATCTACTTTTCTTGTACTTGATCCGTATAAGTGTGTAATCAGCAGTGCCATCCTCATCTTTTTGTTACACCAACAGAGGTAGTGACGGCTACGGGCATCATAGCGAGGTGCTGCAGCTGCCATCAGGTCACGGAAGGCCTGAGTCTCCACTAGCAGGAACGCCAACATCTCCAGGGCCAGCAGTTTTGAAATGAGCCCGTTGAAGGCTTGGGCATGTGAGTGGGTTGCGCTGTACTTCTGCCTGCAATGAAACGCCTGGGAGATGGGGGGTTGCTGGGAAGAAGCGCATGATGGTGCAGGCGAAAGGAGCAGAGGCAGGAAAAGGGGTAGATGAAGGTGAACTCCCCAAAGTGTCAGAGGCAGATGTGGAGGTGTCCAGGCTGGTGGTCTGGACTGCAGCACCAGCTCTGCAACCAGTGGAGGAGGCATAGTGTGCAAAACGCACTCAGTTTGTCCTCCACGCATACGCTGCAAAATCTACACAACATCGAGGGAGGTGGCCAACATGGGCGAGTTTTCAGTGGCTAGTACAGGGAAAATCTGGGGCCTTGCTGGCTCTGGCCTGGCTTCTGTGAAGCAGCTGTCCTGTGCCTCTGGACATGCCTCTGCACAGTATTGTTGGCGGCCATTTTCCCGTGGCCTGTGCGCCTGCACAGTCTGCTCTGCTCAAGGTCCGAGGCCTAGAAGTTACGAGCCTGCGCCAGAAGAAGACATTGAAGATGACGCTGCAGACGAAGAAGGAGGCGTCGCTGAGAGACACTTCTCTGGCAGTGGCGGGGACACCCCCATCGCTGCGAGAGAACTCATTTGCATACCGGTAAAAAACGGTATTTCTAAGGAACGGCGCAGCAGAGACCACATCTAAAGGTAAGAGACGAATAGCCTTTCTAAAGGCTATTCCAACATCTTATCCACAAAAAAAAAGGTTTTAATGGTAGAATCCCTTTAAATCTGGTGTCGGAAGGGAAAGTGGTTTCTGATCTACATCTAAAGTACTGGAGCATGTTGTTTGGACTATTAACACCTGATCAGAACCCTGTAGAGGTAATGTAGAGTCCGATATTAGAGGACCATTACCGGTAGTAGTGGTTGCAGCCAATTCTACACCTTTGCAGTCCTCTAAATAAAAGTTACCCCCAGGACTTGATGCCAAAATGTTATCAATTTCCCAATCACAATCAAGGTCAATGTCTGGGTCCTCAGTCCAATCCACTGCATCAATCCCACACAATGAGACTGATGGTTTTGGAACCACCTTTTTGGGGGCTAACAATTTTAAAGGGGCTAAAACTCTGCTGGTGCAAGGCTCAACTCACCCAAAGGGCAAAAAACTCTGCTGGTGGAAGGCTGAAATCACCTCAAGGGCCTCAATCTCTGCTGGTAGCTCAGCTTAAGGGACTCTAACTTAATTTGGAAGGGCTCACACAGATCAGTGTTGTTTTCCAGCCATCTTATACTGACTGAACATTACAAATGTTTGTACTAAGGTTTGTTCAAAAAGCCTCCCATTGATTTCAATGTGTAGCGCGCGTAAGACGGCACCCATTGAAGTCAATGGGATTCTGTTTTACAGTGCTCACTCTGACATGTGTTTACGTCTTTTCAGACCCCCGAGTATAATGATCGGAGGCCCGGTAGAGGTAACCGAACATTACAAACACTGTTACTTACCTATCCACGCTCCGTACAGGCATCAGGCCTAGTTGTCTGACGACCCTGACGTCACTTGACCGGGACCTGTGTCTCGGATCATGTGACGTCCATACGTCATTAAAGATGGCCGACACCACCGAAGACTGCAACAGAGTCAGGGATTCAGGGATTCAGGTAAGAAACAGTGGTTTTATATGTAGACAAAAAATAGAAAAATTTTTCTGCTCACCTCGTTTGGGGAAAATAATCTTCGGGGTGCACGGCTAGCACTTCACTCCTGTAGTGCTATTCAGTATTTTCGCATGTAGCAAAAGTAGTTAGTCCAGCAACTCTCAGATAAGTAATAAAATTTAACTTTTAATGGAAATCATAAAAATGACCAAAACATGAAAAATACAAATGAAACAGCAAAAGAAAAAAGAAAACCCCCTAAAAAAAAAAAACTCTGATGCGTTTCAGAACAACATATTCCCTCCAATTTCATCGAAATTGGAGGGAATATGTATACCAGCCTGGACCTCCAAGGGATGGACAGAGCATCCACAGCCAAGGGATCGTCCTCCTGGTACAGTGAGCAGAACTTCTCCACCTTGGCGTTGAGTCGAGTTGCCATGAGGTTCACTCCTGGGAGACCCCGTCACAGGATGATCTATTGGAACTCCTCTGGATTGAGGGACTATATCCCTGATACGGTAGAACTTTGACTCAACGAATCCGCTATTAAATTCAGAGAGCCCCTGATGTGAACCGCGGATAAATGGGTCAGAACTTTTTCTGCCCATGTGAAAATCAAACTTGTCTCTCTGAGGCTTACTCAGAGATGAGGACCTGGTTCTTCCTTGCTTGTTCAGATACATTACAGTGGTCATACTGTCTGAAAAGATCTTAACAGCTCTCCCCTTGGGGGGGGGGAACGAGGGGGGAGTGAAGCAATGCCAGGAAAACAGCCTTGAGTTCTTTCCAATTGGATATTGTTCCCACCTCTTGTTTACTTCATCGACCTTGAACAGTCCTGTCGTCCAGATGGGCTCTCCATCCTGAGCGGGTTGCATCGGTTGTTAACAGGATCCAACGAGGCTTAACTGAGGACCTTCCGTCTTTCAGGTGTATCCACCATCTGGAGGAAAGATGGGCACTGGAAGAAAGGCAGATCTTCTGGTCGAAATCCTTTGGAGTTCCAGGCACTCAACACCTCCATCTGGAGAGGATGCAAATGCCATCAAGCCCAAGGGATGGCCGAGGATGACATCAGTCCGAGGACTCTCATCAGAGTGTATCCACTCTGATGGATACACACTGTGTCATGAATAGAAAACTGGGTGGCAGCTATTATTCTTAGCTTTCTTGGAACATCCAAAGAGAGCTGCAGAATTCTGAGTCTAGGAGGAACCCCAGGATCTTTCTCTGGGTGGCACAACCTCTGATTTCTCCCAACTTATTAGCCGTCCCAAACTGCCGAAGGAAGGATACGGCCATTTGAATATATTGCAGAAGAACTGGTATGGAATGGGCTTTTATGAACCAGTCATTGAGGTAGGAAACAACAAACAGGCCTCGACGCCTGAGGCAGCAGCAACTGGATCCACCACCTTAGGTGAACATGTGGGGGGCGGAAGAGATGCTGAACGGCATACTGGTAATGCTCGCTGTGACCGGAAAAAACTTGGATGGCAATTCTGAGGAATTTCCTGTGTGGCAGATAAATAGGTACATGCATGGCGTCCTTCAAATCCAGGGTAACCCCGGCAACACCTTTCTTGGAAAAAAGAAGTCACAGAACTTGCTGCTTCCATTGTAAACACTCTTTTTTAACCGGTTTAGGTACCTTTGGTCCAAGATTCTCCAACTGGCATCAGTACCGGGAGAGTACAGGAGAGTAGACCATCAAACTTCGCTTCCAGAATGAAACCCCTCCAGAGACCCTCTTTTATGAAGACGCTGATGGAATCTCTAGTTTGAACTGTAGAGCAGCAGGAAGGGATGCAATATAACAAATAATCGCGGGGAGGATGGAGAAACTCTCTATCGTTCCACAACCTGCAAGACCCAAGGTCTTAGATGTATTTTTCGCCACCTAGTGGTGGACAAGGAGGCTTCCCCCTCAACATCCTTGGTCCCTTGACCGGATGGACTTCAGCAGCCTAAAAAACCCTTGTTCATGGGAAAAAAAGGTCTGTTGGCAATGCTGGAGTATTCATCTCCAAAGGAGGTAGTCCACATAGAAAGGCCCTCTGCCCCCTAGTGGTGGACGAGAAACTTCCCCATCAACATCCTTGGTCCCTCGGCCTGATAGACTTCAGCAGCCTAAATAACCCTTGTCCACAGGAAAAAACATGGTCTGCTGGAAATGCTGGAATTTTCATCTCCAGAAGAGGTAGTCTTGTCCGTTACCTGCAGGTCTTCAATAGAAGGTAATGAGAGGAGCGCCTATCAAGGCATTGTTGTACTTCGTTTTTTTTTTTGAAGGCTGGGAGATGGAGTCATGGATGTCCTTTAACATACCTTCCTAGAGAAAGACTCAGTTGGCCTGCCCCCTCAGGACTTTGAAGTCCAGATCCACCATGAACTACTTAACCCAGACTACCGCATCAAGGGTTGAAGGCTCCTCACAATCTGCACCTGCAAGATGCTTTCGCTCATGATGCTCTCCTCAGGAGCAGGTAGAGGGTGATATTTCAGACTACTTTAGATAGGTCGAAACGGGCACAAAAAAAGTATCCTACCATCAATGCCGCAGGTACTCAAGGCAGGTAGCCACCCCAGGAGGCCAGTAGCCAAGTCAGACAGACACCGCAAATGGCTGCCCAGGTAAGATAAGCAGCAGGTAGCCACCCCAGGTGGCAGGTAGCCAACAGTCATGCAGACACCATAGGTGGCAGCAGGCAGGAGCCGACAATCAAATAAGAGGCAGGTAGCCATTAGTCAGGCAGATGGCAGCAGGGAGGTAGCCCAGGTGGTCAAAAAGGCAAGTAGCCACCTCTAGTAGAGTACAAACAGAATTGAACTCTAGACCTGGTGCATTCAAACATAAAAGTCTGAGCCACAGAAAACTCTCTCTCTTTTTTTTTTTTTTTTTTTTAAAGGAAACTTGCTCACTATCAAGAGTAGTCTTGGTGCATCTTCAGCTTACATCACCTGGAGATGTGTGAGTTGCTTGGAAACCAGCAATCCTCAAACTCACTGTCATATGACAGGCTGCTGTTCACATTAGCTGCGATTTAAGACAGTGACAGAAGCCCAGCCCATCAGACGAGCGAGACCACAGAGCTTGATAAGGGAAGAGAAAACTCCCCCACAGCTGCGACTGCAGCACAGGTAAGCGCGCAAGGGCACTGCAAAAAAACAACAGGAAGGAAGTTGACAGACTGCCCATAGCAATAGATATTAGTGCTTTTAGTTTTTGCACTGAACACAGAGGAAAAGCTGGAGAGGACTCTGAAGAACGTCAGTAACAACCTGCGCAAACAGGTAAGACAAAAGACTGCAATATAAACCTATATTTTTCTCTCAAAAAGAAAGAAAAGGAAAAGAAGAAGAAAACTTTAAGATACCTTCTTCCAAATCATACAGGAGCCTCTCTACCCTCTTACTCTACCCTCTTATAGGATGTAGTCATGCATATTCATTTATGTTGATTAAAAAATTTGCCTGTTGTAGGACGGAAGCGAATAACGGTTGTACTTTTGTCAAATACAAGAGTGTAGTAAATTCCAGCAGTCATTTTTGTATTCACTGATGTTCAGCACAAAAGACTATTACTACGAAAATGGTTAGAGAAAATATTTTATTCTGTAAACACAAAGATAACATTTAATTTACTACAAGTCCATTGTCAGTCCTGGCAGCATGTATATACTTTTTTTTTTCTCTACAAACCTGTGTAATGTAATATATATTTACTGTGCATATTATTTGACCTGCATTATTATATATTTCTAGTAATAATAGATAATCTCTTAGAGTAAAGGCAATGTATATATCTACTGAAGTATTTTATAGTGCCCTGTCCATCAAACAGCTTCTTAAAGAATTCAGAAAGTGAAAATAAAAGAGAGCGGGCAAACTGGTAAGAGAGGGAGATGGCAAAAACCCTTTAACTTTTAATTGTGTACAAATTTAAATATCTTTTTTTTTCATGAGAATACCCTTTTAAGGCCCTCCCACTTTCAAGCTAAGAGATTGTCAATTGAACACACTGCTGTATTTGCATAGGGGAAGCAGTGTATTATATTTTACCTGTGGTGCAGGAGCACCACCTATTGACCAACACTGTTACTACACCTGAACAGATTTATAAAGCAACATTACTATAAATCAAAGCTTGTACTTGCTATGCTGCCAGATCAATAAGATGAATAATTCACCCAAAGGGCCAAAAGCTAAAACTCTGCTATTTAATGGCTCAACTCACCCAAAGGGCAAAAACTAAAACTCTGCTGTTTAAAGGCTCAATTCACCCAAAGGGCCAAAAACACTACTGGTGCAAGGCTCAACTCACCAAAAGGGCCAAAAACTTTGCTGGTTAAAGGCTCAACTCACCTCAAGGGCCAAAAACACTGCTGATGCAAGGCTCAATTCACCCAAAGGGCCAACAAATCTCTGCTGGTTAAAGGCTCAACTCACCCAAAGGGCCAAAAACTCTGCTGGTAAAAGGCTCAACTCACCCAAAGGGCCAATAAATCTCTGCTGGTTAAAGGCTCAACTCACCTCAAGGACCAAAAACATTGCTGGTAAAAGGATCAACTCACCCAAAGGGCTAAAAACATTGCTAGTACAAGGCTCAACTCACCCAAAGGGCCAAAAACCAAAACTGTTCTGGTAAAAGGCTCAACTCGCCTCAAGGGCCAAAAACACTGCTGGTTAAAGGCTCAATTCACCCAAACGGCCAACAAATCTCTGCTGGTTAATGGCTCAACTCATCCAAAGGGCCAAAAACTCTGCTGGTTAAAGGCTCAACTCACCCAAAGGGCCAAAAACTATGCTGGTTAAAGGCTCAACTCACCTCAAGGGCCAAAAACACTGCTGATGCAAGGCTCAATTCACCCAAAGGGCCAACAAATCTCTGCTGGTCAAAGGCTCAACTCACCCCAAGGGCCAAAAACTAAAACTCTGCTGGTTAAAGGCTTAACTCACCCAACGGGCCAAAAACTCTACTGGTTAAAGGCTCAACTCACTTCAAGGGCTTAATACTCTGCTGGTACAAGGCTCAACTGACTTTAAGGGCCTAAAACTCTGCTGATACAAGGCTCAACTCATCCCAACGGCCTGAAGCTAAGTTTGGGATGGCTCACCCCAAGGGTCTGAAAAGTAAATTTTTGTATGGCTCAGCTTAAGGGCCTCTAACTTAATTTGGAAGGGCTCACATGAAGTAATTTTTGGAATTTTCACCACATCACACACACACATAAACAATGACAGTTAAGGGTGAGGGCTTTTGGATTTCCCATTGCCTATGCCATCTGTGGTTGTCATGGGCAACATGATTTAAAGGGGTGCATGGTAATGTTTCTTTAGGTTTAAATTTGTGTTTCTGTCCATATTAATGTTGAGGAATGAAGGTTTCCAAGTATTTTTCCACTTTCTTAGAGGTTCTATTGAGTTTGGAAATTGTCTAGTTGTTAGGCTGTGACAGTGGGGTAATCCTGGGACTTGGGCATGTTAGATGCACCCGACATGCTTCCCCTGCTGTCCCAGTTGCATTCCAGAGGTGTTGGAATAATTTCCTGAGGTGTCATAGTGGACTTAGTGACTCTCATTAGTCGAATTGTGGTTTCCCCTGAAACGAGCATTTTTTTCCCCATAGACTATAATGGGATTCGATATTCGGTCAAATATTGAGGGGCTACTCGAAACGAATATCAAATATCGAATATTTCACTACTCGCTCATCTCTAAAAACCAGGAATATCACCAGAATGGCGGCACGGAGAAGATTGCTAAAGGTAGTAGAAGAATAACCTTTCTTAAGGCTATTCCTACGTATTAGTGAGAAAATATGGGATTTTAATGATAGAATCCCTTTAAATAACATGAGGGCTATTCACCACATTCAGCCCAGGAAGAGTACTTCACTAGCTAGTGTCCACTTTAAGGACAAGAACAAATTGGTAAATACTGTACATCCTTTGATTCTTGCTATGTCCCTGAATGAGATGGTGTTTTTATTTTTTAACCTGTTAAGAACACCTGACACCCCATACAACTCGGGCTGTTTCCCGAACACTGGGTGTTACTGGCCTCCTGCTACATTGTGTTTTTTCTGCTATGAGCCACAAATAAAGCATGAAGATGTTTTAGGCTAAGGCCCCACATTGCGGAAACGCAGCTTTTTTTTATAGCAGATTTTGTTGCGGTTTCTTGAGCCAAAGCCAGGAGTGTATTGAGCAGAAGATAGAAGTGTAAGAGCTTCCTATATATTTCCCATTCCTTTTGAAGCCATTCTTGGCTTTGGCTCAAAAAAACGCAACAAAATCTGCAACAAAAAAAAGCTGCGTTTCTACAACATGGAGCCTCAGCCTTATATAATCTTGAGTGCCGCTTCGCTTTTTTCTACCTCACGCATATTTTGATGGACTGTCCTGGGAGACATGAGACAGACCACCTCAGATCCTGTAAACAACTGCAGACCTCCTTATTCAACTAGCCAAAGTTAAGTAATGCCGACCTGCTTTTTTTCTTCCTTGTTGTTTGTTTGTATGTTAATGCTCAGTGATTCTTTTCATATTTTCCCTCCCTGTCTTCCATAATTCATTTTTTTTTTCTGTCCACATAGCTATGTGAGGGCTTATTCTTTGTGTCAAGAATTGTTCTTTCATTTCCCACCATGTTGGGGTACTTATAGTGTTTTGATTAGCTTATATTTTCAGTTTTGGGTGGTTCATGTGAAATAACACACAATTTTATCATTATTTTTAGCATTTTGTTTTTACAGTGTTCATTCTGCATTAAAATTGACATGGTAGTTTTGTCTGGCGGGTCATTACGATTACGGTGATACCACATTTATATTGGTTTTTATTACATTTTAATGCTTTTACATATAAAATGTCACATTTTGAAAATGAACAATTTCCTGTATTGTGTATAACTTTTTACTGTACTGTTGACGGGGAAATATCAGAGCTCCTTATTTGTGGGTAAGTTGTACTTTCTATTGGTACCAATGTTTGGTTTGTCTGACTTTTTGATCACTTTTTATTGTTATTTTTTGAGGAAAGCAAAGTGATCAAAATACGTTAATTTGAGCTTTACAGTATTTTTTTTTTTTTTGGGAACTTTACACCTCTGGGGAAACCTAACATGTTTATTTGTTTTATTTTATTCAAATATACATTTTTAACTTTTTATTGTTTGTTCATTTATTAGTGTGTAAACTATGTGTGGGGACTTGGAGCTGGGATCTCAGATCCCCTGTGCAATGTCCTGCAATACATAATATTGATCATTATTGATCACTGCATCCAGGGGATTAATCTGCCAGAGTCGGAGTATCCAGTAACACACAGGTGGCCCTCAAAGTCCACGACCAATCGGGTAGCAGAGGAGTGGGGTAAGGCGCGCACAAACCAGCTGGACATAAATTCTTCCAGAATCTTTATTGACAAGGCAATAATCAGCAAAATCAGCTCCAAAAAACCTTTCCCATTGCTAGCCACGACTGGATGCCGGTGCAGTGCACACAGAATTTTCCGGCATCCAGTCGCAGCATACTGCTCCGGATTATGCCCAAATGAATGGTCCTAGTCAGGAGGGAGTGTCGTGTCACGGATTCCGCGGCTCAATCAGCTCCAGAATCCGCATCAAGAAAGGGCATGTTGCTTCTTTTTTCCACCAGCGTGAACAAACCAATTGAATTCAGTGGTAGGCGACTTTTTGAACCAGATTTTGACACGGACTCCATGTCAAACTCCAGACCAAAAACCTCTGTGAGAACCCAGCTTTAAATTTCACCCAACAAATGTTCACTTTTTAGAGTGCAGAGGAAGAGAAGACAAGTGGAGCTGAGCATTATTCAGAAGCACCCAGATACAAGAACAAGGGTACCCTGTGTATTAAGGAGAGTACAGAGACTGTTACTGAATCTAATTGTTCCTGTCCTCATTTAGAGCTTCACAGGCAACCTTTATAATATGTATATCCTGCCTTAGTGCTAGTTCACACGGAGTAAAATGGCCAGGATTTTGACGTAGGAATCCGCGTCAGAATCTGGACCAAAATGTGCCTGCCATGACTAGCCGCAACTGTCGCGACTTCCAACAGTCACGGCTTTCCTCTCCGGATTAGGCCCAAATGAATGGGCCTAGTTGGGATGGAGGTGTCGCGAGGCGGATGTCCGCACTTGAATCAGCCGCCTGAAGAAAGGGCAGCTTGCTTCTTTTCTCGCTCATAGGAAAGGGAAATGATCATCTCCCACTGATTTCAATGGGAGGTGTTTTTTTTTAGCTGGATTCTGACGCACATTCTGTGTCAAAATCCGGCCCATTTGACTCCGTGTGAACTAGCCCTTAGATGCCACTATTATGGATAAGCCAGCACCTCTATAGAGAGGGCGGCGGGGAATCCTGCTGGCATGTAGAGCCATATAATATGGACTGTGCATGCGCAAACCATATAATTCTGTGTGGGGCTACCGGCATATTATAATGTGCAAGCTCCACTATGGAGCATTATACTGTGCAGGGGCCACCGTGGAGCACTATTCTGTTTATGTATGTATGTGTGCATAAATATATATATATATATATATATATATATATATATATATATATATATATATATATTAATATTACAGAAATGCCAAAAAAGGTAGAAGCTTTCTTTGTGTGACTGTAGTGATAATATACAGAGGCAATTACAAAATTACAGCCAAAGACTAAGGTTATGGAGTGAGTGAGAACTAGGAGTCTAAAGATGGCTGCTGAGGGAGTAGTGGGCAGGCTAGCTAAGGAAGAGGGGAAAGATGCCTGTATATGTTAGTGTGATGAGCCCCCCTCCTCCTCTCTCACTACGTTACAAAACCCTCCGTCTCACTAAACCTAGCCCCTCCCACCCTCACTGACTAGTGATCCTGCCCATTACTAGCCCCTCCCACTCTCCCCGTCTCCCTAGCGAACTTATTCCACCCACTGCTAGAAGACAGGAAGAGGGGGAGGACCCGTTCCCTGGACACAGGAAGGCTGGTAAGTATTGCAGGGGATAGGGGAGGGGAAGAGTGACGTTTCGTTTTGGAAACAGTGAAACGGAACGTCACCGGATTATCAGAAAGTGTTGTGTGACCGCTCCAGGGATATGGGTAATTATACATTTTTTTAATTGAAGTAATTTAGAAGTTAGGTGGGGGGAGGGAGTTTAGCTTAGGAGATAATTATCAGTTTATTCTGGACAACCCCTTTAAATTTATTCAATTTTTCTTCTGTTAAAGTGAAGTTACCCAATAAGTGTGAGAAAACCACTAAACTAAACTAATGTACCTTTTGGAGATTGTAGATATTGCTATTACCACCTAAAGTGACAGCAACTACCAAGATTGTTGTGCCTCCTTGTAAGGGAAGGTTTATAGCTGGGGCCAGACTAAAATGACAAATAGGAGTCAGAGAGTCCTCATTCTGTCGAATGAAGGGAATACCCCTTTAATGAATAACTAGAGTCCTAAGAATCCCTACCCCTGCATGTCCCTGAACAGCTGGAATCTAAATCCTGTATAACCCTAGGGTTGGGTATTAGAGCTTGGATTATACTACCAGTGAATCTCCTGCTGCAAACATATCTCTATTGACTTCTTTGATCCTTTTCAAAGACAGGTAACCCCAGAGATTTCAGCCTGGATCTGCCAGTTGTCTTAAGTAAAGCTCTGAGTAAATGATGTCTTCTCAAAGATATCTCTAAAGACTCAGGGGAGGGGTGATCCGGATCATGATTCAGCTGTTACAAAGTGTGCAATATTTTGGTATCCCAGTGTCATACATTTTTTTAAAGGGCCAGGTCATCAATTTTATCCTAGCAAATATAAACAGGAAAATCTACAGATTCTTTAGTCAATGCTATAGGGAAGATCAGATCTCTAGACACTTACTACTTACTACAAATTTTGCCTTCAAGAATCCCCGGCAATGGGAAGACTCCACCTAGTGGTTATGTGCAGCTTTTGAACCAATCACACATCCAGTAGAGTTGCTTATTTACTGTGAGATTATTATAGGATTCTCTTATTCAAGTAGTGCAGAAGTTAGTCATTTGATGTGTCAGGTCTGAGATTCAATATCACACTAGCTGTGTGCTCTCTGTCAGGGGAACCGAACAATGGAGAACTGAACTGCTAAAACAGTGGTTACAGATGGACATCAGCAGATCCATTGTCTATAATGGGGTCACAGCTGGGTGTCTACTCTTTCAAAACTAAAAGAAACTATGCAGGACTTTTCTCTCCCCAGATTTTCAGTGGTTTCTGAGATAGACGGTGGGCAACACGGTGGCTCAGTGGTTAGCAATGCAGCCTTGCAGCGCTGAGTCTTAGATTCAAATCCTACCAAGGGCAACATCTGCAAGGAGTTTGTATGTTCTCCCCGTGTTTGTGTGGGTTTCCTCTGGGTACTCCAGTTTCCTCCCACACACCAAAGACATACTGATAGGGAATGTAGATTGTGAGCCCTATATGGGACAGTGACTGACAATATGTATAAAGCGCTGCGGAATATGATGGCGCTATATAAGTAAGCATAATAAATAATAATAGAGCACTAGTGCAGATATGAACCCAGTCATGTGAACTTGCAACACATGACATGGCAAAAAAAAAAATCATTCCCCATACGTCAAACAGCAGCACAATAGATGGGGTATTCCTGCCCCTGCGCGCAATTAGGACAGGTGGAATTTTTGCTCAATCACAAGAACCTCCCCTATAAGAGGTCAGCTGATGTCCCCCCCCCATAAGAGGTCAGCTGAGGTTTTTTTCCACCCCTCCCCCTAGGTTTATGTACTTATCTTGAGCTGGGGGAGTTGGTTTCTGACTCCTTCAGCCTGGCGGTGGGCCGGCAGGCTCTCTTACTTGGGGGCACTTGGCTTGTGGCGTCTCTCGCCGTCCGAATTGCTTCCAGCTTCTATACGCGCGCTACAAGCGCCGCTCTGTCGGGAGGGGGACGCATGCGCACTGCGTCCTCCTCTCTTCTGCCGGCTCCAGCATTTGCCCCTCTTGGGGGGGGAAGACGCTGTTATAATGCAATAACCTGCTGTCTGGGGGGAAAGGAATTCTTCCCCCACTTCTAATGCAGCCAATACTATATAGAAATTAGGAACTAGGAAACCAGGATTATGCTGCCCCTGGTTGGGGGGCAGGGCTTACCTGGTCTCCTTCTGGGTCAGGGTTACTTAAACCCATTATGCCCAGGACTTAATGCTGATCAGGCTCACTGCTTTGTCAGCTCTACAGCTTATTTACCTGGTGTAAAACTCTCTGTGATTTACTAAGATGTCTTCCTCAGCGTCTGCTTCGGGAGAAACGCAGACACCCACCATGCAGGGATTGCAATATTCCTCTGCCGGACGACTACGATTATTCCCGCTGTCGCCAATGCCGAAGCCCGCAGCCTGAAGGCTCCCAGATCCGTGAGGTCATCTCTTGGGTAAAAGAGTATGTGGGGGAATCGATTCGGGAAATGAAGGAGTCCATCTCCCACCTAACCAAAAGACCTCGTTTAGACCCGCCCTCCCGTCCCTTCCCTCTGGATGAGGAATTCCAGATTCTGGATGAAGTGTCCTCGGATGAGGACTCAAATAGCACAGGTACAGGTACGCTAGAGAAAATGCCGAGACTGATGAAGTTAGTCCAGCCGGAGCGAGGCAAAGAAGGGGACCAAAAGGGACCAAGATCATTTAAAGTGGAGTCGGGTATATCTAAGTGTATGGAAACCGAGTGGAAGAGACCAGAAAGATCTTTTCAAATCTCTAAAAGGTTCAGAACTCTCTTCCCGGTAGAGGAGCCCGAGTTTGACCGTTGGGGTCCACCCCCGAAAGTTGATATGGCCGTCTCCAAACTGTCTAAACGCATGGTGGTGCCATCGGAGGATGGCTCAAATGTACAGGACGCGATGGACAGACGCACGGAAGCCACCTGAGTTTGTGAGGGCACACTCTACACGAGCGAGAAAGACATTCGGTCTCTCTAGACCAAATTTGCTCAGCAGCAACTTGGAGCTCACACCTAACCTTTGTAAGGCATTATAGGTTAGATTGCTTCAGCGCGGTGGCGGTGGCCTTTGGACGCTCAGTACTGTTATCAATCTGCCAGGAGATCCCACCCTAGGAGGAATTTTCCTTGCTACCTCCCCATCTATTGTGCTGCTGTTTGATGTATGGGGAATAGAGGATTATGTAGATAATCTGTTTTCCCATAGTCCAAACAGCAGCACAAGGCTCCCTCTCTTCTTTGCTCCCAATCCTTCATTCTCAATGCTTCCTTCTCCTACCATCATCCCTGCTCCCAAGAGCTTACATTTAATGTCCCTATTTCACATATGTGCAACTGTCATAATCCCTGTTCTCTAGAATTTACAGTCTCATATACATAATGTATCAGTGTCATCTTCCCTATCTGCAGGAGCTCACAATCAAGTCTCCATATTTCATATATCATTCCCATCATCCATGTCCCCGAGAGTTGCCAATGTGACCTTATCTTGCACACATTGTGTTACTCTATTCGTTACTGTCCCAAGAGCTCACAATCGAGCCTCACTCTTCCAGACATAATAAAAGTCAGTATGGTTGAGATCTGGATCCTTGTGTACCAGTATAGTATAGTACCAGTATAAGCAGACATGGAGCAGATGCATAGGTTGCTGTTTTGCTGCTGTTTAGCCATGCTTCATTTATTACAGATAACTTAGCAAGATAAGGGAGAGGGGATACGATGCTAAATATAGTAAACGCTTAAAGGACTGCTTCTATAATAATGTAATAAAGTAGAAAGATATAGCTCATATTGGCTCTGTGTTACCTCAATGGCCCCACACCCTCCACTGCATCTCCTATATACTGGGAGCCATTGAGCCGCTCATTCTATGACCGCAGTAATACTTTAATGTGCGCTGCAGATATGGAGACTTCCCGGCTCTGTCACCATGACAATTTCTGCAGTGAAGTCTCGCAGTAATTAGGATACTTGTTTTGTCATGTGTGACGATATGAAAGCAAAGTGTGTGTGTGTGGGGGGGGGACTAATGTGTGCAGAGGAAGGGAGCTGTACAAGATGACCGCACAGTATCTCAAATTTAACCCTTTATTGAACACACAAGTGTCCAACCCTTACCTTCCACAGAGCAATTCAAGTGATATAAGATCTGGCTGTGTAATGCTCTGATATATCCTATGCCCCTATAGATATATTTTATCTGCACTTAATGAAGAGCTTCGAGGTGAAGCTGTAGCTTGAAGTTTTGGGCTGTAATACAAATCTGTACTTTAAAATATGCGGCGCCTCACTTATTTGTCAAATACAATGACCTGAATCTATAGATTATAGAGTAAAGTAACTAGTTTCATAGTAGAACTACATTACTACATTACTACTATCAAGATTCTGATTGAACAAAGCTGTTGTCTTCCAAAAACAGCACCACTCCTTCCCATGGGTTGTATCTGGTATTGCAGCTTTACTCCATATTTACTACACTAGGTTCTTAATTTTAATAGTATTACGGACAATGACTGTAGGAATATATGGTTTTCCTACACTGGCTTTGGATATTCTAATTTTACCCACGTGCTTTTAAGCTTTCTAATTTGGACAAGAGTGTTCTGGTTTATGGCATTTGCTGCTCTCTTAGTCTCTCTTACATCTTACATATCTCTTTATTGTACGTCAGAAATGACTACAGTCCCTATAAATATTACAACCATAGGTCTAGTCTGAAGATTCTAGACGTCATTGCAAAGATTTGCCCCTTCCAATGCAAGTATTAAATTCCGCTACTGTCTACTAAGGGCCCTTTGATTCTCCATTAAGGTTCCACAGCAATAAGATTTCTCTGCACCCCCTATAGCTACTCCACAGAATACAAACCTAAATACATAAGGAACTGTGTCCAGGATCAGAACAGTTAATATCGGCCTGTGTTTCTGGCACATTGTGTCCACAAGTGTCGGCCGCCACATGAAATTCACTTATGTTGAACACATCATAACGGCCAAATCACTTCATTGGGCTCCCTGCCACGGCCCACTCAGTTGGAGGAAAGCTGCAATTCCCATTCTCGTTGAATGCATTGCCTTTTTATTACTCTGAGCACAGTTTGAGGGGTTCAGTATTTTGTTGGTTCTTGGCCGCAGACGACTTGTTATCATCTTGATGATCAGAACATAATAGTTTGGTTTTATTGTGTCCCTGATATTCCGCCATTTAATTCTCGCAGCTTGAGGCGGCTCCAGCTCACACCCCCGCTCTTCATTGTTCATTTTATTACATTTATGATTGTCAGGATCCTCGTGTCAAGGAAGTGGGAGAAGGAAAACCGCACAATTCCAGCAATCAGAGGCCTAACAAGCAGAGCCGCCATTTGACAGAATTATGTATTTTCAGGAGACTTCGTATTACAAAGCTGATGGGGAAAGAAATTACAAGTCTTAATACATTGGCCATTATATCATGGTGGAATTATCACCCCTGTGGTTTTTCATGTTCCAAAATATTTGGCTAGATAAGTCATTCGTATGATGTCACAGTAACTCAGGAGAAAGAAGCCTGGATAGGTATAAAATACACTTAGAACCACAATAGAAAGTTCCAGCATACTAATGAAAATTAGTCTTGGAATTCCAATAGAAAGTATTTGTGGCAGACTCACAATGGCATAATGTAAAGCAGAGACAGTGGCACTACAAACAGTTGAGTAAGGGGGCGTTCACACTTGCGCCCATGTCCGCCCGCCGGGTCTCTGTCCTCTTCCTCGGTGAAACTGCATAGGGGATAGCTTCCTGGCGGTCAGTTTTAAAACCCATTCATTTGAATGGGTTTTAAAAGCAAACCACCAGTGTCTGTATGCAACCGTTTTGTTTTTTTTAGGACGGATACAGAGTCCTGCATGTCCAACTTTGTGTCAGTGTAAAAAAAAATGGTTTCCCCGCGGTGAGGCTGCATACGGACACTGGCGGGTTGATTCAAATGAATGGGTTCAAAAATTGACCGCCAGGAAGGTATTCCCTGTGCAGTTTGTCTGGGGAATAGGACGGAGACCCGGCAGGCGGACACGAGCGCAAGTTTGAGTGTGCCCCAAAAGTAGTGGTTTAGATAGCAAAGAGTATAAATAGTAGAGTTATTGAAGTACAGATTGAAGTTTCACATTTAGTAGTCCCAGAAAGAAACCAACTTCAGTGTCTTGACAGAAGGTGAACAAAATTACTTGAAGCTTTCACCATACAGTTTTTCATCCAGTTTACTCATATTCTCCTGCTGCCATTTAATGTATATATTGGGAAAGTGCTCAGTGGCTAAGTTAAACTGAATAGCATTCGCTCCTTTATAGGAACCCATGTTAAAAAATTATATTTTATGTGCCTAGAGCAATATTACATGCAATGCATAGTTAGATCCTAGGCATAAACTATCAAAATGCTAGCCATCTTACATGGAATGGTCCAAGACTAATGATTGTGGCAAACTTGCAACCATTTCTCCCATATGGAATGGCACTTAAAAGAATGAAGTGGGATAACAATATTTCATCATTGTGAAGATAACCTCCACCAGGAAAACCACCACTAACAAAACTGATATGTTGCAATGTTCAGTTGCTTGTTTCAAATCATGATCTACTGTTTGGATGCATGCTGTCCTTCTGTCTGTATATCTGAGTTATGTTTCTGTCATACTTATAATTCTGTGGATACATTTGTATCTCTGTCTGCCTTGTTTAAGCACTCGTCTTTCTCTTTGTATTCTGAAGCAATATCCTCATCTCTGCCCTGTATTCATTTGTGTACTTATATTCTGTCTCTATGTCAAGTAATGCTTAAGTTAGGTGTCTCAAACACAGGTTCTACAGGCCACATGCAGGCCCTGAAGCTGTTATCTGTGGACCAGAGGCAGGGGTGGGATACAGCCATTTCACTCCAGTTCTGCTGATCCATATGTTAAAAATGATCATTTTACTTCCAACAGCAAAGATCCCATGTGGGGATTAAAGGTGACTACCAGTAAGTATGCTTAGATAATGTCCTTAGAGGTGGCCCAAAGTCAATCCTACGTTTGATAGTGCAGTGGGTGCATAATCCACTGCTGTTACTTTTTTTTCCCTTTACATGTTGAATATTGACGTGTTCTGCTGACATCTCAATGGCTATTGAGTTGCATAATCATGTAAATAGGAACAAATGGTTCGTACCTGTGTTTGGGTTTCCGTTCGAGGATTTAAAAAAGCAGTTACCTGCAGAAACCCGTGGACTCCATAGACTAAAAAGGGATCCACCAGGTTTCCACCTGAAAAGGACAGAAAATGCAGAAAGAAAAGCGCTGCTTGCAGTGCTTGTGGTGTGAACCTATCCTGACCGTGGGTTATTTTATCTACAGATGGGTGAACCTCTGAAATTTGTTTCAGGATCAGACAAAAGATTTGTTTTGGGCTGAACAAGTTTGTCATGAAAGGGAAGTGAAATTATTATTGAAAACCTGCGGTTTCTTAAGACCCCAGAAGTGGAGGCCCAGTAGAGGTGTTAAAAAAACAATTATACATACCCTCCTTCATCTCTTCTGGGCCTCCTCGACGCATTCAACACTCTCTCTCTATGTTCTTTTCTAGTCTCCTGGGTGACTTCATGGGCCAGATGTTGCAAGGAGGCCCAGAAGAGGTAAGGTAAGGTGAGTATAGCTGTTTGTTATTTTTTTACCCTCCCTTGGGCCTACACCTATTACACTCTGAGGTCTAAAGAGACCCTAGAGTATAATAATTTCACTTCATGAGTGGTGAACCTCAAAGTTTCAGATAAAATCTGTCTCAATCGGAACCAGTTTACTCATCCATGCATCTTTACTTGAGCCCATGCTCAAATTTGCCAGTCATGGTACCACTCTGCTTTTTACCATTGTCTGTGAATGACCAGTTGCCTATACATTTCCTAGAAGTTATTTATGGAACTAGTAAGGAGATGGTGATGGTTTCTCCAGTCCATGGCTTCCATAAAAACAAAAAGAATTATTTACTAATTGCTATAAGCTAGATTACCTTATTGGATTTCCTCCGATGTCTATTCATAGGAATGTGGCAATTTTTTCTATAGTCTAGTGTGACTCCAGCATCTCCTCAACATGGCTATAATCTAGAGTGGCTACAGCATCTCCTCAACATGGCTATAGTCTAGTGTCACTACAGCATCTTCTCAACATGGCTATAGTCTATATAGTCTAGTGTGATTCCAGCATCTTTGCAACATGGCTATAGTCTAGTGTGACTACAGCATCTCCTCAACATGGCTATAGTCTAGTGTAATTCCAGCATCTCCTCAACATGGCTATAGTCTAGTGTGACTACAGCATCTCCTCAACATGGCTATAGTTTAGTGTGACTACAGCATCTCCTCAACATGGCTATAGTCTAGTGTAATTCCAGCATCTCCTCAACATGGCTATAGTCTAGTGTGACTACAGCATCTCCTCAACATGGCTATAGTCTAGTGTGACTACAGCATCTCCTCAACATGGCTATAGTCTAGTGTGACTACAGCATCTCCTCGAAATGCAATCAGGACCAGTCATCCAAGTGTATGTACACAGGAAAGACAAAATAAAATCAGTGGATCCGCGCTTACCCTTCCAACGATTTTTATTCAGCATATAGTAGACAACACACAACGCGTTTCGGGACGCAACCTGTCCCTTTCTCAAGTGTCCGTTTCTGTCCTTACATCTCCTCAACATGGCTATAATCTAGAGTGACTACAGCATCTCCTCAACATGGCTATAGTCTAGTGTCACTACAGCATCTTCTCAACATGGCTATAGTCTAGTGTCACTACAGCATCTTCTCAACATGGCTATAGTCTATATAGTCTAGTGTGATTCCAGCATCTTCGCAACATGGCTATAGTCTAGTGTGACTACAGCATCTCCTCAACATGGCTATAGTCTAGTGTGACTACAGCATCTCTTCAACATGGCTATAGTCTAGTGTAATTCCAGCATCTCCTCAACATGGCTATAGTCTAGTGTGACTACAGCATCTCCTCAACATGGCTATAGTCTAGTGTGATTCCAGCATCTTCTCAACATGGCTATAGTCTAGTGTGACTACATCACCTCCTCAACATGGCTATAGTCTAGTGTGATTCCAGCATCTTCTCAACATGGCTATAATCTAGTATGATTCCAGCATCTTCTCATCATGGGTATAGTCTAGTGTGACTACAGCATCTCCTAAAGATTTCCTTTGGCTCCTTCGATGAGTAAATCATGGCTACAATGCCACATGCATCATGTGCAGTGTGGCACTGTTTTTCAAGGAAAGCAGCCATGTTTTTCTAATTCTGAACAACCAATGTAAATTATCATCCCAAAATGTTTTGCCAAGTGTGACTAAAAATTTACCTGTCAAGAGCCAAGGCTCTCTCAAGGCCAATGCATTAGTATTAGTGGAGAAGCAAGGAACAGCATAAGCCAGGAAATAGTTAATGGTTTTCTACTTTACAAAGAAAAGTCAAGACATTCGAGCGATTCTTGATGTTAATGAAGGTGTCACACATTGTCTCCTGAAACTTGTGTCTGGCAATCTTCTTTTTTGCGGATGCCTACACCAGTGACATTTCATCTCACATTCAAAGAGCACTACCTTAATGAAATGCATAATTAACATATTCTAATTGTGCTGAGCGCTGTGATGATTTTGACAGAACTCACTTTCCATGTCTAATTTGATGCTAATTTAATCTGTTTCTCTCCCGCCGACATGACCTTTCTTGATTGAGTTTCACTAAGGAAATTTTTTGATGGATTGATTTATCAGTAAATGCGGAAACAACAATAGCTGGAGAGGAGAACTAGCCCCTTACCATCCCCAGCTCCGAACTTTCTCCCTCTGCAAACTCCTGTCCTTTTACCGCCAAGCTTCAAGCAGTCTTATGAAGAACCTCAGTGTGAAATATCAGTCTCAAGATTCTCCAAACATTTTGAAAAACATTCATGACCTTGGGCACTGTTGCAGTCGTGCATGGGATATTGCTCATGGCTACTCTATGTAAGGACATGTAGAGCCTTCTTATGAAGTGACCTTTAAGAAAGAGTCTTTCAATAAAAAAAATGTATGCAAAAATGTGACTGCCATGTAGTACAAAACAAAAGTACCATGCAAGAAAGGTACATTAAAATTAACATAAAATGCTGCCATGAAATTGCCAAATAAAAGTATTATACAATGAACAGATAAGCAATATGGTGCTGTAATAATACCACTATACAGTTCCTCAAATTTGATGTTATGTCTCAGGTGTTTGACAATCTTGAGGAAGAAAAACTGAAAAGGGGAGACATTGGTGGTAAAATTTGCTACATGAAATGACGTAATAAATTAGACAAACCAAAGCTGCCTGGAAATGGTTCATCAGGAGTATGCCCTGAATATACAGATATGATGGTTGTTACAGTGGCTCACAGATTCATAAACATTAGAGATGAGCGAGTAATTAAATATTCGATATTTGTTTCGAGTAGAACCTCAATATTCGACTACTCGATTGAATATCGAATCCCATTATAGTCTATGGGAAAAAATGCTTGTTTCAGGGGAAACCATTATTCGACTAAAGGAGAGTCATCAAGTCCACGAGTAGCAGGAGGAGAGTGTTTAGAAGGAGCGCTGTGCAGTTAAAGCGCATGGACCTCATAGACTATAACGGGTCCGTGCGCTGCACAGCGCTTGCAGTTGCGCTGATATTCCATTCGGGGGGGACTTCATGCGGACTCCTTCCGAACAGGAGGCAAGCGCTAATGTGAACTTACTAGAGATGAGCGAACAGTGTTCTATCGAACACATGTTCGATCGGATATCAGGGTGTTCGCCATGTTCGAATCGAATCGAACACCACGTGGTAAAGTGCGCCAAAATTCGATTCCCCTCCCACCTTCCCTGGCGCCTTTTTTGCACCAATAACAGCGCAGGGGAGGTGGGACAGGAACTACGACACTGGGGGCATTGAAAAAAATTGGAAAAAGTCATTGGCTGCCGAAATCAGGTGACCTCCATTTTAGACGAATAGTGGATTTCAAATCCGGGTCATATGAGAATGTGAACTTTGTGACTATGAGACAGGGATAGCTGTACAGGCAGGGATAGCTAGGGATAACCTTTATTTAGGGGGGAATGTTATTAAAAATAACTTTTTGGGGCTCTATCGGGTGTGTAATTGTGATTTTTGTGAGATAAACTTTTTCCCATAGGGATGCATTGGCCAGCGCTGATTGGCCGAATTCCGTACTCTGGCCAATCAGTGCTGGCCAATGCATTCTATTAGCTTGATGAAGCAGAGTGTGCACAAGGGTTCAAGCGCACCCTCGGCTCTGATGTAGCAGAGCCGAGGCTGCACAAGGGTTCAAGCGCACCCTCGGCTCTGATGTAGGAGAGCCGAGGGTGCACTTGAACCCTTGTGCACCCTCAGCTCTGCTACATCAGAGCCGAGGGTGCGCTTGAACCCTTGTGCACACTCTGCTTCATCAAGCTAATAGAATGCATTGGCCAGCGCTGATTGGCCAGAGTACGGAACTCGACCAATCAGCGCTGGCTCTGCTGGAGGAGGCGGAGTCTAAGATCGCTCCACACCAGTCTCCATTCAGGTCCGACCTTAGACTCCGCCTCCTCCGGCAGAGCCAGCGCTGATTGGCCGAATTCCGTACTCTGGCCAATCAGCACTGGCTAATGCATTGTATTGGCTTGATGAAGCAGTGCTGAATGTGTGTGCTTAGCACACACATTCAGCTCTACTTCATCGGGCTAATAGAATGCATTGGCCAGCGCTGATTGGCCGAATTCCGTACTCTGGCCAATCAGCACTGGCTAATGCATTGTATTGGCTTGATGAAGCAGTGCTGAATGTGTGTGCTTAGCACACACATTCAGCTCTACTTCATCGGGCTAATAGAATGCATTGGCCAGCGCTGATTGGCCGAATTCCGTACTCTGGCCAATCAGCACTGGCTAATGCATTGTATTGGCTTGATGAAGCAGTGCTGAATGTGTGTGCTTAGCACACACATTCAGCTCTACTTCATCGGGCTAATAGAATGCATTGGCCAATCAGCGCTGGCCAATGCATTCTATTAGCGTGAACTGAGTTTGCACAGGGGTTCTAGTGCACCCTCGGCTCTGCTACATCAGATTGCTACATCTGATGTAGCAGTGCCGAGTGTGCATCAGATGTGTAGTTGAGCAAAACTGACTCAGCACTGCTAAGTCTGCATTCGCATAGGAATGCATTGGCCAGCCTTCGGCCAATCAGCGCTGGCTCTGCCGGAGGAGGCGGAGTCTAAGGTCGGACCTGAATGGAGACTGGTGTGGAGCGATCTTAGACTCCGCCTCCTCCAGCAGAGCCAGCGCTGATTGGCCGAATTCCGTACTCTGGCCAATCAGCACTGGCTAATGCATTGTATTGGCTTGATGAAGCAGTGCTGAATGTGTGTGCTTAGCACACACATTCAGCTCTACTTCATCGGGCTAATAGAATGCATTGGCCAATCAGCGCTGGCCAATGCATTCTATTAGCGTGAACTGAGTTTGCACAGGGGTTCTAGTGCACCCTCGGCTCTGCTACATCAGATTGCTACATCTGATGTAGCAGTGCCGAGTGTGCATCAGATGTGTAGTTGAGCAAAACTGACTCAGCACTGCTAAGTCTGCATTCGCATAGGAATGCATTGGCCAGCCTTCGGCCAATCAGCGCTGGCTCTGCCGGAGGAGGCGGAGTCTAAGGTCGGACCTGAATGGAGACTGGTGTGGAGCTATCTTAGACTCCGCCTCCTCCAGCAGAGCCAGCGCTGATTGGTCGAGTTCCGTACTCTGGCCAATCAGCACTGGCCAATGCATTTCTATGGGGAAAAGTTAGCTTGCGAAAATCGCAAACTGACAGGGATTTCCATGAAATAAAGTGACTTTTATGCCCCCAGACATGCTTCCGCTGCTGTCCCAGTGTCATTCCAGGGTGTTGGTATCATTTCCTGGGGTGTCATAGTGGACTTGGTGACCCTCCAGACACGAATTTGGGTTTCCCCCTTAACGAGTTTATGTTCCCCATAGACTATAATGGGGTTCGAAACCCATTCGAACACTCGAACAGTGAGCGGCTGTTCGAATCGAATTTCGAACCTCGAACATTTTAGTGTTCGCTCATCTCTAGAACTTACTCATCCTGCAGAACCAGCATTGATTGGCCGAATTATATACAGTGTATAGCATTCAGCCAATCAACGCTGGTTCTGTAGCAGGCTCTTCTTTGCTAGTCGGGAGAGCTGGGAGCTTGCAGTTTTGCGGGAGCTGACTTTTTCTAATAGGAATGCATTGACCAGCGTTGATTGGCCGAATGCTATACAGTGTACAGCATTCGGTCATTCAACGCTGGTTCTGCCGGAGGCTTGTCTATGAGGAGGCGGAGTCTAAGATTGGACCACAATGAAGATTCGGCCAATCAATGCTGGTTCTAAGTCGAATCTTTACTGTGAATAGGAGTAGTATTCGAATGAGTACGAGTATTTCGAATACGGTAGTATTCTATCGAATACCTACTCGATCGAATACTACTCACTCATCTCTAATAAACATTCATACAAGTACAAGTATTTTCTATCTTGAATAATGTTTTTTAATGATTCCATTGATTTTTAACTTTTTAACTTTTTTTACATTTCCGACTTTTTAAGTACGTATCGAATTTCATCTTATTAAATATTAAATCATCTGAAGGAAATATATAATATTCATAAAAAACACAAAGGAATAAAAACAAATAGAAATGTTGAATCTTCAATATTTTCTGGCAAAAAATGAGTTTATAAGAACAGTATAAAACTTAAAAAGTCAATTTGATTGGTTTTACCACGAATATAATATAAACACAAATTCATTGTGAATCTGTTTGACCCTGTTAGCTTGTGGCAGCAATGCAGAGTGTATGGTATTACACAGCAATGGTACTGCACACTCTCGTATTATGTGGTGTCTAGTGGTAGGATTCTCTAATCCAGTGTACACCGTTTGAAAAACCATGGCACACATTGATGTTTTATGCACATTTCCAACTTATAGCTACTGCAAATTTGTGTATATCTTAGGCCTGGTTCACATCTGCTCTTGGGTTTCCATTCTGCATAAAAAAGTCTTACCTTTATAGTCTATGTGGTTTGTATGGTTTCCACCTTGCAGCGCTTTTCTCTTTGTATTTTTCATGCGGAGTGAGGAAAGGAATCCCCAAACATGCTGCTTGTGCTGGTGTGAACCCAGCATGAATAGTGTGAATTAATACAATAAATTAACAAAATATTTAGTGTTCGGAATAATGATAGTCGGTGTTTTGGCCTTGTCCCAGAAGAAAAAGGGTCTGGAACAAGACCAAAAATTCCATAAACTTTGGTAATTCACCTATAGAAATTTTTTAATTAATTTCTTTGTACTACTATTTTTCTTGATTATTGCTGTTTCACTAAATGAACACTAATATTGATTGATTGATATTAGAATATTTTGACAGCCATTTTCTTAAAGAATATTGGGTGCATAAGATGCTTGTATTTATCTTGTAATCAGTCTTCTATGTTTCAGTCTGTAAGATATGCCATGTAAACATAGCCTTATGGAGATAGCTAACTTGGTTCTACAATGGTCTGGTCTCCCAGGACATCCCTCAGCCAACCAGGTAAGACATAAAGCTACTCTTCAGCCTCCATAAGGTTCCTATTATGTACGTATATAAACACGATATTCTTATGATGATTTATCAAAAAATAGAGAAAATAAATAAATAAGTAAAAAAAAAATGTAATAAAATATCCTAATACATATTAAATAAACTATAACGCTATGAGCCGCCTGATGCCTAACTTGCTCAATCTTCTTCAGTTCCGCTTTAGGAGAAGTCTGTTAACTTGTTTTTTAAGAATTTTGCGACAAATTAGTTTTTCGCGGCATGTTTAAAATTGGGAAACTGCCAATTTGGATTAACATGGTTTTCCCATCTCAGTCTTTCATCAGTCTGTCTACAGTGTCTGCTTCTCACTTCGTATATTTGTCTCCCCCCTCCTCCCTTTGGCTGAAAAAGACACAGAACACTTACACAGATCAGATAATATGCAGATTATTGTACAGAATGGACACAGTGTTATCTGTGTGTTTACATAGAGAGATAATTGGCTTTATCAGCCGTCTTCAAAGAGCAGTTTAATATAGTATATGAGCATAAATTCATAACAGTCGCGAAACCATGTCATTTACCAGGCTAAAAAGTAGCTTATGTGTTAATCCAGGTTACAAACTATGTGCCAAATTGTACAATTCCTTTCACATTTATTTCCACATAAAAATACTGAGCCTTTGCTCATCATCCCTATTGGTTTTAGATCTGCATCACTATCTTAGGAGACCAGAGTGTTATCAGCATCTAGCATTCTCCCATTAATATATTTCTGTTGACCAGCCAAACCTGCTTCATAAATATGACTGTACAACCATTTTATCTCATACTCAATGAGAAATGATGGCTGTACACATCTACATATTGTACCATTCAATCATAGTATTGATAGACTTTCTTGCTGTGTTTGTGAGTATTTCCATTACAGAAAAGACAAGTTCTTAAGGGAGTTGTCTGGGATAAATTGATCTTTCTAATCTAAGCTAAATGCCACCATCCACCCCTCACCCCAGTCTACCTTCTAAATTACTTAGTGTACCAAAATCTATATTTACCTAGATTGCCTGGACAGTCATGTGACCACCCTAGGCACATTTTCCGATTTTCCGGTAATGTGCCATTTTCCCTTCCATGCTGTACTCCTCCTGTCACATTTTTAATTTTTTGTACATGACGCAACCACATCACGTTGCTGTGATTCCACAGCAGAAATCAAAACTTTGCTGTAGATTTGCTTTTGCAACTGC
Source organism: Leptodactylus fuscus (assembly GCF_031893055.1). Classification (NCBI taxonomy): domain Eukaryota; kingdom Metazoa; phylum Chordata; class Amphibia; order Anura; family Leptodactylidae; genus Leptodactylus; species Leptodactylus fuscus. The sequence continues at coordinate 96,683,323 of NC_134270.1, forward strand.
CATGAATCCGCACATTCATTGGTTCTAATCCAGATGAGGCAACCCACTGTAGTTTCGGCAAGAAGTGATGTGTTTTTTTCCACAATGTGATTTTCACACCTCCAGGATTAGCTTCTGTAAAAGTTCCTTCAAGTAACGGAAGGCAGACTTTCAATGGCTTCCGTGTAAATATATAGTAAAATCTGCATTAAAAATCTAAATTCTACTCCTGAAGCACCTAAGTACCTAAGTATTCATAAACTTTGCATAAATCAACATCCACATCATAGATTACAAATCTCTGCACAATCTTTGCCTACATTACAGAATATAATTTTAGATAATTTTAAATCAATTCTGCCTCATGAAAACTGAAATTGTTGAATTATAAAGGAATCCATAGTTTATGTGGATAAAAATATATCACATAAAACAAAAAAAAGAAATAAAAAATCACACCCCTTTCCCCAATAGAATTCAGATCTGAACCCTTATTAAAATGTAGCTCAAATAAGATGGATTCCCTGTAAAAGTTCCCGGAAGAAAAAATATTCCCAGAAAAAGACTTTTGAAGAGCAGAAAGTCAAGTAAATGCTCCAAAATGAGTCCAAATCAATTCTCCGTTTTCTGGTTTTCAGATTTTGTCTCCATCCTCACTTCCACACTAAATTCTTCCTTGGTGACATCATTTTTTTCCCTTCCAAGCAGAATTTCCAAGTGAAGAGACACAGAATCGCCCAAAATCTTAGGAGGGATTTCTTAGGTTCAATACGGAAGATAGCTGTCAAAGAATCTTCCCTGTTAAATATTAGGAATAGTATTATGCTCCTGGTGGGCACCGTCAGGTCCAGCGAGTTGAGGATTGCAGAACTCTGAGGGCTGATGTCACTTTCTACTGAGAATGTATACATTTGCCCTATAAGCCCCATGTACTGGGATTCAGCGATCATGCTATACTTGAGTTTGGGGTTGCAAGAAGAAGAAGACCTGAGAAGACACAGACTTCAAGGCTCGACTTTAGCAGGGCAGACTTCAAGAGCCTGAAGGCAAGGGTTAGCAGAATTCCATGGTGCAAAATTCTTAAGCACAAAAATGCACATGAAGGTTGGGAAATCTTCCGTAGGGAAATCATTAAAGCACAGGAACTAACAATACCTAGAAGGAAGAAAAATGGGAAGCACCTAAAAATATCAGGATGGATGACCAAAAAATTACATAACCTGCTAAAAAGGAAAAAGGAAACATACAAAAAGTGGAAGATGGGAACTATACCTAAGGAAGAGTACACAGCAGTCTGCAGACTCTGCAAGACAAACATCAAAGGAGCTAAGGCTGAACACGAATTGAAGCTTGCAAAAGAGGCAAAGAGTAAGGTAAAAGGATTTTGGGGATATGTTAAAAGCAAAAGAAAAGTGAAGGAGACCATTGGAGTCCTGAAGAATGACAAAGGAGAAACAGTTAACATGGTGGAACAGCAGGTGGAGCTACTAAATTCATATTTTGTATCCGTCTTCTCCCAAGAAACTAATGGAAATATCGACATTAATGGTGATGGAGATGAGGGGAAGGAGGACTCCAAGCTGACTATAAGCGAAGGTCTGGTAAGAGAGCACTTAGCCAAGTTACAGGAACCAAGTCCCCAGGACCAGATGATTTACACCCTAGAGTCCTGAAAGAGATAGCAGAGGAAATAACAGAACCCCTTGCTATAATCTTCGGTAAGTCATGGGAAACAGGAGTGGTCCCTTTAGATTGGAAAAGGGCAAATGTTGTCCCCATCTACAAAAAGGGGAAAAGGGACGATCCAGGAAATTACAGGCCGGTAAATCTGACCTCGATAGCAGGAAAAATCTTTGAGCAAATTGTCAAGGAACATTTACTTCGGTACCTGGATGGGAAGGCATTAATTAACCAGAGCCAGCACGGCTTTATGACCAATAAATCTTGTCAGACTAACCTGATTTCCTTCTACAACAAAATCACTGAATGGTTGGACCAAGGGAATGCCGTGGACATAGTATATCTTGACTTCAGTAAGGCATTTGATAAAGTATCACATAACCTTCTTATTGAAAAAATGATTAAGTATGGCTTTGACAAAAAATCAGTTAGGTGGATTCACAACTGGCTTAATGATCGGGCACAACGAGTAATACTAAATGGCTACACATCGAACTGGAAGAAAGTCAAAAGCGGGGTGCCGCAGGGCTCTGTTCTGGGCCCAGTACTTTTTAATTTCTTTATAAATGATCTGGACGATGGAATTATTGGGGAACTCATACAATTTGCAGATGATACGAAGATAGGAGGAATAGCCAACACTAGAGAGGAGAGAGAGTGTATTCAAAAGGACTTAGACACACTGGAACAATGGGCTGAGGCGAACAAAATGGTATTTAACAGGGACAAATGCAAAGTTCTACATCTGGGTAACAGAAATGTAAAAAACATATATAGTATGGGAGGAATAGAACTAAGTGATAGCATAGGGGAAAAGGACTTGAGCATAATAGTAGATCACAAATTCAATATGAGCCAACAGTGCGGTGCTGCTGCAAAAAAGGCTAATAAAATTCTGGGATGTATTAAGACAAGCATTGAATCTAGATCAAGAGAGGTCATTATTCCGCTGTACTCTTCCCTGGTCAGACCACACCTGGAATACTGTGTACAGTTCTGGGCTCCTCAATTCAAGAAAGACATCGATATATTGGAGCAAGTCCAGAGAAGAGCAACCAAAATGGTGGAAGGTCTGCAAACCATGTCCTATGAGGAGCGGCTAAAAGAACTGGGACTGTTTAGTTTGCAGAAGAGAAGGCTGAGGGGAGATTTAATAGCAGTCTACAAATATCTGAAAGGTAGTCACAGTGCAGAGGGATCTACCCTATTCTCATTAGCACAAGGAAGTACAAGAAGCAATGGGATGAAACTAAAGGGAAAGAGATACAGATTAGACATTAGGAAAAACTTTCTGACAGTGAGGGTAGTGAGAGAGTGGAATAGGCTGCCACGGGAGGTGGTGGGCGCTCCATCAATGGAAATCTTCAAGCGGAATCTGGATAAACATATAGCTGGGATGATTTAGGAAAACCTGCACTCGCAGGGGATTGGACCCGATGGCCCTTGAGGTCCCTTCCAACTCTACCAAAAAAGAAAAGAAAAAAGTTATTGCCATAACTCTCAACTTTGCTGCTCCTTGCAAGATTGCGCCTCAGGGCTCGTTCACATCTGCGCCCAGGTGTCCATTATGCAGGTTTCCGTTTCCTGCATAAAACAGAGGCAGGATACGGAAACCTGCAGGAGTCTTTCTCACCCATTCATTTGAATGGGTGAGAAAGCTGTCCGGCCATGAGCGGTGGTGAGCGTTTTATGCTCTCCGCCGCGAACCCGGGTTTTTTTTAATCCGGACACAGAGTCGGACATGCAGTACTCTGTGTCCGAATTTAAAAAAAAAAACGGTTTCGCGGCGGAGAGCATAAATCGCTCACCGCCGCTCACGGCCGGACCCAGTCTGTGGTTTCCGTCTTCTTGCATACAGAAGACGGAAACCACAGAACGGAGACCAGAATGCACTTGTCAAAAATAACTTGAAAGGAGTAGGGCTAGTACTATTATACCGTATATACTCAAGTATAAGCCAAATTTTTCAGCACAGTTTTTGTGCTGAAAAAGCCCCCCTCGGCTTATACTTGAGTCAAGCAAAAAAAAAAAAAAAAAAACTTATTTTATTTAATTTTTTTTTTTTTTTTTTGGGGGGGGGGGGGTCTATGACCAGCCGCAATAGTAATGTATAGAATCTCCCATTAAATAGTAAAAAAAACGGCTTTATAAAAATTAAATAAAAGTTCTAAATCACTCCCTTCCCTAGAATACATATAAAAGTAGAAAATGACTGTGAAACACATACACATTAGGTATCCCTGTGTCTGAGAGTGCCCTGTCTACTGAATATAGGGGATCTGCAGTGCTCCTGTTCCATCGGGAAGGGGTTAATAGGAGCACTGCAGATCCCCTATATTCAGCCAGGCTGAATTCCAAGTGGGGGAAGAAAAAACCCAGTCCTCAAGCTCAGGGAAGGGGCAGACAGACAGACAACCAAAACACCCCCTCCCCTTCCCCAGCACCCAGCATCTACTGCACCCAAAAACTCCGACCATTTTAATTTTTAAAATTTTCCAGTAGCTGCTGCATTTCCCGCCTCGGCTTATACTTGAGTCAATAAGTTTTCCCAGTTTTTTGTGGTAAAATTAGGGGGCTCGGCTTATATTTGGGTCGGCTTATACTCGAGTATATACAAAGTCAGCTGTATCTTCTCAAAATGAGGCCCTTGAGAGATAATGATTAGCAACCTCTGCATTAACGTTCATTATCACATTCCTTAAAGTCTAACAAAGGGCCTCCTTGACTTAAGCAGAAAAATCAGTTTATACGTGAAAGAGCACAAGATGGCTGCCAAAATACAAAGATGGAGGACTTAACTCTAACAAGTGTTGCTGGGAAGTTTGTACACAGATTCTAAAAATAAGTATTGCAGTGAGGAATGTTATTATAGGCTAAGAAATCATGGTGATTCAAGATACAAGGCCCTGGCATAAAGAGTATGTAGGCCCAGTTAGTAGTCACTGACTTATTACCATTCCTATGGTTGGCCCCATATTGAACAGTTAGATAATTTGCCTGTTGATCTGGCATTAAGTGAATTTTCTGGATTTAGGACACTTGAAGCATTGCACTGTAGCTATCACAGCTCGGCTATAAAGACTGTGTGGCCAGGTATGTTTTTTATATACATTCTGTTATTAGAACCATATTTGCATACTCTTGTAGGGTCCCTTTAAGATGGACATAGTATAATGGTTCACAGTACTCCCCCTAAGCTGACAAGATAATTGTAAACAGTGAGCATTGTGCTCTCTGCTTTACAGAAAGATTTTGTCTTCATTTAATTTTCTTTCTACCGTTATGAGCTCTTCACGACAGAGCTGAAGATCGGGGTCATGGGGTGAGGACAGGAAGGCGCGGCGCTATAATTTACCATAAAACGTATCATTAATGTGTTTTACTTTTCTCTTCATTATTCCTTCCAGACACAATGACAAGATCTGGAAGAAGAGGACGAGACTACAGCGCCAATTATTCCACACAAAAAGTTTCACCAAGAATAGAGTCTACATTTATAAGAGATACTGAGCAAGAGATTGCTGTAACTGAATGGCTGTAGAGAGTGTTCACATGGTGGACTGACAGAAGAGACAAATGAGGGAGCCCAAAACCAGTCAGATGCAGTAACTACATTACAAATTCAATTTTAAGAGGTTTAGGAAAGGATCTAGACCCTAGTTTAGGGGATTGGGGGGGATTAGGCAACGAAGGGGGTAATGGAGGAAAGCTAGAGCGTAAAAAATGGGGGTGGATTCAGACGTAATAAAGGATAGTGCAGGGAAGAGAGTCTGGGGACAGTCTGATAGTAGATCAAATTGGAAGCGGCAGCATACTTACTGACAGCTGCTTACCCTGGCGGATTTGGAGGCGTTGATGGTCCTGGTGCAGGCAGCAGCAGTGCAGGGCGGCTGGGTGTTGGAGGAGAGGCTTCTTGCTGCGGAGCGTGAGCTCCCAGGACAGGGTCCTTCTACCCTGGTTCTTTCTCCTGCATTTAGCGGTCTCGGCCGCCAGACTGCTTATCACTGGATTGGGATAGTGGTTCAGAAGCCCCAGACTGGACCGTCCAGCTTCAGGCGCCCAGGACAGCCCTGTTGGGTCTCGCTCAGATGCTGGGAGAAATCCTCGCCAGAGCTTCAGTCATGAGGAGGGAAGCCATGTTGCTCTGTTGTAAGGTTGTGAAGCAATACATCTGTGCATAAATTCACTTTGGTCTGTAAGTGGCAGCATAGTAATAAACTGTCCAAAAATATATGTATTAATACATGAAAATGTAAATATTATTATAGGTAGACAATTTTGATTATAGGTAATTACTGGGACATTTTGGACTCCTACAAGCCTGTCAGAGTTCTGGGATTGCAGTTTTGATGCCTCCCACTGGAGATAAAGAATTGTATCATCACCTACCAGGAAACAGGAACTGTGTAAGCCTGTGCTGTGCTGAGCTGCTGGAGAAGGCTTTGTGCTGGATGGAGGCCTGAGCAGAGCTGATTATAGGAGAAGTCTTGGTACTAGCTGAGGGCTGAGTTTGGGGACACAGTGACCGTGGTGCTAGCTGAGGGCAGAGTCAGGACAGGGGCGGATCCAGGGCCGAGCAGGTGAAAGGGGGAGAACGGCATGACCCTGGGTCAAAGACGGGGGAACATGAAACTGTGGGCAGATGATAAGTTGGTCAAAAATAGCTAACTAGTTAAAAAAAAAAAAAAAAAAAAAAAACACCTCAAAAACGCATTTTTAGGGCTATTTTTTTCAAAAAAATCCTGGGGGGGGGGGGACCCCAGACCCACTGGTAAGTAGGGCCCCGCCAAAGTCAATTGCCCAAGGCCCCGTAAACCCTGGATCCTCCACTGAGTCAGGACACCCCTGAATTTCAGAAGGTAAAGAGACTACATGAAAGAAAGGCCTCAAAGATTTGTCAGTATGGCTTGGCCACATCTACGTAGACCAGGTGGTAGTTATATAAGGGACTATTACGCTGACACCTTATCATTAGAGAAATTTTAATTGGAGAGCTGGAGCAAGGCTTATAACTGTACTTCTAAGGGAAGACAGCATTTTCCTGTGGATTACAAGTTATCCACTGTTTTACAAATAGTATTGTGCAATACTTAGGGTGCACCCCAATGAGGGACCGATACAGGAAAACTGTGATCTTAATGGACTTGTATCTAACACCTGTTTAAGTAACTGTGGGAACTAGAGGTATAGAGCTGGTTTGCTACAATACCATATTATTCCACCATACCATATTCCATATTATTCTCATAATTCTTATTCTTCTCTGTTTATACCTTGTTGCATTTTTTCCCAGATCTCTCTTCATTGCATTACTCAGCAAACATTGTCTTGGGAATTAAAACGCTGTGTGTATCCGTGTGGCATTGTGTACCTGCTGAATCTGTGGGCTCAGCCATTGGCTCTCTTTCACCACATCCTCTTCCTCTCGCAGGACCCATGCGGTAGTATCCCGTGCTTCGGCCAGGAAACGTGCCCAGCATGTGAAGTCATCAGGTGGGGACTGCTTTGCAGGCAAGCTCCCTGGACCAGTAGCCTGTGTAGCCTCCATGCGCGCTGAAAGTAACATGGCCAGCATTTCCGGTGTGGCTGAGAGGTCAGGAGGTGGGGCTTCGAGCCTGGTCTGGAAGATGCAAGCTGATGATGGTGCCAGAGGCTCTCCTGCTGGGTGGCGGGCACGCGGCTTGAGGAGGGTGGCTGCCCTGGCGCTTGTGGATGGTGCTGGAGGGTCCAGTACTGAAGAGGGCAAGTGCACCCAAGAAGACCAGGAGGACGGGCCACAGGATTCTGGACAGCTGAGGAGCTGAGGTCTATGTCCTTTTCTTCTAACGGGGGCTCTGCAAGTGGTTTAAGGAGGAGCCATGGGGCCGGATGTTGTTAGTGGTGCAGCGTGTGTGGAGGGGTCTGTGTGGGGCTGTTGCAGCAGCTTGTGGTTGAGAGGCTGGAAGTCGCAGGGCCTGCGGCAGCTTGAGTGTGAGTGGGCACGTATAGTGGAAGACCTTCTTGGTCCATAGGGTGGGGGTTCGGCAAGGGCAGTTGAGCTTCTTCCAGGTGGTAGTGATGTCTCAGCAGGTGCTGTGTCTAAGTCTATGGAGAAGGTGAGGGATATCGTGTGGGTGGATGGCCGGGCGAAGGGAGAGGTATATGTCTGCTTTGAGGGCACCCGCAGGCTCATTTGAAGCAGGAAGTGTGCAATAAAATTTGGAAGGGGAGATTTTCTCCTTACTTTCTCTGTGTTGGTCCTGGGGGTTCGGCGGATTGCTTGGTTTTGCTGTGTACGATGGAGCTTGTGGCGGATTTGTTTGGAGTTCCGTTGGCCCCGGATAAAAAGCTCTGGCGTTGGTGATGAAGTTTCTTCGTATTGAACTCAATTCCACCCTCATGGAATTGTGTTTACCAGGGGAGAAGCTGGAGGACTTGTAGGCAACGGCGCATGCGCTTAAGGGGGTTCATAAGGTGCAGCTGCAGGAGGTTCAGTCTCTGTTGGGTAAGAAGAACTTCACCTGTCACAATATGCTGATGGGGCGAGTTTTGTTGTCATCATCTGGCCACACTAATGGCGGGGGTGCAGTCTCCTCATCACTTTGTGTATCTTACGGCAGAAGCAAGGGCGGACCTGGCGGTGTGGGATTCTTCCTTGGTACAGTTTAATTGGCGTTTATTGTGGCTTCCTTCTGTGGTTTCTAGTGTGGCCTTAGATTTGTATACGGGCACGGCTGGGTCTGTTGGTTTTGGGGTGTATTTTTGTGGTTGCTGGTGTGCGGGAGCTTGGCCTGCTGTTTGGGTAGAGGATGGCTTAGTTTAGAATTTGACGTTGTTGAAATGATTTCTGATTTTGGTTGCAGTCGAATTGTGGGGTCAGAAGTTTCTCGACTGGCGGGTCTGTTTTCACTGTGATAATGAGATGGTGGTGTTTGTTATTAATTCACAGGTGGCTAAGTCTCCTCCGGTGGTTTCCGTGTTGCGTCATTTGGTGTTGCAGTGCTTGGAGATGAATGTGTGTGTCTCAGTGAGGCATGTTCCTGGTGTACAGAATTTGGTCGATAGGTTCTGGAAGTTAGTGCCAGAGGCTGTGGAATTGGGCGAGGAATGTCTGGGTCAATTGTGGTCCCTCATGTCTGTACCGCAGGTGGCCTCATCAAACGTTCAGGATTTGGAGGTGCCATCTTTGTAGCACTTGTGCCATGACGGCGTCCATTTGAAGGCGATAGAAATGGATATGTGGATGTTGGGTCTGTGGGATGGCATGGAATGTACTTTGTGTAGTCCTTTGACTTGTAGTCATAAGGTGCCATGCCCATGAGTCTGTGGTTGGTGGGGGGTGAGAGGCTTATCGGTCATTTTATAAGCCCTCACCTGTGGTATGGACAGTCTGGTGGTGAATGTAAAGGTCTGGGGAGTCACTCAGTTGGGCTAGGGTCCCTCTGGGGGATCAGACTTTAGGTCATTCAAGTGGAGAAAGGTTTACCCGAGGTGGGGTTTCTGTGCCTTGGTAGATCACCCATGTTATCTGTATTTGGCATTGCACTGTATTGCACTTTAATATACAGTAGTTGCAATTTGATACATCATTGTTTACTGTAAGTTATGTATTTATGCACCACCCGTTTTATGCTGGTTATTTATTTGATATTTATGCATTAATGTTTTATACTGTGTTAACCTTTTCCCGACATGCGCCGTACTAGTACGGCGCATGTCGGGTGTTTAACTATGGCGGCCGCTTGGGAGTCGGGCGGCCTCCATAGCTGCCGGGTGTCTACTGTGTTACACAGTAGACAGCCAGCGCTAATGCCTCTGATCGGTCCCCGGACCGATCAGAGGCATTAACCCCTCCGGCGCCTCGATCAAAGGCACACTGCCATTTTGCCGGCGATCACCGGCATCTGGAGCAAGCTCCAGGGCCGATGTCACGTTTCCTTGTAAAGGCTCCCAGACGCTCTGCAGCCTCTTTCTTTTGCAGGCTGGTCTATGCAGCCTGCAAAAGAAATGATGATTTTTGCAATGCATTAGCATTGTAATGCATTGCATTAATGATCAGACCCCCTGGGGTTCAAGACCCCCTAGGGGGTCTAATAAATGCAAAAAAATTTTTTTTAAAAAAAAAGTTAAAAAAAATATACATTTTTTAAAAAAGTATAAAAAATTCAAATGACCCCCATTTCCCTAGAACACATATAAAAGTAGTTAAATAATGTGAAACACATACATGTTAGGTATCCTTGTGTCCGAAATCGCCTGGTCTACAAATCTATAAAAAAAAAATTTCTGTACGGTAAACGCCGTAGCAGGAAAAATAGTCAAAAGTGCCAAACCGCCGTTTTTTCTGTTTTGATTCTGATAAATATTAGAATAAAAAGTGATCAAAGCAATAGCATTTCCTCAAAATGGTAGAACTAAAAAGTACACCCGGCCCCGCAAAAAAAGACGCCCTATACATCCCCGTACATGGAAGTATAAAAAAGTTATGGCTGTCAGAATATGGCGACTTTTAGAAAAAAAAATTTTTTAACACAGTTTTGGATTTTTTTAAGGGGTTAAAATGTAGATAAAACCATATAAATTTGGAATCCCTGGAATCATACCGAAACACAGAATACAGGGGACATGTCATTTTGGCTGCAAAGTGAACGCCGTAAAACCGAAGCCCGTAAGAAATTCACAGAAATGCATTTTTTCTTCAAATCCACCCCATTCTGAATTTTTTCCCAGCTTCCCAGTACATTATATAGAATAATTAATGGTGGCATCATGAAGAAAAATTTGTCCTACAAAGATTAAGATCTCATATGGCTCTGGGAGCGGAGAAATAAAAAAGTTATGGGGTTTAGAAGGAGGGGAGTCAAAAACGAAAATCAAAAAATGCCATCGGAGGGAAGGGGTTAAATAACTCAGCCTGAATAGGCCAAATTTAAATCCAAAAGTAGTCTTGGTCTTTATTAAAGGGTCAAGTCGGATACAGCGGGAAGAAAGGGTCCTGGTGTGGTAAGTGAGACGATGTAGAATTACCGTATTTTTTGGACTATAAGACTTTTTTTCCTGCAAATATGGGAGGAAAATGGGGGTGCGTCTTATAGTCCGAATGCAGCAAATCACTGTGTGCTGCCCTGCTGTGGGGACAACGGGGCAATTTCATGAGTACATAAATACTCCTGTACATTGACTTGTCTATGTACAGTAATAACTATCTACTCATGAACTTCGCTCAACTTACCTGCTGCTGCTGCCCTCTGCTGGTCTGTTCCTCTGTCCTTCATGTGGCCTCAGAGTGCCCTGCGCTTCGCCCCTGCCTCCGCCTCCCTAGACTAGTATTATAGAGAAGGCGGGGCTTAGGAGAGTGTGGGGTACTGGGAAGGGAGACGTGAGTGATGCACTCACGTCTCCCCGCCCTCACTCTCCAGCCGCACCAAGCCCCACCTACTCCCTGCATCTCTACAATACTAGTCTAGGGAGGCAGGGGGGGCGCAGGGCACTCTGAAGTCACGTGAAGGACTGGGGACCGGACAGGACCAAGAAGAACTGGGAGCTTAAAGATGGCGGCTGTTCCTGCAGAGCGGTTGCCATAGCTACCGAGTCTCTGCTGTACAGGAGACCCAATAGCTATGGCAATCGCTCTGCAAGGGCGGCCACAAGTCTTAAGAGCTAATGCCTGCGATCAGGCATTACTACTTCTGGTGTTACTACTAGCCGACCTGTTACTGTGCCACGCGGGTGCCTTCCCTGACCAGCCTCAATAGTAATATTGAGCATCTCACATAGACTGCAATGCTGTCTACGGGACTTGCAATCAAATGATTGCAAATTCAAAATTTATATATATATATATATATATATATATATATATATATATATATATACAGTCCTATGAAAAAGTTTGGGCACCCCTATTAATCTTAATCATTTTTAGTTCTAAATATTTTGGTATTTGCTACAGCCATTTCAGTTTGATATATCTAATAACTGATGGACACAGTTGCAAAGATAACAGCCTCTAGTTGCTTCCTGTAGCTTTTAATCAGTTCCTGGATCCTGGATGAAGGTATTTTGGACAAACAATTCAAGTTCAGTTAAGTTAGATGGTCGCCGAGCATGGACAGCTCGCTTCAAATCATCCCACAGATGTTCAATGATATTCAGGTCTGGGGACTGGGATGGCCATTCCAGAACATTGTCATTGTTCCTCTGCATGAATGCCTGAGTTGATTTGGAGCAGTGTTTTGGATCATTGTCTTGCTGAAATGATCAGTGACCCCAGGTCTGCCCCATGCCGTCCCCTCCACGTACCTGGTTGATACTGCCAAAATGGAAGCTGTCAGCCCCGAGCATGTGCACGGGGCTGAGAGCTTCCTGTACTCTGCAATACACGTGTATTGCAGCGCACATGTAGTTAAGCAGTGATCAGCAGATCACTGCTTCAATCCCCCATGGGGACAGAAAAAAAAAGTTATAAAAAAAGTAAAAATAAAAAAAGTTTAAATAAGTTTAAAATTAATTAGAAATAAATAAAGCCCCAAAAATCCCATTTTTATATATAAAATGTTTTATTATGTAAAATAAAGAAAAATAGAAAAAAACATTACATATTTGGTATCACCGTGTCCATAAACGAACAAAAAAATTAAAACATTATTTAACCCGAACGGCGAACATCATTAATAAAAAATGTAGAAAACTGCACAAAATAATGTTGATTCACCACCTTTGCCTTACAAAATGTTCAATAAAAAGTAATCAAATGGTCAGATGAAAACCAAAATGGTACCAATAAAAAGCAGAGGTCATTTTGCAAAAAATAAGCCCTCAAGCAGCTCTGTCTACTGAAAAATAAAAATGTTATGCCTTTCAGAAGATGGCGATGCAAAAATAATAGATTTTTTCCCCTAAATTGAATTTTATTCTGCACAAATAGCAACGCATTAAAAAATAATATAAATAAGGTATCGCCGTAACCGTACCGACCCGCAGAATAAAGGTAACATGTTACTTATGCTGTACACTGCACGGGAAAAAAAATAAATGCTAAAAAGCAATGCTAAAATTGATGTTTTCTTTTACATCCCACCCAGAAAGAGTTAATAAAATGTAGTCAATAAGTTACAAGCACCCCAAAATGGTGGCATTGAAAAGTACATCTAATACCGCAAACACCAAGCCCTCATATGGCCACATTGCCAGAAAATAAAAATCTAGCTTGTACAATGTGAAGACAAAAACCTCAAAAGTCGCCAAATGATTAGGACATAAGTGGCTGCGACTAGAAGTAAATGTATAAACTGTGCAAGCGTTTTCAGGGGACACCCCATATTTAGAGCTTATGAGAGAGAATACACCAGCGCTGATCCCCCAGAATGCCCCTCTTCCCTGTCCGTGTCATAGGAGCTAGTGGGAAAATAGAATGGGATTTGGTGTACCCAATTTACTCCACACAGCTTACATATTCACTTTGGGGTTACTAATGCTCACTACATCATTTGATAAATTCTTTGAGGGGTGCGGTTTTCAAAACGGGGTCACTTTCTAGAGGTTTCCACTGTTTTGATTCCTCAAGGGCTTTGTAAATGCGACATGGTTCCTGAAACCGATCACAGCCAGATCTGCCCTCTAACTACTAACATGAAGTACAATGTGTTACGAAAAAACAATGTCAAAATCACTTTGGTAAGTTAAAGCATTCCAAAGTTATTGCCACATAAAGTGACACATGTCAGTTTTGAAAAATCAAGCTTAGTCAGGAAGTCAAAAAGTGCCATCGGCGGGAAGGGGTTAAAGAGGACCTTTCATGTTGGCTAGAAAGCCGATAGTGCGCTGCCCTGTTGCTGAAGATCTCTGCCCACTGTCCTCACAGCTTGGCATTATTGTTGTAAGGAACGCCTCCTCTGACAGTAAAGGGCTGTGGATGAGTACTATTTGGGGGTTCCTCACAACCTATCTAGACTGTCAGGAATGCCTTTCTGACAGTGGAGAGAGATTGGTGCCGAAATTAACGGCACCGATATCTCCAACTCAGGGGCACATAACGGGAAAGACGACAGAGCGCTGTATTCTGCGCACTGTAGGCTTTTTAACAGTATATAAAACCACATGTGCCTGAGGAAAGGTCCTATTTAAGGTGGCAATATACAGTAGATTGTGAACAGTCATGAGGTGACTGTTAGATCAATGGCCAATAATGGCTCTATGGTAGCAGCAAAACTCTAAACTTTAGCTTTCACCCTGAACAGAGAAACAAATATTACGTACTTCACCATCTATATAAGGTAACAGTGAAGATTTACAAAATTAAGATGTAAGATGCGTTGTCCAGGCCTACGAAAAGATTTGTTGTGCTTTTGTGCTCGTACAGTATGTTGTAGACCAGGGGTGCTCACACTTTTTCAGGGTGTGAGCTACTTTATTAGCTGACCAAGGCAAAAGATCTACTAGGGCGGGGCCGGGCGGGCCTATGGGCAGGACCGGGCAGGCTTGTGGGTGGGACGGGCGTGTCTGTGGGCATGGTTGTGCATGTGGGCGTGGCCAGGCGGATCGCGAGAGCAAGACAGCGGCGTTCTGTGACTGCCCAGGGATCCCCGGTGTCTGCTTCTTCACAGTGCAGGCTGAGAGTCATCTACAGACACTGGCAGGCAGGGCTGCCGCAGCCCCAGCCTGCCAGTGTCCGGAGATGATTCTCAGCCTGCACTGTGAAGAAGCAGACACTGGGGATCCCTGCATCCCGCGATCGACCCATACGTCCTTTGCGATCTACCAGTAGATCGCGATCGACGTATTGGGCACCCCTGTTGTAGACAGTAGAAAGTCAGGTCAAGTAGGGTTTTCAGAGTCTGGAAGATCAGATTTTTCAGGATTTTGAAGATCTTCAAAATGGTGGAGAACTGAAATAGAAAGGGGTAGAGTCATGAAATTGTTTAGTATGTTCAAATGATGCAAGCACATAATGTAAAATATTTAACATGTATTTTTGTGGCAAAAATCATATGAATGGTTTGCATTCAGTTGGGGTGATCTGTGTGCAGCCTCCCATCACAGTGCTAGTCCTGCTGTAGTGGATAGAATGAAAATCTATGCTGTTTTCTAAATCATTCATGAAAAAGCAGTTTGCACAACACCACGGTTTCCCATTGAAGATAATAAAACTTTAATGAAGAACAGTTTGTTGCCATTAGTAACCAATCACAGGCCACCTTTCATTCTTCAGAACACTATAAGAAATGTGCTATATATATATTTGGGTAATTAAAATGGTTGTGGTGAGCACTGACCTAAGCTTCTCATAGGAAATCCCATAAAGACCCCATTCTATGACCATTGTGGGCCCCATCAATCAAAAGCTTAGCATGTATCTTGTTGAGAAGTAATATGTGAGGAGGATATTATACCTTATTCTGTCGACTGATATTTGCAACATTATTTATCTAGAACTTAGAATCAGAAATAAGGGAAACAAAAAATAAATGAAAAAAACATCTAAAATATTAGTTTAGCTTAGACACAACCCATGGACACGTGTGGTGCTGTTTCAGGGAGTAAACAAACTGGGTTACTCTCTAAAGGGAGTCTATCATTAGAAAGACACCTTTTTAACTAATGGCACAAGGCTATTCTACTCCTACCTTTCATTCTTTTCTGTTATGCTAATTACGAACACGGAACACCAGGCACGTTCCCCCTGTGTTCCAAGTACCCCCCTGCATCATAACTTTCCACCACTCCTTTAGTTCATTGTGTTCACTCCCATCTTCCTCTTCTCCATATCTTCAGTGTTTCGCAGCACTGTAACAAACCACCGGAAAATGGTGGCCCAGGCATGTGCAGTCGGCTCCGTGATTGTACTTAGCACTGTGGGGAGCATATTATACTCTGTGGAGTGTTATTTACCATGTTGGGCCACTATGGGGGGCTCAGGGGAGCATTTATACTGTGGAGGACACTGTGGAGCATTATATACCATGCGGAGCTTTATACTGTGGGGTGGGCTTTAAAATTCCTGCTGGCCAGTGTACTCAGTGGGGGCCAATAAATGGGCAGTCCACTGTTTGAGGATCAATAAAAAGGGCATTATTCTCTGTAGGAGCCGGTAAGGGAGCCATATATTATGTGGTGGTAAATAAAGGAGGCATCATACTGAGTGGAAACCAGTAAAGGGGTGTTTTACTGTGTGTGGGCCATTATACTGTACTTGTAGTCACCAGTAAAGGGAACATTACACTGTGTGGGAGCCAGTAAAAAGGTCTTTATACTATGTGGGGCCAGTAAAGGGGGCATGAGTATGATTATCAGCCCCCATATGATACACAGTCACTGAGATGTGCCAACCCCTGGCAATTTACCCCACCCTCACAATACATCCCATACTGCCCCATCCCCGTAAACACACCTGCTTCTGGCAAAACCTGTGTAACCCCTGTGCATCATTATGGTGCCCATTGCAATCAATAGACTATTATACTGCATGGGCAGACTAGGGCCTCCAAAGGTGGGACACTCTTTGTAGCTATTTCTCTAATTTGTTTTACCATTCTGTTAATAAACTTGTCAAGGTTTCAGAGAAGTAGCTGAATTACTAATCTGGTATTTATATCTATCTGTTGCATGCATCTGCCTCATACAAATTAGATGTATATTTTTTTAGAACAATCCAATAATCCAGAATTCTTGATAATCCAATACTAGAGGTAAAAGTGACTTTTGTGCGTACTCCCTCACGATATAACTGTATATTATACTTATGAGATTCCTGGTGGTGGGGGAAGGGTGGGCCATTGTCTTCCACGGTCGCAGTCTCCTTATGTCTTCCGCTTAGATCTGTCACACTCTTACTTTATTGTGTGATATTATTAATAGGAGCCTCTGTGCATTAGTTTCTTTCCAGTAACTGCTGGCACACAGCCGCCTCTGTTACCATAATTCTGACTCAGTTAGTATCTCCGAGCTCCCGGGTCCATCATCGTGTTGTTGTATATATGGCGGCCAGGCGCGAGGATGAAGTAGCCAAGTATTGCCAAATGCCAAGGAAACACTTAGAGAGGGAGCAAGAAGTTCAGCAATTAGATGTTACAAGAGCACTGGGCCAAAATGAAGGTGACTGATGTGAACTCTTCCACTGACACATCTGCAACCAGCTTCTTCACAGTTGAGGATTAACCCTTAGAAATCAGGTCAAGACATGGAGAGCTCTGGATTTCTTTATCATTTCCATTGCTCTCCGTTTATGATTCATACTCAGCCTCCTGAATGCTATGATAATATATTATGGGATAAATTGGGAAGGTGTACAATTGCTCAAGACTTTATGAAACAGCAGAAACACAGCAGAAGAATACATGTGTTTTACAGTTCCAGCAAAATAAATTCCATTAATTTCATCCACACATGAGTAAAAAGATGGTGAATAGCAGCATTTCCTAAAACGTGTGTGCTTTTCAAAAACATTGCATGTTAATTGTAGCTGCGTAAGCACAAGCATTTCCCCGATATATTTAAAAGGGAAAGAAAAAACACAGAAAAAATGCAGCAAAGGCTCAATGAAAAACAGTGAGGAAAAAAAATGCAAAGCACAGTTGCTCTCCTTGACTATGACACAATATCTGTTTTCTTTCATCACTATAGCGCAAAATACTTCACATTTAAAGGGACTCTTGAAGACTCAATATTAATGATATATCCTTAGGATAGGTCATCAATATTGGATCTTTGGGGATCCGAGATATCCAGCACCCCACCAGTCATCTCACGGGAAGCAGCCAGTACAGTACAAAATGGAAGCTCAGTCAAGATTTACTTGAACTTTACTGAACTCTTTGTGCCTTTAAGCGTTTTTTTTTTCAAACTCCTTAACAATATTAATAATATAACAACTACACTAGATGCCAAAAGGAGGCAAACTACCACATGAATGTGAATAAAATTGTATATATATTAAATCACATTAAAAAGCATTATACAGTCAACTCTCGATTTAACGTATTGGTATATAACGTATATAGGCTATAACGTATATTTTCTCAGGTCCCGACTAATCTACATGTATTTTTATCCCGTTATAACGTAATATGGTTTGCATATAACGTACTCTTTTTTGGACCCCCGCAGCCAATTGCAAGCCACATATAACGTAGAACGTTGTGTACAGGAGGGTCCCACCCAGCCAATCGCATGCATTTTCTGCCGCGTATAACGTAGTACGTTATACGTGCGAGCCTCTGACGAGTCTCTCACCACAGTGCCCTCTGGGTAGATTAGTTCACCGGAAGGAAGTCGTACGTGTCTTGTGTCGTGTGAAGTTCCGGTTTTGGTTGTTTATTGGCGTCGGAATGCCTCCCAAAAAGAGGACTAAGCTTACTGTGCAGCAGAAGGTAAGCGTGACATGGAGTTGCACACTGGTAAAGATGGTTTTGTGTTGATTGCATCGCGATTTCATTACTGTACGTGTCTATTCTCATCGATCAGGTTGAAATCATACGGGAGTTGGAAGGCAACTCTAGCCTCAGACAGACAGATCTCGCAAATCGCTACAATATGCCTCTGACGACAGTCAATACCATTGTGAGAAACAAAAAGCATATCCTAGAGCAGAGCGAGAAACTCGGGAAGATGTCAGGAAAACGTTCCAAATTCCGCAAAGCAAAGCATGAGGAATTGGAAAACATTTTGATGAAGTGGATTAACCAAGCACGAGCTGCCGGAATTAATATTGATGGTTCGGTTGTCAGGGAAAAGGCAAACACTTTAGCAGCAAAAGTGAATGTGAAAGACTTTGTTGCTTCCAGTGGCTGGTTCACGAGATTTAAGGAACGAAACAGTCTTTCGTATTGTGTTGCTGCTGGCGAAAGTGGGGCTGTAGATGTGGCTACTGTTGAAACTTGGACAACGGAGCAACTGCCGAAGATTTTAGAGAAATAAAAGATGTCTTCAACACTGATGAGACTGGAGTATTTTTTAATTTGATGCCGAATCGCACTATCGCTGTAAAGGGGGAGAAATGCCACGGGGGCAAAATGAGCAAGGAGAGGATCACCGTACTCGTTACCACCAATGCGGACGGCTCGGAGAAGATTCCTATACTGGTGATAGGCAAGTAAACTAAAATTACAGTACAGTACTGTATAAACGAGCTTCACTAAATTTAATTTAAATGTTGAATTACTGTAAATTTGCCTTGCAGGCAAGTACAAGAAGCCACGTTGTTTCAAGAACGTACGCACACTGCCGTGTGAGTACAAAAACAACACCAAAGCTTGGATGACGGGCGATTTTTTCGTGCAATTTTTGAGAGCCTTCGACGCAAAGATGAGTACACGCAACAGGAAAGTGGCCCTCTTCCTGGATTGTTGCCCCGCGCACCCACAAGAAGTGGAGGGTTTACGCAACGTAGACCTCTATTTTTTCCCGCCTAATTGCACAAGTAAATTGCAGCCACTCGATTTGGGTGTAATTAAGTCCCTCAAGTACAATTACAGGCGTTTGCTCGTGCAGCGGGCACTTGCGCTGATGGAGCGCAACCAATTGGATCAGTTAAAACCGGACCTTCTCCAGGCCATGCACTTCCTGGTAGCTTCGTGGAACAAAGTGACCCCCGCTTGCATCAAGAATTGTTTCCAGAAAGCAGGGTTTGAAAGTGCTGGAAACCACACTCAACCTTCAGAGCTAGAAGCAGCTGGAGCAGCAGTGATTTTGTATCAAAATGAGGAAGAAGAAATGGAGCAAGCAGAAATCCCAGGTGACACCGAAGAAGTTATTGATACACCAAGCTGGGAACTCATCGCAGGGTCTGGTTTAGATTTCGAAACGTACGCAACCATGGACGATGAGGTGATTACATCAGAAGTGCTTTCTGTTGAGGAAATATACGAAAACGAGCAGGAGGAGGAGTGTATTGTTGAGGAACCAAATTCTGATTCTGAAAGCAGCAATTCCGTTTCCGAAACAATCGTGCCAAAATATTCTGATGTTCTCGATTCATTTCAAAAGGTGAAGACTTTCATTAGCGCTTTTGATGTCGGTGAACATATCATTAATCAGGTAGCAAACGTCGAGAGTGTGCTGTATGGGTTGCGCACCAAAGCTGTGCAAAAACAAACCTGTATTGAGGACTTCTTCTGTCCTAAAAAGTGAATGATACGGACACACACACACGGACATACAGTACTGTATAAATAAATGTAAATAGTTTTAATTTGGCTTCTGCGTTCTGACATTCTTACATTCGGCGTTATGTGCATGACACGCGCATGTACGTACAGTATTTTATAGGGCCGAAAAAGGTGCTATCGTGAATAACGTAGTCGGGGTCCGGCACAGTGAAATACGTTATATACGTATAACGTATTCGCCTTATAACGTATTTTTTTCCCGGACCCAGCAATACGTTATATCGAGAGTCGACTGTAACATACAAAAGAAAATTCAGAAGGGAGAAAAATAGTACATCCAAATAAGTAAATCTGACTTCCATGATGTAATTAGGATGCCAGTGCCTCAAGTATGCACACCAATAGAGGGCGCTGACTGAGAATGTGCAAGTCTGTCTTCCATGATGTAATTAGAAATACAGAGTATCAGTCAAACACACCTATAGAGGGCGCTCCCTTTAACATCATGCCGACCTCAGAGGCCTTCGTTTGCAATGATGTTGGGATTATAACAGATACAGTCTTCTCAGCCAAGGACAACTGTTTCGATGTATTGCATCTCATCAGCTTGGCGCAGAGAGGACTGATCTGGCAGAGGTGAGAGGCTTAGACAGGGTTAAGGGGATATCGTCACTCCATAGGGAGAGACCACCATATAGGTGTGTGGAGTCTTATTAAGCCATGAGCACTCCACTGCAAAGGAACATGGGAAGAATATGCAAATCTGACTTCCATGATGTAATTAGGATGCCAGAGCCTCAAGTATGCACACCAATAGAGCTGACGAGATGCAAGTACATCGAAACAGCTGTCCTTGGCTGAGAAGACTGTATCTGGTATATTCCCAACATCATTGCAAACAAAGGCCTCTGAGAAGGTCGGCATGATGTTAAAGGGAGCGCCCTCTATAGGCTTGCTTGACTGAGACTCTGTCTTCCTAATTACATCATGGAATACAGACTTGCACATTCTCAGTCAGCGCCTTCTATTGGTGTGCATACTTGAGGCACTGGCATCCTAATTACATCATGGAAGTCAGATTTGCATATTCTTCCCATGTTCCTTTGCAGTGGAGCGTTCATGGCTTAATAAGACTCCACACACCTAAATGGTGGTTCTCTCCCCATGGAGTGATGATATCCCCTTAATCCAAATAAGTGTCATACAAGGTATATGGTAAGTTAGTTATTTCTCAAATTGGTCCTTTATACATAGGTATAAATAATACAAGGGGGATGATTTAGCTATGCACATGTTATTTACTGACTGCATAAATCTAATGCATGAAGCAAGAGTTTCTGTTGAATAACAATTGTTTGAATATTAGCATGTAGTTCTAGCAGTCAGTGTTACATATAAGGAAAATAAAGGCATAATCATGCACCTAAAAAAAACTATTTGTAAGAATATATGGACCTTAAAGCATTGTGTATATATTACCTCTATATCCTTGTACAGATAACGCGCCCCAACGCGCGTTTCGCCAACTCTGGCTTCATCAGTGGGAGCTGACATATGAGGGCAAGATTAAGTTCCCACATGAGAGCAGTAGGAAGGAGCACAGTGTGCCATACCTTAAAGGATGGTCTTCATGAAAGACTGAAAGGCCAGGGTCCTATGAAAAAAAATGGAAAGGGCAGAGACCTGTCCCTTAAGGGAAGAATTACCAAGACCCTGGACCAAACTGGACTAGAGAGAAAAGGAGAGCAGATAAAAATCATTACTCTCACACCAGCAGACATAGGAATTCACATGCAATGGTAGATCTTAGCTGACTGAAGTTTCCGGACCTTGAGCATGATCTGGATAACAGGCTCTGAAAAACTACGACAACTCCAGGAGTGTCCACCAGCAGGAATATGAGGTCTGCGTAACAAGGCAGGATGGCTGGAATCCCCTTGGCCTTGAGCTTTTTGAGAACCCAAGAAGGAAGAGGAGGGAATAGGCACAGAAGGCAGAGACAGGGAATCATGAGAGCATCAGCTGGGATGGCATGAGGATTCTGGGACCTGGCCACATAACGGGGATGGGAACCAAAGAGGTCAACGTCGGGTGTGCCTCACTGGGAGCACAACTGGAGGAAGATCTATGGATGAAACGACCACTCGCCTGGGTCAAGCTTTTCTCAGCTTAGTAAGTCTGCCACCTAATTGTTCATGCCTGGAATGTGGACTGCCAATAGCTGGAATGTGGCACTCCACCCAAAGATGAGAGCGGGTGGCTTCTAGCAAGGCCATATAGCTCCTGTTGCTCTCCCTGGTGGTTCAAGTAGGCCACCACGGTGGAGTTGTCGGTCTGTACTCTGACCGGATGCCCTTAGAAGAGAGAGGTCCAACAATACAGGGCTAGTTAGATGACCCTCAGTTCCAGTAGATTGATTTGGGTCCTGAACAGGAACAGGCGCCAAAGACTGCTACCCAGCCAGAAAAACTGGCATTGGTGGAGATCACCTGACAATGGAGGGAAAGAAAAGACTTCCCCAAAGAGATCCCTGGAGAGGAGAGCCACCAAAGAATCTCTAAACAAACCCGAAGATGCAGGAAAATCAAATGGGCGAGGCTGGACGGAGATTTGTCCTAGCGGGCCAGAATCACCAATTTCAGAGACACAGGTGGAACTGAACAAAAGGGATGCATAACTGAATAGAGCAAGAAGAGTTTTTCCAAAGGCAGAAGGGCCTGGATTTTGGACTCCGAGAAGATAATCTTGCACTGGTGTGTGTTAAGGATCATGCCCAGGAATTCCCTGCATTGATAAGTCATGAGACAGGACTTGTCCTCGTTGATAAGCCAGTCAAACCGGCGAAGAAAGTCCAAGGTGATCTGCAAGCTGGTCAGGTTGTCTGTCATGGAGGGAACTTTCACCAGGAGGTCATCTAAGTATGGAATCACAGCAACTCCTCTGGAGCATGAGCATGAGAGACACCATCATCTTGGTAAATACTCAAGGGACAGAGGCCAGCCCAAAGGGGAGAGTGACAAACTGGAAATCATGTGAACCAACTGCGAAACAAAGTGCAATGGAAATGTGGAAGCAAGCGTCGCAGATGTCAACGGTAGACAGGCATTCGACTGCAGGGATAACCGACTGCAGGGACTACAGTTGGTCTAGGATGGAGTGAAGTGAGCCATACTTCTTGGGAATGGTGAACAGGTTGGAATAGTAACCCTGGAAATGCTCTAAAGCAGAGATGACAGGAAGAAAAGTGGCTGCTTGAGCGGGGGAAGAAATCAAAGTGGACGTGAAAAAATCTTCCATTTGGAAGGGAGGAGAACTTGATGGAGTAGCCTCACGGGCCTAGGCGTCGTTGATGCTTGCAAGCCAGGTTTCCTGGAAGGAGATTCTGCCCACTTGGGGCTGCTTGTGTAGTAAAGACCTTCATGCAGAGGAGGGGTTGAAAGAGGAAGACCTGGATGACTTGGTGTGAGATGGCCAGGCATATCTGGGCTTCAAAGAGAGCTTCTTGGAGTTGGAGTTCCAGGGAGACTGTCCTCCAGAGTGAAACGTAGAGCCACGAAAGGAGCGAAAATGCTGAGAATGGCTGGAGGAGGGAGGCTGGTGTTTAGGATGCCTCTGGGGGAGGTGAGAACTTTTTCCACCTCTGGCTTCAAAGATAAGTTCTCTAGGTCTTTGCCAAAAATCTGGCCCTGTTCATCCCCAAAAAAAGGGATGGCGGACCGAGCATTCCATGAATTAATCCAAACAGTACGGTGGATAGCCACTATGTTGGCGGTTGTCTTGACAGAACAATGAGCTGGGGAAGCATTACACAGATACTTTAAAGAGTTCAGGATTTGAGAGGCAAGCTGCTGGTTGTCCTGGAATGGAGGTTCATTGGAGAGACCCATCTGGAGCTGTATGGCCTAAGAAATGCAAGCCTTGCTGCAGCAAAAGAAGGCTGCAGGGAGGAGCCAGCTGCTACAAAAGCGACCTTAGTGAGAGAATCTAGCTTCTTGTCCAATGGATAGGTGAAAGAGATGGATTCTGCTAAAGGCAGAAAAGTAGCATTAGGGAGCTTATCTATCACGGCTCTACCGCAGTAGACTTGGAGACATAATGGTCTGGGAAGGGAATAAGAATGTCTGATTTCCTAGTTGAAAACAGGGGACGGTCTGGGTGAAGACATTGTTCCTTTAATATGTGGTCAAGTGCCACATGGTTGGGGAAGACCAGCGGAGGGCAGTTACTGTGGAGGAAGATGTCCTCTTGAGAAGCTGGATCCAGATCCCAGAGATCTATAGTGTCTTTCTGACCACACGGATGAGCTCCCACATAGCAATGGATATAGATGTGCTTGGCTGATGCTTCAGGACAGGGTTCTGCCTTTTTGGAGTGGAGCCGTGAGCTGTGGCTCTATCCAGGGAGTATATTTTTTCAGTTTTTTAGTTACATGATTATTTATTGTTAGATGTGAATGAAAAAAAAATTGTATTTTACTATTTTTTGTTTGCTAAGACCATTGTACTGTGAGACCTCAAATAATGGTTAAATGGTTGGAGCTCAGCTCTTAGGTCACTTGACAAGCAGAAATTTTGAAAGCGGCTCTGTATGTAAAATAAAATTTTAAATAATCTTTTTAGGACCTGGACCATGTAGCCTTAGGATGCCCCAAAGCTCCTCTTTAGCATTTGAAGATGACGTTATTATACATGCAATATGTTAGGTGGCAGTTTTTTGGGGTTTTTTACGGCAACCTAGGAGCTTCAAGTTATGCCTTGGCTTAGGCCCTTATCCTAAACTAGTGGCACTAACTCTCCTGCCTGTAAAATCAGCTGCAGTTGAACTGACACCAAAAATACAGGAAAATATCTATTGTGTCTATGACACAGTAAGTGTTTTTCTACAGGTCAAAACATGGAGGCAAATGAAAGTGTGAGGTATGGAAATCAAATCTGAAAATCTTGCACAGACAGCAGCTTCCTTGGGGAGATCTTCTGTGTGCGCTCCTTCAATCCTGCAGAACGGCTGCCAGTCATTAGCTGAAGCTGCGCGGTGCAATAATTGAACGCCGGTGGACCCACCCTCATTTGCATAGCCCTGTTTTTGAGTGGCAGCTGTACATGAAATGCCAGATCAGTTGAAAGCATGTTGTGAGCTGCTACTAATGATCCGATTGCTCGGGGGAAGCCTGCCATATTGTAATTTGGCTATCAGGCATGAAAGGAATAATTCCAAGTGCCAGGGATGCAAAGCTGAATAAATGTTTCAGTGCTGCAGGTTGCCAGCGGTGACACTTCTGATTTACTAGAAGCGGATGCCCTGTTGCCTCTGGGGTTGGGGGAGTTGGTATTATATCTGAGCGGTGTATAGAAAACATTAGTAGAGGAAAATAGCTGCAGTGTAGGATGGGGAGGCAGGGCCCTTGTCCCAGGGGCCCTAACAATGTTTACAACTAATGACTGGATGAAAGGATTTCTCTACCTGCTGTAATGACAAGCAAAATAAGATTTGCTTCCTCAAGATGGAAAATAATGGAAGTGTTAACTCCTTATTACCTGTCATATACAAAGATCCAGGGAACCTTCATCTATGTAAATGTATAAGAAAAAACACTGTACTCTGAAGGAAGGTGTGGACTCAACCTGGATGACGACCTGTGCAGAAAATTCTGGTAACACTTATGGCCTACCATATTGGCCAAATTGTACAATCATACAATGCCCAAATAATATAAACCCAGGGTGCTCAATTAATACAACAATACAATATTCAAGTGGATATAAATAATATAATATAAACATACAGATGCCGGGTCTCCAGGAAAGGCCACTGTTAAGGACTGTTTCTGTTTCAAGAACACGTATTGGGCAATATTTATTTAGTGCCAGTCTTCATTTCTCCGGGCTGTGAGCCTGTGCTGAAATCTACACCAGCTTGTGGTTGACATAGATTTCATTGATCATTTGCTTCAATAAACTGGCATAAATTATATTAAATTTAGCACAACCACTTTCATTTTCATGAAACAGGCACAAAAATCACCAGAAATCTTGGCATGGACTTAATAATAAATTTGTCCCAATATGTTTTTGTCTTATGATTTTTTTTACTCTTATTTCACTGGTTATTACTAGTCATTTGCACCTTCCAGGTTTACTCTGGACACTATGAGAGTTAACAGGCTATTCTTGTATAGCTGGAGTGGCTTATGCTTTGGGTTTCTAGAAGGTGGCAGGAGCTTAGTGGTTGCTAGGGGCCCATATGACTGGGATAACTATACAGGTGGCACTGGTTACAGCTTATAACTGGGGCTCTCAGGCCACCCTCACTGCCCTAAAGCTAGCCATACATATTAGATTTTAGACTGCTGAAGTGGCAGATTTCGGACTGTCTGCTAATGGTTGTTCAAACGTAAACCTATGAGTTTATCTCATACAGCTAACCATCAACTAAAGATGGTCACAACCAAAATCTGTTGTGTTTAATTTTTTTTTCTACCATTTACATACCTTCCAACCATCCTGGATTCAGTGGGACAGTGTCGGACTTCGGGGCCTGTCCTGGTGGGCGGGAGGTATGTCCTGGAGGACTTAGATGAGTTTAGTACAATGCAGACAGCTGACTGCTTCCTACTTCATATTCCTCTCCTGTGTGCTCTAGGAGCAGTATGTTCAATGTGATGATGTCACTCACATCGCGCCTAGAGAGTCACAATAAACTGTAATGCAGCTGTAATGAGATATTAAATTGTGGGGATAGTGGGAGGGGACATTGAATTGTGGGGGTAGCTTTAGGGGACATTAAACTCGGTGCACCAAAAGAGGGGCTTTATACTTGTAGAGGCAATTGGAGGGAGACATTATAATATGGGGAGATACCATGTTAGGGTGACTGTAGGGGCATTATACTGTGTAGGGACACAAATAGATGGGAATTGGTGGTCAACACACATTCTGTCTCTTTTTCTGTCCTTTAAAAGTTGCCATTTGTCTGCCATGATTAGATGATTTTTGTATCGTGGTCATGTGTTTGTACTACCAATACCCACAAAGTTTACATCATTTCCTGTTTTCAACACTTCGCGACTTTCATCTGTAAATTTTCCAAGTCTTTGGTGTAGTCCAGTGGTTATCAAGGTGCAATATGAACAACCCTGGGTTACACATCCAGTCTGTGGGGTTTGTCACCCATGAATTATAATTATATTGTGAAGGACTCCTTGGACCAGGGGTGAACCTATCCCTTTCGCCGCCCGAGGCGAACTACAGAAAGCCGCCCCCCCCCCCCCCCGGTGTGGCCCTGCGAAGGCACGGAGAGGACCTGCTCTGTGCCTGAGCGTGAGGGGAGGCTGCTGGAGCAGCGCTGCTCCAGTGGCCTCCCCAAACCACTGCTCGGTGCTAAGCCAGCTTAGGTAATCAAAAATGCCGCCCTCCCTGGGGCCCTGGCATAGCGCCGCCTGAAGCGGTCGCTTCAGGTCGCCTCATGGGAGGTGCGGCGCTGCCTTGGACCCTCAGAATATAATTAGTGGAGTTCGTGATGAGGTAAAAAAACATAAAAACAGTGTTACTTACCTGTTCTGCTCCCCGTGCTCCTCCGGGCCACATAGATGAAGTCAGCGTAATGACGCATACGCTATATGAACACCTGCCATCATCTCTGTAGGCTGGAGCAACACCAGGAGACGTGCCCAGGACAGGTAAGGTTCAGCTGAACCCAAAAAAAAAATGCTTATTTAACCAAACCAAATATTGTAAGAAAATCACAATGTATGTGGGATTTTATTAATGTAGGGGCCACTCAGACATTATACTGCATGAGGGGACACTCAGGGACATTATACTGCATGGAGGGGACAATCAGGGACATTATACTGTATGGAGACCACTACTTGACATTATACTGCATGGAAGGGCCATTGTGGAACATTATTCTGTAAGGAGGCCACTATGAGACATTATACTACATGAAGGGGCCACTATGGGACATTATACTGTATGGAGAACACTATGGGACATTACACTGCATGGAGGCCACTATGGGACATTATACTGTGTGCAGGGGCCACTAAGGGACATTATACTGTATGAAGGAGCCACTATAGGACATTATACTATATGGTGGCTGCTATGGCACTGTGGGGGTTCTTACTTTACATGTTGAGGCCATTATATTACATGTAGGGGTCATTACATTTCTTTTGGGGGCACTAGAGGTGCCATTATACAGAGTGTGTGGGCACTGAGGCAGCCATTATACTACAAGGGAGGCCACATGAATGTGTGGGCACTGAGGCAGTCATTATACTACATGGAAGGCCACATGAGTGTGTGGGCACTAAGGCAGCCATTATACTACATGGAAGGCTACATGAAAATGGCCGAGTGGACATGTACAGTTGGCTCTATCCAACGCAAAATGGCAGAGCCGACTGAGCATGTGCAGGATTTGAATCTGGAACAGAGACTCGGCAGGTGCTGATGCTGAGGAGAGTCGTAAGCACAAGAAGAGAGAGGTGGCACTAGATCTTCAGAAGAGCATCTTCTTTGAGCACAGGAGACGCACCCTGTGCTTTCTGAAGACTCATTTGGATAAAGAAGAAAAACAAAAATTCTACCAATGAAAAACCAGCAACACAGCTTTGAATGTGACAGTAGTACAAGATAACATGTAACTGTTAACAAATATACCTAACATTATGTGTGGAATTACAATGAATTATGATATTACAAATTGTCAACAATTGTAAAATCCCAAGGCTGTTTTGTAGGGTAAGCGATCCGTGACTGGATATTCATAGCGACAGGAGCATTTAGACTGGACCAGATCTCCGGCTTCTCCATCACTATGCATTTCCACTCTGCCGCACTCCGCTCTTCACATGTCCCAGCCTCACATTAACAATCATAGGTGACATAAGGGGTCAGCGTGTTTTAGCTTCTAGCTTTCTCAACCCCAGACTGTAAATGCCTTGAATAATCAGAGGCCTGTGCAGAGCTGCCATTGGTGTATGTCTTGATCGGAGCAGTCACTTCGTGTTTGTAGCGTCGGATCGCTGCAAGCTGAATGCACGCCAAATGTTATAACAGAAGGGAACATATGAACTGCAGACTGATGACACTAATAAGGGAATTAAAGGAGCCCAACAACTGCCGCTCCCGGTAAATCAATAAAGCTTCGCTTGTTTGTTTGTGCTGATTTTTTTTCTCCTTTTTCGTTGAGAAGAGGAAATTATCACAGCTAACAGTTGGCCGCCGCCATTCTTCTCCTGCACATAATTAAGAACATGTTGTGGCGTCTGTTTAAGACATCAACTTTCTCAAGGCTGTCGTGTCCACTGCTCTTTAAACAAAGACACTTGTTTTGGAGCGGTGCCCCTAATTAATCATCAGAGACTTGATTGCAATGTGTGAGCAGAAAGGGAAAAATATAAAAATAAAGCTTTGTCTATTTTATTGTAACGTTTCATCACCATTGCAGTTTCTTCATTTACTGTGTCCAGCAGGAGAACCAATGCGGACACTGCCAGGGGTGGAGGAGTGGTTAGTCTATGCTAAGAAACTAAGGGGCATGGGCCATTATAAGATGATTGATGTTCAGTGAAGAGAAGAAAAGATGTAAAATCATTTACAGCCAGGCTTTCCTAATGCCTGCAGTGAAAAATTAAATGTCCCCCCCATGTTAGAAAATTAGGTTTGACCACCATGGGACATGCACACCACTCAGAAGATAAGCCACCTGTATGAGATATGTCACTGAGACCCTGGTGCACGCACAATCATCGAAAGAAACTATGGCCATACATCCCGCCTCAGTGCTCAGGTTAAAGGGGTTATCCAGGAATTTGACAAACTCCAGAGGGGCTGTGAGCAGGTGTGACATAAAAAAGGAAGCATACTCATCTATGCCAGACATAGTCGCCTCAGACTGTTCGGTTGCATGCCATGCCTCTGTTCCTAGAAGCCCTGTGCCTTCTTTGTGGTGACATCAGTGATCCCTCTCTAGGTGTGGGGTGCAGGGCTTCTGCGTAATGAGGCAAGGTGCCTAACTAAACAGGCTGCAGTGGCAGACATCAGAGCAACAGCAACAGGTGAGCATTTTTTTTTTTTGATGTTACATCTGCCTTGGCCCCTTTGGAATTTGTCTAATTTCTGGAAAACCCCTTTAAGAATACTGTCTCATAGAATAGACAATATAATTTCCAATAGTGGCCCCTTCACATAGTATAAGGTCCCATGGTGTCTACTAGAGATGAGCGAACAGTGTTCTATCGAACACATGTTCGATCGGATATCAGGGTGTTCGCCATGTTCGAATCGAATCGAACACCACGTGGTAAAGTGCGCCAAAATTCGATTCCCCTCCCACCTTCCCTGGCGCCTTTTTTGCACCAATAACAGCGCAGGGGAGGTGGGACAGGAACTACGACACCGGGGGCATTGAAAAAAATTGGAAAAAGTCATTGGCTGCCGAAATCAGGTGACCTCCATTTTAGACGAATAGTGGATTTCAAATCCGGGTCATATGAGAATGTGAACTTTGTGACTATGAGACAGGGATAGCTGTACAGGCAGGGATAGCTAGGGATAACCTTTATTTAGGGGGGAATGTTATTAAAAATAACTTTTTGGGGCTCTATCGGGTGTGTAATTGTGATTTTTGTGAGATAAACTTTTTCCCATAGGGATGCATTGGCCAGCGCTGATTGGCCGAATTCCGTACTCTGGCCAATCAGCGCTGGCCAATGCATTCTATTAGCTTGATGAAGCAGAGTGTGCACAAGGGTTCAAGCGCACCCTCGGCTCTGATGTAGCAGAGCCGAGGCTGCACAAGGGTTCAAGCGCACCCTCGGCTCTGATGTAGGAGAGCCGAGGGTGCACTTGAACCCTTGTGCACCCTCAGCTCTGCTACATCAGAGCCGAGGGTGCGCTTGAACCCTTGTGCACACTCTGCTTCATCAAGCTAATAGAATGCATTGGCCAGCGCTGATTGGCCAATGTATTCTATTAGCCTGATGAAGTAGAGCTGAATGTGTGTGCTAAGCACACACATTCAGCTCTACTTCATCGGGCTAATAGAATGCATTGGCCAGCGCTGATTGGCCAGAGTACGGAACTCGACCAATCAGCGCTGGCTCTGCTGGAGGAGGCGGAGTCTAAGATCGCTCCACACCAGTCTCCATTCAGGTCCGACCTTAGACTCCGCCTCCTTCGGCAGAGCCAGCGCTGATTGGCCGAAGGCTGGCCAATGCATTCCTATGCGAATGCAGAGACTTAGCAGTGCTGAGTCAGTTTTGCTCAACTACACATCTGATGCACACTCGGCACTGCTACATCAGATGTAGCAATCTGATGTAGCAGAGCCGAGGGTGCACTAGAACCCCTGTGCAAACTCAGTTCACGCTAATAGAATGCATTGGCCAGCGCTGATTGGCCAATGCATTCTATTAGCCCGATGAAGTAGAGCTGAATGTGTGTGCTAAGCACACACATTCAGCACTGCTTCATCAAGCCAATACAATGCATTAGCCAGTGCTGATTGGCCAGAGTACGGAATTCGGCCAATCAGCGCTGGCCAATGCATTCTATTAGCCCGATGAAGTAGAGCTGAATGTGTGTGCTAAGCACACACATTCAGCACTGCTTCATCAAGCCAATACAATGCATTAGCCAGTGCTGATTGGCCAGAGTACGGAATTCGGCCAATCAGCGCTGGCCAATGCATTCTATTAGCCCGATGAAGTAGAGCTGAATGTGTGTGCTAAGCACACACATTCAGCACTGCTTCATCAAGCCAATACAATGCATTAGCCAGTGCTGATTGGCCAGAGTACGGAATTCGGCCAATCAGCGCTGGCTCTGCTGGAGGAGGCGGAGTCTAAGATCGCTCCACACCAGTCTCCATTCAGGTCCGAC
This sequence comes from Leptodactylus fuscus, assembly GCF_031893055.1. Taxonomy (NCBI): domain Eukaryota; kingdom Metazoa; phylum Chordata; class Amphibia; order Anura; family Leptodactylidae; genus Leptodactylus; species Leptodactylus fuscus. The sequence continues at coordinate 96,714,956 of NC_134270.1, forward strand.
CTTAGACTCCGCCTCCTCCAGCAGAGCCAGCGCTGATTGGCCGAATTCCGTACTCTGGCCAATCAGCACTGGCTAATGCATTGTATTGGCTTGATGAAGCGGTGCTGAATGTGTGTGCTTAGCACACACATTCAGCTCTACTTCATCGGGCTAATAGAATGCATTGGCCAATCAGCGCTGGCCAATGCATTCTATTAGCGTGAACTGAGTTTGCACAGGGGTTCTAGTGCACCCTCGGCTCTGCTACATCAGATTGCTACATCTGATGTAGCAGTGCCGAGTGTGCATCAGATGTGTAGTTGAGCAAAACTGACTCAGCACTGCTAAGTCTGCATTCGCATAGGAATGCATTGGCCAGCCTTCGGCCAATCAGCGCTGGCTCTGCCGGAGGAGGCGGAGTCTAAGGTCGGACCTGAATGGAGACTGGTGTGGAGCTATCTTAGACTCCGCCTCCTCCAGCAGAGCCAGCGCTGATTGGCCGAATTCCGTACTCTGGCCAATCAGCACTGGCTAATGCATTGTATTGGCTTGATGAAGCAGTGCTGAATGTGTGTGCTTAGCACACACATTCAGCTCTACTTCATCGGGCTAATAGAATGCATTGGCCAGCGCTGATTGGCCGAATTCCGTACTCTGGCCAATCAGCACTGGCTAATGCATTGTATTGGCTTGATGAAGCAGTGCTGAATGTGTGTGCTTAGCACACACATTCAGCTCTACTTCATCGGGCTAATAGAATGCATTGGCCAATCAGCGCTGGCCAATGCATTCTATTAGCGTGAACTGAGTTTGCACAGGGGTTCTAGTGCACCCTCGGCTCTGCTACATCAGATTGCTACATCTGATGTAGCAGTGCCGAGTGTGCATCAGATGTGTAGTTGAGCAAAACTGACTCAGCACTGCTAAGTCTGCATTCGCATAGGAATGCATTGGCCAGCCTTCGGCCAATCAGCGCTGGCTCTGCCGGAGGAGGCGGAGTCTAAGGTCGGACCTGAATGGAGACTGGTGTGGAGCGATCTTAGACTCCGCCTCCTCCAGCAGAGCCAGCGCTGATTGGCCGAATTCCGTACTCTGGCCAATCAGCACTGGCTAATGCATTGTATTGGCTTGATGAAGCAGTGCTGAATGTGTGTGCTTAGCACACACATTCAGCTCTACTTCATCGGGCTAATAGAATGCATTGGCCAGCGCTGATTGGCCGAATTCCGTACTCTGGCCAATCAGCACTGGCTAATGCATTGTATTGGCTTGATGAAGCAGTGCTGAATGTGTGTGCTTAGCACACACATTCAGCTCTACTTCATCGGGCTAATAGAATGCATTGGCCAATCAGCGCTGGCCAATGCATTCTATTAGCGTGAACTGAGTTTGCACAGGGGTTCTAGTGCACCCTCGGCTCTGCTACATCAGATTGCTACATCTGATGTAGCAGTGCCGAGTGTGCATCAGATGTGTAGTTGAGCAAAACTGACTCAGCACTGCTAAGTCTGCATTCGCATAGGAATGCATTGGCCAGCCTTCGGCCAATCAGCGCTGGCTCTGCCGGAGGAGGCGGAGTCTAAGGTCGGACCTGAATGGAGACTGGTGTGGAGCGATCTTAGACTCCGCCTCCTCCAGCAGAGCCAGCGCTGATTGGCCGAATTCCGTACTCTGGCCAATCAGCACTGGCTAATGCATTGTATTGGCTTGATGAAGCAGTGCTGAATGTGTGTGCTTAGCACACACATTCAGCTCTACTTCATCGGGCTAATAGAATGCATTGGCCAATCAGCGCTGGCCAATGCATTCTATTAGCGTGAACTGAGTTTGCACAGGGGTTCTAGTGCACCCTCGGCTCTGCTACATCAGATTGCTACATCTGATGTAGCAGTGCCGAGTGTGCATCAGATGTGTAGTTGAGCAAAACTGACTCAGCACTGCTAAGTCTGCATTCGCATAGGAATGCATTGGCCAGCCTTCGGCCAATCAGCGCTGGCTCTGCAGGAGGAGGCGGAGTCTAAGGTCGGACCTGAATGGAGACTGGTGTGGAGCTATCTTAGACTCCGCCTCCTCCAGCAGAGCCAGCGCTGATTGGTCGAGTTCCGTACTCTGGCCAATCAGCACTGGCCAATGCATTTCTATGGGGAAAAGTTAGCTTGCGAAAATCGCAAACTGACAGGGATTTCCATGAAATAAAGTGACTTTTATGCCCCCAGACATGCTTCCCCTGCTGTCCCAGTGTCATTCCAGGGTGTTGGTATCATTTCCTGGGGTGTCATAGTGGACTTGGTGACCCTCCAGACACGAATTTGGGTTTCCCCCTTAACGAGTTTATGTTCCCCATAGACTATAATGGGGTTCGAAACCCATTCGAACACTCGAACAGTGAGCGGCTGTTCGAATCGAATTTCGAACCTCGAACATTTTAGTGTTCGCTCATCTCTAGTGTCTACCATACACTATAATTTCCAATATTTGCCCCTCCACACAGTATACTATCACATAGTGGCCCCTCCATATTGTATAATGTCCCATAGTGGCCCTTACAAATTTTCTAAAAATCCTGGGTACAGTCGAACCCAAAATTTTTACTTAGGAACTATTATTATACTCTGCAGTCTCTTCAAGCAGTGAAGGAAAGTTGTTTGTTTCCCTTCAATTTAGGTGTCAGCTGCCTAGGGACTTTCATGATTCGGTTTTGTATGGACACCCGGGGATTTCTGGTACGAAACAGTTGGGGTCTCATTTTTGTTGGTGGCCATCTAATTCCCTGGACATTATAGCCTATGTGTCGGCATGTGGTGTTTGTGCCAAGGCCAAGGTCCCTAGAGAGAGACCATCAGGAGAGTCACTTCCTTTGCCAGTTCCTGAGAGACCCTGGTCCCATATTTCTATGGACTTTATCACAGATTTGTCGCCCTCTGGGGGAAAAACTGTGATTTGGACTGTAGCAAAATGTGCCATTTTGTTCCCTTATCACATTAACCTAAAGCTAAGACCTTGTGGACCTTTTTCTCAAACATGTTATCAGGATTCATGGCATTCCAGAAAATATTGTCTTTGATAGGGGAGTGCAGTTTGTTTCCAAGTTTTGGAGGGCGTTTTGTGAGCTTCTGGGTGTCCAGTTGTCTTTTTCCTCGGCTTTTCACCCTGAGACCAATGGACAGACTGAACAATTTAATAAGACCCTTGAGCAGTACTTGAGGTGTTCTATATCCAGTAATCAGTCAGACTGGGTGAATTATTTAGCACTAGCCGAATTCACCATTAACACCCACCATCATGCTGCTTTGAACATCTCACCCTTTTTCTATAATTTTGGTTTTCACCCCCTGTTTTTCTTCCTTTTCTTCCACTGCTGTCAATACTGATGTTAATATGGAGGTAGAAAGACTTCGTGCAGTTTGGACTCAGGTTCAAAACAATTTAAAGGTATCTCAGGCGGTTTCTACGATGGCGACCAAGAAGAAACATTCTATTGGTCCTGTTTTCTCTATAGTCGAGAAGTTATAGCTGTCTTCTAAGAATTTGAAGCTAAAGGTTCCTTGCCATAAGTTAGTGCCTAAATTTATCAGCCCTTATGAAATCACTCAAGTTATTAATCCTGTCTTCTTCCGTCTGGCTCACCCTCAGTCTTTCAAAGTGCATAATGTCTTCCATAAGTCTCTGCTCAAAAAGTATTCCCCTCCTGTTGAGGATGTGCAAGAATTTGAGATTTCTGTAGAGGGCTTGCTAGTAAGCCTGGTCCAGTTTTTTTGTGTCCCTGTGGGCCCTCGTAGAGGAGGGGGTACTGTCAGACTGGGCCGGAGCCTCTACTGTATCGGGTGGAGACTGCCAGCCCGCTCTGTCTGCAGTGCCGGAGTGGCGCTTCCAGTCCACTGTGATGGAGGGTCGGAACCTCCACATCAGTCTGCGGGGATTCCGGCCTCCTCCAGGGTCAGGGTGGTCAGCGGCGGGGTGGAGGCTATTTAGGCCTCATTCTGGCTCTGGCCCACCACTGGTTATTCAATTAATCCTGGTGACAGCTTCCCTCCTGCGCTTTGTTTTGCTACTGTCCCTTGTACCTCCTGTGCCTCCGTTGTGTTCCTGTGTATGTCCTCGACTTACCTTCCAGACTACCTCTCTTTGACCTCTCGATTTGAATACATTCTGACCTCCTGTGGATGACCTCGGCTTGTTTCCTGAGTACTCCTGCTTGACCTCTGTTTAACTACACTGTGACTTCTTGTGTATGACCTGACTCTCCTGACTACGCATTTGCTTCTCCCTCCTGCTATCTCGTGTCCTCCTGTGTACCAACCCGGTTTGATCAACTTCGTTTAGGCTATCCCTGATAACTTGCGAGACCTCCAGTGTACTGACATGGTCTGTACGACCTTCCTGTGGTGCTTCCGCTACCTCCTATTGATTAGCAGCTCCGTCTCCTCATCTGCTGAGGTTAGTGTTACTGGGTTTCCTGGGTCCTCTGAGTGTGCACACTCTCTGAGCATTTGTGGCTCTGGGTCCCAGGATTTACCAAGTCCAACTCCACCATCAGGAGTTATGGTGAAGACCTCTGGGGCCTGGTTCTGCCCTGGTTAGGAGAGTACTGTACACTCAGGTGTGTTTTTGGCCTCAGCGTTTGGGGATTCTGGTTTCCCAGGACTAACAGTGCTCTATTGTCGCATCAGGTTCCTAACAGATGTCTTCCAAACACAGCACAAAGATGGAGAACCTGTCCCCCAGCTCTGGCTCCAATAAGGGAACAAGGGTATTTTCTGTAATATATTACAGAGATTCTTAACTTCATTTGTATTATTAATTTATGCAGTTTGTTGAAAAGACAGTCACTTTTTAATCACTTCTATTATATCTAAAATCCTATTATTTTCCAGTTTCTAGCTATATATGATTTATTGACCTTTATAATAGTTGGAAACAATAGCAATTTCTACTGATTGGGGAGCCATTAAGCCTAAAGATAACAGATAAGCTGGATTCCATTGGGATGGATATCCCAGTATATTAGAAATCAAACAGTATATACCCAAATAGTACAGGCAGATATTACTACAACACAAAATATGCAAATCCAGTCTTCCTTCCATATCTCCGTTATTTGCTAGTGCTGTGTGAAAACATCTTAGCGATAGGATGAGTTATATTTCCACATATAACAGTATGTTCACATTAACTTTTTTAAAGAAGTTTTTGCGATATATAATAGCCAAAATGCTTGTCAAAAAGATTTCCATGGTCGTCAGTGACAGTCATGCCAGTCATTACCAAAAAACACCACTGAAAATGTTTAGCCTCATTTATCCACATCAGAAATACAGTAAATGGTCAAACTGATGCAGAAACCCAAGGGTCATAGTATAGCCATAGTGCTACATTCAGGCCACAATGACCTACATTTGCTAGCATAGGAACCATGAGAAGGAAATTCGGAATAGATTAGGCCTGTTGAGATTATGGTGAAGTCTACTGGGAATATTCCAAATGCCATATTGCAATCTGAAACGTGTTCTTTGTCCTTTCCTTGGCCTTTTGACCTGGTCCTGATAAAATGTTTCCTTTAACAAAGCAGGTTTTTCTCATTTTTTTTTTCTTTTTTAAACATGCGCTGGTGCCACCAGAATTTACGGGACTTGTAATAACTGATTACACTGAGTCATACTCAACGTGAAGCAGGTCATAAAGAAACAAGCCAGTAGAACATCAAAGATTACTTAAAGATGAAGTTAAGTTGAGGCAGAATGTATCCCCCAGGTCATTCTACCCTATCGCCTCTATAAAAAAGCATCGACTTGTATGTAAATGGAGCGCCAATGTATATAATAAAACTGCCGCGCGGCGATCCTCATCTACTGCAGTCATACATGAATTATCATAATATTGTGATAGAAAATGGGAAGTATTCTGCCTCAAAGGGAAATAAAGTACACAGCGCTTCACTGCAATGTCAAATCTCTGCACTTTTTACATGTGTAACTAGGTGCATTAGGAATGAGTGGTCTTGTGTGGAGCCTGAAACGAGGAAACGCCACAATATTATTCCACACAAAAGCCTTGCTAAGTTATTCCAAGGAGCTAAGTTATCGTGCTGGGAGCTGTAACGTCTGTCTTGGATAAATTAGCAGCCAGATAAAGTTATTCACTGTAAACGGCTCAGCTGAGATCTAGAATGAAGTGCAGACAACGAAATGTGCTGCCTGACTTCAGATTAGAATAGGGGTTGATTTACACACATGCTCCATACATAGGGTTTATAATGAGGCTTCTGCCATAAAGGAGCTTTATCATCTTTATATAATGTTTTTGCAAAAGGATGAGAGAACTTGGATACTTTTAAATGAAGCTCATGAGGGTTGGATGATCCACTAGTAGACTTAAGGATTCTCAAGTGGGGGGCTCAGAAGTGGGTATCCCATCAAAAGCTGAAAGTGGTGTTTAGTTATTGTTTTAGATGTTTCAGAAATACCAACATAATTTATTACCCAGCAGCCTCCACCACTCTACATCTCCATACTTATTGCATGTATATCGGATAACCTTGCCAATTTCAGTGGGCTAGACAACTAGTTGTAGCATTTCTTTCCATCAACAGCATTTATTTGGGTAAAAGAAGTTTGAGGCATGTTGGATTTCATTTCAGATATGTACTTAGTGGAGTTGAGCATATATGTGTATGGGAGAGTCAAAAGCAATAGCTGGCAGCCCTGCTTATTAATCCTTAAAGATGACAACATTTTATTGTACAATGTAATAAAAGTGGAAAAGGACTTGTCCTAATAGAAGAATGGGTTTTCATTAATCCATCATTAACTAAGCAGACAAAAGGGCTGGAGTTGATTCCAGGTGTGTGTTAGGAAATTGCTAAGGACAGCAATTCCCCAGTTGCTGCTGGAAACCCTGGGAAAGGGGCACAAGAGACAGTGAGCTCTAAGCTGAAGCCCCCACTGTCCCTTCCTGCTTGACTGGTCCTACGTATCCTACGTAATAGACGGCAACTGGGTGACGGGCCCTACCTATATACGTGAAAACACAAAACGCAGACAAGACAAACATCAACAAAGGGAGGTCAGCTAGCCGAGGATTCAGTAACAGTCGAGCAATGCAGTGCCAAATCGAAAATAGGGAAAGCCAAAGGTCAAGATTCAGAACAAAAGAATAAACAGTGAGAGAAAAGCCTGCACGCACAAGGCAATAGCAAGCACCAATGTGAATGTGAGCCAAGAATAAATAGGGAGGAATAACTTGCCCTGGAGTTGATAGGTGGACAGGCTGTCAATCACACTGCAAGACTAGAATTAACCACTTCATGAACAGACAAAAGCAGTCGGATGAATTCTGAAGTACATAGGGAAATACTTTCAGCTCAGATTCAACCAAATGCAGCAAGGTTGGTTGGATTGTGGCTCAAAACATACTGCAAAAGCAACCCAAGAGTTTTTTAAGACAAATAAATAGAATATTTTGAAATCGCCAGATCGAGCATGCCTTTCACTTGCTTAAGAGAAAACTTAAGGGAGAAAGACCTACAAACAAACAACAACTGAAGACAGCTGCAGTAAAGGCCTGGCAAAGAATCACAAAGGAGGAAACCCTGTGTTTGGCGATGTCCATGGTTCCAGAATTCAGGCAGTCATAACCTGCAAAGGATTCTCTACAAAATATTAGAAATGAACATTTTATTTATGGTAATGTTTATTTGTCCAATTACTTTTGAGCCCCTGAAATGAGGAGGCTTTGTCGAAAAATAGTTGCAATTCCTAATTGTTTTACAAGATATTTTTATTCAACCCCTTGCACTAAACCTGAAAGTCAACACTTCAATTGTAGCTCAGTTGTTTAGTTTCAAACCCAATGTTTTGGCATGAAGAGCCCAAATGATGAAGATTGTGTCACTGTCCAAATACTTCTGGACCTAACTGTACTTGAAAACTAATGCATTAAGGCCTTAACAGTTAGAGACAAGGAGGATTAGAGTTATAATATGTATAATAGTGTATTTTATATTAATACAAGTTAGCTCGCCTCAATGTAATTATACCACCTCTGGACAAGCCCCGTCCATATCACATACATGGTCATACGCCACTGTACAAAAGTGTTAAGGAGGTGTGAACAAAATGCTGCAAAGTAAAAATGCTCCCCACAAATACACTCACCGGCCACTTTATTAGGTACACCTGTCCAACTGCTCGTTAACACTTAATTTCTAATCAGCCAATCACATGGCGGCAACTCAGTGCATTTAGGCATGTAGACATGGTCAAGACAATTTCCTGCAGTTCAAACTGAGCATCAATATGGGGAAGAAAGGTGATTTGAGTGCCTTTGAACGTGGCATGGTTGTTGGTGCCAGAAGGGCTGGTCTGAGTATTTCAGAAACTGCTGATCTACTGGGATTTTCACGCACAACCATCTCTAGGGTTTACAGAGAATGGTCCGAAAAAGAAAAAACATCCACTGAGCGGCAGTTCTGTGGGCGGAAATGCGTTGTTGATGCCAGAGGTCAGAGGAGAATGGCCAGACTGGTTCGAGCTGATAGAAAGGCAACAGTGACTCAAATAGCCACCCGTTACAACCAAGGTAGCCAGAAGAGCATCTCTGAACGCACAGTACGTCGAACTTTGAGGCAGATGGGCTACAGCAGCAGAAGACCACACCGGGTGCCTTCCTTTCAGCCAAGAACAGAAAACTGAGGCTACAATTTGCACAAGCTCATCGAAATTGGACAATTGAAGATTGGAAAAACGTTGCCTGGTCTGATGAGTCTCGATTTCTGCTGCGACATTCGGATGGTAGGCTCAGAATTTGGCGTCAACAACATGAAAGCATGGATCCATCCTGCCTTGTATCAACGGTTCAGGCTGGTGGTGGTGGTGTCATGGTGTGGGGAATATTTTCTTGGCACTCTTTGGGCCCCTTGGTACCAATTGAGCATCGTTGCAACGCCAAAGCCTACCTGAGTATTGTTGCTGACCATGTCCATCCCTTTATGACCACAATGTACCCAACATCTGATGGCTACTTTCAGCAGGATAATGCGCCATGTCATAAAGCTGGAATCATCTCAGACTGGTTTCTTGAACATGACAATGAGTTCACTGTACTCCAATGGCCTCCACAGTCACCAGATCTCAATCCAATAGAGCATCTTTGGGATGTGGTGGAACGGGAGATTCACATCATGGATGTGCAGCCGACAAATCTGCGGCAACTGTGTGATGCCATCATGTCAATATGGACCAAAATCTCTGAGGAATGCTTCCAGCACCTTGTTGAATCTATGCCACGAAGAATTGAGGCAGTTCTGAAGGCAAAAGGGGGTCCAACCCGTTACTAGCATGGTGTACCTAATAAAGTGGCCGGTGAGTGTAGATGTGTTAATAATTCCGTTTTCTTGTTTGGCTCGAAACAAATCTCCATTTGTTCAGTTCTATACAAAAACAAAAATATTTGAATCGAACCCATCTTGGTAGGATCGTTTTTCCCTTCACTATTTGTTACCTTATGATCTTGGTAATAATGTTCAGCAGATGGACAGTAGATGATGTATGGTTGTGACATGTACTGTAAGTCTACCATATGCTACAGATAATATTGATAGGAGGTTTGGCCAAACCCTTAAATTTCTAAAACTGTGATCTAACTGAACTGGTTCTACATTCCTTTCTGGAGAAATATTCCTCTGCTCTCACAGCTGGATATCAGCCGAGGAGGAATATGAATAGCCTTCCTGCAGAATGGTATAATTTGTTGGTGCTGATTTGTAATGTTAAATAAAGCAATCAACAAATCGCAATGCAAATGTCTGCTGCAGGAGCTGAGAGATTTCTCAAAACCGTATGATTAAACATTACAAAGTTAAACCCAAGATCTGGCTGAAATATAAATAAGGGCAGATATTTATTGCTGATGGGAGAAGAAAAAAAAAGTTTGAAAAAGTTACAGTTTGGTGACTCGTCTCTTAAAGGGGTTGTCCAGTTTCAACACTAAATGTTATTGTTGGCATAAGGAAAAGTTGTACACTTTCTGTATCAATTCCTCATGGTTTTCTTAAGCAGCTATACTTGTTGTCACCCATTCTGCTTACGCTAGGTTCACACTAGCGTTCGGGTCTCTGTTCTCAGCTTTCCGTCTTCTGCATGCAGAAGACGGAAAGCTGTCAGACCGGTCTGGCCGTGAGCGGCAGTGAGCGTTTTATGCTCAACGCCGCACAACTGTTTTATTTAAATCGGACACAGAGTACTGCATGTCCGACTCTGTGTCCGATTTAAAAAACCGGTTTCGCGGCGGAGAGCATAAAACGCTCACCACCGCTCAAGGCTGGACATCTTTCAAACCCATTCATATGAATGGGTTTATGGGGAGAATATGCAAATCTGTCTCCCAAGATGTAAACAGGGAGACAATGCCTCTGTTATGCTGCCCTCTATAGCAAGCACCCTGAACAACATGCCCGACTTCCCAGAAGTCTTTACTGCATGATGCGATGTTATAACCAAATCAATTTCTCAGCTATGGACGGCACCGTTTCTGTCTTTTTGGACTTCATCAGCGCAGCCTAGAGAGAATTGATTTGGTTTAAGTGAGAGGCTGAGAGACCAGATTGTGGGGATAACGTCTATCCTTAGGGAGAGACCACCTTCTCAGGTGTGTGCAGACTTATACAGCCATAGTTGCTGAACTGCAAGGGAACATGAATGGGTTTGAAAGAGTTCTGCAGGTTTCCGTGTCCTGCCTCTGTTTTGCGCAGGAAACGGAAACCTGCAGAACGGAGACCAGGTGCAGATGTGAACGAGCCCTTACTTTCAGTGGATAGAAATGAGACCATTGTCAATTGATTTACAACCCATGGTCATGTGATATAGTGTCCATGGACATGTGATGGACAAACAGGTGCACAGCTCATTACCAGGCTGATATCTGATAACTGTGCTGTGACTATAACAAGCTGTGCACCTGTGTGTCCATCACATGAGCATGGACTGATTAATATCCAATGGGAGTAAGCAGAATGACAGCAAGCAGAGATCCTGAAAATTGATACAGAAACTATATTGGGAAATTGTAAAAGTTTTTATTAGGCAAACAATAATATTTGTTTGCTGAAACTGGACAACTCCTTTAAGTACATAACAGATAGAAAAACACAGTGGAGGAAACTATGGGACATTATACTAGGTGAAGGGGTCATTGTAGGACGTTATGCTATGTAAATGGACCACTGTGGGACATTATAATACATGAAGGGGCCACAATGTGAAATTATACAGTGTGGAGGAGCCACTATGGCACATTATACTGTGTGGAGGCCACTATGGGATATTATATTGCATAGATGGGCCACTATGGGACATTATACTATGTAGAGGGGTCATTGTATGACATTATGTTATGTGAATGGGCCACTATGGGACATTATAATACGTGAAGGGGCCACAATGTGACATTATACAGTGTGGAGGAACCACTATGGCACATTATACTGTGTGGAGGCCACTATGGGATACTTTATTGCCACTATGGGGCATTGTACTATGTGAAAGGGCCTATGAGGGACATTATACTGTGTGAAGGGAACTACAGTATGTGAGGTAATACATCCCAGTATTATTCTCCCCGATTGTGTAAAAATATCTCTGCCATTTCTTCTGGTGAGAAAGAGGATGCGACTCGTGAACGAACCATTTTTATGTGTTTTATGTGGCCAGCTCACTTAACCTTGCCCCTAATGACAAATTCTGCCCCATATGTGGCTAATTCCACCCCTACAGGGCTAACCTAGCCTTCAAATCATCCACAGCCTTATTTTAACCTAATATTACGAGATCCTGTGGCTAATAGGATCCAGGAGGTCATAACAGTCTGACTGTCTACACATGGTAGATAGCATTTTTTTAAGGAGCTGTTCGAGAGCCAGAAGATACAGCTCTTTTAATCCAAATGATTCAGCACACTAAAAAGGGCCGAAGATCACTTTATAAAGCCCAACCTCCCCACAGTAACCACCAATCACACAGTCTCCTACTTCTAAAAAGAAAACATCTTATCCTAAAACCATAGGATTAAACACAGAGAATAATTACTCCAGGAATTCTTGTTACCCCTGCTAAAGTCATGTTCCCCCCCTTCGCTTAGTAGTACAGCTTTCTAGTAAACAATAATTGTTTAAATTCATCAAAATTCAAGATTGTCGTCTGCTGTAAGTGAATGAGAAAATACTTGCCCACATTTATAGGCTACAAAACAATACACTGTCTACCAGTGGTGAACCTAGCCTCTCTGCTGCCTGAGGTGGACAATCAAAAGACCCCCCCTTCCCCCCCGCGCCATTCATCTTTTGATTGTCCGCCTCAGACAGCGGGGCGGGGACTGTTGGGGATGCTAGCGGTGACATTACAATAAAATAAAATACAGTAATATTTTGTGCAGTAATACTCACAGGAGATATCTTCCCACATTTCCCGTCTCTTCCGTTTGGATCGCCATGACCATTTCTTCCAGCTGTGGCTTGATTCTGTAAAGTTTGAAACACAGACATCTTTTACTCCTCACTTCTCCACGCACCCAACCCCTATATATCCCACAGCGGCCCCTGTAGCCGATATTATGCCCCACAGTGGCACAATAGACTGTGAGATATAATAGAGGTTGCAGAGGGGCCGCTGTGGGGCATAATAGAGGTTACAGGGGCTACAGTGAACCCTTCAAGCTCTATTATGCCCCACATTTGCACACCCATGAACTATTATTATACTCAGAGGTCTTTTCAGACCCCCCCTCCCGACCCCCCGAGTATAATAATTGGAGCCCCAGAGGAGGTGAGGGAACATAATAAACATTGTTACTCACCTCTCTGGGATCCAATGTTAATCCTGGTAGGCTTCAGGCCAATATGGTAATGCCCAGACGTCACATGGTCTGGGATATTGCCATATAGGCCCAAAGCCTGTGCTAGCAGTAACAGCCTGTTGCCATACAGGCCCAAAGCCTGTACTAGCAGTAACAGGCTATTACTACTAGCACAGGCTTCAGGCCTATATGGCACTGCTAGCACAGGCTTTGGGCCTATATGGTAATATCCCAGACTACGGGAGGTCTGGAACATTACCATATAGGCCCGAAGTCAGCTAGGAGTAACATCGGATCCCAGAGAGGTAAGTAACATTGTTTATTATGTTCCCTCACCTCCCCTGGGGCTCCGATTATTATACTCGAGGGTCTGAAAAGACCCCCGAGTATAATAACAGCGGCAGTGGGCATTGGGATTGTGGCCTGGCCCGGGCCTACTCACTACCGCCCTCCGTGGCCTATAGTACAGGGGGAAGCGGGGGTGGCAGTGAACAGGTCCGGGGAACTTGGTAAATAGGCCGCTACCTGCTGGAGATACTCCAGCAGGTAGCAGCTCTATTATAAAACAAACAAACATAAAGTTCTTATACTTACCGACCTCGCACTGCTGCCTCTGCCGTGTCCTCTTCTCCCGGCAGTAAGCTGCAACTCAGCGTAGGGGGCGTGATGACGCCGCCTACGCTGATACATAGACGTCTGAACCAGTGCAAGGAGAGCGGCAGCTCTCCTTGCGCTGGTTCAGAGAAAATAAAGTAAATAAAAAATTTTTAAAAATCGCTCGGGCTGCTGCCCCCCTCTGGTCCGCCGCCCGAGGCAGGTGCCTCACCTCACCTCACCTCGGGTTGAATAAGATTGGTTATAATGTAAACCCTTCCGTACCGAAATTAGAATCCCTAAAATAAACCCTCCTCCCGCTCCCACATTACCACACACAATATGATACCGTTTGAGACTAACTTTATAAGTCCAGGCATCATCTGCACATTAAAGGACATGAGAGTAACCTCTATTACAAAATTGTCTGAAGATTGTATAAGCAATGCTACCTCCTATGCTGTCCCTGCTACCTATTATGTCATCCCCTCTACCTCATAGATTGTAAGCTCTTACGAGCAGGGAACTCAGTCCCATTGTGTGAAGTGACTATTTCTTTGTAATGTATCTTTTTGTCTGTACTTGAACCCTACAAACTGAACAGTGCTGGTGCTGTATAAATAAAATGTATTATTATTATCATTTTTATTATGATGATCTGAAGGGCAGAAAAAGATAAACAGGCAGAGTACAAAGAGATTATGTGTATTTATATAAATACACATAAATACATATTACACATATCTACATAAAACACACACTTTTACCCATCATGCCAATAATTAGAAGGTCCTGCAGGTAGCCTGGTTAGGTGGAGCAATGCAGAAGCATTGACAGCATCCTCAATTGTTCCTCCTGATGTCCGCAGTCCCTCTCCCTCTCCTTCTCTATGAAGTAGTTCTGTTGGTGTCCTGTTTGTGAATAGAATATATTCACTTTGCATATAGGTGTGCTGAAGCCTACGAAGATAAAAGTAGGGCATTGGTCCTTGAAAGTATTTTATAAAACCCTGAAACCTTCCCATAACTGAGTATACAAATGGAATCTCTGGTAATGAAGATCAAAAATCGCAGCCGGCAGGGGAGTTGGTGTTCCCTCCTTACTGAATTATTTATTATTCATTGGATCTTCAACAAAACAAGTCATGTGCACTAGTTTCCATGTAAACATTGGGTAACATTGGGTTACCCATCATCCGCTCAAGTCTTATTTGGAAAGAATAGATTCATTTTCTGGGGGGTAAAAATAAACATGTATCAGTAGGTAACATGTCAGAAGCTGGAGAATTCATCTTGATCCTCAACTCCAGCCAGTAGCACTTTTGCAGCTCTGTGAACCCTACATTATACCACTCTCTGTGTGAAGAGCCATTCCTAAGAAATCTAACAGTCAGTGCTGAGTGCTCTTTAACCCCTTAACGCACTGCACTGTACTATTACATCCCTCTGACTGTATAGTTAATGCTCAGCTAAGTAATACTGCGGCAGTAAAATGCCTTGGGTACAGAAACTGTACCAATGGCATTACATCCTGCTCTTTGCTGGGTTGCACAGTCCAGGACCAGCCGAAGTTGGAAGATATTCCGACTCTGGTGGCTTAAACCTCTGGATGCTGTGATCAATAGCGATCACCACATCCAAGGTGTCCGGGGGCAATATTGTGTCACTCTGTCAGCCCTTGGACCCTCATGCGATAAGATTGTGGATTCCAAGGGGTTGCCACAGCAGCCAGGTGAACGCCGAGTATATATATATATATATATATATATATATATATATATATATATATATATATATATACACTCACCGGCCACTTTATTAGGTACACCTGTCCAACTGCTCCTTAACACTTAATTTCTAATCAGCCAATTACATGGCGGCAACTCAGTGCATTTAGGCATGTAGACATGGTCAAGACAATCTCCTGCAGTTCAAACCGAGCATCAGTATGGGGAAGAAAGGTGATTTGAGTGCCTTTGAACGTGGCATGGTTGTTGGTGCCAGAAGGGCTGGTCTGAGTATTTCAGAAACTGCTGATCTACTGGGATTTTCACGCACAACCATCTCTAGGGTTTACAGAGAATGGTCCGAAAAAGAAAAAACATCCAGTGAGCGGCAGTTCTGTGGGCGGAAATGCGTTGTTGATGCCAGAGGTCAGAGGAGAATGGCCAGACTGGTTCGAGCTGATAGAAAGGCAACAGTGACTCAAATAGCCACCCGTTACAACCAAGGTAGCCAGAAGAGCATCTCTGAACGCACAGTACGTCGAACTTTGAGGCAGATCGGCTACAGCAGCAGAAGACCACACCGGGTGCCACTCCTTTCAGCTAAGAACAGGAAACTGAGGCTACAATTTGCACAAGCTCATCGAAATTGGACAATTGAAGATTGGAAAAACGTTGCCTGGTCTGATGAGTCTCGATTTCTGCTGCGACATTCGGATGGTAGGGTCAGAATTTGGCGTCAACAACATGAAAGCATGGATCCATCCTGCCTTGTATCAACGGTTCAGGCTGGTGGTGGTGGTGTCATGGTGTGGGGAATATTTTCTTGGCACTCTTTGGGCCCCTTGGTACCAATTGAGCATCGTTGCAACGCCAAAGCCTACCTGAGTATTGTTGCTGACCATGTCCATCCCTTTATGACCACAATGTACCCAACATCTGATGGCTACTTTCAGCAGGATAATGCGCCATGTCATAAAGCTGGAATCATCTCAGACTGGTTTCTTGAACATGACAATGAGTTCACTGTACTCCAATGGCCTCCACAGTCACCAGATCTCAATCCAATAGAGCATCTTTGGGATGTGGTGGAACGGGAGATTCGCATCATGGATCTGCGGCAACTGTGTGATGCCATCATGTCAATATGGACCAAAATCTCTGAGGAATGCTTCCAGCACCTTGTTGAATCTATGTCACGAAGAATTGAGGAAGTTCTGAAGGCAAAAGGGGGTCCAACCCGTTACTAGCATGGTGTACCTAATAAAGTGGCCGGTGAGTGCATATATATATATATATATATATATATATATATATATATATATACAGTCCTATGAAAAAGTTTGGGCACCCCTATTAATCTTAATCATTTTTTGTTCTAAATATTTTGGTGTTTGCAACAGCCATTTCAGTTTGATATATCTAATAACTGATGGACACAGTAATATTTCAGGATTGAAATGAGGATTATTGTACTAACAGAAAATGCGCAATATGCATTAAACCAAAATTTGACCGGTGCAAAAATATGGGCACCTCAACAGAAAAGTGACATTAATATTTAGTACATCCTCCTTTTGCAAAGATAACAGCCTCTAGTCGCTTCCTGTAGCTTTTAATCAGTTCCTGGATCCTGGATGAAGGGATTTTGGACAAACAATTCAAGTTCAGTTAAGTTAGATGGTCGCCGAGCATGGACAGCCCGCTTCAAATCATCCCACAGATGTTCAATGATATTCAGGTCTGGGGACTGGGATGGCCATTCCAGAACATTGTAATTGTTCCTCTGCATGAATGCCTGAGGATTTGGAGCGGTGTTTTGGATCATTGTCTTGCTGAAATATCCATCCCCGGCGTAACTTCAACTTCGTCACTGATTCTTGAACATTATTCTCAAGAATCTGCTGATACTGAGTGGAATCCATGCGACTCTCAACTTTAACAAGATTCCCGATGTAGACAGAAAAATAAAAAAGTTATGAATTTTGGAAGACAGGGAGTGAAAATTTGAAAAAAGTCACCGAGCATTAACGTACAAATTACCCTGCATCATTTAACCCCATAGAGACACAGCTCAAAAGTGACTTAAGGACCAGGCCTCTTTTTTTCAAAACTGACATGTGTCACTTTAAATGGCAATAATTTTGAGATGCTTTAACTTACACAAGTGATTCTGAGATTGTTTTTTCGTGACACATTGTACTTCATGTCAGTAGTAAATTTTCGTCGATATGTTTTGTCTTTAATTATGAAAAAAATAGGAAATTTGGTGAAAATTTTGAAAAAAATGCAGTTTTCAAACTTTGAAATTGCAAGTCTTTCAAATAGAAAGTCATACTACCCAAATTTTTTCATAAATATAATTAACCATGTCTCTGATTTATGTAGCAATCAAATTTTAATCACCCTTTCATTTTTTTCAGATGTTATAAGGCTTACAAGCAGTAATTTTCAAGAAAATTTCCAAAACACGTTTTTCAAGGGACCAGTTCAGTTCTGAAGGGAACTTGAAAGGCCTCTCTAATAAAACCCCCCAAAAGTCACCCCATTCTAAAAACTGCACTCCTGAAAGAATCCAAAACAGCAATTAGAAAGTTTCTTAACCCTTTCAGCATTTCACAGCAATTAAAACAAAATGGAGATAAAATTTACATTTTTCAATTTCTGTCAGTAATATATTCATTTAGCCCTAGAATCTACACATTTACTAAGGGTTAAAGGAGAAACTGCACCCCAGATTTTGTTACACAATTTCTCCCGAACACGACAATACCCCATATGTGCTGGTACCCTAATGTACGGGCACACGGTTACTCTCAGAGCGGATGGAGCGCTAATTGGATTTTGTAGGCCAGATTTTGCTATAATACTTTTCAGCCACCATGTCCTGTTTGCAGAGCCCCCATGGTGCCAAAACAGTGGAAACCCCCAAAATGTCACCACATTTTGGAAACTAGGCCCCTCAAGGAATTTATCAAGGGGTATAGTGAGCCCTTTGACCCTACAGGAGTGTAACAGAATTGGTCCAACAAAAGGAAAAGTAACATTTTTTGCTCTGAAATGTTGCTTGAACCTCAAATTTTGCATTTCCACAAGGGGTTAAAAGAGAAAATGCACCCCACAAATTGTCAAGCATTTTCTCCCAACTACAGAAACGCCTCACGTGTGGCTGTAAAGTGATCTATAGGCACGCTGTGAGGTCCAGAGCGGAAGGATCGCTATTGGGATTTTGGAGGGCAAATTTAGCTGGAATCTGTTTCAAGCACCATGTTGCATTTGGAGAGCCCCTGAAGTGCTAGAACAGTGGAACCCCCCCCAAATGACCCCATTTTGAAAACTAGACCCCTCAAGGAATTTATCAAGGGGTTTAGTGAGCACTTGGACCCTACAGGTGTTTCACAGATTTTTTTACCATTGAGATGTGAAAATGAAAAATTACTTTTTTTCCAATAAATCATCCATTTAGCGCCATATTTTTAATTTTTGCAAGTAGTTAGAGAATTAAAAGCCCCCCAGAGTTTGTTACACAATTTCTCCTGAACATGGCAATACCCCATATGTGGCCATAATCTGCTGTATGGGTACATGGCAGGGCTCAGAATGGAAAGAGCGCTATTTGGCTTTTGAGGGCAGTTTTCTGGTGCCATGTCGCATTTGCAGAGCCCCTAAAGAACCAATACAATGGAAACCCCTCAAAAGTGACCCCATTTTAGAAACTACACCCATCAACGAATGAATCAAGGGGTATTATGATTTTGAGCCTAAAAATGCTTCCCAAAAATTAATGTACAAAATTAAAATTTTAATTTTTAAAGAAATATGTCATTTCGGTGCCCAATACGTTGCACCCACTTTGTGTTGTCAGAGACCTGCACTCCTAAAACTATTAAGGGGCTATCCTGAGGGGCAAAAAATTATATATGTGGGTGTAAACTGCTGCTTGGGCACACAGCCGGGCTCAGAAGGGAAGGAGCAATGCGCTTTTTAGCTTTTGGGATACAGATTTAGAGGGACTTCCTGGATGCCATGTTGTTTTTTGCAGAGCCCTGGAGGTGTTGGAATTCCCCAAGAAGTGACCCCATTTTGTAAGGACAATTTTAGGGTCTCTGCAAAAGTGTCATGGCATCCAAAAAAAAAAAAAAAAACCCAAACCATCTAAGTCTGTGCTACAAAAACCAAATAACCCTTCTTCCCTTCTGTGTCTGGCTGTGCCCTAATATCAGTTTATACCCACATATGACATTACGTGCATTATCTGGGGTACACCAGTATCATACATGTGTCATACATGTGGCATAAAATGCAGTTCGGGCACACAGCAGGGCGCAGAAGGGAAGGAGCGCTATGTGGCTTTTGGAGCACAGATTCAGATGTTTGGTATCTGGACTCCATGTCATGTTTGTAGAGCCTGTAAGGTACCGGAAAAATGGATTCCCCAAAGGAGTGACCTCAGTTTGAAAACTGCACCCCTCAAAGAATTTATCAGGGGGTGTAGTGAGCATTAGTATCCCAGACGTGACTGCACAGCGGATGGTGAAGAGGAAATATATAAGCTGTACGGAGTACATTTGGAACACCACAATTCCGGTATTGCATTTTACCTTTTAAATTTTGCGCCATGCAGCGTACAGTATAAGTAACATGTGGCCTTTATTCTGCGGGTCGGTACGGTTACGGCGATACCTCATTTATAGTATTTTTTTATGCAATACTAATTCTGCAGAACAAAAACCCACTTGGGGACATAAATCAATGTATTTTGCATCGCCATCTTCTGAGAGGCGTAACATTTTTATTTTTTGGTTGACAGTGTTGGTTGAAAGCTTATTTTTTGCGGGACAATATGCGCTTTTTATTGGTACTGTTGTGAGGAGCATTTGACTTTTTGATCACTTTTTATAGCACATTCTGTAAGGTGAGATGGCGAAAAATCACTACTTCCGGCGGGTTTTTTCCGGGTTTTTTTTCCGTCATTCACCGTGTACATTAAATATTGTTTCAGTTTTATTGTACAGATTGTTACGGACATGGCGATACCAAATATGTATTGTTTTTATTAATTTTTAGGGGTTTTTTTATATATAATTCATTTTCTATAGAAAAAAAAGGTTTTGGGGCTTTATAACTTTATTAATTGTTTCAAAACACTTTATTTTTTTCACTTTTTTTTTTTACTTTTTCGTGTGTCCCTATGGGACACTTGGATTAATGATGATTTCATCACTAATCCTCTATTATAGAGTGAGACACAGGCTGCAGTAACAGCCTGCATGTGTCTCACTCTACAAACAGGAAGTGAGCTGTGAGGACGGCACAGCTCACTTTCAGGAGATCAGGATAACCAGGTAAATGGGGGCTCAGGGCTGCCTGGGGTCACTAACCAGACCCCAGGCTACATAGTAGGGATACTGGTGAGTCGCCCCAGCTCGGCCTATGTAGATTCACGGTGCGAGCAGGCCCGACACCGGGGGCGGCAGCGCCTTGAAAAAGGGGAGTTTTAAGCAAAAATGGATTAAAGAAAAATAAAGAAAAATAAAAGTTTGTCGTGACGCCAGTTGGGGTTTCGGCTTGAGGTGAAGCCGGGCACTGTAGATAGGGCCTCTGGGAATAGGTGGTGATGCAGTGCCAGATGTTATACCCTCCCCAACCAGGGCAGGTCCCAGGGCCAGATGATATAGGTGAGGAAGGGATGATTTCCAGGAGGAGTAACAGAGGATCGATGAAAGAATACAGTCCAGACAGGGGTTAACCAAACACTTACAGTTTACTTCTGTAGTCAGCAGGAGATAACAGATGTTACAGGAGGATTCACCTTGCTCCAGTATAGTGAGATGCCAGTCTTCCCTTTTACCACTAGTATGATTCAGCCTTCCATTGCTGCTCAAACTCTCTAATAGATTTCCTCTGGTCCTGGGTTCCAGGAGCTCAGAGGTTAAGTACAACTGGGTGGATCCCCCTTCTGGACAGCAGGTAACGCGAGTTCTTTAGGATGCTGGATACACTCACCCCAACTCTGTATGTTACTGAGCCTCCAGGAATCTTGCATTCACTAGGCCTCGGTCCAGTGAGTCTCTCAATGTTCTTAGTGTTTCTCACACTAGTTAGGAATTGATGGTCCTATAACTGCAGCCCCGTGCCTGTGAGGTCTCATCTCACCTCTGCAGGTCTCCGGCCTCCTGTGCTATCACACCATGCGGCTTGCAGCATACCCTGCACCTCAACACACCTGCTCCTCTCTCTTGCACACTCCTGCACCCTCTGAACTGGAACTGAAAAAGAGAGAGACCCTCTTCCAGTCTGTAGCTCCACCCCTTTTCTTAAAGAGATAATGGCTGTGGAACTTTGTGTATGCTAACAGGTTGACTGGATCTCACTATACCTTCACAGTACACAGTGCAGATCACATAAGATGACATTTGTAGTGACCCACTCTGTGGGGCGCTACATTCCCCCCTTGTTAAAAGTAGCACGTCTCGGGCTACCCTTCCGATGAACTAAGAAGAGGGTTGGTAGACGGTAACATGAACACCATAGTGTTTGAAGAACATTACATACAAGTGTAAACTTCATATGTAAGTAAATTCCCTAAGGAGAAAAGTGCAACTTATTTAAGACCATTTTAAACTGTCACAAAAATGTTCAAGGAAACACAATTTCTGTAACAGTCTCTGGTTGTGTATTCCTTACAACCCAGCAACATTCACGGTTGCTTTCCTTGCGGATTACAGCCCCAAACCGCTTAGTCCACCTCCTTAACTCCGAGTGCAGCTGCGGAGTATTTTGGAACATTCAAAATTCTTCACTGCACAGGCTGTTTTGATGGCTCCTATCCGACAGGCCGCCATATTTGAAACATCCCCCAACTCCCGGGAGCGTTGGTGCACCTGCATAAATTGCATTCCATGCACTTGAAGAGGTTGGTAGGCAAATGGAAGTTTTAAAAGTTTCAGTACCACAAGAAAGTTATTGTGGCAGGAACCCTGAAAAACTAAACATGTTAAACACTGGCACAGTTCCTTTAGTCCATTCTCTCTTGGTAATGCCATGCTCAGGAGAGTAAGTATTAATGCACAGTTCATATTTCTGACTCACCTATTAGTGCAATCCGTTAGGGAGCCAGCACTTAAATTAAACCTTTAACGTTGCATAAACTGAATTGAACATATACAAATACAACACAACTATCTGTAAACATATTGGGTTAGTATGCCTCTACTTATTGTCCCTGTAACGTATGGGGAGTTGTCCCTGTGTATTGCGCTGAGATCTACGCAAAAATGGGATTCCTGGCAGTCTTCTCCTACTTACTGGAGTCACCAGGGAAACGGTAGACATACTTTCACTAGGAATCGGGCTTACTGGAATTTGCGCTGGTACATCATCAGGAACTGGGATTGGCTGTTCTTGAGAATCCGTTATCTCCTGAGAGGATGTTTGTGGGAACAGCATTACTGGTACTACTAAAGCACCTTCAATTTGCGGCCAAGAACTAGGAAACGGCCCAAGTATGGTCTGAACTTCTGTCTCAGATTTTCCTGATTGTTGAGGATTTTCTTCCACTTTGCTTCCTGCTTCCTCACGTAATTGAGACGGACATAGTTTCAGATTGTCTCTGGATACAGTTATACAAGTCTTTCCGCCATCTTTGGAAATCTTACATACTTTGCTGTTATCGCTATTAGATGGTTGGACAGTATAGGGTTCAGATTCCCATTGATCATCTAGTTTGTGGTGCCTTCTCTTTCTTTTCAATACTTGCTCACCAACTGGTAAAGGGGAAGCTGGGGCATGTTGGTTGTAGCTTTTCTCTTGTCTTTGCCTAGCTTGGTCAAGGCTTTGCTCTACACACTGCTGAACCTTTGTATACTGCAACTGTCTTTCAGCAATCCAATCAAGATGAGGTGAGTTGGGCACTTCCTCAGGATTTAGGACTCCTATCTCCAAGTCAATAGGAAGTTTACCTGGTCTGGCACGCATTAGGTATGCTGGAGAATACCCTGTGGAGCTAGTCGGGACATGGTTGTACATTTCAATTAAGTCAGGCAATTTTTCAGGCCATTGGTTTCTCTCTTCCAAAGGCAAGGTCTGCAACAAACTGATGACCAGGTGATTCATTTTCTCACAAAGTCCGTTCCCTTGAGGGTGGTATGGGGTTGTTCTGATCTTCTTACATCCATAGAGGAAGCAGAACTCTTTGAATACCTCCGCTTCAAATGCTGGACCTCTGTCAGTCAAGACTTGGTCAGGATAACCATGGGGCCGACAGAAATGCTCTTGGAATGCTTTTGCAGCTGTTTTTGCAGTCTGGTCTTTAACTGGAACAATGACCAGGAAGAGGGAGTAATGATCCACAATGGTAAGGGCATAGGTGTATCCCGATCTACTGGGAGTCAGCTGCACGTGGTCTAAGGCCACTATCTCCAAGGGTTGCTTTGTCTGGATAGGTTGCAGGGGGGCCTTTTGAGTAGTAGTGTCTTTTCTCCTGAGATTGCACGTACCACATTCTCTGCACCACTGCTCAATGGATTTTCTCATACCCGTCCAGAAGAAACGGTCTCGGATCACCACTTCTAGTTTTTTCCACCCGAAGTGTCCTGCTTGGTTGTGATAAGCTCCTAGCACCATAGGTATGTCCTTTTGGGGTACTACGATCTGCCAAAGTAGTTCATGGGTTCTTGGATTGATAGCTCTTCGAACCAACTTCCCTTCAAAAACAAAGAGCTTCTTCCTCTCTTTCCAGAGCTGTTGAGCTTCTGGTGGTGCATCCACAGGTAAAGAGGTGTTTTCTACTCCAAGAAGTTCTTTGACAAGGTGCACAGCTGGATCACTCTCTTGTGTTTCGGCCCAGCCATGATGAGGTAATGGATTCAGGGAGATCTCTTGAGTTGCTAGACTTCTTCCAGTCATACAGCCAGAGTTATGGACCATTCGATTGTTGTAGAAGGCTGGCATTTCTACCTCCTCTAAGTCATCAGATTCCTCTGGATCAGGAGGGTTGGGCATGCGGGACAAGGCATCTGCATTCAGGTTCTTCTTGCCAGCTCGGTACTTGATGACAAATTCAAAATTGGATAGGCGGGCAAGCCATCTCTGCTCCAGAGCTCCAAGCTTAGCAGTGTCCAGGTGTGTCAAGGGATTGTTATCGGTGTAGATTGTGAATCTTGAAGAAGCCAGGTAATGCTTGAACCTCTCTGTCACTGCCCATACTATTGCTAGAAGTTCCAACTTGAAGGAGCTATAGTTGACTGGATTCCTCTCAGAAGGACGAAGCTTTCTACTTGCATAAGCAATTACTTTCTCTTTGCCTTGCTGTTCTTGGGAGAGGACAGCTCTAAGTCCATTGTTGCTTGCATCTGTGTACAGGATGAAGGGCTGACTGTAGTCAGGATAGGCTAGGATCTCTTCTCCAGTGAGGGCTTGCTTTAGCTTCTGGAAAGAGTCTTCCAATTGGGGGTTCCACTCCACTGGGGGGCTCTTGCCTTTAGACTTGTTGGATTGGCCGACAAGGAGATCTTGCAAGGGGGCTGCTAGGGTAGTGAAGTCCTTGATAAATCGTCTGTAGTAGCCAACTAACCCTAGAAATTGGCGGATCTCTCTGATGGTAGTTGGGGCTTTCCAGTCCTTGATCACAGTCACCTTGTCTGGGTCTGGGGCAACTCCTTCTGCACTGACCACATGGCCTAGGTACTGTACCTTTGGTTTCAGGAGGTGGCATTTGGAAGGCTTGACCTTCAGGCCAAAGTTGGACAAGGCCTCAAAGACTTCAGCCAGGTGTTGCAAGTGATCCTCATATGTTCTGGAATAAACAATCACATCGTCTAGGTACAATAAGACTGTCTCAAAATTCTTGTGTCCTAGGCAGCACTCCATCAGCCTTTGAAAGGTTCCTGGCGCATTGCATAGGCCGAAGGGCATGACATTAAATTCGTAAAGACCCATGGGAGTCGTAAAGGCAGTCTTCTCCTTATCAGCCTCTGCTACAGGAACCTGCCAATACCCGCTGGTTAGGTCCAGGGTAGAAAAGTACTTAGCCGTCCTGAGCGCTGCTAGTGACTCCTCTATGCGCGGCAAAGGGTAAGCATCCTTGTGCGTGATATTATTAATTTTTCTATAATCCACACACATGCGCATTGTCCCATCTTTCTTGCGAACTAACACTAAGGGTGCTGCCCAGGGGCTATGGCTTTCCCTGATTACCCCAGCACTCTTCATGTCCTTAATCATGTCCTTAGTACACTGATAATGTGCGGGTGGAATGGGCCTATACCTTTCTTTAATTGGTGGATGGTCTCCTGTGGGGATGGTATGTTGTATTACCTTCACCTGCCCAAAGTCCAAGGGAGTCTTACTGAATACCCTTGCATACTCTTGTGCTAACCGCACAACCCCATTCCTTTGGTATTGAGGAGTGCTGTCAGTGCCAATGTGTATTGCTTGACACCAGTCCTCTAACTGTTTTGGGGAATCATTAACATCTGTCTGATCAGAGGAAGTCAAGGGCTCTGTTGGCTGGATGTCATTGTTACTGACAGTGAACAGTTTAGCTACTGTGGCATACCTGGGTAAGCAAGCCTCCTCCTCCCCACAGTTCAATATGCGCACTGGTACTCTGCCCTTCTTCACATTAACTATCCCTCTAGCTATCATAACAGTGGGTCTACAGTCAGAATAGACAGGTTCCATCAGGGCCTGGTAGTCTTGCCCTTTGATGCCTATTGCTGCTCTGCACCAGACAATGATTTCACTCCTGGGGGGAAGCATGATGGAATTGGGGTCACTTACCCTCACACTGCCAATCTCTCCACCTGCTAACTCCACTTGTTGACGCTGGACAAGGGCTTTAATCTCCTTATTCAGAGCATATCTTTCTTGGTAGGGGGTAGATCTCAATGCGTCCTGTAAGATGGCAATTACCTCATCTAGACAATTCTCCAACACATTAGTCCCCAATGTTAACATATTAGCAAATTCCCCTTCATCCACATCAACAATTATTAGACCTTGGGATTTAAGATCCGTGCCACCTACTCTCAGGGTGACCTCTTTATATCCCACCTGGGCCAGGGGCTGACCATTACTAGCAATTAGTACTAAGTCCCCATTTGGATGTTGGGTAATATCAGCATCAGTCCAGTACCTGCGAAACAAAGTCTGAGGAATAGTGGTTACCTGTGAACCAGTGTCCAGTAGCGCTGTGAAAGGGATACCATCAATTGTAACTGGAATTATAGGACGTCCACCTACATACCTGCTTTTCCAGCTAGTTGGACCAAATCGTCTTACTCCTGAAGGTTGGTCCTCTACTCCAGGAGTTGCCCATTTAAAGGACACTCTCTCTCAACATGACCAACCTTATCACACCGTCTGCAGATGGGTCGGCCAGAGGGGTCAAACTTGTCAGTGGTCCTCCTGCCGTTGCGCGTCAGTCGCTGTTGAGGAAACAATGTTCTTCTTGAACGTCTCCAAGGTAGATCCTCTGGGCTGGAAGCAAGCTGGATCTTTGCTGGAGAAGAAACTTGGAGATCTTGAACAGTTTTGGTTAATGCAGCTACATGTTTAGTTAGCTCAGTCATTTGTAACCGCAGCTCTGCAGCATCATCAGATTGGATCTGTGCACACTGTACAGTAGATGGAAAAGGTGCAGCATTTGCAGGGCTCACAGGTGTTTGCCTGTGGAGAGCAACTTGTTGCTCCTCCGTCTGTCCGCATGGATAGACAGGTTCCCTCAGGATACGGATGGATCTGTCCTTGAATTCAATAAAGCTCATATCAGGATTCTGCAGCGCCATCATGCGCAGTTGGGCCTTACCGGATTCTGACAATAGGCCTTCTACAAACTGTTCTTTTAGCATCCTATCCTCATCCTGAATACTATCTGGATCTACTTGTTTAATAGCCCATAAGGCTTCTTGTAGATTAAGGGCAAAATCTCTCACAGTGTCCTGCGGTTTTTGCTTACAGCTGAAAAACCGCATCTTTATCTCTGATGTGGTGCGGGTGTCAAAGGTGATCCTGAGTTTGGTAAAAATGTCCTTTACAGATCTTTTATCATTCAATGGCCAGGATTTAACTTCCCTTTGTGCTGCACCACCAAGTTGACTTATTAATATTGCGACCTTTTGCTCCTCTGTCATAGGGTATAGGTCAAACAGGCTACTCAGCTTTTCTTTAAAGTCTCTGAGGCTATGGGACTCGCCTGTATACTGGGGCAGCCAGGATGCACCTGGAATGTATGGCATTGTTAAGGGTAATATAGGTGCCATAGTTACTTGGTTGTGACCACGGTTAGAGTCTATGGGGGAATCAGAGGGGCCTGGGGATGAAGATGAGGATCCACTTACTTGATACATCACCCCCCCCCTTGTTAACCCCAGCAAGGCCACACTCACCGCACTTGATACTGTGAAGCGTTGATCCGGATGGATGGATGGATGGATGGATTGATGCTGGTCTGGCTGCTACAGAGACTTCTACAGTTGGCAGGGGTAGACTGCAATTGGGGATGATGCAATCTGTATCTTTCACTGCTTCTTGCACAGGCATGTCACATGTTCTGCACTCAGTGTGGCTTGCAAGAAAGAGACACCAACCCTGCAGCTCAGTGTAACTTGAATCATACAACTGCTGTTCATTGCTATTTTGGAAAGCAGGGAAAATTTTGAAAAATGCAACAGTCTTTTTGAACAAAAATAAAAGTTTTGCGCACTTTCGCTATCCTGTTCGTGACGCCAAAAAGGTGAGTCGCCCCAGCTCGGCCTATGTAGATTCACGGTGCGAGCAGGCCCGACACCGGGGGCGGCAGCGCCTTGAAAAAGGGGAGTTTTAAGCAAAAATGGATTAAAGAAAAATAAAGAAAAATAAAAGTTTGTCGTGACGCCAGTTGGGGTTTCGGCTTGAGGTGAAGCCGGGCACTGTAGATAGGGCCTCTGGGAATAGGTGGTGATGCAGTGCCAGATGTTATACCCTCCCCAACCAGGGCAGGTCCCAGGGCCAGATGATATAGGTGAGGAAGGGATGATTTCCAGGAGGAGTAACAGAGGATCGATGAAAGAATACAGTCCAGACAGGGGTTAACCAAACACTTACAGTTTACTTCTGTAGTCAGCAGGAGATAACAGATGTTACAGGAGGATTCACCTTGCTCCAGTATAGTGAGATGCCAGTCTTCCCTTTTACCACTAGTATGATTCAGCCTTCCATTGCTGCTCAAACTCTCTAATAGATTTCCTCTGGTCCTGGGTTCCAGGAGCTCAGAGGTTAAGTACAACTGGGTGGATCCCCCTTCTGGACAGCAGGTAACGCGAGTTCTTTAGGATGCTGGATACACTCACCCCAACTCTGTATGTTACTGAGCCTCCAGGAATCTTGCATTCACTAGGCCTCGGTCCAGTGAGTCTCTCAATGTTCTTAGTGTTTCTCACACTAGTTAGGAATTGATGGTCCTATAACTGCAGCCCCGTGCCTGTGAGGTCTCATCTCACCTCTGCAGGTCTCCGGCCTCCTGTGCTATCACACCATGCGGCTTGCAGCATACCCTGCACCTCAACACACCTGCTCCTCTCTCCTACACACTCCTGCACCCTCTGAACTGGAACTGAAAAAGAGAGAGACCCTCTTCCAGTCTGTAGCTCCACCCCTTTTCTTAAAGAGATAATGGCTGTGGAACTTTGTGTATGCTAACAGGTTGACTGGATCTCACTATACCTTCACAGTACACAGTGCAGATCACATAAGATGACATTTGTAGTGACCCACTCTGTGGGGCGCTACACTGGCACCCCCCGATCTCGCCGTGGGGGGTTCCGGGGACCCCCACAAGATCGGGCAACCCGTTGTTTGCCGCGATCATGTTTGATCACGGCAATCAATGGGTTAAAACCCAAAATCGGCACTCATGTCCGATGGAGGGTGATGGAGCAGGGTGTTAGTTGTCAGATACAACTAACACCCGCTCCAAGAACGCCCGCAGTGCACTGCGGGGATTGTTTACATCCATGAGGTACTATTTCCTCATTGGTCCTTAAGCACCAGACATCCATGAGGTTAAAAGCTAATCAAATCATTATATTTGCCCCTAAAGTACAACTTGTCATGTAAAGAATAAGCCCTCACATAACCATGTAGACAGAAAAATAAAAAAGTTATGAATTTTGGAAGACAGGGAGTGAAAGTTTGAAAAAAGTCACCGAGCATTAACGTACAAATTACCCTGCATCATTTAAGGGTTAAAGGGGTTGTCCAGGCAAAAAAAAAAAAAAGATTTTTTAAATTGGCCAGGGGCGGTGAAAAAAAATCATTCTCTCCTCTTTTTAACCTCCCCGGCCTATTTTAAAAATATTTCTTTTGCCCGGATGACTTCTTTAAAAATGGCGGCTGCCACAGCTGTGGCTCTGGAAAGATCATCATCATCTGTTTGTGTCACTAATCTATTGTCAAGTTCTCTAGAATTTGGGGCTCCAACCTTCCCAGAGAGTGTTAAAAAAAAAAGTGCATCATTTGTAAGAATGAGATGCCGATAATTCACAGAAAACCTCATGTTCAGCCTAAACCTCTTAAGGATGTATTAATCAAGGATGAGCAGAGATCAGTCCCTGAGAAGCTTCCTGCTCATCTCTGGATATCCTCTCAAACTGCTTCATCTCACATCTGCTGACATTAAAGTGAACCTGCCGTATAAGAAATGTGGTTGGAACTTTGCTTAGTCAGTGAAATGCATAGAGAGGCTCAGAAGCCTTGTCAATCGGTATGGAGGGAATTCCCAGCAAGAGTGTCAGGAATACCGATTTACAAGGCTTCTCCATGTACACCACTGATACCATCACTGGTGGAGTGCCAGGCATCTCTCTGCTATACATTAAGGGGAACATGTCACTCCTTACAGAGCAGTGGCCACTGAATAGATACAAATATATAGCTTCATAATACAATATTCAGAATAACTTATCATCTATATCATTGCTCTTTATTGTATATGCTTAGAAAAACCTGCCCGCACATACTGACTACGGACAAAATAAAGATCCCGAACTCTGATCGACACTACAAGATCCCAGGTAACTTCACCTGCAGCACACCTAATGTATTGTATTTGATATTGTGTACTAAGTGTCCTGAGGGCCTGTATGTAGGTGAGACAGGACAGTCACTTAGTATGAGGATAAACTCACACAGACATACGATTAGAGAGCAAAGAATGGACCTCCCGGTGCCAGAACACCCAGGATATGAAGATCCTGGTACTAAGGGGGAATTTCAGAGACAGAAAAGATCGCCTCATATGGGAATTTAAACTTATGACGACCCTTCGCACTCTCCAACAAGGTTTAAACAGGGCCCAGGGTTTTATGGCCTTTTATAACCACTAGACACCACGTCACTGATCAAAGAAGCCATAAACCCAGAGAACTTTCCTGTGAACTGATATATATGTGTTTTTTTTTTAAACTGTTTATGTTCTGTTTTCCATCTATTTTGCATCTAACACTCCATTTCTCTGTATATCTATGCCTACCTTCAGACATTGTGTTATACCATCCTGATGAAGGGACCTTTATAGTAGTCCCGAAAGCTCGATATGTCATCAAAAAACTTTTTGAGTTAGCCATTAAAAAAGGTATCAACTACTGAGGACTTCTCTCAAAAAATTTCTTTCATAGAAATAGTTATTTAGTCAAGGGGGTAAACAGTAGAAGCAAGAAGCATTGACTGCAGGTCTTGGCTTTCTTCACTATAGTTGTAAAAAAAAACAAAACGGGATCAACCAGATGTGTACAAGGCTGGACAATCAAAACTAGCTGTCATGCTATAGACAGACACACAAGCATTTGTCAAACTTGTTCTACTTTAACTCCATGGCGACACAAGACATACTATTACAATTCAGCAACCAAGGACTGGTACATCTGTGTATTAAGTGGTCACCAGTGATATGGTGACCATGAGAAGAGTGCTGCTGTCCATGACAACAGATCATCTTCTAATGTAGGCTAGGGTGGTTTTGATGCACCCACTGCAACTGTTGCTATAGGCTGATCAAGTCTGATCGACCAATATCAGCTTTGTGGGTATATATAGCACCAATTACTACACAGCACGGGCACATCTTCAATGAGACTGTGGCCTCAGGTGGCACCTCATCGAATAAACTAGGGCCACCATTTTTTTTAAATTAAGGCAGAGAAAGGAGAGAGACACCGAGCACTCTGAGTGTAGTAGTTTAGTTGTAATCTGGGCATGTAAAGGTAGGATGATAGATGGTAGATGGCCTCTCACCTTTTGGGGTTGAGTGAGTCACAACACCCTAGGTTGTATATAGATGCCAAGATGGAGATGGCAGCGGTTCAACCTGTTGCACCCAAAGGGAGAAGACAATGGAGAGAAGTGAAGGTTACCTTGGCCCACAGCAGGGACTCCGCGCTCACTGGTAGCCAATAAACAGGGCGGGTCGACAAAGGCTACACTGCCTTTTACCTTTTGCAATAAAAGAGGTGTTGTTCACTTGGATTTGTTGACCCACCCTCTTTATTGGCTACCAGTGAGTGTGGAGTCCTTGCTATGGACCAAGGTCCACTTCACTTCTCTCCATTTTTTTTTTATTTTTTTTAATTGACAGTTACTTATTGTGTTATTGCTTGTTATATGCTGTGTGGTGAACCAAAAAGGGGTGATATATTTTGGGGGCCATAACAAAGGGGTCATATAATGTAGGGGTGGCATAAAAAAGGTCATATACTTGGAGTCCTGGGTTCAAATCCTGCCAGGAACAACATCTGCAAGGAGTTTGTATGTTCTCCCCATGTTTGGCTGGATTTCCTCCTATTCTACAAAGACAAACTGATAGGAAAATAAATGTACATTGTGATCCCTATATGGGGATCACAATCTACATTTTAAAAAAAAACAAAAACTGGGGGGCAAAAAAAGGGGATCTTGTAACGTGTGTGTGTGTGGGGGGGGGGGCGGGGGGGCAAAACAAGGAGGTCATATACCATGTGGTGGTCCAGAAAAAGAGGGTTAAATACTGTGTGGGGAGCCATAATAAGGGGGTCATGTACTGATGGGGGGTTATGTATCATGTGGTGGGCCAAAAAAAGAGGGGTTTTATATGGTGTGATGTTCAAAATAAAGAGGGTGTTATACTATTGTAGAGGCCAAATAAGGGTATTTTTTGATTCGTCAATAGGGGGCTTGTCCTAATGAGGAGGGCCCCACCACACAACCAGAGGTAGCCAGGTGGGTATCTTTTTTTAGGGAGGAGGCACCTTTCTATAGTTTGCCTAAGCCAGCAGACAGGCAAGTGTGAAATTGCAACTGAAAACTATTACAGCAAAATCTTTCCTCTAAATATTGTTTGTTCACATGTGTATGTGCATAAAGCACTTTACATCCACATGTGGGGAATTTCCTTAGTCAGTCGTATTTGCTTAACAAATTATGGTTGCTTTTTCTCTTTTAACCCCTTGTAAAAATGAAAAATTTGGGATATTTTGTTGTAAAAGAGTAATTTTTCTTTTTCATGTCCCAGTGGTAAAGAATTCTGTGAAACACCTGAAGGGTAAATATGCCCACAATACCCCTTGATAAATTCCTTTGGGGGTCTAGTTTCCAAAATGTGTTCATATTTTGGGGGTTTCCACTGTTCTGGCACCTATTCCAGCTAAAATATATCCCAGTGGCACTCCCTTCTATGTCATGCTGTGTGCCCATACATCAGTTTAAAGTTTGATGCCAACATTAAGCAGATATATGGAAAATTATATTTCTGAAATAATTTGGGTAGTATGAGTATCTATATGAAAGACATGTCTGAAGAGACCCCAGAGAATAATAATGTCACTTTCACTTGACATAACTTCAGCTGTGTTAGAGAGATAGAAATTAGATAGATAGGAACACGATCGAGTGCAGACATACTTTTCTGGAGCTCCCAAATCCACGGCAGTTTTACCAGCTTTATAAAGGGTCTGAACCCTCCATCTGTCTCCCACAGTGATGGTACACCATCTGCGCCGCAAAACTGCCTCCTCTGCCAGGGTGGAAACACAGTTGGCCCGCTTTCTCCTCGCTCCTTCCTTGTACCCTGCTCTGCCCAGTGGATCCAAGATGGCGCCGACGCGTGCTGCTGATACAGTTAAAGGGGATCGGCTTCCTGCACAGCCTGCGGTTCCAGCGCTGCATCCTCCGGTCCTGATGTCCGTGCCTCCGCCTGCATCTTCCTCTCAGCCTCCAGCGGTGCAGGAAAATTGATTCTCCCTTCAGGTACTGGTCCTCTCTCCCCTTGTTCCACAAAATGGTGGTGGCTCTGCAGTGTATGCCTCTCTCTCCTCTGCCCCAGTTCTTGGCCTGCATGACTTGACTGCTCTGCCTCCCTCTCAGCCTGGGACCTTGCCTGCAGCCCTTGAAGGCACTTCTCACCCTCCAGTGCCCCAGCCCTCCACAGCCTCCTCTGTAGGAGCACCCCCTTCTCCAGCCACACTGGACTCCAGAACCTTATCAGCAGCTCCTGGCGCCCAGATCAACATGGTCGCCATCTCCACTCAACCTCTCCCTGCTGGCCTCTCTGCAACATCTGTGGAGGCATCTGGTGAAAACTCCAGGCCCTCGGTCTGGTCTCTACAACTGGATCACCCCCTGGGTCCCCCTCAGGAAGAGTGTGTCCTCTACCACGGCTGTACCTGCGGAACCGTTCTTGGACTACTCTGCTACCCCGGCAGCCCTACGAACTCCTCGTTCTTCTGTCTCATCTGATTCTTCTCAGGAGGAAGCCTTTTCGCTGTCTCATCACTCCAAGCATCCTAAACTAGCAGACATTTGGCAGCTTCTCCATACTTTGCCTACTAAAATGGGCTTGGAGGCCATGGTAGAGTTGAGGAGCGACAGGATAAGATCATGTCAGAGTTTAAGTCTGAACTGAAATCCTTGTTGATGCAGGTCTCTGCCCAACAACAAGTTTCAGCTTCCATTGATCAACGCTTGGCAGCAGTGGAGCAATACCTGGTCACCCAACGTACGTTTAATCGACATATTCTACTTCAGGTGGATGATCAGGAGAACAGAGGCCGTCGAAACAATATTAAACTCCGGGGTATCCCCATCTCGGTCCCAACTACTGGACACTGAGATACACATCGACAGAATATACCATGTACTCGTCCTTCGGCGGACTGCCACTGCGGAACCATGTGACGTCCTTTGTAGAGTACGCTTCTACAGGGAGAAGGAGGACATCCTCCTGGCTGCTTGGCGGTGCGATCCGTTGCCGTTCATGGACTGCCAGATACATCTACTTCCTGACATCTCTCATCGCACACTGGCCATGCGACGCAACCTCAAACTGTGTTTGCAGCTGATCCTGGACTCTGTAGCCACATACCACTGGGGCCATCCTTTCCATCTCCAGATCCGCTGCAAAGGAGCAGTGTTCACCCTTCACTCTCCTGATTAGGTGTCTTTGTTAGTGAAATTCCTGGATCTACCCAAGCTGCATCTTCCGGACTGGCTGGAGTACCCGTTGCCGTCTTCCCTGGCTCCTTCCCGCCCTTCCTCCTCCTCTGGGAGGTTCTTCTCTAGGGCATTGTTTTGCCTGATGGCTCTGTTGGTGCCTCACATTTGATATGTTCTACATTTTTCTTGACTGATTTAGGTTTAAGTGTTCTGTGGTCTGTGGTCTCTGCGGACTTCGGCCTACGGCGTCCACTGGCGGTGTATACTGCCCTCCCCTCTCCCTTTCTGGTTTGGAGCTCGCCGTGGTCAGCTGTCCCTTTATCTTTTCTCCCTCTGCTTCTGTTTTGAGGCTGTGGTGGTGAGTCGCTTTGGTGACGCACTTTCTTTTTTCATTTGCTGGCCACGGTGTGGTCCGACTGGCTGGTATAAGGGAACCTGGACGTCTGTATGTTAGTTTGGACTGGGGTTTGGCTCCTTCCTTAATAGAGATGAGCGAACAGTGTTCTATCGAACTCATGTTCGATCGGATATTAGGCTGTTCGGCATGTTCGAATCGAATCGAACACCGCGTGGTAAAGTGCGCCATTACTCGATTCCCCTCCCACCTTCCCTGGCGCCTTTTTTGCTCCAATAACAGCGCTGGGTAGGTGGGACAGGAACTACGACACCGGTGACGTTGAAAAAAGTAGGCAAAACCCATTGGCTGCCGAAAACATGTGACCTCTAATTTAAAAGAACAGCGACGCCCAGCTTCGCGTCATTCTGAGCTTGCAATTCACCGAGGACGGAGGTTTCCGTCCAGCTAGCTAGGGCTTAGATTCTGGGTAGGCAGGGACAGGCTAGGATAGGAAGGAGAAGACAACCAACAGCTCTTGTAAGAGCTAAATTCCAGGGAGAAGCTTGTCAGTGTAACGTGGCACTGACGGGCTCAATCGCCGCAACCCAGCTTTCCCAGGATCCTGAATGGAATACACTGTCAGTGTATTCCCGTATACCCGATATATACCCCGATACCCGTTCCAACGGTGTGCCCCCCCACCTTCACCCCAGAAATACCCTGCAAGTCCCCTAGCAATAGAATTGGGGCTATATACACCCACAATTTTTACTACTGGTATACAGTGCCATTGTCTGACTGGGAATTCAAAGAATATATTGGGAATACAAATACCCTCATTTCTTGCTACTGCCATATAGTGCCAGTTTCTGACTGGTAATTCAAAGAATATATTGGGGTTACGTGCACCCACAATTTTTACTACTGGTATACAGTGCCATTGTCTGACTGGGAATTCAAAGAATATATTGGGAATACAAATACCCTCATTTCTTGCTACTGCCATATAGTGCCAGTGTCTGACTGGGAATTCAAAGAATATATTGGGGTTACGTGCACCCACAATTTTTACTACTGGTATACAGTGCCATTGTCTGACTGGGAATTCAAAGAGTATATTGGGAATACAAATACCCTCATTTCTTGCTACTGCCATATAGTGCCAGTTTCTGACTGGGAATTCAAAGAATATATTGGGGTTACGTGCACCCACAATTTTTACTACTGGTATACAGTGCCATTGTCTGACTGGGAATTCAAAGAATATATTGGGGTTATAAATACCCTCATTTCTTGCTACTGCCATATAGTGCCAGTTTCTGACTGGTAATTCAAAGAATATATTGGGGTTACGTGCACCCACAATTTTTACTACTGGTATACAGTGCCATTGTCTGACTGGGAATTCAAAGAGTATATTGGGAATACAAATACCCTCATTTCTTGCTACTGCCATATAGTGCCAGTTTCTGACTGGGAATTCAAAGAATATATTGGGGTTACGTGCACCCACAATTTTTACTACTGGTATACAGTGCCATTGTCTGACTGGGAATTCAAAGAATATATTGGGGTTATAAATACCCTCATTTCTTGCTACTGCCATATAGTGCCAGTTTCTGACTGGTAATTCAAAGAATATATTGGGGTTACGTGCACCCACAATTTTTACTACTGGTATACAGTGCCATTGTCTGACTGGGAATTCAAAGAATATATTGGGGTTATAAATACCCTCATTTCTTGCTACTGCCATATAGTGCCAGTTTCTGACTGGTAATTCAAAGAATATATTGGGGTTACGTGCACCCACAATTTTTACTACTGGTATACAGTGCCATTGTCTGACTGGGAATTCAAAGAGTATATTGGGAATACAAATACCCTCATTTCTTGCTACTGCCATATAGTGCCAGTTTCTGACTGGGAATTCAAAGAATATATTGGGGTTACGTGCACCCACAATTTTTACTACTGGTATACAGTGCCATTGTCTGACTGGGAATTCAAAGAGTATATTGGGAATACAAATACCCTCATTTCTTGCTACTGCCATATAGTGCCAGTTTCTGACTGGGAATTCAAAGAATATATTGGGGTTACGTGCACCCACAATTTTTACTACTGGTATACAGTGCCATTGTCTGACTGGGAATTCAAAGAATATATTGGGGTTATAAATACCCTCATTTCTTGCTACTGCCATATAGTGCCAGTTTCTGACTGGTAATTCAAAGAATATATTGGGGTTACGTGCACCCACAATTTTTACTACTGGTATACAGTGCCATTGTCTGACTGGGAATTCAAAGAGTATATTGGGAATACAAATACCCTCATTTCTTGCTACTGCCATATAGTGCCAGTTTCTGACTGGGAATTCAAAGAATATATTGGGGTTACGTGCACCCACAATTTTTACTACTGGTATACAGTGCCATTGTCTGACTGGGAATTCAAAGAATATATTGGGGTTATAAATACCCTCATTTCTTGCTACTGCCATATAGTGCCAGTTTCTGACTGGTAATTCAAAGAATATATTGGGGTTACGTGCACCCACAATTTTTACTACTGGTATACAGTGCCATTGTCTGACTGGGAATTCAAAGAATATATTGGGGTTATAAATACCCTCATTTCTTGCTACTGCCATATAGTGCCAGTTTCTGACTGGTAATTCAAAGAATATATTGGGGTTACGTGCACCCACAATTTTTACTACTGGTATACAGTGCCATTGTCTGACTGGGAATTCAAAGAGTATATTGGGAATACAAATACCCTCATTTCTTGCTACTGCCATATAGTGCCAGTTTCTGACTGGGAATTCAAAGAATATATTGGGGTTACGTGCACCCACAATTTTTACTACTGGTATACAGTGCCATTGTCTGACTGGGAATTCAAAGAGTATATTGGGAATACAAATACCCTCATTTCTTGCTACTGCCATATAGTGCCAGTTTCTGACTGGGAATTCAAAGAATATATTGGGGTTACGTGCACCCACAATTTTTACTACTGGTATACAGTGCCATTGTCTGACTGGGAATTCAAAGAATATATTGGGGTTATAAATACCCTCATTTCTTGCTACTGCCATATAGTGCCAGTTTCTGACTGGTAATTCAAAGAATATATTGGGGTTACGTGCACCCACAATTTTTACTACTGGTATACAGTGCCATTGTCTGACTGGGAATTCAAAGAGTATATTGGGAATACAAATACCCTCATTTCTTGCTACTGCCATATAGTGCCAGTTTCTGACTGGGAATTCAAAGAATATATTGGGGTTACGTGCACCCACAATTTTTACTACTGGTATACAGTGCCATTGTCTGACTGGGAATTCAAAGAATATATTGGGGTTATAAATACCCTCATTTCTTGCTACTGCCATATAGTGCCAGTTTCTGACTGGGAATTCAAAGAATATATTGGGGTTACGTGCACCCACAATTTTTACTACTGGTATACAGTGCCATTGTCTGACTGGGAATTCAAAGAGTATATTGGGAATACAAATACCCTCATTTCTTGCTACTGCCATATAGTGCCAGTTTCTGACTGGGAATTCAAAGAATATATTGGGGTTACGTGCACCCACAATTTTTACTACTGGTATACAGTGCCATTGTCTGACTGGGAATTCAAAGAATATATTGGGGTTATAAATACCCTCATTTCTTGCTACTGCCATATAGTGCCAGTTTCTGACTGGGAATTCAAAGAATATATTGGGGTTACGTGCACCCACAATTTTTACTACTGGTATACAGTGCCATTGTCTGACTGGGAATTCAAAGAGTATATTGGGAATACAAATACCCTCATTTCTTGCTACTGCCATATAGTGCCAGTTTCTGACTGGGAATTCAAAGAATATATTGGGGTTACGTGCACCCACAATTTTTACTACTGGTATACAGTGCCATTGTCTGACTGGGAATTCAAAGAATATATTGGGGTTATAAATACCCTCATTTCTTGCTACTGCCATATAGTGCCAGTTTCTGACTGGGAATTCAAAGAATATATTGGGGTTACGTGCACCCACAATTTTTACTACTGGTATACAGTGCCATTGTCTGACTGGGAATTCAAAGAATATATTGGGGTTATAAATACCCTCATTTCTTGCTACTGCCATATAGTGCCAGTTTCTGACTGGTAATTCAAAGAATATATTGGGGTTACGTGCACCCACAATTTTTACTACTGGTATACAGTGCCATTGTCTGACTGGGAATTCAAAGAATATATTGGGGTTATAAATACCCTCATTTCTTGCTACTGCCATATAGTGCCAGTTTCTGACTGGTAATTCAAAGAATATATTGGGGTTACGTGCACCCACAATTTTTACTACTGGTATACAGTGCCATTGTCTGACTGGGAATTCAAAGAATATATTGGGAATACAAATACCCTCATTTCTTGCTACTGCCATATAGTGCCAGTGTCTGACTGGGAATTCAAAGAATATATTGGGGTTACGTGCACCCACAATTTTTACTACTGGTATACAGTGCCATTGTCTGACTGGGAATTCAAAGAGTATATTGGGAATACAAATACCCTCATTTCTTGCTACTGCCATATAGTGCCAGTTTCTGACTGGGAATTCAAAGAATATATTGGGGTTACGTGCACCCACAATTTTTACTACTGGTATACAGTGCCATTGTCTGACTGGGAATTCAAAGAATATATTGGGGTTATAAATACCCTCATTTCTTGCTACTGCCATATAGTGCCAGTTTCTGACTGGGAATTCAAAGAATATATTGGGGTTACGTGCACCCACAATTTTTACTACTGGTATACAGTGCCATTGTCTGACTGGGAATTCAAAGAGTATATTGGGAATACAAATACCCTCATTTCTTGCTACTGCCATATAGTGCCAGTTTCTGACTGGGAATTCAAAGAATATATTGGGGTTACGTGCACCCACAATTTTTACTACTGGTATACAGTGCCATTGTCTGACTGGGAATTCAAAGAATATATTGGGGTTATAAATACCCTCATTTCTTGCTACTGCCATATAGTGCCAGTTTCTGACTGGGAATTCAAAGAATATATTGGGGTTACGTGCACCCACAATTTTTACTACTGGTATACAGTGCCATTGTCTGACTGGGAATTCAAAGAGTATATTGGGAATACAAATACCCTCATTTCTTGCTACTGCCATATAGTGCCAGTTTCTGACTGGGAATTCAAAGAATATATTGGGGTTACGTGCACCCACAATTTTTACTACTGGTATACAGTGCCATTGTCTGACTGGGAATTCAAAGAATATATTGGGGTTATAAATACCCTCATTTCTTGCTACTGCCATATAGTGCCAGTTTCTGACTGGGAATTCAAAGAATATATTGGGGTTACGTGCACCCACAATTTTTACTACTGGTATACAGTGCCATTGTCTGACTGGGAATTCAAAGAGTATATTGGGAATACAAATACCCTCATTTCTTGCTACTGCCATATAGTGCCAGTTTCTGACTGGGAATTCAAAGAATATATTGGGGTTACGTGCACCCACAATTTTTACTACTGGTATACAGTGCCATTGTCTGACTGGGAATTCAAAGAATATATTGGGGTTATAAATACCCTCATTTCTTGCTACTGCCATATAGTGCCAGTTTCTGACTGGTAATTCAAAGAATATATTGGGGTTACGTGCACCCACAATTTTTACTACTGGTATACAGTGCCATTGTCTGACTGGGAATTCAAAGAATATATTGGGGTTATAAATACCCTCATTTCTTGCTACTGCCATATAGTGCCAGTTTCTGACTGGTAATTCAAAGAATATATTGGGGTTACGTGCACCCACAATTTTTACTACTGGTATACAGTGCCATTGTCTGACTGGGAATTCAAAGAATATATTGGGGTTATAAATACCCTCATTTCTTGCTACTGCCATATAGTGCCAGTTTCTGACTGGTAATTCAAAGAATATATTGGGGTTACGTGCACCCACAATTTTTACTACTGGTATACAGTGCCATTGTCTGACTGGGAATTCAAAGAATATATTGGGAATACAAATACCCTCATTTCTTGCTACTGCCATATAGTGCCAGTGTCTGACTGGGAATTCAAAGAATATATTGGGGTTACGTGCACCCACAATTTTTACTACTGGTATACAGTGCCATTGTCTGACTGGGAATTCAAAGAGTATATTGGGAATACAAATACCCTCATTTCTTGCTACTGCCATATAGTGCCAGTTTCTGACTGGGAATTCAAAGAATATATTGGGGTTACGTGCACCCACAATTTTTACTACTGGTATACAGTGCCATTGTCTGACTGGGAATTCAAAGAATATATTGGGGTTATAAATACCCTCATTTCTTGCTACTGCCATATAGTGCCAGTTTCTGACTGGTAATTCAAAGAATATATTGGGGTTACGTGCACCCACAATTTTTACTACTGGTATACAGTGCCATTGTCTGACTGGGAATTCAAAGAGTATATTGGGAATACAAATACCCTCATTTCTTGCTACTGCCATATAGTGCCAGTTTCTGACTGGGAATTCAAAGAATATA
The DNA here is from genome assembly GCF_031893055.1 of Leptodactylus fuscus. NCBI lineage: Eukaryota > Metazoa > Chordata > Amphibia > Anura > Leptodactylidae > Leptodactylus > Leptodactylus fuscus. Next base: position 96,756,471 of record NC_134270.1, read on the forward strand.
TTGGGGTTACGTGCACCCACAATTTTTACTACTGGTATACAGTGCCATTGTCTGACTGGGAATTCAAAGAGTATATTGGGAATACAAATACCCTCATTTCTTGCTACTGCCATATAGTGCCAGTTTCTGACTGGGAATTCAAAGAATATATTGGGGTTACGTGCACCCACAATTTTTACTACTGGTATACAGTGCCAATTTCTAACTAGGAATTCAAAATGCGCAAGGCTCCCGGAAAGGGACGTGGACGAGGCCGTGGGCGAGGTCGGGGGAATGGTTCTGGGGAGCAAGGTAGCAGTGAAGCCACAGGGCGTCCCGTGCCTACTCCTGTGGGGCAGCAAGCATTGCGCCACTCCACAGTGCCAGGGTTGCTTGCCACATTAACTAAACTGCAGGGTACAAACCTTAGTAGGCCCGAGAACCAGGAACAGGTCTTGCAATGGCTGTCAGAGAACGCTTACAGCACATTGTCCAGCAGCCAGTCAGACTCTGCCTCCTCTCCTCCTATTACCCAACAGTCTTGTCTTCCTTCCTCCCAAAATTCCGAAGCTTTACAGAACAATAACCCAAACTGTCCCTGCTCCCCAGAGCTGTTCTCCGCTCCTTTCATTGTCCCTCAACCTGCCTCTCCACGTCACGATTCCACGAACCTAACAGAGGAGCATCTGTATCCAGATGCTCAAACACTAGAGTCTCCTCCATCTCCGTTCGATTTGGTGGTGGATGACCAGCAACCCACCCTCATCGACGATGATGTGACGCAGTTGCCGTCAGGGCATCCAGTTGACCGGCGCATTGTGCGGGAGGAGGAGATGAGACAGGAGTTGGAAGAGGAAGTGGTGGATGATGAGGACACTGACCCGACCTGGACAGGGGGGATGTCAAGCGGGGAAAGTAGTGTGGATGTTGAGGCAGGTGCAGCACCAAAAAGGGTAGCTAGAGGCAGAGGCAGAGGTCAGCAGCTTAGGCGAAGCCAGGCCACACCCGGAATCTCCCAAGATGTTCCAGTTCGTACCCAGCCCCGAAAAACTCCCACCTCGAGGGCACGTTTCTCGAAGGTGTGGAGTTTTTTCAAGGAATGCGCCGAGGACAGATATAGTGTTGTCTGCACAATTTGCCTCTCGAAATTGATTAGGGGCTCTGAGAAGAGCAACCTGTCCACCACTTCAATGCGCCGTCATTTGGAATCCAAGCACTGGAATCAGTGGCAGGCAGCAACGGCAGGACAAAGGCCGACTGCCGTTCACGCCACTGCCACTGCCTCTGCCTCTGCCTCTGCCACTGCCACTGCTGACTGTGTTGGCGATGCACTCCAGAGGACGAGCCAGGACACCACTTCATCTGCCTCCGCCACTTTGTTGACTTCTACCTCATCCTCCCCTGGTCCTGTCTTATCTCCTTCTCCTGCACCATCAAAGGCACCATCAGGCGTTTCTTTACAACAACCCACCATCTCTCAGACATTGGAGCGGCGGCAGAAATACACTGCTAACCACCCACACGCGCAAGCCTTGAACGCCAACATCGCTAAACTGCTGGCCCAGGAGATGTTGGCGTTCCGGCTTGTTGAAACTCCCGCCTTCCTGGACCTGATGGCAACTGCGGCACCTCGCTATGCCGTCCCTAGCCGTCACTACTTCTCCCGGTGTGCCGTCCCCGCCTTGCACCAGCACGTGTCACTCAACATCAGGCGGGCCCTTAGTTCCGCGCTTTGCACAAAGGTCCACTTGACCACCGACGCGTGGACAAGTGCATGCGGACAGGGACGCTACATTTCACTGACGGCACACTGGGTGAATGTAGTTGAGGCTGGGACTGCTTCCCAAACTGGCCCGGTGTACCTCGTCTCCCCGCCTAACATTCCTGGCAGGGACACGAGAAGAACACCCCCCTCCTCCTCCTCCTCTACCGCCTCCTCCTCCGCCACCGCCTCCTCCTCCGCCACCGCCTCCTCCTCCGCTGTTAGATTGACCCCAGCTACGAGTTGGAAACGTTGCAGCACTGGCGTTGGTAGACGTCAGCAGGCTGTGCTGAAGCTGATCAGCTTGGGGGACAGACAGCACACTGCCTCCGAGGTGAGGGATGCCCTCCTCGATGAGACGGCAATATGGTTTGAGCCGCTGCACCTGGGCCCAGGCATGGTCGTTTGTGATAACGGCCGGAACCTGGTAGCAGCTCTGGAGCTTGCCGGACTCCAACATGTTCCATGCCTGGCCCACGTCTTCAACCTAGTGGTGCAACGTTTCCTAAAGAGCTACCCCAATGTTCCAGAGCTACTGGTGAAAGTGCGGCGCATGTGCGCCCACTTTCGCAAGTCGACAGTAGCCGCTGCTAGCTTAAAATCTCTCCAGCAACGCCTGCATGTGCCACAACACCGGCTTTTGTGCGACGTCCCCACACGCTGGAACTCAACGTTTCAGATGTTGAATAGAGTGGTTGAGCAGCAGAGACCTTTGATGGAATACCAGCTACAAAACCCTAGGGTGCCACAAAGTCAGCTGCCTCAGTTTCACATCCATGAGTGGCCATGGATGAGAGACCTTTGTGACATCCTACGGGTCTTTGAGGAGTCCACAAGGAGGGTGAGCTCTGAGGATGCGATGGTGAGCCTTACAATCCCGCTCTTGTGTGTTCTGAGAGAATCCCTGATTGACATCAGGGATAACTCAGATCACACAGAGGAGTTAGGGATAGCATCCGATCCGTCACAGCTGGAGAGTAGGTCCACACATCTGTCCGCTTCACTGCGTTTAATGGAGGAGGAGGAGGAGGAGGAGGAGGAAGAAGAGTTGTCCGATGATGTGATGGTGATACAGGAGGCTTCCGGGCAACTTCGAATCGTCCCATTGTTGCAGCGCGGATGGGTAGACATGGAGGATGAGGAGGAAATGGAGATTGAACTTTCCGGTGGGGCCAGAGGAGTCATGCCAACTAACACTGTGGCAGACATGGCTGAGTTCATGTTGGGGTGCTTTACAACCGACAAGCGTATTGTCAAAATCATGGAGGACAACCAGTACTGGATCTTTGCTATCCTTGACCCCCGGTATAAAAACAACATCTCGTCTTTTATTCCGGTAGAGGGGAGGGCCAATCGCATCAATGCTTGCCACAGGCAATTGGTGCAGAATATGATGGAGATGTTTCCAGCATGTGACGTTGGCGGCAGGGAGGGCAGTTCCTCCAGTAGGCAACCAAGTTCTCACCGGTCCACACAAACGAGGGGCACACTGTCTAAGGTCTGGGACACCTTGATGGCACCCCCTCGCCAAAGTGCCGCCACGGAGGGTCCTAGTGTCACCAGGCGTGAGAAGTATAGGCGCATGTTGCGGGAATACCTTTCCGACCACAGCCCTGTCCTCTCCGACCCCTCTGCGCCCTACACGTATTGGGTGTCGAAGTTGGACCTGTGGCTTGAACTTGCCCTATATGCCTTGGAGGTGCTGTCCTGTCCTGCCGCCAGCGTCCTATCTGAGAGGGTGTTCAGTGCAGCCGGTGGCATCATCACTGACAAGCGCACCCGTCTGTCAGCTGAGAGTGCCGACCGGCTCACTTTGATAAAAATGAACCACCACTGGGTAGAGCCGTCATTTTTGTGCCCACCTGTGTAAAGCACCCCAACATGAAACTCCATGTCTGTACTCAACCTCTCCAATTCCTCCGCATCCTCATACTCATCCACCATAAGCGTTGCACAATTCTGCTAATACTAGGCTCCCTCCACCCTGATTTCCCCCAACTCTGCTGGTTAGAGGCTCCCTCCACCCTGATTTCCACCAACTCTGCTGGTTAGAGGCTCCCTCCACCATGAATTTGCCCAAACTGGGCTGTTTAGAGGCTCCCTCCACCATGAATTGGTCCAAACTAGGGTGGTTAGAGGCTCCCTCCACCATGAATTGGTCCAAACTGGGGTGGTTAGAGGCTCCCTCCACCATTAATTGGTCCAAACTGGGCTGGTTAGAGGCTCCCTCCACAATTAATTGGTCCAAACTGGGCTAATTAGAGGCTCCCTCCACCATGAATTGGTCCAAACTGGGTTTTTTAGAGGCTCCCTCCACCATTAATTGGTCCAAACTGGGCTGGTTAGAGGCTCCCTCCACAATTAATTGGTCCAAACTGGGCTAATTAGAGGCTCCCTCCACCATGAATTGGTCCAAACTGGGTTTTTTAGAGGCTCCCTCCACCATGAATTTGCCCAAACTGGGCTGTTTAGAGGCTCCCTCCACCATGAATTGGTCCAAACTGGGCTGGTTAGAGGCTCCCTCCACCATGAATTTCCCAAAACTTGGCTGTTTAGAGGCTCCCTCCACCATGAATTTGCCCAAACTGGGCTGTTTAGAGGCTCCCTCCACCATTAATTGGTCCAAACTGGGCTGGTTAGAGGCTCCCTCCACCATGAATTTGCCCAAACTGGGGTGGTTAGAGGCTCCCTCCACCATTAATTGGTCCAAACTGGGCTGGTTAGAGGCTCCCTCCACCATGAATTTCCCAAAACTTGGCTGTTTAGAGGCTCCCTCCACCATTAATTGGTCCAAACTGGGCTGGTTAGAGGCTCCCTCCACCATGAATTTGCCCAAACTGGGCTGTTTAGAGGCTCCCTCCACCATTAATTGGTCCAAACTGGGCTGGTTAGAGGCTCCCTCCACCATGAATTTGCCCAAACTGGGCTGTTTAGAGGCTCCCTCCACCATGAATTGGTCCAAACTGGGGTGGTTAGAGGCTCCCTCCACCATGAATTGGTCCAAACTGGGGTGGTTAGAGGCTCCCTCCACCATTAATTGGTCCAAACTGGGCTGGTTAGAGGCTCCCTCCACAATTAATTGGTCCAAACTGGGCTAATTAGAGGCTCCCTCCACCATGAATTGGTCCAAACTGGGTTTTTTAGAGGCTCCCTCCACCATTAATTGGTCCAAACTGGGCTGGTTAGAGGCTCCCTCCACAATTAATTGGTCCAAACTGGGCTAATTAGAGGCTCCCTCCACCATGAATTGGTCCAAACTGGGTTTTTTAGAGGCTCCCTCCACCATTAATTGGTCCAAACTGGGCTGGTTAGAGGCTCCCTCCACAATTAATTGGTCCAAACTGGGCTAATTAGAGGCTCCCTCCACCATGAATTGGTCCAAACTGGGTTTTTTAGAGGCTCCCTCCACCATGAATTTGCCCAAACTGGGCTGTTTAGAGGCTCCCTCCACCATGAATTGGTCCAAACTGGGCTGGTTAGAGGCTCCCTCCACCATGAATTTCCCAAAACTTGGCTGTTTAGAGGCTCCCTCCACCATTAATTGGTCCAAACTGGGCTGGTTAGAGGCTCCCTCCACCATTAATTGGTCCAAACTGGGCTGGTTAGAGGCTCCCTCCACCATTAATTGGTCCAAACTGGGCTGGTTAGAGGCTCCCTCCACCATGAATTTCCCAAAACTTGGCTGTTTAGAGGCTCCCTCCACCATTAATTGGTCCAAACTGGGCTGGTTAGAGGCTCCCTCCACCATGAATTTGCCCAAACTGGGCTGTTTAGAGGCTCCCTCCACCATGAATTTGCCCAAACTGGGCTGTTTAGAGGCTCCCTCCACCATGAATTGGTCCAAACTGGGCTGGTTAGAGGCTCCCTCCACCATGAATTTCCCAAAACTTGGCTGTTTAGAGGCTCCCTCCACCATTAATTGGTCCAAACTGGGCTGGTTAGAGGCTCCCTCCACCATGAATTTGCCCAAACTGGGGTGGTTAGAGGCTCCCTCCACCATTAATTGGTCCAAACTGGGCTGGTTAGAGGCTCCCTCCACAATTAATTGGTCCAAACTGGGCTAATTAGAGGCTCCCTCCACCATGAATTGGTCCAAACTGGGTTTTTTAGAGGCTCCCTCCACCATGAATTTCCCAAAACTTGGCTGTTTAGAGGCTCCCTCCACCATGAATTGGTCCAAACTGGGCTGGTTAGAGGCTCCCTCCACCATGAATTTCCCAAAACTTGGCTGTTTAGAGGCTCCCTCCACCATTAATTGGTCCAAACTGGGCTGGTTAGAGGCTCCCTCCACCATGAATTTGCCCAAACTGGGCTGTTTAGAGGCTCCCTCCACCATGAATTGGTCCAAACTGGGCTGGTTAGAGGCTCCCTCCACCATGAATTTCCCAAAACTTGGCTGTTTAGAGGCTCCCTCCACCATTAATTGGTCCAAACTGGGCTGGTTAGAGGCTCCCTCCACCATGAATTGGTCCAAACTGGGGTGGTTAGAGGCTCCCTCCACCATTAATTGGTCCAAACTGGGCTGGTTAGAGGCTCCCTCCACAATTAATTGGTCCAAACTGGGCTAATTAGAGGCTCCCTCCACCATGAATTGGTCCAAACTGGGTTTTTTAGAGGCTCCCTCCACCATGAATTTGCCCAAACTGGGCTGTTTAGAGGCTCCCTCCACCATGAATTGGTCCAAACTGGGCTGGTTAGAGGCTCCCTCCACCATGAATTTCCCAAAACTTGGCTGTTTAGAGGCTCCCTCCACCATTAATTGGTCCAAACTGGGCTGGTTAGAGGCTCCCTCCACCATTAATTGGTCCAAACTGGGCTGGTTAGAGGCTCCCTCCACCATGAATTTGCCCAAACTGGGCTGGTTAGAGGCTCCCTCCACCATGAATTTCCCAAAACTTGGCTGTTTAGAGGCTCCCTCCACCATTAATTGGTCCAAACTGGGCTGGTTAGAGGCTCCCTCCACCATGAATTTGCCCAAACTGGGGTGGTTAGAGGCTCCCTCCACCATTAATTGGTCCAAACTGGGCTGGTTAGAGGCTCCCTCCACAATTAATTGGTCCAAACTGGGCTAATTAGAGGCTCCCTCCACCATGAATTGGTCCAAACTGGGTTTTTTAGAGGCTCCCTCCACCATGAATTTGCCCAAACTGGGCTGTTTAGAGGCTCCCTCCACCATGAATTGGTCCAAACTGGGCTGGTTAGAGGCTCCCTCCACCATGAATTTCCCAAAACTTGGCTGTTTAGAGGCTCCCTCCACCATTAATTGGTCCAAACTGGGCTGGTTAGAGGCTCCCTCCACCATTAATTGGTCCAAACTGGGCTGGTTAGAGGCTCCCTCCACCATTAATTGGTCCAAACTGGGCTGGTTAGAGGCTCCCTCCACCATTAATTGGTCCAAACTGGGCTGTTTAGAGGCTCCCTCCACCATTAATTGGTCCAAACTGGGCTGGTTAGAGGCTCCCTCCACCATGAATTTGCCCAAACTGGGCTGTTTAGAGGCTCCCTCCACCATGAATTGGTCCAAACTGGGCTGGTTAGAGGCTCCCTCCACCATGAATTTCCCAAAACTTGGCTGTTTAGAGGCTCCCTCCACCATTAATTGGTCCAAACTGGGCTGGTTAGAGGCTCCCTCCACCATGAATTGGTCCAAACTGGGGTTTTTAGAGGCTCCCTCCACCATGAATTGGTCCAAACTGGGGTTTTTAGAGTCTCCCTCCACCATGAATTGGTCCAAACTGGGGTTTTTAGAGTCTCCCTCCACCATGAATTGGTCCAAACTGGGGTTTTTAGAGGCTCCCTCCACCATGAATTTGCCCAAACTCTGCTGGTTAGAGGCTCAATCCACCCTGATTTTCAAAACAAATGTTGGTGCCAACCTCAACTTACTACAAGGGCCAAATTCACTGCTGGTGACAAGCTCTCCTCACTGCAAGTGCCAAATACACATGTTTCAAGGTGTTTTCCTACTGTCAGAGAGGTGGTATTGAGTGTGTAAAGTGTGTAGTTGTTAGGCTGTGATGTTGGGGTAATAGAGGGTCTTTGGTGTGTTAGATGCCCCCAGACATGCTTCCCCTGCTGTCCCAGTGTCATTCCAGAGGTGTTGGCATCATTTCCTGGGGTGTCATAGTGGACTTGGTGACCCTCCAGACACGGATTTGGGTTTCCCCCTTAACGAGTATCTGTTCCCCATAGACTATAATGGGGTTCGAAACCCGTTCGAACACACGAACATTGAGCGGCTGTTCGAATCGAATTTCGAACCTCGAACATTTTAGTGTTCGCTCATCTCTATTCCTTAATTTACTCATTGCTCCACGGTTTTACTGCTTGGGGTTCGGGTAGCGCTACACTGTGGCTTTACCTCTCCCCAACTAGTTAGGATTGGCGACTCTCTGAGCGTACGCTGACGTGTGCCTCTGAGACCTGCGTTAGTGGGTTCTCTCCCACTGTTTCATGTTGCCCGTTCCAGGTTTAGCTTAGTGTGGATTTGCTAAGCCGTTTTGTTGTTTGATTTGCTTCCTTCTTCCTTTTCGCTTCTTCCTTTTCTGTTCCTACCCACTTTTTTTTTCCTTCTCTTCCCCTACCTCCCCACTTTCTCCTTTGCAGGGGCCCGGCTAACGGCCATGAACTTCATAGCCTTTGCCTCCATTAGATTTTTCCCTCTCTGACTCGCTATGCACCAGTCCTGGATTTTGCTTATAAAAGCTTGATAGCCAGCAAACACTGTGTCCCCGACGAAGTTACATGAGATTTTCCCATCCTCCTCCCTTGTCTGTTGGTGCTGTAGCTCAAAGGAGGGGACCCTCCTGTATGTTCCCTGGGAGTGCGCTAGACTGTGTGATTTTTGGGAGGGTGTCCATAGGGTGCTTAGCTAGGTTTTCCAAGTTTCTCCTCCATTTTCACCGGCCTTTTTCCTGCTTCACCTTTAGGACCTCCCTCTTCGTTTTTGACGCTGTGGTGGTCCTCTAACCCCCCATCCCTCCATCATTGGATTTGTAGAGTAGAGGTTATTAGTCATAGAGGATGCTGCTGGTTCCTTACGGGAGTCTCCACCCCACCCCACCCCTTTTTTTTTTTTCTTTTCCTCTTCTTCTTTCTTCCCTCCCTCCCCCGCTCTCATTCCTTTTCTTTTGCTCTTCTCCCCCTCCCTTCTTTGCTGTGATTTCCATATCTTGGATTTTGTTTGTCTTCGATTTGTCTTGTTTCATCCGTATGGACAGATTATATTTGTCCGTTGTTTGCTTATTTGTAATTGTGTGTTTATAAATAAAGAAGTTATAGAAGAAAAAAAAAAAAGAAGTTAGATAGATGGGTTTCTAGGAGCCCTGACAGTGTTCTATTCTGTGTTTTAAGTCAATGTAAGGTATGTTTTATAATAAACCAGTCCAGCGACCTGTCCTGTCCTGTTCAGACATCTATTTCAGAGCAGCTGATCTATCATAGGTATCCACAGTACACTTGTCACTAAGGTTCATCAAACCAAAAGTCTGGTGCTGTGGATCCCAGGGCCCCTTTAGAAACGAGGGCCCTGGGCATTTGCCCAGTTTGCCCCCACCAATGCCGGCCCAATGTATGTAATCTGTTTGTACACATTGATACATTAAATGTTAATCTATTGTTTGTATAGGTATTCCAGTGTTCATTTACAACACTTGGTATCTTGTATTGTCTTATGTGTCTTGGTGCTGGTGACTATAATATATTTGGCATTTTTCTCATTACAATTTTATAGATGTTTTACCTTTGTTTAGTGATTATATCCAAATATAATGGATATAACTATATTATCATTCTGGAGGTGTTTTTTGCCTCAAGTTTCCATATGATTATGCATATCATCTGATGTAGCTTCTTTTGCATCTTTCTAGTACTAAAACCCAGTGGGTTCTTTATTTATTTGGGGGTCATTATCCTTTACTGTTTAGGGGGTGAAGGTTTTTTATATCTTAGACACTGTGTTTGCCTGTGTATTGTTTGTTACCTTTCATTGTATTTATAATTGTATGGTATACTTTGTATATGCACATGTATTTTATATTAATAAATTGTCATGAGACTTTTTGCTATTTGGGCTGTCCTCATTGTATGTTTCTAGGTATTTGTAATTCCTTTAAAAGGAGTCTGTCAGCAGTAAATTGGTTAAAAAAAAATCAAATCATAGTACCTTGTAGATATAAGTCTACAGTTTCCAAATATACTTCTGTCATTCAGCTTTGAAGCCCCATTTTCATCTATATCTCACCCCTGGGTCAACGTAATAATGACAATGAACTGCAGCAGTCACCTGTGTGGCCAGGGCCTCTAGAATTGTTATGACACTGCATCATTAAATCAAGAACTGCAGTTAAGACTGACACTTATATAAGCAGATGAGTATAAACTAATCCAATTTGAATGGTTGCATACCTCCCAACTTTTGAAGAACCGAAAGAAGGACAAAACGTGCGCCGTGGCAAATTTAGCCCCACCCACTTTTATGTTGACGCCGCCCGTTCTCATTCATTTCTCATGTGCCCCCACACAGTATAATCCTCCTACAGTCACCTGTACATTATATGTCCCCTCCATCTCTCCCCTAGTTTCATATACCTCCTTCATCTGCCCCAGTTTCATGTCCCCCATCTCTGCCCCGTTTCATGTCCCCCATCTCTGCCCCCAGTTTCATGTCCCCCATCTCTGCCCCCAGTTTCATGTCCCCCATCTTTGCCCACAGTTTCATGTCCCCCATCTTTGCCCCAGATTCATGTCGTCCATCTCTGCCCCCAGATTCATGTCCTCCCATCTCTGCCCCCAGTTTCATGTCCCCCATCTCTGCCCACAGTTTCATGTCCCCCATCTTTGCCCCAGATTCATGTCCTCCATCTCTGCCCCCAGATTCATGTCCTCCCATCTCTGCCCCAGTTTCATGTTCCCCCATCTCTGCCCACAGTTTCATATCCCCCATCTCTTCCCCCAGATTCATGTCCCCCTATCTCTGCCCCCAGGTTCATGTCCCCCATCTCTGCCCCAGATTCATGCCCCCCATCTCTGCCCCCAGTTTCATGTCCCCCCATCTCTGCCCCCAGATTCATGTCCCCCATCTCTGCCCCCAGATTCATGTCCCCATCTCTGCCCCCAGTTTCATGCCGTTCTCCTAACTCCTTCATCTGCCCCAGTTTCATGGGCCCCTTCATTATGTTCTCCCCTCAATGTTTAACACAAAAAAAAACTGATACTCACCTTCCAAAGCTCCCCTGCTTTGGAAGGTGAGTATCAGAGTTGTAGGCGCGATGTGATGTCATCACATCGCGCCTACACATCCACTAGCTGGAGCGCAGCGGCTAGTGAATGTATTCAACTCGTGTACGTATTCCACTCAGATCTCTTTCCTCCAGATGCAGATTTGAGTTTAAACCAGGACATACCACCCGCCAACCGGGACCGCGGGACATTTACGGATTCGGTGTCCTGTCCCGCGGTCCCGGTTGGTGGGTGGTATGTCCTGGTTTAAACTCAAATCTGCGTCCGGAGGACAGAGATCTGAGTGGAATACCTACACAAGTTGAATACATTCACTAGCCGCTGCGGGATGGTTGGGAGGTATGTGGTTGTGAGATTTATCTGTATTAAGTGATTTTATATAAACTTATTGATAGGATGGTCTGATATGCAAGAAGTTTAAAGGCAGACTGTCAACAGTAATTGGTTATAAACCTAATCACAGTACTCATTACTAATTGTAGAGATGAATCTACAGTTGCCAAATATGTTTCTGTTATTTAGCCCAGAAGCCCCATTTTCATGTAAATTGTTGTTATATCTCTTCTCTCTATCTTATAAAAATGAATTCTTGTCTGTCTGTCTGTCCGTCTGTCTGTCTGTCTGTTCTCTAATGCGAACCAAACGACTGGACCGATCTTCACCAAATTTGGTACAGAGATACTTCAGATATCCGGGAAGGTTTAAGACGAGACTCCAACTCGCTCGGACGTACCATTGCTGAGATACAGCATTCCAAACACAGTGCCCCCCCCCCCCGCCCTTAGCCAATACAAACCTGCAAGTCTTTCACTCATATTTCAACTGCAATACACACGGTCACTCCACATGCACAATACAACACTGATATCCAAACTGAGATACATGCATCAGAGGTTTAGATACACAGATCAGCACACAGTATCACACGCCAGAGGATTAGATACACGGGTTTGCACACAGTCCCACACACCAGAGGATTAAATACGCACTTCTGCACACAGTTCCACACACTGAAGGATTTGATACGTGCGTCTGCACACGGTTCCACATGCCGAAGGATTAGATACAGGCGTTTACACACAGATCCACACTCCAGAGGATTAGATACATGCATCTGCACACATTTGTACACGCCATAGGATTAGATACACGCATCTGCACAGAGTACCACATGCCGTAGGATTAGATACACGCGTCTACACACAGTTCCGCACTCCAGAGGATTCGATATGCGCGTCTGCACAGTTGTACACGCCATAGGATTAGATACACATGTCTGCACACAGTACCACATGCAGTAGGATTAGATACGCGCGTCTACACATAGTTCCACACGCCGAAGGATTAGATACGTGCCTCTTCACACAATACCACACAGGAGAGGATTAGATACGTTTGTGTGCACACAGTACCACACTTTGTTGGATTAGATACATGCCTCTGCACACAGTACCACAAACCAGAGAATTAGATATGCATCTCAGCACACAGTATCACACGGGGGAGGATTAGATACGCGCGTCTGCACACAATACCACACGGGGGAGGATTAGATACGTGCGTCTACACACAGTACCACATGCCATAGGATTAGATACGTGCGTCTGCACACAGTACCACATGCCGGGGGATTGGATACGAACGTCTACACACAGTTCCACACGCCGTAGGATTAGATGCGCGCCTCTTCACACAATACCACACAGGGGAGGATTAGATACACGCATCTGCACACATTTGTACACGCCATAGGATTAGATACACACATGAGTACCACATGCCGTAGGATTAGATACACACGACTACACACAGTTGTACATGCCAAAGGATTAGATACATGTGTCTGCACACAGTACCACATGCAGTAGGATTAGATACGCGTGTCTACACATAGTTCCACACGCCGTAGGATTAGATACGCGCCTCTTCACACAATACCACACAGGAGAGGATTAAATACGCGCGTCTGCACACAGTACCACACGCCAGAGGATTAGATAAGCGCGTCTGCACACAGTACCAAATTCCGTAGGATTAGATACGTACATCTGCACACAATACCACATGCCGTAGGATTAGATACCCACGTCTACACACAGTTCCACATGCTGTAGGATTAGATACGCGCCTCTTCACACAATACCACACAGGGAAGGACTAGATACGTGCATCTGCACACAGTACCACACGACCGAGGGTTAGATGTGCGCGTCTGCACACAGTTACACACACTGAAAGATTAGATACGTGTGTCTGCTCTAAGTACCACACGGGGAGGATTAGATACGCAAATCTGCACACAGTTCAACACGCTGGAGGATTAGATACGCATGTCTTCACATAGTACCACCGCCGGAGGATTAGATACGCGTTTCTACACACAGTATCACACAGGGAAGGATTAGATATGCGTATCTGCACACAGTACCAAACGCCAAAGGATTGGATATGCACATCTGCACACAGTTCCATATGCCGGAGGATTAGAAACGCACGTCTGCACACTGTACCACATGCCGTAGTATTAGATACGTGCGCCTGCACACAGTTTCACATGCCGGAGGATTAGATACGCATGTCTACACACAACATTCGTCTGCACACAATACCACATGCCAGAGGATTGGATACGTGCATCTGCACACAGTTCCACACACCGGAGGATTAGATAAGCAGGTCTGCACACAGTACCACATGCCGTAGGATTATATACGCGCATCTGCTTACAGATCCACACGCCAGAGGAATAAATACACGCATCTTCACACAGTTGTACACGCCATAGGATTAGATACACACGTCTGCATACAGTTCCACACGCCGTAGGATTAGATACGCGCCTCTTCACACAATACCACACAGGAGGATTAGATACGTGCATCTGAACACAGTACCACACTTTGGAGGATTAGATACAGGCCTCTGCACACAGTACCACATGCCAGAGAATTAGATACGCGTCTCAGAACACAGTTTCACATGGGGGAGGATTAGATACGCGCATCTGCACACAGTTCCACATCAGTGCAAAATTGGACAATTCTTATGGGGCCGCTACACAAACATAAAATATAATATACCCGTGCGAAGCCGGGTCCTCCCTCTAGTCCATATATAGATGAGGGGTATTGTTATTTACCTAGGAATCTAAAGCTGAGATCAATGTCTAGACAAGGTAAGATCCATCCCCGAAATACTTTTCCCTCTCATTTGAATATGAATAAAATGTGTAGTTTTAGAGTTGGTCTTACCTTGCACATTACCCCACGGCGGGTTAGCATTATTGGTAAATGTGCTGTCTTGGAACAGCTGATCTGAAGGGGCAGTGCCCTAATGTCTTTCCCCTGTAGATGTAATATTGAAGGTCTATCATAAGAATAGGACATCAATATTACAAAGGTGGATAACCCATTTAATCCTTTCCTGCTGCAGCCATTTTGATTTTTTGATTTTCATTATTTACTTGCCACCTTCCAAAAGTCATAATTTTTTTTCATTCTTCCATTCACAGAGCCATACAAGGGCTGATTTTGTTCAGAACAAAATACTTCATTATGGTGCTACTTAATATTTCATATGATGTATTGGGAAACTAGAAAAAAAATTCTGAAAAACTGCATTTGCACCATTTTCTTCCAGGTTTAATTTTCTCGGCATTCACTGTCTAGTCAAAATAATATATTACTTTTTGGGCTGGCACAATCACAACGATACCAAATTTCTATGGTATTTGTCATGTTCTAATACCTTTACAAAAATCCAAAACTTTGAAAAATGCAAAAAGTTTTTTTAGTCGTCACATTCTGACACTCGTAGATTTTTCTGTTTCCATGTACGGAACTGTTTAATATGTCTTTTTTTGCACAACATTATATAGTTTTTATCTATGTCATTTTGGGGAGTGTCAGATGTTCAAGCATTATAGACTGGAAATACAACTATAATGCAAGCTAGGCAAAATCACTATATCTCTATTGAGGCCTGACACAGGCTAGCCTGAATAGACATATGGCGATGACAGTCCTGCAAGATTCAAGTAAGAGGAGAGATAGGAGCGCCACAGGAGGAGGATCAGGGGGTAAAACAAGGCCAGATTAAAGAGTTAAAGGCCATGGTCAGAGCAGACTCCAGTCACAGGAATTACTACTAGGTCTCCGCTGTATGAAACAGCAGAGACCGAGCCGGTTATGGCGTCCACTCTGCTTCTGAAGCAGCTGCCATAATTAAAGACCTGACATCTACCCTAATAGCATGACAGGGGGCATAATTTATATTAGGGGACAAGGAACACTTTGGGCGACAGGAGGTACTGTTGAAGTGTTTTGTGACTTTGTGTTAACTTGACATAAGATGGACCCTACTGAGTTATTATGGGGTTTGTTGGGTCCAGTGCATGCAGCATCATTTTCCAAATGTGACAGAATCTGTAAAAGGAATGCAGATGTGAACAGAGGTTAACACAATGCAATGTATTATTTAAGTGGAAGATTTTATCCAGACTGCTATTTCCTATGCTAGTTTCCTCTGTGTGTCAGAAACTTAAAGAGGACCTTTCATCAGATTGGGCACAGGCAGTTCTATATACTGCTGGAAAGCCGACAAAGCGCTGAATTCAGCGCACTATCGGCTTTCCCGATCTGAGCCCCGGGTAAAGAGCTATCGGTCTCGGTACCGTAGCTCTTTACAGTCAGAAGGGCGTTTCTGACAGTCAGTCAGGAACGTCCTTCTCCACAGCAGCGCCTATCGCGCTGTACAGTGTGAGCGGGGAGGAAGGCCCCCTCCCTCTGCTCACAGTGCTCTTCCAAGGACAAGTATTGTCACGAGGGGAGGGGGCGTTCCTCCCCACTCACACTGTACAGCGCGATAGGCACTGCTGTGAAGAAGGACGTTCCTGACTGACTGTCAGAAACGCCCTTCTGACTGTAAAGCGCTACGGTACCCGGACGGATAGCGCTTTACCCGGGGCACAGATCGGGAAAGCTGACAGTGCGCTGAATTCAGCGCACTGTCGGCATTCCAGCAGTATATAGAACTGCCTGTGCCCAATCTGATGAAAGGTCCTCTTTAAATTTATACTGGCATAGATTTGGGTAATAATTTATTTCACCTATACTGGGTCATAGAAGGCCAAACCTCTTCTGCTAGGAAAGTGAAATGCAGGGTGCAAATAGCTAAAAATTTTCTGAGCAAAATCGGCCAACCACCAGATAATAATGCAACTTTTGTATGCCAGGAAACTAGCGTAAATGTAATAATAAAGCACCCTCTAGGTGTTTCAATTCTTCAGATCTTGTAAACCACTATATTTCTGTTCCTGGGAAGCAGAGCAGAGATTGAAAGCCTGCACAGATCTAATAGGTCTCAGCAATTTCAGCAAGATGTGCTGCTGATACGCTTTTCCTGCAAAGAATTGTCAAGACTAGACACAACTGTGACAAACACAGTATTAGATTTAGTCTAAGGCCCCATTGGGAAAAAAAACACTGAATTTTACAGTATCAGCAAAGTGAATAAGATTGCATTAATCTCACACGCATTGCGTAGAAAAAGAGCCGCGGAAAAGCTGCGTTTTCAAAAACATGTGTTTTTGAAAAATTTCGAATGATAATTTCAGTTGTGGAATAACAAGTGTTGTCCCTGTATATTTAATAGGGGAAGAAAAAAAAACAGGGAAATAATCAAAGCAAAATGCAAACAAAAATCTGGATTTTTTAGCTGCATATCGCAGTGTGATCTTAGTCTTCTACATGTTTTTAGCCCCTTTTCTGGGTACTCTAAACCTGACAAACACCAAAGCAGCATCCTGCACGTATAGCTAGCTACTTTCCCTACTTTAAGTTTTGCAGTATTCACACCTCATGTCTGATTATGGCTGTATCCTTTTCCGTCAGACAGATCTGCGTGGGGATTTGGCATGCACTTCCTCAGTTATTAATTACAATTTACAGAGTACACTTTCATTAACGTGTGGAGTCCCAGCGCACAGTCCACAGGACATTCAGTCCATGACAATGTATGCAAACTGCTCATTAGCCTTTTTCCCTAATGGAGCAAGTAAATAAATCCTTTAGCTATTGAAGTTGGGGGATAATTTTCTTTTTATCTTGTTATGATAGCAACAACACCCATGTCATTAAACTGGGGGCAACTGGAGGAGGACATTAAACCTTGGGGGGGGGGGGTAGCTGGAGGCTCACATGTTTGCCTCTAGTTGCCCCCAGCTTAATGTCCTCCTCCAACTACCCCCACTGTTTAATGTCCCCCTCCAGCTGAGCCATAATTTAATGTCCCCCTCCAGCTGACCCATAGTGTAATGTCCCCCTCCAGCTGCCCCAGTTTAATGTCCCCCTCCAGTTGACCCAGTTTAATGTCCCCCTCTAGTTTCCACCAGTTTAAACTGGGGCACGAGTAGAGGGACTTAATATTGTGGGGCAATTGGAGGGGAACATTATAATGTGGGAGCATATAATGTTAGGGTGACTGTAGGAGCATTATACTGTGTGGATGCTCATGGAAAAATGGATGAGAATGGGCGGAGTCAATACCGATGTGGATGAAGCTAAATTTTCTGCACATTTTGCCCCTCTTTCTGTCCTTTGAAAGTGGAGATGTATGCCCCCCTAATCCACGCCTCAGGCAGCACTATCAGTGACTGTTTGGAGGAGCAGCATCTTCACTATTTATTTAGCCTAAACCAGCCCAAGACAGGCCACTTTGGAAAAAAAAAAGCTGAACGGGGCCTGTCCTGGGCTGGCTTAAGAGACCACTGCTCCTCGATGCAGGCGTCAATGCTATGACATCATCACACCTCCTGTGTTGTGCAGGCGTCCTATGCACAGGTGAAGAAGTGGAGGCAATGGCTACATCAAGCGATCGCAGATAGGTGACCATATTTTTTATTTTTAAATAGGGTGTTACCTGCTGGAGTATCCCCAGCAGGTAATGTACCCTATTTACTTACCTATCCCCACTCCTGCTCATGGCCGCCTCCACTTCCCCTTCTGCTTTACGACCTTGAAGGGGAAGCAGAGGCAGCTGTGAGCAGGAGCAGGGATCGGTAAGTGAGGCCGCGGGCCCGTGAACCCCAACAAATACTACTATTATGCTCTGGGGTCTTTTCAGATCCCAGAGTAAATGATCGACGACCCAGAGGAAGTGACAAACATTAAAAACAATGTTACTCACCTCTCCTGCGATCTGGTGTTTCTCCCAGAAGGCTTTGGGCCTCTTTGGTGACATCCCAGGAATCACATGGACCAGGCCTACGTCATTATGCGTTGTGACGCCAGCCTGGCCCATGTGACGCCTGTGCCAATATTGAAGAAAGCTGAAAGCTGCAGGGAGTGCACTAGAGCCCAGGATAGGTAACACAGGTTTTTATGTTTGTATCCTACCCTGAGCCTCCGATCATTATACTCGGTAGTCTGAAAATACCCTAAAGTATAATAATAGTTCATGAGTGGGCCACTGTGGGGTACAATACCATGTGCAGGGGCCGCTGTTGGGCATAATATTGTGTGCAGGGAAAGCTGTGGGGAATAATACTATGTGCAGGGACCGCTGTGGGGGGGTAATACTTTGTGTAGGGGCCGCTGTGGGGTGTAATACCGTGTACAGGGGCCGCTGTGGGTCGTAATACTGTGTGTAGGGGCTGGTATTGGACATAATAATCTGTGCATGGACCGCTGAGGGGCATAATACTGAGTGCAGGGACCACTGTGGACCAAAATACCATGTGCATTGGGCCACTGTAGGACAAAATGACATTTGCAGGGGCCGTTGTGAGCCAAAATACTGTATGCAGGGGCCACTGTGGAACATTATAGTGTGTGTTAATGGGATGTTATACTATGTGGGGGCCATGAAAGGTGTGTTATGCAGTTGGTGGGACCCCAAGTCAAAAACTTGCTGGGGGGCTCAGTCTTTGTTAGTTACGCCCCTGATAAGGGGTTGTTAGGAAGGGACATTTTATATAAGGAGCCTTTACTGAACTTAAGAGGTGTTATTTATATAAGGGCATTATTAATAAAAGGGGGGTTGTTTATATAAGGGGCATTTAGGGAGCATTATATACATAAGGGGGTGGTCATATAAGTAAGTGCTCATTAGGGGACATCACAAATAAAAGGAGGCAAGGAGGCATTATTTATATGAAAGGTCATTGGGGGAGCAGTATTTGCCAGGGGGAATCAGGGACATAATATAAGAGAGCAATTAATTAATGGGCTTGTTGGGTTTTTTTAATATGAGACTGGGAAAACTGATTTAAAAAACACCTAAATCCTACTCACCTGTCCCTTGTGCTCTGATGTCTCCCACCACAGTCTGGTGTATTCTTCTCGTGGAAGAAATCACTGGAGCTGCAAGACTGGATGGCGATGGAAGACATTGGAGAACCTTCTCCAGCCTCATATTTAAAAAGTTGTTATCCTGGACAACCCCTTTAAGGTGGCGACTGGGCTTTAATAATGATTCATAACGATTAGTGTTACTGCACTGTATTCACCTGAATGATCGAGGATAAATATCTGACTGATGGGGGTCTGTCTAATGAGACCCTCACTAGGCCTGAGAATAGTTTTTTCCCCTGACCGCAGCCATGCTAAATATAGGCATACTGCTTTGTGGATGGGGGAGGGAGAGGGGCGTCTTTCTATAGTCCACCTCAGGTTGCATAGAGGCTAGGCTCATCCCTGGTTATAGTGTGTATTTTACTTCAGAGCTGCATTCATTATACTGGGGAATTATTCTGTACATTATTGTTTACTAGTCCCTTGGTTACAGCCATTTTTATCCTCTAGAGCTGCGCTCACTGTATTACTGGTGGCATCACTGTCTACATCCTTTACTGTTGCTGTACTGAGTTTGAGTTACAGTCTATATTGTACTCCATAAGCACTCTTAATATTCTACTGGTGAAGATGCTGTGATCAATACTTCCTCACATGATTGGAGTGATGAAGGGTTGTTATGGTAGCTGGATGGTAGCTGGATACCTAACAGTGACTTCCAGTTTGCCATATATGTCTATTACGTCAAGCCAGAGGTATTGCAGAGTACTGTATATGTTCATTTTCCCTTGTACAAGTAACTATTTTTAACTAAGGCCGGGTTCTTACTACTTTTGGAAATCCATAGGGCCATTAAAACAAAAACAGAAAAAAATGGATGCCTATCATAATGGACATTAACAGACATTAACTGATATGAATGTATCAGGTTTTTTATCTGATCCATTGAATGGCAGTTTCCAGCCCTGCATAAGCCTTACTAACATATATAAATGTATCAGAAATAACCCAAACTTCTGCAATTGGTTAAACTGCTACAGCATGATATCTTATCAAGAAAGGCAACAAAGAGCAATGAAAAATCATTAAATAATATTTTTCCATTGACTTTTCATTGGTTTTTGTTGTCTTCTGGGATACAATACCACATTGCAACACTTTAACCAATTGTTTAACTGTTATACATCTGTATACGTAGAACATTTCTGTCGCCACATTCTTAGTCTGCAGAGCGCAGTGTAGTGCTCGAAGTCTCTGTCTCTGTTTAGTCTTTTCTGCTGGAGCTTCCTCTTTCTATGATAAGATGCCGTGTTCCTATTCGAAAAAGCAAGGCAGATCCTTGGCCAGAGCTCACAGGAAATGTCTCCAAGGAGACATTCTGAGAATCACCATCCTTCAGGCTCCAATCTCTTGATGTATCTCTCTTCATTAACCAAGCAAGATCTTTCCTGGTGGTTCAGGAATGAGAAAATATGTCAGGGCAACAGTCTAATGCAGTCCCCAAAATTCTGATGACAACAGATGCATCAAGGAAGGTTGGGGATCACATATGCAGGAACAGTAGATTCAACACAGATGGCCCAAAGAAGAATCCGAGGTTTCTTTCAACCATTAGGAACTGAGGGCTAACCACCTAGCTCATTGTACCTTTCAGGAATTGCTCAAGGGCAAGGAAGTAACTGTCTTACTGAACAATCTAATATCTGTGATTTACCTGAACAATCAGGGAGGCATCAGGTCTCTGCCTCTAGTGAAGGAATATTAGGCCATTATGGGCAGAATTATTGATGCAATATATCTAGATGGTTCACATCAAGGGCTTCACAAATGTCAGATTGGACTGGCCCATATGAGTATGATTTAGCTGTCAGAGAGTAGGTATTGAACTAAGAAGTCTTCCAGCAGGTAGCGAGCAGATTCCAGTTTCCAATGTCAACCTGGGACTTAATGGCCACTAGAACAGGAAAACTTTCAGGTTCTGCTCCTTCTTCAGGGAGGATCTTCCAGACCATCTGGATGGTTTGTCTATGTCCTGGAAACGACTAAACATATACAGTCATGACCATAAGAATTGGTACTCCTGAAATTTTCCCAGAAAATTAATGCAGTTACACATGTTTTGTTATATACATGTTTAATTCCTTTGTGTGTATTGGAACTGAGTCGCCCCGGCTCGGCCTATGTAGATTCACGGTGCGAGCAGGCCCGACACCGGGGGCGGCAGCGCCTTGAAAAAGGGGAGTTTTAAGCAAAAATGGATGAAAGAAAAATAAAGAAAAATAAAAATTTGTCGTGACGCCAGTTGGGGTTTCGGCTTGAGGTGAAGCCGGGCACTGTAGATTGGGCCTCTGGGAATAGGTGGTGATGCAGTGCCAGATGTTATACCCTCCCCAACCAGGGCAGGTCCCAGGGCCGGATGATATATGATATAGGTGAAGAAGGGATGATTTCCAGGAGGAGTAACAGAGGATCGATGAAAGAACACAGTCCAGACAGGGGTTAACCAAACACTTACGGTTTACTTCTGTAGTCAGCAGGAGATAACAGATGTTACAGGAGGATTCACCTTGCTCCAGTATAGTGAGATGCCAGTCTTCCCTTTTACCACCAGTATGATTCAGCCTTCCACTGCTGCTCAAACTCTCTAATAGATTTCCTCTGGTCCTGGGTTCCAGGAGCTCAAAGGTTAATTACAACTGGGTAGATCCCCCTTCTGGACAGCAGGTAACGCGAGTTCTTTGGGATGCTGGATACACTCACCCCAACTCTGTATGTTACTGAGCCTCCAGGAATCCTGCATTCACTAGACCTCAGTCCAGTGAGTCTCTCAATTTTCTAAGTGTTTCTCACACTAGTTAGGAATTGATGGTCCTATAACTGCAGCTCCGTGCCGGTGAGGTCTCATCTCACCTCTGCAGGTCTCCGGCCTCCTGTGCTGTTCTATCACACCATGAGGCTGCAGCATACCCTGCACCTCCACACACCTCTGCTCTCTCCTGCACACTCTCCTGGAACTGAAAGAAAGAGACCCTCTTCCAGTCTGTAGCTCCACCCCTTTTCTTAAAGAGATAATGGCTGTGGAACTTTGTGTATGCTAACAGGGTGACTGGATCTCACTATACCTTCACAGTACACAGTATAGATCACATAAGATGACATTTGTAGTGACCCACTCTGTGGGGCGCTACAGAACAACAAAAAAACTTAGTAAAAAAAAGCCAAAAATTGTATAATTTCATGCAAAACTCCAAAAATGACAAAATTACTGGCAACCTAAACTCAATATTTGGTTGCTCACCCTTTGGAAAAAATAAATGAAATCAATCGCTTCCTATAACCATCAACAAGCATCTTACACCTCTCAACTGGAGTTTTGGACCACTCTTCTTTTGCATACTGCTCCAGTAATCTCATAAGATCTCTCCACAGGTGTTTAATGGGATTTAGATCTGGACTCATTTCTGACCACTTCAAAACTTTGTTTCCATCCATTTCTGGGTGCTTTTTGAAATTTGTTTGGGGTCATTGTCCTGCTAGTAGACCCATGACCCACGGCAAATACCCAGCTTTCTGACACTGGGCCCTATATTGCAAGCCAAAGTCCTTTGGTAATCCTCAGATTTCATGACGTCTTGCACACAGTCAAGACACCCAGTGCCAAAGGCAGCAAAACAAACCCAAAACATCTTTGAACCTGCACCACACTGTTGGTACTGTGTTCTTGTCTTTGTAGGCCTCATTCCATTCTTGGTAAACTGTAGAATTATGTGATTTACCAAAAAGCTCTGCCTTGGTCTCTCTGTCCACGCTTACCCAGAAGGATTTTGACTTACTGACGTACATTTTGGCAACCTTCAGCCTAGCTTTTTAATGTCTCTTTGTTAGCAATGGGGTCCTCCTGACCATGACTGTATGTTTTTCCCTCCTTCAGCTCTTGAAATTCTTCTCTTCTTACCCAGAAGGGCATGGTTTATGCTAACTTTGAGTCTTTCTCTAAATTTAGATCTCCTTATAGAAGGGGAAGTATTTCCTCTGAATCTGCAGTCCCTTCAGCTGACAGTATCGTTGCTGAATGGAAGTGGATTTAGGCCTGGCGAAAGAAGTTCTTGGCATTATGGCTTCATCTAGTAGACCACGGGTATCAAACTCATTTTCACCGGTGGCTTCTTCAGCCTCATAGGGTAGCTTTAAGAGCCAAGATTATTTTAGACGTGTATAAAAGTAACTTCTCCTTCACAGTTAAGCGAGCAATTAAGGAGTAGTTACATTTGTACATTACTACTGTTACAATCAGCCCTTTGAGGGCAACCAGGAAGAACATATTGTTAAAACCTAAGACATTGGCATGTTACATACTATCTTCATCCACTGATCATTTTCTGAATATAACAAAAATTAAGCAAAATACAAGTACAACAATTCAATTGTATAGAAAATTACGTTTTATGCTTACTTATTTTTCAAGTGAATGGGAGCGGGGCTGTAACTCCAGGTGTTACCACTGCAGTGTACAAATCTGTATTCAGTGTGCGGTGCTCCATACATTGTAGCCGAGTTTTCTGGAGATACAACCCCGCTCCCATTCACTTAAATAGGAACAGTTACTCTCAGCGACCACATCAACTGATCACTGTTGGGTTCTGTCACCTGACCTATATGATACTGATGACCTCTCCTATGGAAAGGTCATCAGTATCAAATATCTTCAGAACTGAACAACTCCTTTTACAGTGTGCTGTATTGGGGCAATATCACACAAATACAGCCTATTAAACTTAATACTGACCACGTATAAAACTGCAGCCTGGCCTAGAAGGAGCCTAATATGGAGGACACAGCTGAAGAATAACCTGTTGCTACGTTCTGCAGTATCAGCTACCACATGGAGAACAGACAGGGACCAGGGGGAGGAGTTTCGGTGCGCTGTGCGACATGTACCGATGCTCTGCTCTAATTAACTGCAGAGACCTTTCCCTGCTCAACCTTAGTCAGCCAGTAATAAGTGAGGCTGAGCAAGGTAAGTAAGCTTTGTGAAAGCTGGAGATGTGCGCTGCTCAGTGCTACATATCCTGGACCGGTTCCTCACTCAGTTAATATGTCTTCCTAAGCCAAAATTAGCTGACTGAAGAACAAGTTTAGGATATGTAGCACTGAGCAGCTGATGTAGATGTAAATTTTATGATCTACCATTAGTGGGCTGCCCCCTTCTTACTGGGCCCAGGCCGTCGCACCCTCTGCCCCCTCTCCCACTAGCTACACCTTTTGCAATAGGCAATGAGCGCAAAAGATCAATGGCTGCTGCTTAGTTAGGGTGGGTTCACATCAGCGCCCAATCTCCGTTTTGCAGGTTTCCGCAGAAGATGGAACCCCGCATTTAGTGTCCGCCCGTGAGCGCCCGTGAGCATCTTCTCCGCGGCAAAACCAGTTTTTTTTTAACCGGACACAAAGTCCTGCATGTCTGACTTTGTGTCCGGTAAAAAAAAAAAAGTTTCGTCACAGAAAGCAGAAGACACTCATGGGCGGACACTTTGCAAACCCATTCAAATGAACGGGTTTGAAAACTGCCTGCTCGTTTTCGTCTCCTGTCCAGTTTCTCGGGCAGGAAACAGAAACCTGTAAAACAGAGATCGGGCACTGGTGTGAACCCACCCTTATCTGTTTTTGAGCTGCAGCTTTCATTTTGGCTTGGCTCAAAAACAAGTGCCGGGCCAGATAACACAAGGTGGCGGACCACCCGTGTAGTAGACCTTTCAACTTAAAGGTTTACCATCTAATTAATCATTTGTTTTCTGTAAATTCCCCTTCTCTTTACCATGTGCTTACAATTCTCCAGGAAGGATTCATCAAACGTCTAAAGTTTAGTACCTTGCATGTCTAGTTTTCTGCCATCATTGCAGCTTGTGAAGGGGTATTTTGGACGGGTGATGCTGCACCTCAGTCCTATTCATTTCAGTGTGATGGAGATGTGGCATTACCTTGTGACCAACTGACATGATGTCATTTCCTTAGAAGAAGAAAGCAGACATGTTTTTGAATCCTGCACAACCTCTTGATTTATACAGTAACTAAGCTTATCTCCATAAAACTAGACTGTGCCACTAGCCACCAATGACCATACCTTGTGTGACTGGCATTTCCCATCCTTCCAAATGGCTTTTAATATTGACAGTGCACCCCAACAGATATGTAGTAAAAGATGATCTGGATCCTTGGATGGACTGATTGTCAGCTTGTGGAATATATCAGTTCACTCTGCATGATATTTCCTGCTCTCAAAATATAATATCTCATTGGCAGTAGATTATTATTCACTTTTTTTTCTGTAGACAGGAATGACTAGGTCTGTGACTCGCTCTTAGTTCACTTTGTATAAAGGTAGAGGCGTGAGTGACTTCTGAAGACAGATCGGGGGAATTGTCACTTGATTACGGCGTCTTGATTAGCATTTATAAGAGCCTTGTGATACGTTATTTGCATTCCTATTTAGTCCTGATTTCTGTGGGGCAGCAATGATTAAACTTGTCACCGGGGCTGATTGACGGGGTCAGATCTTCACTTTCCACTCTTTTGAAATTAAAAAGAAATGTGTCAGCTCCTTCACGAGTCCGGGCGCCGCGCATCTCGCCTGCCTTGTCATCGCAGATAGGTCAGGAATGTTTTAATTTTGGGGATGGATTTTGCTTGTCAAGAGCGTGCTGATGGTGTGTAGTCGGCGAGATGAGATGTGAAGGGTGTAAAACAAAGAATCTAGAGAACAAAGACAAAGACGCTCACATTATTAGACAGATTTAATTAGTCTGAATGGATATTATGCTAGATGAAGCGGTGAGCCGGTAAATTAACCCTTGATTAGAGGAAATGGAGAGGAGGCCTCTGACCACATCTACAGTCACGCTGGTCCTTGCTATTGGGAATGCAGGTTTAGAGTCAGAAGGTTTCCCATAAGGCAAGACAGACTGGTTTGGGGGTTCTATTATGAGCAATAACTTCCCTGTGCATTCAAATCCATGTATATGTCGCTGTGTGTAGTCTCTGTTGTATAAGTTCTTATATTTGTCTAATGGACTTGTCCTCCCTTCTGTCTGATATGAAAGTTACTCTTGTTATCCATTTTTGAGGGGAAGAATCTGTCACCCAGTCATAGAAAACGCATAAATGCATCTGTGTATTTTGGGTTTTCCTTCTTCTGGCAACTAGCCACTGTAAGACTAGTCACTGCACTAGTGAGATTATGTAGAGTCTTCAGCGCAGGAGAGAAAGCTCGGAAAGCAAGTTTGTCTTGAAAGTATAAAAATGGGTGTGTGAATTTGTGTATAGCCAGGGATGGACTGGGGCTAAAAAGTAGCCCTGGCAAAGAAATCCAACTACATCACATATAATGTCACCCCCACCCTATACTGCGGACAAATAGCAGCGTGCTATGAACACAGGAATCAAAATAGAAACACCTAGTAAAACCATGTAATTTAAAAGCCCTCTCCTAAGACTGCCTGGACTATAAAACTTAGCATACTCTCAGCACTGTACCCAAAATGAAACCAAATATTAATACTTATGTTTTTTGTCGGTTAAGTGGGGGTTGACTAATCACAAATAACAGTGACAGACATTCGTAATACACTTTTTTTACTCAAAGGACTCAAGGGACTCAAAGCATAGGGAGTATTGTGGAGAAGGGTTGTTAGTGGCTGCCATACAAGCGCTCATCTCCAACTCCCAAAAGGGTCAGTTAACACAGTGTTAATTATTACAACTAAGCATTTTAAAGCATTACAAAATCTTTCTAATCCTTCCATGCACAATCTTCACCTATACTTCTCCGGAATGCCAAATGTTGAGAGACAACCAGGCATGTAGGACTGACTTCCCTTGGCAAGTGGGGAATGGAATCCGTACAAGTTGTGGCGTCTAAGGAGAGAGGAGAAAAAAACAACTAGGAATGCAAAACACTACCAAACACTTATTTTTCAAAAACTATATGCAGGGGCTGGGTCAGAGCCAGCATAAGCGGGTGCTGAGTGCGGCTGCTGATGTTTTTTGGGTGTCTATGTAATAGTCTTTTACCTAGAGTAACCCTAGCAGGCAAAGATACCCGCTCCTTCCAACAGTTACCTTTGAAGCAGCCCAAATGGAGGGCCTGGAAAATGGAAGTAATAGTGGTGTTAACATCAATGCCAGATTGGTTGAGTGCCCTCATCCAATCTCCCCAGCACACCTCCTAGGCCGAACACCAACAAGGGGGGCCTGCTGTGCTACCAGATGGTGGTGGTAGTAGTTCCAGTTGAAGAGGGGTCCTCTCTTACCCTGAGCTGGTGTGATGGTGTTTGGAACAGCCCTGATGTTAAAGCAGGAAAGACTCAGGAGGCAGTAATGCAGTAAAACAAGTTGAACTGTACTTGGAAACTGTAACCTGTAACCTTGCAGCTCCCCAATGGCGGTAGTGGTCTCCGACTGTGCAGTATACCCAGTCTTGAGGGATGCCCAGATGTAATAAGGCTCTAAGTGCCATTCACTCCACTCCAACAACTCTCTCTGAAACTTAGCCAAAGCCAGCAGGTAGTACTGGAAGATCTAATACAAGCAGTAGTTCTTCCTGAGCCTGATTAATAAATGCACGGCCGCAAACTAGCGCGGCGCATACGCTCCCCGCTCCCATTGAAATGAATGGGAGCGTGTACGGCACGCAAAGGGTCACGCGGCGTACACGTGCCAAATCTCGCGGGACGTTACGCCGTGTGAATGCTCCCTTAACTTTTAAGGGATTATATAATTGGGAAAAGTCATTTTTAACTAAGCATATATTTGCATAGCCTTTAGATTGGCTATTCCACACATACCTTTTGTTTGTTAATCCTCTCAGCCATTTTTGAATTAACCTGCTTGTATTGATATGCTAATTAGCCAGCAACGAGCATTGGAAGTTCAGTGAAATAAATCGTAGTAGCAGGTCAAAAAAGATGTATCTAAAACTAGATTATGCCAAGATGCGCCACACTAGTCATAAACACAGTAATAAATCTGAACCAAAGCAGATTAGAAAATGTGTTAAATAATGCTATGAAAATGAAGATTTTCACCTGTCACTTAGGAGCCTTTTCTACTTATTTGCACAATATATGTGTGATTCAAGCAATGAACAGGTTAATGGCCTCGTCAGCCATCTTGGTATGAGGCCTATGTGAAGTTCTCGTGTCAGCGTGTACATATATAAACCAATTTTCTAGCAGCTGGAAAACCAACATGCCTTCTGAATACATAAGAGCGCCTAACCAAGAAGGTTTGTAATTCTGTAATTAGCTGTAATTAATGAATACAAAGTGAAGACTCGTTCACAGTTTAAATTATCACATTAGCTGCTGTCACCCTCTGTATACACAAAACAGCAGGAATTCAATTATTTTATTCTTCAAAGCTAATTTAAAATTTAAGGAATGCCATTACAAGAAATAATAGGTAGAGGGGAAAATGGAAATCAGTTCACGCAGTTGGTCGCCCTAAAGAAAAATAAAATACCGACGGGGAAGATGTGTAAACGGCTTAATATCACTCCCCAAGAAATGAGCACTGAGCACTGAGTGTATTCTCAATGCCAGGCAGCCAGAACATCCAGGTCAAAGGCTGTTATTTATCAACTGCCCCTTTGTTGTTGGTGCATTTTTCGCAGGTGTACAAAGGATTATGAAGATAATCTTGTTTCCCTTAGTCCTAACAGCGGCACAATATGGGGTATTTCTTCCCCTGTGTGCTGGTAGGACAGGCGGAATTTTAATTAGCCAATTAAACAAATCATGGCTTGCCCTATAAGAGGACACAAGGACCTCCCCCCTGCGTGTATATACAAGAGTAACATAATTATACATAGGTAACACACTATATCTATAACAATGACAAAATTTTTCTGGGCGGGAAGTCTTGTGCCGCTTTTAGGACTAAGGGAAACAAGATTATCTTCATAATCCTTCGTTCCCTGTCGTCCTACCAGCGGCACAATATGGGGAGTTAGCAAGTAATCCCCTAGGGTGGGTCCTCACCACAAACTGCACTTAAACTGTGACCAAAAGCAGTAGCTTCTGAAGCCCAAGTGTCCAAGCGGTAGTGGGACACAAGGGTTGATTCCGATGACCAAAATGCAGCAGAGCAAATTTGACTTAGAGACATGGCTTTTGTCTCTGCCCAGGAGATGGTAACCAACCTCATGGAATGCGCCCTTGAGTAAGAGATCTTAATTGTCTCCCTGACCCCGCATGAAATTCAGGCTTTGAAAGCCTTAAGGCCTTTGTGTCTCCCCAAGAAGTTGATGAGGAAGTTCTCGGACTTTCTGAAGGAACGCGTAGGCTGGAGGTAGATCGTCAGGCATCTCACGAGGTCCAATGTATGGAACTTCTTTTCGTCAGCAGAGGAAGGAGATGGAAAAAAGCCGGTAAGGTGATCAGCTGGTTTATATTTGTGGTGGAAGGAATTTTGGGTCTGAAGCCCGGAAGGAACCTAGGCTGAACACGATCCGGAAAGAGGAGGTATATGGCTTCTCCGAAGACAGAGCTTGCAGCTCACTGACCCTTGTGGCTGATGTTATAGCAAGAAGAACTGCTCTTTTGTAAGTCAGGAACTTTAGTTTGACCTCTTCCAGAGGCTCAAAAGGCTTTGTGAGTAGTGCCGAAAGGACTGTATTGAGGTCCCACTGGTGGAAAGGTGTGGTAACCACAGGTTTCAGTCTAGTTGCCCCTTTGATAAAGGTGCTTACTAAAGGATCTTGAGACAAATGCCTCCCCAGATAGGCGGACAGAGAGGCTACATGTACCTTTAGGATGGCAGCAGCGAGCCCTCTGTCTAGTCCGTTCTGAAGAAAATCCAGGATCACCCTCACTGGGGTATCGGAGGAGTCCACTTCATGTTCAAGACACCAGGCATTGAAGATGTTACCAATTCTTCTGTAGTTGTTATTAGCAGGCCCAGCTCTGGCACTTGCGAGAGTCTTCAGAACGGCTTGCGACAGTCCTCTATTCCTTAATAGGGACCGGTCAACCTCCAGGCTGTCAGATTGAGTCTCCTCAGATCCTGGCATCTCAGCTCTCCTTGGGTTACCAGGTCTGGGAGGGGGGGAAGCCTCCAGTATATGCCTTTACTCATCCACATGAGCTGGGCAAACCAAGCCCTTTTTGGCCAGAATGGGATTATGGCAATTCCCGGGGCTTGGTCCTGTCTTATTTTACCTTTGGTATGATTGGAATTGGAGGGCAAATGTTGAACAGCTTGAACCTCCACGGGATGGACAGGGCATCCACTGCCAAGGGATTACCCTCTTGGTACAGAGAGCAGAAGGTCCCCACCTTGGCGTTGAGTCGGGTTGCTATAAGATCGACCTCCGGGAGACCCCATCTCTGGACGATCTGTTGAAATACTGAGAGACCATTCACCGGTTACAGTGATACCCCGACTCAACTGATCTGCTACTATGTTCAGGGCGCCCTTGATGTGAACAGCGGATAACTGGGTCAGATTCTTTTCTGCCCAGGAGAATATAAGCTTCACCTCTCTCAGCAGGGTTTTGAGATCTGGTACCATCTTGTTTGTTCATATAGATTACAGTGGTCATGTTGTCTGAACAAACCTTCACTGCTTTGCCTCTGAGATCCTGAGCAAAGTGAAGAAGCGCCAGATAGACTGAGCTCTTTGATATTGGACGTTCCCTTCTCCGGTCTCCTCCAACGACTTTGCACAGTCTTGTCTTCCACATGGGCTCCCCATCCATCTGCATCTCTCAACAGGGTCCACACTGTCGGGACCGAGGACCTTCCGTCTTTTAGGTGTATCCACAATCTGAGAGAAAGACAGGTACTGGGAGAAAAGCAGATCTTCTTGTGCAATCCCTTTGGAGAGCCATTCCAGGTTCTCAACACTTCTGTCTGATGGGGACGCAAATGCCATAAAGCCCAAGGGACCGCCCTGGCCGAGGATGACATCAGACCGAGGACTCTCATGGCGGTGCAGATGGTAACTCGCCGGGTCCAAAATAGGAAGCGGGCGGCAGCCTCTATTCTCAACCTCCTTGGGCTGGAAAGGAAGATCTGCATCAACTCTGAATGAACAATGAAACCCAGGAACTTCTTCCGAGTAGCTGGCACGATCTCTGATTTCTCCCAATTGACTATCCAACCTAACTTCTGTAGGACGTTGGTAGTTATCTGGAGATGATGTTGGAGGATTGCAGCAGACTGAGATTTTATGAGCCAGTTGTTCAAGTAGGGAACGATGAATAGGCCTTGTAGTCTGAGGGCGGCGGCGACCGGAGCAACCACCTTGATGAATATTAATGGGGCTGAGGAAATGCTGAACGGAAGTGCGGTGAATTGATAATGCTCTCTGTGGTCGGCCATATAAATGGCGATTCTAGGATACTTCCTGTAAGGACGAAAAATAGGGACATGGAGATATGCGTCTTTGAGATCTAGAGTGATCATTACTTCTCTCTGCTGTAGAAAAAATGTTACAGAGTCTACAGACTCCATCTGGCCGGTCAGGAAGTAGATGATTGAACTCTATAGAGTAACCGCGTTCTACCACCTGTAGAACCCAAAGATCTTCTTTGTGGGTTCTCCATGCCGCTGAAAAATGGAAAAGACGTCCTCCAACATGAATTATGGCCACAGAGAGTGGTGCCCCATAAAAATTCACCACATACACCTCTAGGACGGTAGCTAGACTGCTGTTGTTGCTGGCGTTTAAGGCTAGGTGTTGACCCTTGACCCCTAGAAGAGGGAGGTCTCCTTCCTCTGGAGGCTTGCGGAAGGGATTTCCCTTTGCCCTCAACTAGACCTTCCATGAGGTCATCCAGTCCTCGGCCGAATACCCTCCCAGGCTCAAAGGGAAGGGAGCAGAGTGCAAATTTTGAAGTGAGATCAGCTCTCTGGGGTTTTAACCATAGAGGCCTCATGGCGGCTGTAGACATAGCCATGGAACTGGAGGCGAGCTTTAGCTGTTGTCTGGACGACTCCCAGATGTAGTCCACTGCTCTGTGGAGGTTACCGCAGATAATCGGACACAGCAGTTGAGGCTATGGCTACTGAGGCCTGAGCTGAACTGGCAGAATACACCTTCTTTATGTTGGAGCCGCTTTGCGATCCAGGAGGTCCTGAAGATTCGAGCCATCTTCTAAGGGGACTACAGTCTGATGTGATAGTTTGGTGATTGGCTTCAGTGATCACATGGTGTGATCATGAGGCCTCAGTGGCCTAAGGAAGGGACCCAGGAGGTCACAGGTAGGGATGTCGTGTGCCGTTTGCTGAACTCGCTGATTGATTTCAGTGTTCACTTGCGTTGGGGACTTCCACCAGAAGACAACAACGGAATGGCTGGACCAGACCGCACTGGGAGACAGCAAGGAAAAGTGAGTATGAAATGGCCTATTAATAAAAGAATATAATTTTTCTGGACAACTCTTTAAGAAACTCCTGATCTTTCCAGCCACTAGTTGTAAGACCCCGTCTCATAAGCATGCATAGACAACACTAGTATCCCTGATATACACAACATGTACACAACAGATGTTGTGATGCCAGCATATCAAGTTCAGGCTCTCATATCCCTCTAGTGGCTTCAATACATGTAGGCAGTACTTTCTCTTCATGGGACCATGATGTGGATGATTATTATTCCTACAGATTGGTGAACCCCTGAAGATTTGGTTCAATCCAAAGATTTTGTAACGTCTCTTCCTGTTTGGGTCTCTGTGCCTAGTCTGACCTGTGTGATTGACAGCCTGTCATCCAATCAAGCCTTGGGCGGGTCTTTGGCTTCCTATATACAGGCCATCAGCCCACACTGACTGACTGGATATTGTGATTCTGTCCTTAGACTTTGTCCCTGCTAAGCTCCTCTTTCTTCTATTATTGAATTACTGACCTCTGATCCTTGGCTTCCCTTTTGACTACTCTCTTGGATTTTGATTATGTACTGCATTGCTCAATTGTTACTGGACCCTTGGCTAGCTGACCTCCCTTTGTTGTTGTTTGTCTTGTCTGCTTTCTGTGTGTCACATATATAGGAAGGGCCTGTCGACCAGTTGCTGCCTATTGCTTAGGATAGGACTAGCAAGCAGGAAGGGTCAGCAGGTGGTTTCAGCTTAGGGATCACTGTCTATTGTGCCCCTCCCTCAAGGGTTCACCAGCAGCTACTGGGGAATTAGCTGTTCTAGCAATTTCCTTACAAATTTGTTTTGAATCAAGTAAGTTCATCATTAATCAGAGTTTAAATTGTCTTAAAACATAGTGTATGACACTGTCTGGGCTTCTAGGACTCTGTCTAGCCCGTTTCTAGCTCTCTATTGCATACAGAGCTGAAGTTATGTCAAAGTAACAGTGACATCCATTCCTAGAAGAAAACCAATGGTAGACTGTGGATACAAACTTTGACAAAGTTTAACCATACACTGCACTACCTCTTTCCTTTATGCATTTTAATTTTAAACATTCCAAAATGTAACCTGTTTTGGGGTAGATGCTTCCCATAGTTTTTTTCATACACACATGGTGGATATATTGGAAAAAGGAAAGGTTTTTTACAAAAATGATCCCTATATGCTGAACCAACATCCCTTCATGATAGAAAATGCCACAGCAACATGGTGTTGAAAGAGTGACAATTTGCAGAATTTCAAGAAAAACAAAAGAGGGCTGACCTCCTCCCTGGCTGTAAAATATCAAGGTTCCCCTCCCCCCTCCCCCCCCCCCCCCCCCATATCCAAAGGCATGTTTTCCTCCTGCTCCGGAAGTCTAGAAATGCAAGCGCTTCCACTACCATGACCCCGACCCAGTTCTTCATTCACCTCCAATTTCTCTTGCACCACATCAGGGTAGTGACATTGACCAAGAAGAAGAAGGTATTGTTCTTTCATCTCTCATTGGCCGACCTTATTTGCTGCTATATGCTTACCAAAGAATGATATCATTGATGCTACAATTGTTCCTGTTGCTGACTTATTTGGTGGCCTGAGCCTGCTCAAAAGGCTTCAGAAGGTGACACACTTCCTTTATGAGCCTTGAATGGAAGATTTCAAAATAACACAATATGCACTTTATCTTAAAGCCATGAAATGAGAGAGGAGGAGTAAAAGCAATGGCATACACTGGTGGCCCACATGGTGATACTAAGCAGGGACAGATTTCTTACAAAAATAATTTCAGCTAGATATTCTCAATCAAGACTAAATGCATGCCTTCAGTTAGTGAAATGCAGTGAAATGCATTAACTGGTATGTTACTGAGTGTACTACCAGTAACTTGGCACATGTTAAAGTTCAGATCAGCCAGATGACTGTGTGCATAATGCTGTTTCCTGGACACACAGTCCCTTGTAGATGACTGATATCTGCATGGAGGAGTAGGAGAAGCAGACAGAGATGATAACAATGAGGACCATGTGTTACATGTGGATTTAGCCTACAATCAGTGCCGCACCTCCCATGAGGCGACCTGAAGCGACCGCTTCAGGCGGCGCTATGCCAGGGCCCCGGGGAGGGCGGCATTTTTGATTACCTAAGCCAGTCCAGGACAAGCTGTCCTGGACTGGCTTAGCATCACCATTACCGAGCGGTGGATTGGGGAGGCCACTGGAGCAGCACTGCTCCAGCGGCCTCCCCTCACGCTCAGGCAGAGAGCAGGTCCTCTCCCTGCCTGCTATCTGCCTGCTAACACCGCTCCGCCACGCCCCCTTCACTCCACCCTGCCCCCTCCGCTCCGCCCCTTCCTCCCGGGAGGGGGGCCGCTTTCTGTCGTCCGCCTCGGGCGGCGAAAAAGGTAGGTTCACCCCTGCCTACAATGACCTACAAAGAAGATCATGGGAAAATGACTACCAGTGCCACTACTTCTATATTTCCAAATGAGCTAGTAACACCATTTTCATGTGAGAATGTAAAAACTTAGTACCTACATGTGTGTCTGAATGACACACAACAAAAACTTAATCAAAAACCTAATTTTTATTCACAGGAATTTCAACAACCCTATGATTACTGGTGGTGCTGCCAGGACCAGAAGTAGTGTTGCTGTTGCCACTCACATTCTTAATGATAGTATTTGCACTGGAGGATGGCATGACAGCAGTGTATCTACTTCTCATTT
Organism: Leptodactylus fuscus; assembly: GCF_031893055.1. Lineage (NCBI taxonomy): Eukaryota > Metazoa > Chordata > Amphibia > Anura > Leptodactylidae > Leptodactylus > Leptodactylus fuscus. The sequence goes on from NC_134270.1 coordinate 96,791,858, forward strand.
AGTCTTTGCCCTGCCATGTTTTTTTCTAGGCATTTTACTTTATTGCTTAAATAATAGTGATTGGCGACAATTCTGACACTCTGTGTAATTGTTTTCTTTTGTTTTTCTTTTTTCTACATAAAACGGTATATGAAGAAATGAGGTTTAGCACTGAAAAAGTAAACCATCATGAGTCAACCTGGATTTATGCAGTGATAATGGCAGGTCTCCCCGTTTTGCAGCGGACAGGCAAAAGACGCTCACAGGTGGATACTTTGCAAACCCATTCAAGTGAATGGGTTTGAAAACTAACTGCCGGTTTCCGTCTCCTGTCCTGTTTCTCAGGCAGAAGACAGAAACCTGCAAAGCGGAGATCGAGTGCAGGTGTGAACCCACCCTTACTTGGTGAGTTGGGATCCTAAATCACTAGTGGCTGGAAAGATCAAGAGTGTATTAAAGGAGTATGTAGATAATGAGTGAATGTCATAAAATATTATTCTGATTATACTAGTGTTTTATGTATTACCTAAAATCCATAAGAAATTAGAGAATCCACCAGAAAAAAACATTTTTACTTCTATGGACTCTACTCCGTTACCTTTAGTGATTTGTCTGGAGAGACTTCTTGCTCCTTTAATAAAACATCTTCGGGTGTTAATCCAACGCTCACTTGACTTTCTGTGTAAACTGCGACAGTTACAGAATTTACCACCTGGTTATCTGCTGTTAACTTTTACTGTGAATAGTGTGAACATTAGCAGAGAACATCACAAGGGCATACAAGCAACTGCAAAATTATCATGCAGATCTTCCTCCATCACAGCAGGGTTTTTGTTGTACGGTGATAATGGAATGTATGTTATTGTATGACAAATGACAATTACTTCTTATTTGGGGATATATTCTACATGCAAAGAAGGGGTACCATGATGGGATTTAACCATCTTATACCTTATACAAATGCCTACGTGATGGCAGTCGAGGAAGAACACATATAACATTTGGACAATACGCATTTACATGGTATTGTTTCATAAATTATATTGCTTTGCATTTGGGGGCCCACAGGACTCCATCGTGATCTTCCACTCGTTCCTTAATAACATTACCCTGAGCTGAATTTTACTAAGCATTGCAGCAATTCTAGCATTAGCTTTCTTAACACCACAATACAGTTGGATAATGAGGGCCATTTAACCATAGATAAAGGTCATATTTTAAGAGACTGCAATGAATTGTCTCAGACCTTGAACAACATGGATACAGTACAAACTTAAAGGGGTATTCCTACGTCGCATACTCTTCAGTCTTCACTGCTGTAAAATTTTCTTTCTTCCTGGTTTCTTGCATCATTTGGTGGGCGGGGTTTCACATGCAACCTGCCATTTAGCTCCACCCCCAAATTAGTGTGTAGCTCCGCCCACCCATATTGGACTATGAAGTACAGGCAGCAGCAACTCCATTCTGTGTTACATACAGAGACTGCCTGTCTCTGCCATAATGAACACAATTGAATTAGGTAGCCTGATAACTGGGAGAACAGAAGACGAGTTCAGAAATGAAAGCAGCTCCTCTCCCCTATCTGAGTGCAGGACCTAGGTCACATGGTGTAGACACAGGAATAGCTAGAAACACAGGCTCGCTCCCGTGCACTTAGCCCCTCCTCCCTCTCCCCTGAGAGCAACAGATACATCACTTGACTTTTGAGCAGATAAGTCAGGGCTGTGGCCACAATGAATTGAATAAAGTAAGATAGTGGACAAACAAAGCAGTTTTGCTGAAGCAGTGTATTTAGGAAAAGTCTTACATCCACATTAACAAGCAGTATAGATAGGATCCTTGTGATGGGACAACCCCTTTAATGAAATGGCAGTGGAGGTTGGTTTACGTAATAACAAACAATCACATTTTATTCTAAAATACACCATGCAATTTGCAAATGTTGAACTTTGTCGAGTCAGATATTCCCGAAGTAGAGGAATTTAAAGTACCTCTTCTTACCTGTCATAAAGGAATACTTGTGATCAACTTATTAAAGTTGATGTGCTATATTGTGCCAACAGTTTTTATGTCCTAGTTGCTTTGGGACCATGTCTAAACTGTTGCCATTGCTCAAGCATCATCAAGTGGTACTATATAACACATGTTTATACATCTTTTGTGCTCTACTTATTGAAATGTCCGTGTAGACTAACATATGCAGAAGAAACCACACAACTGTTATGTCACATTTTGGCACAACACAAACTTCTACCGGTTACTCATCGTTTTACTGCCATGGGGCACATATCTACAAACTGTGTTTCTGAATACCAGAACCACCTATAAGAAAGGGTGGTTCTATCATAGATTTGCACAAATTCGATACTTTGTCTCTATGGGGTCTCAACTGTGATCTTTGTTAACATATAAGATATTCATGTTTTCTTCCTTTGTGTTATTTTAAATGTGGGAGAATATGTAGTCTCTTCCAATCACTAGGCCCTTAATGTTAGGCTATATAAACTCAGCTAAGTGTGTCCCCTGAGCTCCAATGTTACATTCCCATATAACGGAGGAGAATAGAACTTGCTCTATAATTATTGGATATGACTCGATAATCGGGGCGGAACCACCCACAGAAATGAAGAAGCATGGAAGGCACTCAAATCATTCTTCAAAAACTTGATCATGTGCTATCTTATATGCAAACCTTAGATTAAAGTTGTCTCACTATTAATCCCTTCCCCCCCAGTAGTTTGTCCCCTTTTTGTTATTCATAAATTGTAAGCTCTTGGGAGCATGGTGTGTTAATTGACAATCTCTCTGTAGTATATCTTTTTTGTCTGTATCTTTACTTTATCCCTACATTTTGTAAAGTGCTGCGGGATATGTTGGTGCTATATAAATAAAATGTAATTTTTATTATTAATAATATTATTATTATTATCAACCCGGTCCACTGTAGCTGCTTCATTCTGAGCTGGGTTCTGACCAGAATATTACAAATTTTAAGAGGGATTTATTGGTTGTCCAATAAACAGTGATACAGCCAGCTAATCAGGAAAATCTCAGTTTTGTTTTTTTTAAATGGAGATTGTGAGCCTCATACAGGGATCACAATGTACATTTTTTTCCCTATCAGTATGTCTTTGTAGAATGGGAGGAAATCCATGCAAACACGGGGAGAACATACAAACTCCTTGAAAATGTTGTTCCTAGTGAGATTTGAGCCCAGGACTCCAGTGCTGCAAGGCTGCAGTGCTAACCACTGAGCCACCGTGTTGCCCCTAAATCTCTGTCTTTTAAGAGGATTTTTGGTTACCCAATGTACCCACAAACTGCCACCACTGTAACGACCAAAAAAATAAATAAATTTGACTGATGCCGTTCTAGTCTAATACTTATTGCCCAGGTCACCATTTTAGTGTTTTAAGTGTTTTGCTATTTTTCATGAAATAGTTTGATGTAAAAAAAAAAAACATCCACACAATGTACACACATTGTTAGAATTGTTGGCAATAAAGTAAAGCAGGGTAGGGGACAGACTAAAGGAGGGGGAGAAGGAACCACCTATGCAAGTCTGCTAGTAGCCGCAGGATTGTTGTACTTCCTGAGAATGAAGTTTTTGATTACTTAACTCACTCATGTTAGTCACAGGAAGATATTGCATCCAACAGTGATGTGATCTTGAGTCAGCCTTCTATGTGTTCCTCCACCACTAATGTTTTTACACATCATTTACCTCTGGTCCTTTCTGGACTGTCAACCACGTCTGCTTCATCTTCTGCACTGACACCGATTCCCAATAGTGATGCAGCACCTACTAAGAAAGCTATTTCTCCTAGTCTGAACATCACCACTTTTTGATGAGCAAGTAGAGGAGGCAGAGTTAGAAGAAGAAGAAGCCATGACTCTTTGTGGTGGAGAAAGCAGTGGAAGGTGGTGTGGCATGGGTAGTCGTTCTGATAGGGACACTAGGGGAATATCTGGAGGTTCTTAATTATGAGGATGTGAAGGAATCTCATAGCCATAATGAGTTAGAAAAAAGTGGGGAAGGTGATGATTCTTTTGCCGATATGACCTGGCAACTGCGTCTGATGGAAAAGGTGACATCAGAGGAATGCAGTGGTTAAAGTTGCAATTCCAGCTAATGCGCAGACCCAACATCCAAAAAGCCTGGCCGGGCCAGACTGAGGGGAAGCTCATGGGGTGAGGGTGGTGGCACATGGTTATCACTATAATTATCTTCACCAACTATTACTCCTAATCCTCTTATTCCTCCTCTTCTTTCATGCCAAAGACAGTCATGCAATGTGTGTCAGGGAATGTGTGTCCAGGAAACAGCAATATGCAGTCTTTTGGTAGTTCGGCAACTGTCAGGACCTGAGTAGTTTGTAAAAATTTGTGTGTTTTCTGGAGATTTGAGCCAGTATTCCGTGGCTCGCTGGTTGTTTTCTAACCACTGAGCTATTCATTTGGGTATTAAGTATGTGCCTTTAGTGTACACTTGAGGTTTCTTTGATGCAAGCCTCAGGTGTTTGACATACTCATCAAATTATCAGATTGTTCCGGGGTCTGTATAAGGCAGAGGGCTGGTTTCAGTCTATGCCGGTTTTCGTTGTTATCAACCTGAATTCTTGCCCCAGTTAGGAGGAGTTTCTTGTGGAAGTTGCACAGTCTCAGGAGCTGATTTGGAAGTGGTGTGAGTGTTACCTTGTGTGAGAGTCTGTTTTTCCCTCAACACTTCTACTCAACCCCTGTCCTACATTTTCATTGCCTGACACTGTCTTGGTATTAGTGAGGTTTTGTTTAGGGTTTCAGGTTTATTTTGCCCCTGTCCTGTGTTTCCCTTTCCTCACTATTCCACTGTTCTTCTCCTCATACTCCTGTTGTGTGTTTATGTTGTGCTGCGTGTTTGTTTCCCTAGTTGTCTCGTCCTAGTTGTTTCTGTTTGCAGTTGCACCTATTCTTTGTTAGGGGTGACCAACTCTAGTATCCCAGTCCCTAGCCTCTTTCAGCTCTCGTCCTACCAATCCGTTAGGTCTTCATGTTTAGAGAGCCAGTAGTTGTCGGGGCCAAGCCTAGCTTGGGAACAGCCGACCAACACCCGCAGGCATTGCCTAGTCAGCTGTTGTAGTGCCAGGGAGAATTTCATAGATTGTAAGCTCTTGCGAGCAGAGCCCTCAGTCCCATTGTGTGAAATGACTTTCTTTGTAATGTATCTTTCTGTCTGTATTTGAACCCTACAAATTGTACGGAATATATTGGCGCTATATAAATAAAATGTATTATTATTATATTATTATTTCCTACCCCATTCTTATAGAGGTGCACGCTGCATTCAGTATTCGGTTGCTTGGGCATAGACACAATCCATGACAGAAACTTAGTTAGCCAAGCCTGATGACAGTGCAGTCATTAACGTTCTACTTAAAGGGATTTTCCAGGCAGAAAATCTTTTTATATATAAAGGTCTGTTAGTGCTAGTGATGAGATAATACACCCATATACGTTTAGCAGGTATTGGAGTGTCTCTGGTTGCTACTGCATCCTCTCTGCTGCACTAACTCCCTCTCACTCAGCCTCCTCCCCCTCTCTCTTACTCCATTACAAAACCCTCTGGCTCACTAGCCTAACCTCTCCCACCCTGCCTGTGTCGCTAAGCCTAGCCTCTCCCACCCTCACTAACTAGTAATCCCACCCATTTACTAGCCAATCCAACCATCGGTACCTCACTAAGTCTATTGATCCTGCCTATTACTAGCCCCTCCCACTCTCCCTGTCACCCAGGTTAAGCTATTCTGCCCAATGTTGAAGGACAGGAAGAGGTGGAAGACCCATTCCCCAGACATAGGAAGCCTTGGTAAGTATTTCAGGGATAGGAGAGGGAAAAGAGTGATGGTTACATTCCGTTTCAGAAGTTGTAAAACGGAACGTCACCGGATTATCAGAAAGTGTCCTTGGAGTGGTCACATGACCACTACAGGGATATGGGTAATTATACATTTTGTTAATTGATGTGAATTAGAAGTTAGGTGGGGTAGGGAATTTATCTTAAGGGTTAAGTATCTGTTTATCCTAGATAACCCCTTTAATGGATTACACTGCATTTTACCAACTTCTGGAATTCTGTTGACCTAGATGGAGAATAACATTTATAAAGCCGCCCTGCTTTATAGTGTCATTAATCAGATAATGTGGGCATTTCCTTGAATGTCTCAATCTGGGGAATGATGCACACCACCATCTAGATGTAGAGCAGCAGTTAGCAACAAAGACACAATATGGCTTTCACAGCCCACTGGGGCAATGTTTTGATTCCGGAAATACAACAAGGCCAGGTACCAGTTCCACCTCATTTGTGCAAGCCCAGTTCTATCAACATGTAGGGTCTATTTGCTTCCTCTGAATCTTCCTCTCTGGATTGTTTCCTGCCCCCATCTTCAGCTTGTTTCCACTCCTCTTCCCTCATTTCATTGGTGTAAGCACTTTATTGACATGTATCGTGGCTTAAAAGATATGCTGCTCATGGCCAGAAAAGTGTCTGTGTATTTCACATTCTTATGTTGCTAAAAACACCCTGCTGGACTTGCAGCAACAAAATAGTCTGCTTTTGCACCACCAGACCACAGGGACAATGTGTTATTTCAAGAGCCATCAATGGAGGCTCATACAGGGAAGTATGTTCGCTACTCAAAGCCTTTAAAGAGGCCACTAAATTTGCCAACAGGGACAACTGCAGCATTAGCAATATCGTCCGTTTACTGTATATCTTAGAGGAAACGTACTCATGTAACAATGGACGGAAAAAGGAAGAACAACTTCCAATTCCACCTCTTGGTCAACATCATTGTCCGGGGTTGATGCAAGTGGAACTAGAGAAGAATAAAGGTCTGGAACAGAGTCATTATGTTGGAGGAACTAGGACTCCTTGACTGTAAGAGGAGGAGGATGCAGGAGGTTGGCCCTTATTTCTTTCAAGATAATGACGATAACAATAACCAAGTTGGCTAAGAGAACCAACTATGGCAGTCCCTTGGGTCCGTACACACACTTGAAAACACATTTCACAGAAAAAAAGACATGGCACTTATTTGGCCCCACATAAATATAACACCCCTTTTTTTGACCCACCGCAAAATACATGATTCCCTTTTTTTTGGCTCACAACATGGTATATGAACCCATTGTTCAGGTTCCCCACACACTATATAACCCCCTTTTTATGGCCTCCACATGGTTTATGACCCCCTGTTTCTGGCTCCCCACACAGTACATCACCCTCTTTTTATGGTCCACCATATGATGTGATATATAACCCCCCTTTTTTTGGCCCCCACATTATATATGAAACCCTATTTCTGGTTCTCCCCATGTTATATAACCCTGTTTTTATGATCCCCCACATAGTATATGACCCCTTTTTATTGGCCCAACACATGGTATATGACCCCCTTTTTTTCCCTCACAGTATATGACCTTACTTTCTATAGCCACCATAGTATATGACCCCTTTCTTATGTCCCCCCCATGGTATATGACCGTTTTTATGGCCCACACACAGTATATCACCAATTTTTTAAAGCGCATCTGCAGTATGTGACCACTTTTTTGTAATCAATCCCCAACATGATAGCTACCGATAATTTTGACTTGCCCTGTGCAAACTGACTGTGCTGATGACTCCAGGGTGCACTGTAGCTGGCGCTATGTATAGCATCCTGGCATTCTTCATTGTTGTAATGTAAGTGTAGCGTTGGATAGAGGAGGCAGCAGAGGGTGGCCAGGACAGGAGCGTGGACAACTGAGTATTGTGCAAAAACACAATAAGTAGTTGCCAATTTAAAAAAGTAGCCCCCAGTTTATTCCATGAGGTGCTGTCTGAGGCCATCATATTTTTTTTCTGTTTTTTATATTTTTCGAATACACACAAAGGAGATAAACGTATGTATAACAAACCACAAAAAATAAACCATTCGATTCAGAAGACCCTTGATAGGTTTTGGTGACAGACACCCTTTCAACTCTGCAAGAGTTAAGGTTTAATGGTATCACTAGATAAGAGTCGGTTCACATTAACGTATGTATTCCGTCCGGTTAGAGTCCGCATAGAGACCCCCTGGACAGAATACAATCGCAATTGCAAGTGCTGTACTGTAAAAGCACATGGACCGCATACACTATAATTCGTGTGGGCAGTGCGCGGCAAGCACACGGACCCCAATTATAGTCTATGGAGTCTGTGTGATTTAACTGCACATCGCTTTCAGTTGCGTTGGTATTCCATTTGGGGGGGTCCTCATGCGGACTCCCCAGGACAGAATCCAAATGCTAATGTGAACCGGGGATGAGACAGACATGATAACCTTTACAAGACCCCTGGCTGCCATAACAACCGATTGGCACCCTACAACTGTGTTATGGATGAGGGGACTTGATTGTGGGAGAAAGTGAGTCACATTCCATCTGTCTATAAAATGGTGTGAGTTGCACCCGAAGGTAAACAGTGGGATGGGGTCCCAACCCTTGTAATCAATGTAATATAGATCCCACTGGAGATGTAGTCGTTTGCAAGGATCTTGAGCTTGTACAGTAAAGTTTCGGCCGTTAGTGGCCTTCCTCAGACTCAAGAGTGAAAGTCTGCGTAGTCTAAGTGTAGAGATAGACGCAGGACCAGTGATGGCAATCACATTTATCAAATACGTGTGGTGGAGAGTAAGGTACTAATATTGATAGACAAGCGGCTTATATGAAAATACAAAAGGGAGACAGTTCCTACCGCTCCAGTTTGATATGTAGTAGTTACTGGTACCGTAGGTTCGTAGATGTGTTTCCAACTGCAAATGTTTTCAGGTGGAAGTAGTATGTAGTGATGTGAAGTGAAAACACCTGCTTGTAGATATGGTCCTGGGGAGGTTTTTTTTTTATGGTAATTGGTGGATACCTTAGGGTTTCATGGAGGGTAGCTGGTGTCCTGTGGTGGCATGTGGGTGGCAGAGATGGACAGAAAGCGTCCCAGTGCATCTGAGGCCTGGGGAGCTGGATATCAGTAAAAAAACGGTAGAACTCAGGTGTGGATGCTTAGCACAGGACAGCTGAGTATAATTATTTTTTTTATTTTTAATCACCTGCCCTGGGCTGATATCTATTGGAAAGGGGCCCAACTATTGTGAGGGTCCGTTCACACGATGTAACGTGCCGTTGATTCTGACATGTAAACTTGTGTCAGAGTCAGCGCTGCAAAGCAGAATCCCATTGACTTCAATGGGTTCTGTTTAGCGCGCGTAACACATTGAAATCAATGGGATGCTTTTTAACCCATTGATTTCAATGTGTTACGCACACTACCAGCAGTTCAACGACTGCATTTACGCCACATGTGGTCCTGAACCGAGTCTGTAAAAAGAAAAAAAAAAAGGAAAATTGTTGGTCCCTGGAATACAAAAGGAATGTTTGCATCCATCCTTTGCGACCACAAGAGTTTTTTTTGCCTAAGAAGCCTCACTAGGTATAAGCTAACAGCTTTAAAGGTATATTCATATGAACAACTTTCAAAGCCGTCATACAACTGCATGAAAATCAATTCATGTGAATGGTGCTTTTCACTTCACCAATTTTTTAGAAGCACTTATAGTTCTCCTTTCTGCTAAATCCACTCCTGGCATTGGCTCAAAAAAATGCAACTTTTCAGAAACGTGTACCCTTACCACTGATTCACATAACCAAATTTCACCTGTGACACTCGGTCCATGCGCCGGCTGTATAAACCAACCTGATTCACAGTAACTTTGCTTATACCGGGCTTTCACAACAGTTGTGGGAACAGTCAGGAAGAATGGGATTAACCCTTCCAATGCCAACTGTTAAGGTGTTCTTCTACGGCACCTTACATACTTACTATGATACTGCCTGCTATATTTAATAATAAAACTACTATAATACTGTTCTCGATAACTACCGTAATACTGCTCCCTATGCACTAGAATATAACTAATATAACACTGCTTCCCATGTACAGAAACATAGCTACAGCATCATTATCATCTATATACACCACTGTTACTATTATACAGCTTCCTGTGTATAAGAATATAACTACTATAATACTGCTCCACATGTATAGAAACATAGCTACTGTGTATCACTATATCCTTTATACAACATTACTATATTATAACTACTATAATACTGTTGCTATATACAAGAATATATTTACTATAATACAGCCACCTATATACAAGAACATTAGTGTTATATTACTGACCCCTATCTGTAGATATTAGACAGTTTGTTGCAGACACTCAATATCCTGTGACAGAACATCTGTGTGTGAATCATGAATACGACATTCTCCGTTATTATTGACGTCTTCCCTTCGTCTTGTCTTATTCTGCTCCTGTGATCGACTGCTGAGTTGCGGTTGTGGTAGACAGAGGGAGAAGGCTGATAAGGAGAAGAGAGATGATTCTATTAAGGAACTGCAGTGGTAATTAATGAATGCTGCCAGTAATTGGGAAGGTGTAAGGCTGGGTGATATCCTAATGATAGACCTCCTCCACGTCCATCCCCTGTTACTTACAAAATCTCCTCTCATCCCTCTCATTTTAGGCTCCTGAATCCAAATCTTCCTGATATTCCCCCTGTTGCTGTCCACATAATTGGCCAAATAGAATAGTTTATAAATATGGCTGACATATATATATATAGACCTTAACTGGAGGTTGTTTCAAAATTTGTTAGCAAAGTTGGAACTAACCATTTTGTCAGATTTCGACTTCCCTATGTTTATGAAATCTGTTTTATTCTCCGCCGGTAAGGGTTAAATATGTCATCAGCCGATTATCTGTCCCAGGTCACAAGCAGCGGATTCATTGTCTCACGGATAGATCTGTGTTACTGCTTTTAGGGAAGTCCTTTTCCAAGAGGCCTGCTGCCAGGGCACCTATTCTATGTTTGTAGAGTATCCAATGTCATAAGCATTTGAGGAAATCCTCTCATAAGTACTACATTTGTAGATAGCCTTATATAGCTTTGGCAAGCATTTTTAGATTGTTAATTGTTGATTAATAGATTGATAGTGTTAAAATGCAGCAACACCATTCCGCACCCTGACTGGAAGGTAACAAGTCTCCCCCACATCCATACATGCTTTAGCCACATGTGACATTTATATATATATATATATATATATATATATATATATATATATATATATATATATATATATATATATATCCGGCTATACTATACCGAGGAATACTCAAAAATGTATCTTTTTTTCTTTAAGGAGATTAATAAGGTCTATTTTGGGACAATCGTCTATCCACAAGGTATAATTGTCTCATTGCTGGGAGTCTGTCCGACTGCCATTCCATTACTAGAGATTGCTATTCCAGAAGTCTTATACATGTGAATAGCTGAGCTGCAATCACATGGAGAACATAGCGGTACTAGTGGCCCCCATACTCCTGACTAGAGATGAGCGAACACTGTTCTATCGAACTCATGTTCGATCGGATATTAGGCTGTTCGCCATGTTCGAATCGAATCGAACACCGCGTGGTAAAGTGTGCCATTACTCGATTCCCCTCCCACCTTCCCTGGCGCCTTTTTTGCTCCAATAACAGTGCAGGGTAGGTGGGACAGGAACTACGACACCGGTGACGTTGAAAAAGGTAGGAAAAACCCATTGGCTGCCGAAAACATGTGACCTCTGATTTAAAAGAACAGCGCCGCCCAGGTTCGCGTCATTCTGAGCTTGCAATTCACCGGGGACGGAGGTTTCCGTCCATTTAGCTAGGGCTTAGATTCTGGGTAGGCAGGGACAGGCTAGGATAGGAAGGAGAAGACAACCACAACAGCTCTTGTAAGAGCTAAATTCCAGGGAGAAGCTTGTCAGTGTAACGTGGCACTGACGGGCTCAATCGCCGCAACCCAGCTTTCCCAGGATCCTGAATGGAATACACTGACAGTGTATTCCCGTATACCCTATATATACCCCTGATCCCCGTTCCAACGGTGTGCCCCCCCACCTTCACCCCAGAAATACCCTGCAAGTCCCCTAGCAATAGAATTGGGGCTATATACACCCACTATTTTTGCTACTGCCATATAGTGCCATTGTCTGACTGGGAATTCAAAGAATATATTGGGGTTACATATAACTTCAATTCCAGGGAGAAGCTTGTCAGTGTAACGTGGCACTGACGGGCTCAATCGCCGCAACCCAGCTGTCCCAGGATCCTGAATGGAATACGCTGATAGTGTATTCCCGTATACCCTATATATACACCCCCGATCCCCGTTCCAACGGTGTGCCCCCCCACCTTCACCCCAGAAATACACTGGACGTCCCCTAGCAATAGAATTGGGGCTATATACACCCACTATGTTTGCTACTGCCATATAGTGCCATTGTCTGACTGGGAATTCAAAGAATATATTGGGGTTACATATAACTTCAATTCCAAGGAGAAGCTTGTCAGTGTAACGTGGCACTGACGGGTTCAATCGCCGCAACCCAGCTTTCCCAGGATCCTGAATGGAATACACTGACAGTGTATTCCCGTATACCCTATATATACACCCCCGATCCCCGTTCCAATGGTGTGCCCCCCCACCTTCACCCCAGAAATACACTGGAAGTCCCCTAGCAATAGAATTGGGGCTATATACACCCACTATGTTTGCTACTGCCATATAGTGCCATTGTCTGACTGGGAATTCAAAGAATATATTGGGGTTACAAATACCTTCAAGTCCTGCCACTGCCATATAGTGCCAGTTTCTGACTAGGAATTCAAAGAATATATTGGGGTTACAAATACCCTCATTTCTTGCTACTGCCATATAGTGCCATTGTCTGACTGGGAATTCAAAGAATATATTGGGGTTACAAATACCTTCAAGTCCTGCCACTGCCATATAGTGCCAGTTTCTGACTAGGAATTCAAAGAATATATTGGGGTTACAAATACCCTCATTTCTTGCTACTGCCATATAGTGCCAGTTTCCGACTGGGAATTCAAAGAATATATTGGGGTTACAAATACCTTCAAGTCCTGCCACTGCCATATAGTGCCAGTTTCTGACTGGGAATTCAAAGAATATATTGGTGTTACAAATACCCTCATTTCTTGCTACTGACATATAGTGCCAGTTTCTGACTGGGAATTCAAAGAATATATTGGGGTTACAAATACCTTCAAGTCCTGCCACTGACATATAGTGCTAGTTTCTGACTGGGAATTCAAAGAATATATTGGTGTTACAAATACCTTCAAGTCCTGCCACTGCCATATAGTGCCAGTTTCTGACTGGGAATTCAAAGAATATATTGGGGTTACAAATACCCTCATTTCTTGCTACTGCCATATAGTGCCAGTTTCTGACTGGGAATTCAAAGAATATATTGGTGTTACAAATACCTTCAAGTCCTGCCACTGCCATATAGTGCCAGTTTCTGACTGGGAATTCAAAGAATATATTGGGGTTACAAATACCCTCATTTCTTGCTACTGCCATATAGTGCCAGTTTCTGACTGGGAATTCAAAGAATATATATTGGGGTTACAAATACCTTCAAGTCCTGCCACTGACATATAGTGCCAGTTTCTGACTGGGAATTCAAAATGTGCAAGGCTCCCGGAAAGGGACGTGGACGAGGCCGTGGGCGAGGTCGGGGGAATGGTTCTGGGGAGTAAGGTAGCGGTGAAGCCACAAGGTGTCCTGTGCCTACTCCTGTGGGGCAGCAAGCATTGCGCCGCTCCACAGTGTCAGGGTTGCTTGCCACATTAACTAAACCGCAGGGTACAAACCTTAGCAGGCCCGAGAACCAGGAACAGGTCTTGCAATGGCTGTCGGATAACGCTTACAGCGCATTGTCCAGCAGCCAGTCAGCCTCTGCCTCCTCTCCTCCTATTACCCAACAGTCTTGTCCCCCTTCCTCCCAAAATTCCCAATCTTCACAGAACAATAACCCCAACTGTCCCTGCTCCCCAGAGCTGTTCTCCGCTCCTTTCATTGTCCCTCAACCTGCCCCTCCATTTCACGATTCCACGGACCTAACAGACGAGCATCTGTGTCCAGATGCTCAAACACTAGAGTCTCCTCCATCTCCGTTCGATTTGGTGGTGGATGACCAGCAACCCACCCTCATCGACGACGATGAGACGCAGTTGCCGTCAGGGCATGCAGTTGACATGCGCATTGTGCGGGAGGAGGAGATGAGACAGGAGTTGGAAGAGGAAGTGGTGGATGATGAGGACACTGACCCGACCTGGACAGGGGGATGTCAAGCGGGGAAAGTAGTGTGGATGTTGAGGCAGGTGCAGCACCAAAAAGGGTAGCTAGAGGCAGAGGCAGAGGTCAACAGCTTAGGCGAAGCCAGGCCACACCCGGAATCTCCCAAGATGTTCCAGTTCGTACCCAGCCCCGAAAAACTCCCACCTCGAGGGCACATTTCTCGAAGGTGTGGAGTTTTTTCAAGGAATGCGCCGAGGACAGATATAGTGTTGTCTGCACAATTTGCCTCTCGAAATCGAGTAGGGGCCCTGAGAAGAGCAACCTGTCCACCAATTCAATGCGCCGTCATTTGGAATCCAAGCACTGGAATCAGTGGCAGGCAGCAACGGCAGGACAAAGGCCGCCCGCCGTTCACGCCACTGCCTCTGCCACTGCTCACAGTGCTGGCGATGCACTCCAGAGGACGAGCCAGGACACCACTTTATCTGCCTCCGCCACTTTGTTGACTTCTTCCTCATCCCCCCCTGTTCCTGTCTTATCTCCTTCTCCTGCACCATCAAAAGCACCATCAGGTGCTTCTTTACAACAACCCACCATCTCTCAGACATTGGAGCGGCGGCAGAAATACACCGCTAACCACCCACACGCACAAGCCTTGAACGCCAACATCGCTAAACTGCTGGCCCAGGAGATGTTGGCGTTCCGGCTTGTTGAAACTCCCGCCTTCCTGGACCTGATGGCAACTGCGGCACCTCGCTATGCCGTCCCTAGCCATCACTACTTCTCCCGATGTGCCGTCCCCGCCTTGCACCAGCACGTGTCACTCAACATCAGGTGGGCCCTTAGTTCCGCGCTTTGCACAAAGGTCCACTTGACCACCGACGCGTGGACAAGTGCATGCGGACAGGGACGCTACATTTCACTGACGGCACACTGGGTGAATGTAGTTGAGGCTGGGACTGCTTCCCAAACTGGCCCGGTGTACCTCGTCTCCCCGCCTAACATTCCTGGCAGGGACACGAGAAGAACACCCCCCTCCTCCTCCTCCTCCACCGCCTCCTCCTCCGCCACCGCCTCCTCCTCCGCTACCGCCTCCTCCTCCGCTGTTAGATTGACCCCAGCTACGAGTTGGAAACGTTGCAGCACTGGCATTGGTAGACGTCAGCAGGCCGTGCTGAAGCTGATCAGCTTGGGGGACAGACAGCACACTGCCGCCGAGGTGAGGGATGCCCTCCTCGATGAAACGGCAATATGGTTTGAGCCGCTGCACCTGGGCCCAGGCATGGTCGTTTGTGATAACGGCCGGAACCTGGTAGCAGCTCTGGAGCTTGCCGGACTCCATGTTCCATGCCTGGCCCACGTCTTCAACCTAGTGGTGCAACGTTTCCTAAAGAGCTACCCCAATGTTCCAGAGCTACTGGTGAAAGTGCGGCACATGTGCGCCCACTTTCGCAAGTCGACAGTAGCCGCTGCTAGCTTAAAATCCCTCCAGCAACGCCTGCATGTGCCACAACACCGGCTTTTGTGCGACGTCCCCACACGCTGAAACTCAACGTTTTAGATGTTGAATAGAGTGGTTGAGCAGCAGAGACCTTTGATGGAATACCAGCTACAAAACCCTAGGGTGCCACAAAGTCAGCTGCCTCAGTTTCTCATCCATGAGTGGCCATGGATGAGAGACCTTTGTGACATCCTACGGGTGTTTGAGGAGTCCACAAGGAGGGTAAGCTCTGAGGATGCGATGGTGAGCCTTACAATCCCGCTCTTGTGTGTTCTGAGAAAATCCCTGATTGACATCAGGGATAACTCAGATCACACAGAGGAGTCAGGGATAGCATCCGATCCATCACAGCTGGAGAGTAGGTCCACACATCTGTCCGCTTCATCGCGTTTAATGGAGGAGGAGGAGGAGGAGGAAGAAGAGTTGTCCGATGATGTGATGGTGATACAGGAGGATTCCGGGCAACTTCGAATTGTCCCATTGTTGCAGCGCGGATGGGTAGACATGGAGGATGAGGAGGAAATGGAGATTGAACTTTCCGGTGGGGCCAGAGGAGTCATGCCAACTAACACTGTGGCAGACATGGCTGAGTTCATGCTGGGGTGCTTTACAACCGACAAGCGTATTGTCAAAATCATGGAGGACAACCAGTACTGGATATTTGCTATCCTTGACCCCCGGTATAAAAACAACATCTCCTCTTTTATTCCGGTAGAGGGGAGGGCCAATCGCATCAATGCTTGCCACAAGCAATTGGTGCAGAATATGATGGAGATGTTTCCAGCATGTGACGTTGGCAGCAGGGAGGGCAGTTCCTCCAGTAGGTGACCAAGTTCTCACCGGTCCACACAAACAAGGGGCACACTGTCTAAGGTCTGGGACACCTTGATGGCACCCCCTCGCCAAAGTGCCGCCACGGAGGGTCCTAGTGTCACCAGGCGTGAGAAGTATAGGCACATGTTGCGGGAATACCTTTCCGACCACAGCCCTGTCCTCTCCGATCCCTCTGCGCCCTACACGTATTGGGTGTCGAAGTTGGACCTGTGGCTTGAACTTGCCCTATATGCCTTGGAGGTGCTGTCCTGTCCTGCTGCCAGCATCCTATCTGAGAGGGTGTTCAGTGCAGCCGGTGGCATCATCACTGACAAGCGCACCCGTCTGTCAGCTGAGAGTGCCGACCGGCTCACTTTGATAAAAATGAACCACCACTGGATAGAGCCTTCATTTTCGTGCCCACCTGTGTAAAGCACCCCAACATGAAACTCCATGTCTGTGCTCAACCTCTCCAATTCCTCCGCATCCTCATACTCATCCACCATAAGCGTTGCACAATTCTGCTAATACTAGGCTCCCTCCACCCTGATTTCCCACAACTCTGCTGGTTAGAGGCTCTCTCCACCCTGATTTCCCACAACTCTGCTGGTTAGATACTCTCTCCACCCTGATTTCCCACAACTCTGCTGGTTAGAGGCTCCCTCCACCCTGATTTCCCACAACTCTGCTGGTTAGAGGCTCCCTCCACCCTGATTTCCCACAACTCTGCTGGTTAGAGGCTCCCTCCACCCTGATTTCCCACAACTCTGCTGGTTAGAGGCTCCCTCCACCCTGATTTCCCACAACTCTGCTGGTTAGAGGCTCCCTCCACCCTGATTTCCCACAACTCTGCTGGTTAGAGGCTCCCTCCACCCTGATTTCCCACAACTCTGCTGGTTAGAGGCTCCCTCCACCCTGATTTCCCACAACTCTGCTGGTTAGAGGCTCCTTCCACCATGAATTTGGCCAAACTGTGGTTTTTAGAGGCTCCCTCCACCATGAATTGGTCCAAACTGGGCTGGTTAGAGGCTCCCTCCACCATGAATTTCCCAAAACTTGGCTGTTTAGAGGCTCCCTCCACCATGAATTGGTCCAAACTGGGGTTTTTAGAGGCTCCCTCCAGCATGAATTTGGCCAAACTGTGGTTTTTAGAGGCTCCCTCCACCATGAATTGGTCCAAACTGGACTGTTTAGAGGCTCCCTCCACCATGAATTGGTCCAAACTGGGCTGGTTAGAGGCTCCCTCCACCATGAATTTGCCCAAACTGGGGTTTTTAGAGGCTCCCTCCACCATGAATTTGCCCAAACTGGGCTGGTTAGAGGCTCCCTCCTCCATGAATTTGCCCAAACTTGGCTGTTTAGAGGCTCCCTCCACCATGAATTGGTCCAAACTGGGCTGTTTAGAGGCTCCCTCCACCATGAATTTGCCCAAACTGGGCTGTTTAGAGGCTCCCTCCACCATGAATTTGCCCAAACTGGGGTTTTTAGAGGCTCCCTCCACCATGAATTGGTCCAAACTGGGGTTTTTAGAGGCTCCCTCCACCATGAATTTGCCCAAACTGGGTTGTTTAGAGGCTCCCTCCACCATGAATTGGTCCAAACTGGGGTTTTTAGAGGCTCCCTCCACCATGAATTGGTCCAAACTGGGCTGTTTAGAGGCTCCCTCCACCATGAATTTGCCCAAACTCTGCTGGTTAGAGGCTCAATCCACCCTGATTTTCAAAACAAATGTTGGTGCCAACCTCAACTTACTACAAGGGCCAAATTCACTGCTGGTGACAAGCTCTCCTCACTCCAAGTGCCAAATACACATGTTTCAAGGTGTTTTCCTACTGTCTGAGAGGTGGTATTGAGTGTGTAAAGTGTGTAGTTGTTAGGCTGTGATGTTGGGGTAATAGAGGGTCTTTGGTGTGTTAGATGCCCCCAGACATGCTTCCCCTGCTGTCCCAGTGTCATTCCAGAGGTGTTGGTATCATTTCCTGTGGTGTGATAGTGGACTTGGTGACCCTCCAGACACGGATTTGGGTTTCCCCCTTAACGAGTATATGTTCCCCATAGACTATAATGGGGTTCGAAACACGTTCGAACACTCGAACAGTGAGCTGCTGTTCGAATCGAATTTCGAACCTCGAACATTTTAGTGTTCGCTCATCTCTACTCCTGACCACTGGGGGTCTTTTGCAATGAGACTGCATATGTCTAAATACACCCAATTAAAAGGGTTATCGAGAAAAATTCTCCTGCCTGACCTGACATTGGGTGTGGAGAGACACCAGTGTATGATGTACAGCACAACTGCCAAGGCAACCGTCTGACATCCAGTGGCCATTGTGTATGAATCCTATTTTAAATCTATATACCTGCATAATTTTACATACAGACTAGTACACAGACACATAATGAGCTCTTAATGTAGAGGACCGTGGACAGCAAATGATGGGGCACCATCTGGATAAACCTTTTTCTTTCTGTTTTTAACAACAGCTGTAAGAATGTAATTGGGTTGGAAACAATCACGGACCAGAACAGTGAACAGAAGATCTTACTTTTCCTTTGTAAACCACAGTGACACAATACAGTTTTAACCCCTTAAAGGGAGTCTACCGCCTATGCCAAGCATATTCCTCTGGCACCACCACATTACAGAGCACATTACAATGATAAATAACTTACCTGTTACTTTTATAGATTTGAAAACTAAAACTAACTTTCAGAATAGGGTGGGATTAGAGAAAAACTGCGTTTGCAGGACTTTCTTACAGGCTTCGCTTTTATGGCATTCACTGTCCAGCCAAAATCATATATTGCCTGTATCATATTCTATAGGTCAGTACAATTATTGGGATGCCAAATTTTTATATATGTACTGAATATATATATTTTTCTACATTTTAACCAATTATAAAAAATCTAGAACTTAAAAAAAATGCTGACCTGCAACGTTTTCTATTTCTATATACAGAGCTACATAAGGAATCTTTTTTTTTTTTTTTGCGGGACCAGATGTACTTTTTTAGTTATACCATTTTGGGGAATGTTTGATGTTTTGATCACTTTTTATTCAAGATCGCCTGTCTCAGACCTCACTCCTGGGGCTGCCCAGCAAAATAGTGCCTCAGTCTACTTTGACCAAGGTATCAATAGTGTTAAAGCGGACCTTTCATGGTCCGGGGCACAGGCAGTTCTATATACTGCTGGAAAGCCGACAGTGCTCTAAATTCAGCGCACTGTCGGCTTTCCCGATCTGTGCCCCGGGTAAAGAGCTATCGGTCCCGTTACCGTAGCTCTTAACAGTAACAAGGGCTTTCCTGACAGTCAGTCAGGTACGTCCTTCTTCAAAGCAGCGTCTATCGCGCTGTAATGTGTGAGCGGGGAGAAACGCCCGCTCCCTCTGCTTACAGTACTCGTCCATAGACAAGTATTATCAGGAGGGGAAGGAGGCGTTCCTCCCCACTCACACTGTACAGCGCGATAGGAGCTGCTTTGAAGAAGGACGCACCTGACTGACTGTCAGGAATGCCCTTCTGACTGTAAAGAGCTACGGTACCGGGACTGATAGCTCTTTACCCAGGGCACAGATCGGGAAAGCCGACAGTGCGCTGAATTCAGCGCACTGTCAGCTTTCCAGTAGTATATGGAACTGCCTGTGCCCCAGATCATGAAAGGTCCTCTTTAATGACCTTCATCAGTTCCAGCACTGATTGCGAGCATAGCCACTCTATAAGGGCCCCTTCACACGGAGTATACGCTCGCTGATTCTGAACGTGTAACATGTTCCGAATCAGCGGCGTTAAAACAGATCCCATTGCTTTCTATGGGAGCCGGCATACGTGCTTTTTTCCCTATTGCTTTCAATGTGATACGCACGTATCACATTTGTAACAAAAATTCTTGTAAATACCCGATATTCGGTAGCACAGTGCTGCAAAAGCAGAGGGCGGAGGAGTTTTGTTTTGAGGGCAGATTTTGCTTGAATGAGTGTCCTGACTCATTTACAGAAACCCTAAGGTACTAACTGTCTAAATTCTGTTTTGAATACTATGAAGGGTGATTTGTGGGAGGTTTCTAATATTTATAATAATATATATATATATATATATATATATATATATATATATATATATATATATATATTAGAATTGGTTTCTAAAAAGGAAAGGTTTTAGAAATAAACGATATGTGGGTGAAAACTGCTGTTTGGGTACTTGGCAGGCCACAAAAGGGGAGGAGCATCATCATTGGCTGTAGTATGTGAGGTTATAATGTAATAGTGCATCTTGGTGTGTTAAGTGACAATGTACCCAGGGACGTAACTAGCAAAGACTGGGCCTCACAGCAAACTTGACTTAGGGGTCTGCCCCTCCCCCCACGGCATAGTGCCCCCTCTCCTGGCCTCCACACAGTATAACACCCCATTTACACACACTATAATGTCCCAAAGTGGCCTCCAGACAGTATAATGTCCCATAGCTGCCCCTACACACAGTATTATGTTCCACAGTGGCCCTTCCACACAGTATTATGTCCCATAGTGATCACGCCACACAGTATTATACCCCATAGCGGCCACTTCACACAGTATTATGTCCAACAGTGGTCCCTCTACACATACACATTATTATATCCCATAATGACCTTCCACACAGTATTTTGCCCCATAGTAGACCACATAATGGACCACTCACAAACTATAATTATACTCTGGAGTCTTTTCAGCATGGAGATGAAGAAAGATAATATAGAAAGGAAACCAGGACCAAGTAATCTAACTGGGTATTTTTAATCTCATGAGAAAATTGGTATCCTCCTCATGAGGTCTTTAGCCTACCACTGGATCAACTTTGTAGATTTAAAGGCTGGACTTGGTGGACTTCGGTTTTTAACAAACCTTTTAACTAAGTTACAATGTGTAGGCATGCAGTGGCTTATATCACCCAAGAATGTCTTTGTATACAGTATAATAGTGTTAAAAACTATATTATTTTATACAGCAAATTAATTGCTGGCTGAGTGGTTACCTTGCAGCACTGGAATCCTAGGGTCGAATCCCGTCGAGGACAACATTAGCATGGAGTTTTTATGTTCTTCCTGTATTTATGTGGAATTTGTCCTGTATTTATGTGTGGTTTTACTGTGTACCCTAGTTTTGTTCCATACCCCATGGGCATACTGATAGGGACAATGTGTGATGACAATGTCTGTAAAATGCCATCGAAAATGATGTCACTATACAAGTAATAGAAATAATTTCAACCTACATCTGGTGAGTGGAAGCCTATGGATACACTTGACATATACGGCAGGAGCTTCCAGGTGCTTACTCCAAAATTACGTTGCTATTGCAGTGTGAACACACACTTATAGGTTAATGTTCTTAAGCTGTGAATTACAGTGTTAGGGATCTGCTGATGGGTGCTGTGTGTATAGTGGTCTTCATTGAGGACATTTTAACAGCAGGTGGCAAAGGGATAAAATAGGGGAGATGGCTGACTGGTGCATATTGCACTCATCTATACTAAAGTTGGCATACAATAAACCATGTGATTAAGGAAGGGTTCACACTACCAGACTAACAGACACAAGATAAAATCCCATTGAAATGAATAGAAATTTTAATGGACCTTGTCACGGACACTGCTGACGGTCACCAACGGTAGTGTGAATGCCTCCTTATGTGTAAAGTAACTATATCAGAAGAATATTCAGAACAGCTATGGACTGCAATTCAGGATTAGTACATGACAAATAATGTCTGTACATGGTGACTCCAAAGCAGAATGACAACAGTGGTTGAGTATAATACATGCTTAACACAAGGTTCTAGATAAGTAACTCACTTACATAGTGACTCTACAAGCAGAATAGTGAGCATATCACTGAAGTAATGTTATATACTGTGTGTATATATATTTACTGTATTATATATATAATATATAACGGAGCTCAACGGAAAAATGGCCTAAGTCCACATTTTGTCATATTTCAAATTATCACCTAGAAAGCTTCTTTGTACCTCGTTCTATGCATTGGGTTTACAAGGTACCTAGGATTAATGTCCTAAGTCCATATATTTCAATGCAGAAGAATTTACATTCAATGGAATAATGGCCTAAGTCCAATACAAACTTACTTCGATCATCTGCTGTAATATTCAATGGTATATAATCTGCTATTGAACCCACCTCTGCTTGCTGTCTGAATTCTCCCTTCGATCATCTGCTGTAATATTCAATGGTATATAATCTGCTATTGAACCCACCTCTGCTTGCTGTCTGAATTCTCCCTTCGATCATCTGCTGTAATATTCAATGGTATATAATCCTGTATTTCACCTCTGCCTGATTACTGAACTATATCCTAGCATTTCATCCAGGCTGTATATTTTTTGCACTTCCATGTCTTCTTATCTGCACTAGTGTCAGTCTTTTGATCTTCACTGATTTTATTGGTGTTTCTGGCCAAGTGTTTACTTGGATCCACACTGCCAGTCTCCTCATGTGTCACAGTTTGTAGATTAATTAGTTAACGACTTAAATTAGTGCTAGTCTGAAGCTGTGCTTTCCTATATAAGTAGATATAGCTTATGGGGTGCATCTCATATGCGGGGGCATCTCATCTGCAGCATGCATCTTAACCAAATTGCATCTTAACCAAATTGCATCTTAACCAAATTGCAGATTAACCAAAGTGCACTTATACATGGCACGGAACAGGCTAACCATGGCAGAACACCAGGTAAATTTCAACCTAAAACACCAAGTTTTACCTCATGGTATCCTGTAGCTGCACTGTCTCTTACTATCTTAGCCATTGGCTTCCTGCAGATCTCTCCTCCACCACACGCCATCCATATCAGTCCCTCTCTTCTTCCTTCTCCCATGTACAGCTCTCACACACTTTTCACACTCTGTAATCATCCCTTTATTTCTTTTAGCAGTGACACCAAACAGAAGCGCCCACATAAATCCCTGAACCACCTTCTGTCTCTGTCCATTCTGCTCCTCCTAGCTGCTGGGGACATCTCTCCTAACCCCAGCCCTCCTTCCTTCACTAACTCTTCTTCCTGCACACATAGAAGGCCTACAAACCTCATCAATATTTACCGTGTTCCTTCCCCTCATCTCTCCCCTGTCTCTTTTAACTGCTCTCTCTGGAACGCCCGCTCAGTGTGTAACAAACTAGAATACATTAATGACTTATTCCTTAGTAAATCCCTCGGCCTGCTCGCCTTTACTGAAACTTGGATCCAGCAGGCAGACACGGCCTCCCCTGCTGCTCTGTGTCATGGTGGCCTACAATTCGCACACACCTCTAGGCCTGATAATAGGCAGGGTGGTGGGGTAGGATTACTGCTGTCACCGCAGTGCATTTTTCAGTCCATTCCCCCGGTCCCCTCACTCACATTCTCCTCATTTGAAGTCCATGCTATCAGACTTTTCCGGCCACTCTCCTTACGTGTAGCTGTTATCTACCGCCCACCTGGCTCACCCTACCAATTTTTGGACCACTTTGCTTCTTGGCTTCCCCACTTTTTATCCAGTGACATTCCTACCCTCATCATGGGTGACTTTAACATCCCTATTGCCCCCCCTCACTCCCCGGCTGCCTCACAGTTTCTCTCATTAACTACTTCTCTTGGTCTCTCACAATGTTCTTCTTCCGCCACACATATAGACGGTAACACGATTGATCTAGTCTTCCATCGACTCCTCACAGTCTCTAAATTTTCTAACTCTTCTCTGCCGCTTTCTGACCACAATCTTCTATCTCTCACCATCAGTGCTCTCTCCCCTTCACAAGATGCCCCTACCCATCACACATATAGGAACTTGCGTGCTATTGACACCCAGCACCTCTCAGATACTCTACAGTCCTCCCTGTCCCCCATCTCTTCAATCTCCTGTCCCAATCTGGCCACCAGTCACTATAATGAAACCCTCAAAAATGCATTGGATGAGGTTGCTCCCCCCTCCACTCGTAAAGTCCCACATAGGAGGCAGCAGCCCTGGCACACGCCACAGACACGATTTCTTCAGCGCTGCTCTAGGTGTGCCGAACGTCTCTGGAGAAAATCACGCTCACCTGCAGATTTCCTCCACTTCAAGTTTATGCTTAAAACATATAGCTCTGCCCTTTACCTCGCCAAACAAGACTATTTCACCGCCCTCATCTCTTCTCTCTCCAGCAACCCTAAAAGGCTTTTTGAAACCTTTCACTCCTTACTCACACCCAAGGTGCAGACGCCATTCACAGACCTTAGTGCTGATGACCTGGCCATGTATTTCCATGATAAAATTGATAAGATCCGTCAGGAAATTACTGCCCAAGCCCCAGGTGGCATTGACTCCCACACCTACGATAGTACTGATCCCCTCACCAGCCGCACTTTAGACTGTCCATTCTCATCTTTTGAACCTGTCACAGAAGAGGAAGTCTCCCAGCTACTTTCTTCATCTCGCCCCACAACCTGCAGTAGTGACCCCTTCCCCTCACACCTTCTCCAATCTCTGTCCCCTGCTGTCACTACTTACCTTACTAAAATATTTAACCTCTCTCTCTCTTCTGGAATCTTCCCATCCTCCTTCAAGCATGCTGTTATAATCCCGCTACTGAAAAAACCCTCCCTGGACCCATCCTGTGCTGCTAACTATCGACCCGTCTCTAACCTCCCCTTCATCTCTAAACTTTTGGAACGCCTGGTTTATTCTTGGTTAATCCGTTATCTCTCTGCTAACTCTCTGCTTGACCCCTTACAATCTGGTTTCCGCGCTCTGCACTCTACTGAAACAGCTCTCACAAAAGTCTCTAATGATCTACTAAAGGCTAAATCCAATGGTGACTTCTCTCTTCTTATTCTTCTGGACCTCTCTGCAGCTTTTGACACTGTTGACCATCAACTTCTCCTCACTATGCTACGCTCAGTCGGCCTCAATGACACTGCGCTCTCCTGGTTCTCCTCTTATCTCTCAGACCGCACTTTCAGTGTGTCATTTGCGGGCTCTGTTTCCTCCCCTCTTTCCCTTGCTGTTGGGGTTCCTCAGGGCTCGGTCCTTGGCCCCCTGCTCTTTTCTCTCTACACAGCCCCCATTGGACAAACCATCGCCAGATTTGGCTTCAGGTACCATCTTTATGCTGATGACACCCAATTATACACATCTTCCCGTGACATCACCCCTGCACTCATACAGAACACCAGTGACTGTCTCTCTGCTGTCTCTAATATCATGTCCTCGCTCTATCTGAAACTAAATCTCTCTAAGACTGAACTACTACTGTTTCCACCATCTAACAGATCTGTCCCTGATATTTCCATTGCAGTCTCAGGCCTTACTATAACTCCTAGGCAGCATGCCCGCTGCCTTGGGGTCATATTTGACGCAGACCTTTCCTTCACCCCTCATATTGAATCACTCGCACGTTCATGTCACCTCCACCTCAAAAACATCTCCAGAATACGCCCTTTCCTTACCAGAGATACACTAAAGACACTTATTGTCTCTCTGATTCATTCTCGCCTTGACTACTGTAACTCCTTACTAATCGGTCTTCCCCTCACTAAACTCTCTCCTCTACAATCTATTCTGAATGCAGCAGCCAGGCTCATCTATCAGGCTAGACGCTACAGCGATGCCTCCGGTCTGTGCCAGTCACTACATTGGCTGCCTATTCATTATAGAATAAAATATAAAGTTATTACTCTCATCCACAAGGCTCTCCATAATGCCGCACCTCCCTACATTTCTTCCCTCATCTCTGTCTACCGCCCAACCCGTGCTCTCCGCTCACTCAATGACCTAACACTTACATCCTCTATTATCAGAACCTCCCACGCTCGTATACAAGACTTCTCCCGAGCTGCACCACTTCTCTGGAATGCTCTACCCCGGACAATAAGATTAACTCCCAACTTCTACAGTTTCAAACGCAAACTAAAGACACATCTTTTCAGACAGGCCTATCACAATTCCTAATGCACAAAATTGTCTGAACACTGTATAAGCAATGCCGCCCCTGCTACCTCTTGTGTCACCCCCTCTACCTCATAGATTGTAAGCTCTTTTGAGCAGGGCCCTCAGTCCCATTGTGTGAAATGACGTTCTTTGTTATGCATGTCTGTATCTGAACCCTATATATTGTACAGCGCTGCGGAATATGTTGGCGCTATATAAATAAAATGTATTATTATTATTATTATTACTTACTTCACTCTCGTTGGTCATTTTTTCATTGAAATCGTGACTTCCGGTCTGTTGTTTATATTAGTGTAAAAACTTTGTCTTATTGTTTAAAAGGCTCTAAATCGACTTTTGCACATATTTAGCGCCGAAAAGGGAGGCAGGTAATTATTATTCTTCATCGTTTAATAATAGTAGTAATTAATTAATAATATTAAATAAATAATATTTATACATGAAGCTGCAATTTTTTTAATAAATAATACAATTTATGATTAGGATTAACGGTGTTCATTAGCTGATTACATTGGATAGATATATTCCACAATAATGCCCGTTTGCTTTAGGCTAAAACTTTAAATTTCGTTTTTCTCACAATATTGATTTTTGGACTTAGGCCATTTTTCCGTTGAGCTCTTCATATATATATATATATATATATATATATATATATATATATATATATAGTCATAGTTGTAAGGGCTCATTCACACTACGTATACGGCAGCTTATTCTGAACGTAAAACACGTTCAGAATAAGCGGCGTATAAAGTAGTTCCATTCATTTCTATGGGAGCCGGCATACGAGCACTCCCCATAGAAATGAATGGGCTGCTTCTTTCACTACGAGCGCTCCCATTGAAGTGAATGGGAAGCGCTGCGTGTACGGCTCGGAATAAGCAGACCTAGCCGTACACGCGGGCACTTCCCATTCACTTCAATGGGAGCGCTCGTAGTGAAAGAAGCAGCCCATTCATTTCTATGGGGAGTGCTCGTATGCCGGCTCCCATAGAAATGAATGGAACTGCTTTATACGCCGCTTATTCTGAACGTGTTTTACGTTCAGAATAAGCTGCCGTATACGTAGTGTGAATGAGCCCTAAGTGTTGTTACTGTCGAATATTTCCGGAAAATGTATTTTTCCAGAAAAAAAGTATTTCTCCCAGAAAATAATTACAATTACATATGTTTTGTTATACACATGTTTATTTAATTGTTGTGTATAGGAACAACACAAAACCCCCCAGAAATAAATAGTCCTTTGGGAAAACAACTGAAATCAATTGCTTGCTATAACCATCAACAAGCTTCTTATACAGTGCCTAGCAAAAGTATTCATACCTAGTGAATTTTTTCATATTTTCTCTCCTTACAACCACAAACCTAAATGTATTTAACTGAAATTTTAAGTGATAAACTGACACAAAGTAACAGATAATTGTGAAATGGGAGGAAAATGATACATGGTTTTCAAAATTTTAATCAAATAAAAATCTGAAAAGTGTGAGTCCAGCTCTGTGTAATTTAGTCTCAGTATAAATATACCTATTCTGTGAAGGCCTCATTGGTTTGTTAGAGAACACTAGTGAACAAACAGCATCATGAAGGCCAGGGAACTCACTAAACAGGTCAGAGATAAAGCTGTGGAGAAGTTTAAAGCAGGGTTAAAAACAAAACGTATTCCATAACTGCAAACCTACCTAGACATGGCCGTCCACCTAAAACTAACAGATAGAACAAGGAGAGCACTGGTCAGAGAAGTAGCCAAGAGGTCCATTGTCACACTAGAGGAGTTGCAGAAATCCACAGTTCAAGTGGGAGAATCTGTCCATGGGACAACTATAAGTCATGCACTCCACAAATGTTTGTAATAGTAAGGTGGCAAAATGTGAAAAAGATCAAGGGGTATGAATACTTTTGTAAGGCACTGTACCTCTCAACTGGGAATTTGGACCGCTCTTCTTTTGCAAACGGCTTCATATTTTAAGGATGCCTTCTCCCAACAACAATTTTAAGTTCTCTCTACAGGTGTTCAATGGTATTTAGATCTGGACTCTTTACTGGCCACACCAGAACTCTCCAGTGCTTTGTTTCCACCCATTTCCTGATGATTTTTGAAGTATGTTTGGGATCATTGTTCTGCTGGAAGACACATAACCCCTAAAGATGCAAACTCAGTTTTCCGAAACTCTGAGCTACATTGTGACCCAAAATCCTTTAATCTTCAGATTTCATGATGCCTTGCACCCAGTGCTAGTGGCAACAAAACAAACCTAAAACTTCTTTGAACCCCCACCATATTTGACTGTTGCAACGGTGTTCTTTTCTTTATAGGCCTCATTCCATTTTGGCAAACTGCAGTTTAGGTTTTTTATGTCTCTGTGTCAGCAGTGGGTTCCTCCTGGGTCTCCTGGTACAGTGTTTCATTTCATTCAATGGATAGTTTGCACTGACACTGATGCACCCAGACCTTGCAGGACAGCTTGAATTTCTTTGGAACTTGATTGAAATTTTAATCTTCGGTCCAGGGACATTAGGTACCATGCCATGGGTTGTAAACTTCTTGATTATGTTGCGCACCACAGACAATGGAACATCAAGATTTCTGGTGATGTACTTGTAACCTTGAGATAGTTACATAGTAAATATGGTTGAAAAAAGACATACGTCCATATTAGTGATATGCCTGATTGTTGATATTTTCCCACAATTTTGGTTATCAAGCCCTCAGACAGTTCTCTTCTCCTTTTTCTGTTCTACAAGCTTAGTGTGGCACACACAAACACACAATGCAAAGATTGAGGTAAGTTCTCACCTTTTTATCTGGTTTCATGTGTGTTTTTTTATATAGCCCACACCTGTTACTTGCCACAGTGGGTTTGAACAAGCATCACATGAAACAAGTTATTTACCCCACCATTCTGAAAGGTGCAAACAATGTCCAAATTGACATTTTTTCAGCTTTTTTTTAATTTTTTTTTTCAAACAGAGTCTACAATGTACATTTATTTAAACCTCTGCAAGGAAAAGTGTAGCAGTAGCTCAAAACAACCAATCAAATTCTAGATCTCAATTGTCAGAGCTTAATTGAAGTTAAAAGAAACATTGGTTGCCATGAGGAATTGCTCTATTATCTTTTTTGCCAATTTTAAAACAAACCTCCCCCTATGTTTTTCTGAGCGTAATTATTCTGTGTCTCCAATACTGTACATAGAGCATCATTATTGTAACCATGGACCTGAAATATAATACAGCCACTTCTATTGCCAGGTCATGTCAGCAACTAGTGATGTCCTGGTGTTGCATTAAACAATCATAATGGGAGGAAGAAGGCTTATGAACGGGGTTTAATAATGTTCCTCTTTACACACAGCTCATGAGTCACGTCTGCGTCGTGTAACACTGAATTCCCGGTGCCGCAAGTCTGTCATTAGTTTGGCTGGAATATATGGATATAAAACAGATGTGAGTCTATAATATGTGGAAAGCTTTCTTCTCACTCTGTCCCTTCACTGTGTGCGGAAAGACTGGCACCTATGGAACCTTTAATTAGGTCTAATGATATAGCTCCGGATGAAAACCTTCTTTTATGAAAGAATATGGAAGGGAAATGTGCCACCACGATTTATTTCTATGTGTTTAGTAAAAGCTGTCAGAGTTTGCAAGGTTGGAAAACATTTCAAGAAAACATGAAAGGAATTTATACCAGAGGCGGTAATGGTACGGTGGGACAACCCTCCCTCTATCTTACAGGGGGGTCGAAGGATATAACGCTTTACACGTAAAAAAGTCTTGTGAGGTCAAATTGCTACATATTAGGAGGCAGGTACATACATTTATATCCCTACAAGACATATCCTCTGTTATTGTCATGTTGCATGTTCTCCACAATAAATATTTAGCTTAGTTCTTCATCACAACTTAATAAGCTGTTAGCTTTCAGATAGTTGAATAAAATAGTTCCCATTTTTAATAATAATAATAAATTTTATTTATATAGCGCCAACATATTCCACAGCGCTGTACAATTTGTAGGGTTCAAATACAGACAGAAAGATACATTACAAAGAAAGTCGTTTCACACAATGGGACTGAGGGCCCTGCTCGCAAGAGCTTACAATCTATGAGGTAGAGGGGGTGACACAAGAGGTAGCAGGGGCGGTATTGCTTATGCAGAGGTCAGACACTTTTGTAATAGAGGTGACTGTCATTACATAAACATAAAACTTTATGAGCCGTCAACAGTCCTGTCCTTTAACATGTGGATGGAGCTTGGACAGATAAAGTTATCCTGAGATGACATCATATCATGTGGGGTAATGTGGGAGCGGGGACAGAGGAGGGTTAAGGGTTTACGTTAGACATTGTGATAGGCTTGTCTGAAAAGATGTGTCTTTAGTTTGCATTTGAAGCTGTAGAAATTGGGAGTTAATCTGATTGTCCGGGGTAGAGCATTCCAGAGAAGTGGTGCAGCTCGGGAGAAGTCTTGTATACAAGCGTGGGAGGTTCTGATAATAGAGGATGTAAGTGTTAGGTCATTGAGCGAACGGAGGGCACGGGTTGGGCGGTAGACAGAGATGAGGGAGGAAATGTAGGGAGGTGCAGCATTATGGAGAGCCTTGTGGATGAGGGTGATAACTTTATATTTTATTCTATATTGAATAGGCAGCCAATGTAGCGACTGGCACAGACCAGAAGCATCACTGTAGCGTCTACCCTGATAGATGAGCCTGGACGCTGCATTCAGAATAGATTGTAGAGGGGAGAGTTTATTGAGGGGAAGACCGATTAGTAAGGAGTTACAGTAATCAAGGCGAGAATGAATCAGAGAGACAATAAGTGTCGTTAGTGTATCTCTGGTGAGGAAAGGGCGTATTCTGGAGATGTTTTTGAGGTGGAGGTGACATGAACGTGCGAGTGATTCAACATTTTTCAATAGACTTTGTGTTTGTCACTTTAAGATCTTTACTTGATGATGTGAATATTTATTTTACATCATAAAATGGAAAACTAGTCTTGAACAAACAGTTACCATTTTAGCTTTCTGCACACAGGCCCACCACAGACTGACATGAGACCAAACTGAAGTATAGCTAGATCTTCAGCACAAAAGGAGCAAACACGTCCAAGTGTGGCCCCAACTTAGGCATACCAATGTTATCATTATACAAGGATTGTATGGTGGCTATTACAAGCTCTGCAGACAATTAGGTGAATACAGTGCAAGAAACATTTCATGACTTACAGCTGACATCTCTGACTGCAATTGTTCACATTTTTTGTCTCTATCTGGATTGAATTACTATGGCCACGTCTTCCAAATGTTAAAGTGACATGAGGGCACTCCTATATATATATATAGGTTAGGTGCACCCAGGGTTAGAGCATATGCCCTATCATCCTATATGGTAAATGCTTTGCCCCAAAAAGAGTTACATTTTCTGCTATGAACACCTTTGGGAGAAATGAAATATATTACATATGACACAGGACAAAATGATACATATATACAGTACAGACCAAAAGTTTGGACACACCTTCTCATTCAAAGAGTTTTCTGTATTTTCATGACTAAATTGTAGATTCACAGTGAAGGCATCAAAACTATGAATTAACACGTGTGGAATTAGTTGAAAAAGTGTGAAACAACTGAATATATGTCTTAAATTCTAGGTTCTTCAAAGTAGCCACCTTTTGCTTTGATTCCTGCTTTGCACACTCTTGGCATTCTCTTGATGAGCTTCAAGAGGTAGTCACCTGAAATGGTCTTCCAACAGTCTTGAAGGAGTTCCCAGAGATGCTTAGCACTTGTTGGCCCTTTTGTCTTCACTCTGCGGTCCAGCTCATCCCAAACCATCTCAACTGGGTTCAGGTCTGGTGACTGTGGAGGCCAGGTCATCTGGCGTAGCACCCCATCACTCTCCTTCTTGGACAAATAACCCTTACACAGCCTGGAGGTGTGTTTGGGGTCATTGTTCTGTTGAAAAATAAATCATGGTCCAACTAAACGCAAACTGGATGGAATAGCATGCCGCTGCAAGATGCTGTGGTAGCCATGCTGGTTCAGTATGCATTCAATTTTGAATAGATCCCCAACAGTGTCACCAGCAAAGCACCCCCCCACACACACACCATCACACCTCCTCCTCCATGCTTCACGGTGGGAACCAGGCATGTAGAGTCCATCCATTCACCTTTTCTGCATCGCACAAAGACACGGTGGTTAAAACCAAAGATCTCAAATTTGGACTCCTCAGACCAAAGCACAGATTTCCACTGGTCTAATGTCCATTCCTTGTGTTCTTTAGCCCAAACAAGTCTCTTCTGCTTGTTGCCTGTCCTTAGCAGTGTTTTTTTAGCAGTTATTTTAACATGAAGGCCTGCTTCACAAAGTCTCCTCTTAACAGTTGTTCTAGAGACGTGTCTGCTGCTAGAACTCTGTGTGGTATTGACCTGGTCTCTAATCTGAGCTGCTGTTAACCTGCGATTTCTAAGGCTGGTAACTCGGATGAACTTATCCTCTGCAGCAGAGGTGACTCTTGGTCTTCCTTTCCTGGGGCAGTCCTCATGTGAACCAGTTTCTTTCTAGTGCTTGATGGTTTTTGCAACTGCACTTGGGGACACTTTCAAAGTTTTGAAAGTTTTTTCCAATTTTTCAGACTGACTGACCTTCATTTCTTAAAGTAATGATGGCCACTCATTTTTCTTTACTTAGCTGCTTTTTTCTTGCCATAATACAAATTCTAACAGTCTATTCAGTAGGACTATCAGCTGTGTATCCACCTGACTTCTGCACAACACAACTGATGGTCCCAACCCCATTTATAAGGCAAGAAATCATACTTATTAAACCTGAAAGGGCACACCTGTGAAGTGAAAACCATTTCCGATGACTACCTCCTGAAGCTCATCAAGAGAATGCCAAGAGTGTGCAAAGCAGTAATCAAAGTAAAAGGTGGCTACTTTGAAGAACCTAGAATATAAGACATATTTTCAGTTGTTTCACACTTTTTTGTTAAGTATATAATTGCACATGTGTTAATTCATAGTTTTGATGCCTTCAGTGTCAATCTCCAATTTTTATAGTCATGAAAATACAGAAAACTCTTTGAATGAGAAGGTGTGTCCAAACTTTTGGTCTGTACTGTGTATATGTATCATTTTGTCCTGTGTCATATGTAATATATTTCATTTCTCCCAGAGGTGTTCATAGCAGAAAATGTAACTCTTTTTGGGGCAAAGCATTTACCATATAGGATGGTAGGGCATATGCTCTAACACTGGGTGCATCTACCCTATATATAGGAGTGCCCTCATGTCACTTTAACATTTGGAAGAAGTGGCCATAGTAATTCAATCCAGAAAGAGACAAAAAATGTGAACAATTACAATCAGAGATGTATATAAGTATATAATTCCACATGTGTTAATTCATAGTTTTGATGCCTTCAGTGTAAATCTACAATTTTCATAGTCATGAAAATACAGAAAACTCTTTGAATGAGAAGGTGTGTCCAAACTTCTGGTCTGTACTGTATATATATATATATATATATATATATATATATATATATATATACTACCATTCAAAAGTTTAGGGTCGATTAGAAATTTCCTTATTTTTGTAAGAAAAGCAGGTTGTTGTTTTTTTTCAATGAAGATAACATTAAATTAATCAGAAATACACTCTATACATTATTAATGTGGTAAATGACTATTCTAGCTAAAAACGTCTGTTTGTTAATGCAATATCTACTATACATATGTATAGAGGCCCATTTCCAGCAACCATCACTCCAGTGTTCTAATAGTACATTGTGTTTGCTAACTGTGTAAGATTGTGTTTGCTACTTGTGGTTAATGGATGTTTAGAAAATCCTTGTGCAAGTATGTTAGCACAGCTGAAAACAGTTTTGCTGGTTAGAGAAGCTATAAAACTGACCTTCCTTTGAACTAGTTGAGAATCTGGAGCATTACATTTGTTGGTTTGATTAAACTCTTAGTATGGCCAGAAAAATAGAACTTTCTTGTGAAACTCGACAGTCTATTTTTGTTCTTAGAAATGAAGGCTATTCCATGCAAGAAATTGCTAAGAAACTGAACATTTCTACAACGGTGTGTACTACTCCGTTCAGAGGACAGTACAAACAGGCTCTAACCAGAGTAGAAAGAGAAGTGGGAGTCCCCGCAGCACAACTGAGCAACAAGACACGTACATTAGAGTCTCTAGTTTGAGAAATCACAGGTCACGGGTCCTCAACTGGCAGCTTCATTAAATAGTACCCGCAAAACGCCAGAGTCAACGTCTACAGTGAAGAGGTGACTCCAGGATGCTGGCCTTCAGGGCAGAGTGGCAAAGAAAAAGCCATATCTGAGACTGGCTAATAAAAGGAAAATATTAATATGGGCAAAAGAACACAGGCATTGGACAGAGGAAGGTAGGAAAAAAGTGTTATGGACAGACGAATGAGAAGTTTGAGGTGTTTGGATCACACAGAACATTTGTGAGACACAGAACAACTGAAAAGATGCTAGAAGAGTGCCTGACGCCATTTGTCAAGCATGGTGGAGGTAATGTGATGGTCTGAGGTTGCTTTGGTGCTGGTAAAGTGGGAGATTTGTACAAGGTAAAAGGGATTTTGAATAAGGAAAGCTATCACTCCATTTTGCAATGCCATGCCATACCCTGTGGACAGAGCACACCTCCAAATTATACAAGAACTATTTAGGGAAGAACAGGCAGCTGGTATTCTATCTAATGGAGTGGCCAGCACAATCACCAGATCTCAACCCCATTGAGCTGTTGTGGGACAGCTTGAGTGTATGGTACGCAAAAAGTGTCCATTAAACCAATCCAACTTGTGGGAGGGGCTTCTGGAAGCATGGGGTGAAATTTCTCCAGATTACCTCGGCAAATTAACAGCTAGAATGCCAAAGGTCTGCAATGCTGTAATTGCTGCAAAAGGAGCATTCTGTGACAAAAGCAAAGTCTGAAAGAGAAAATTATTATTTCAAATAAAAATCATTATTTCTAATCTTGTCAATGTCTTGACTGTATTTTCTATTCATTTTCCAACTAATTTGATAAATAAAAGTGTGAGTTTTCATGGACAACACAAAATTGTCTGGGTGACCCAAAACTTTAGAACGGTAGTGTATATATAAACAGAAATAACATTAAACATATTTCACAAAGTGTGCATCAATAAAAAAATGCCCAAGTGAGTTAATCAACAATACTTAAAGAATCCCTTTCATCATTTCCCTTTGCTCTCCTTCCCTTGCTCCATTTCTTGGAAACTCTTAACATGTGCTGCTCAGCAGAATTTTTTCTCTAGCTTCCACCATTCCCATGCAGGCTCTGTATTGTCAGTGTCAGGCAGGAGCAGGCAAGGGGGCGTGATTCAGAGCTCCAATCAGAGGCAGCTCAGAATCTCACACTTTGTCTTCTCCTGCCTGACACCGCCCTCTTGACAGTATAGAGACTAAATAGCGTACCAGGCACCAAAATTACCAGCACTTATTGCTTGGGAACAGTGAGGGCTATTCAAACTATGCCGGAATCAGCCTATTAAAGGACACAGAGCTGGACTTGGCAGAAGTGGTGAAAGGTCCTCTTAAAGCAAACTATAAAACACTATATAAGAGGTAGATTTCCACACGTTACAGGACGATCCTCTATTAAAGTTTGTCTTTATTCATTCAGAAGGGTCACAATTGCACAAACATGAACAATGATGGAGCTACTACTATATTTTAAGACTCAAAGAACGCCTTTACTGGAAATGGAAGTCAGTGAAATGCCATACCATATAATAACTAAATGTCTGATGAGTCAACCTTTTCTGCCAAAAGTTTTATTTCATTTATTGAAGGAAAATTGGATAGCATCCAATATAGGCATTATTGAATTACCATCATTTTTGGGAGTTGTAGCCCACTTTCCCACACTCCGAATAGCCATAGTGTCATGTTCGTGTCTATGCCCAGACCCAAAATCCGGACTGCAGACTGCACCGCTAAGGGAACAGGGGAGGGAAACTTTCCCTGACACTACGGCGGCTAGCTAGGCCCTGCGTGCAGGTGGTGGTCAGCTGTTCCCAAGCTAGCTTTAGCCCTGACAACTCCTGGCTCTCTAACACGAAGGCCTAGCCGACAGATAGGGCGAGAGCTACAAGAGGGTTAGGGACTGGGGATACTAAGGTGGTCACCCCTACAGAAACCAAGGTGCAGCTGCAGACAACACAAACAGAACGGGAAGTACTGGACAACAGACACGCAGCACAACACAATACGCAACAAGAGAATGAGGAGAAGGAAAGTGGAGAGGTGAGGAAAGGGTTAACACAGGACTGGGGCAAAACAAACTGGAACCCAAACTTCCTCACAAACACCAAGACAGTGACAGGCACTCAGAACTGAAGGACAGGGCAGAGTAGAATTGTGGAGGGGAAAACCAGACTCACACACAAGGCAACACGCACACCACTTCCAAGTCAGCTATAGTTCCAAAAACAGTCCTCCTCCCTGAGCCACGAATTCTGTTGGATACAACGAAAACCGGGAACAAGTGAAGCCAGCCCTCCTCCTTATACAGGCCCCAGAAGCGTCCGATAGGACAATGGTAACGACCAACACCTGAGGCTCAATCTAAAGAAGCTCAGGTATACTCCGAAGGCCGATACCAAATGTACAAACAGATGGTCCCATGGCAAGGAACCCACCAAAAGACCACAGAACACCAGATCTAAATCCCCACCAGAAAAACACACAACTTAATCACAAGAATTCAGGTTGTGACATATAGTCCGTCGCCTGGCTTTCCCAGCAAAGATTATCTTTTTTTAAATAACCTGACAGGGGCCAATTGAAGGACTTATTTCTGGAAGGAACCTTTATTCCTTCTTGATCCATTGTATATCAGTTCTCAGCCAAAGATCTGTTTACTTGTTGCCATCTAGATAATTCCTCTGCAGGTCCTTCCATCACTGATGCAACCCCCTCACTCTGCAGCCCTCACCCCTCTCTCCCCACAACCTGTAAATAGGCTGCGGACATTCTTCTTCATCCTGACTAACAATTTGGTAATGAAATATTGATTTTCACTTGCCTACTTATGGAACATATTAGATTCCCGCTGATAAACTGTGCCAGGCACTTTAGTCTACACCGTCCCTTTTTCTTGCTGTCACAGATACAGAGTGCGACCGAGGTAAAGATAATGACTGCAAACACTGATCTACTGCTCCTCATTTCATCTATTTGTAGCTTGTGACGGGAAGGGGGCATTTTTGAGAGTTGAATGTTTCGGCCGCTGCTCAGGATCCGGCCACATCTCTGCCTCGCTTTTCATTGTAACGT
The DNA here is from genome assembly GCF_031893055.1 of Leptodactylus fuscus. Taxonomy (NCBI): domain Eukaryota; kingdom Metazoa; phylum Chordata; class Amphibia; order Anura; family Leptodactylidae; genus Leptodactylus; species Leptodactylus fuscus. Next base: position 96,829,694 of record NC_134270.1, read on the forward strand.
CCATTTTCTATTTATAAGCCCTGTGGGATAGTTTGTCTAAAGGAAATGTTTCTATTCACATCGGCTGTTACTGCTGCACCTGGGTTGGCCCATGCAGCGTCTCACTGGGGATCGATACATCACCGTAAGTGGAAGAATTATTAACTTTAAACAGACCTGGAGCCAGCAAAGCTCCGAACAATGTTAATCTCCAGTGCAGATTGTTCCAATGCTAGCGCTTAACCGTGCTCCTGCCAGACATTTGTTTCATTTCATTATTTTCTGTTTGTTTTATGAAGTTTTTTCAGGATCTATATGTTTTATAGACAGTTGAAAAAAAGGAGCAAGGTGAAGTGACTGGATAGTGAAGAATGAATCTAGCTCAGTGTTAACGCTTACACTGAACAGGACATTTATGGATAATGGAGTTTATGAAAAAATTATATTAATGTTAAAATTATTTTTCTGTTTTTTATTTTTTTTGCCGTCCCTCACAAGCAGACCCTCACTCCTATTGCTTGAATTATTTAATTTGCTGTTTTGTAATGTCTGATTTTGTCTGTACATATACAATTTGAATTGTAAAGTGCCATAGTAGATATTAGATACCATACACACAAATAATGATTATTATAAACAAAGAGTGTTATTACTAATGTATTTAATAGATAATTTATCATGGCCATTCCGGGTGGGGAAACTACTATGGTCCCATCTCAAAAGGATTCCTTCAACCAAGAGACTTTTCTCACCAGCACCACTGGTTGCTGGTGCCAGGACATGCTATTTACCTGCTGGGAACAGGTCCTGGAGATGTCGGCAGCTGTACTACCTGACGCACTGTAAGAGCTGAGACCTTCACCATTAGATCCCTGCATAGTATGGCCTACCAACATACTGGAGCTTGATTGCTCAAGGACATCTGAGGTGCTTCTTCACTCCTGTTCAGTGGGATAGCTGGTGATCCACAGCCATCTCGGTTTTCCAAGTTGCACCCCACTTGTATTGCTCACAGGCAGAGTTCTAGCTATCACAACAGGAGAGAATCCAGATACTGAGCTAACACGACCGTGACACTTCTACTTTGGATCATACCTCACCTGTACTCCAGCTAAGTACCTCTTTGTCAGTCTCCCTTTAAGTAGAGCAACAATAGGATAGGAAGATAATATTAAGGGATTGATTGTTGCTACCTACCACTGCTCATTACTAGAGGTGAGCGAGTAGTATTCGAAATACACGTACTCGGTTGAATACGACACGGTAAACACAGTAAAAATTCGATTCCCCTCCCATCTTCCTTGGCACTTTTTTTTACACCAATAACTATGAAGGGCAGGTGGGACAGGAACTAGGACAATGTAGACATAGGAAAAAAACGTATACAATCATTGGCTGGCTAAATCAGTAGCAGCAGCAATAATAATACTGGGACTTGGGCGTGTTAGATGCCCCCAGGCATGCTTCCCCTGCTGTCCCAGTAGCATTCCAGAGGTATTAGCATCATTTCCTGAGGTATCATTGTGGACTTGGTGACTCCAATTGGTCGAATTTTGGTTTCCCATAGACTATAATGGGATTTGATATTTGAACGAATAGTCAAATATTGAGGTCTACTTGAATCGAATTTCAAGTTTTCGAATATTTCACTACTCGCTCATCTCTACTCATTACTAGAGATGAGCGAACAGTGTTCTATCGAACACATGTTCGATCAGATATCACGCTGTTCGCCATGTTCGAATCGAATCGAACACCGCGTGGTAAAGTGCGCCATTACTCGATTCCCCTCCCACCTTCCCTGGCGCCTTTTTTGATCCAATAACAGCGCAGGGTAGGTGGGACAGGAACTACGACACCGGTGACGTTGAAAAAAGTAGGAAAAACCCATTGGCTGCCGAAAACATGTGACCTCTGATTTAAAAGAACAGCGCCGCCCAGGTTCGCGTCATTCTGAGCTTGCAATTCACCGGGGACGGAGGTTTCCATCCAGTTAGCTAGGGCTTAGATTCTGGTAGGCAGGGACAGGCTAGGATAGGAAGGAGAAGACAACCAACAGCTCTTATAAGAGCTAAATTCCAGGGAGAAGCTTGTCAGTGTAACGTGGCACTGACGGGCTCAATCGCCGCAACCCAGCTTTCCCAGGATCCTGAATGGAATACACTGACAGTGTATTCCCGTATACCCTATATATACACCCCCGATCCACGTTCCAACGGTGTGCCCCCCCACCTTCACCCCAGAAATACACTGGAAGTCCCCTAGCAATAGAATTGGGGCTATATACACCCACAATTGTTGCTACTGGTATATAGTGCCATTTTCTGACTGGGAATTCAAAGACTATATTGGAGTTACGTGCACCCACAATTTTTGCTACTGCCATATAGTGCCAGTTTCTGACTGGGAATTCAAAGAATATATTGGGGTTACAAATAACCTCAATTCTTGCTACTGACATATAGTGCCAGTTTCTGACTGGGAATTCAAAGAATATATTGGGGTTACAAATACCCTCAAGTCTTGCTACTGCCATATAGTGCCAGTTTCTGACTGGGAATTCAAAGAATATATTGGGGTTACAAATACCCTCAAGTCTTGCTACTGCCATATAGTGCCAGTTTCTGACTGGGAATTCAAAGAATATATTGGGGTTACAAATACCCTCAAGTCTTGCTACTGCCATATAGTGCTAGTTTCTGACTGGGAATTCAAAATGCGCAAGGCTCCCGGAAAGGGACGTGCACGAGGCCGTGGGCGAGGTCGGGGGAATGGTTCTGGGGAGCAAGTTAGCGGTGAAGCCACAGGGCGTCCCGTGCCTACTCCTGTGGGGCAGCAAGCATTGCGCCACTCCACAGTGCCAGGGTTGCTTGCCACATTAACTAAACTGCAGGGTACAAACCTTAGTAGGCCCGAGAACCAGGAACAGGTCTTGCAATGGCTGTCGGATAACGCTTACAGCACATTGTCCACCAGCCAGTCAGCCTCTGCCTCCTCTCCTCCTATTACCCAACAGTTTTGTCCTCCTTCCTCCCAAAATTCCCAATCTTCCCAGAACAATAACCCCAACTGTCCCTGCTCCCCAGAGCTGTTCTCCGCACCTTTCATTGTCCCTCAACCTGCCTCTCCATTTCGCGATTCCACGGACCTAACAGACGAGCATCTGTGTCCAGATGCTCAAACACTGGAGTCTCCTCCATCTCCGTTTCATTTGGTGGTGGATGACCAGCAACCCACCCTCATCGACGACGATGAGACGCAGTTGCCGTCAGGGCAGCCAGCTGACATGCGCATTGTGCGGGAGGAGGAGATGAGACAGGAGTTGGAAGAGGAGGTGGTGGATGATGAGGACACTGACCCGACCTGGACAGGGGGGATGTCAAGCGGGGAAAGTAGTGTGGATGTTGAGGCAGGTGCAGCACCAAAAAGGGTAGCTAGAGGCAGAGGTCAGCAGCTTAGGCGAAGCCAGGCCACACCCGGAATCTCCCAAGATGTTCCAGTTCGTACCCAGCCCCGAAAAACTCCCACCTCGAGGGCACGTTTCTCGAAGGTGTGGAGTTTTTTCAAGGAATGCGCCGAGGACAGATATAGTGTTGTCTGCACAATTTGCCTCTCGAAATTGAGTAGAGGCTCTGAGAAGAGCAACCTGTCCACCACTTCAATGCGCCGTCATTTGGAATCCAAGCACTGGAATCAGTGGCAGGCAGCAACGGCAGGACAAAGGCCGCCCGCTGTTCACGCCACTGCCTCTGCCTCTGCCACTGCTCACAGTGCTGGCGATGCACTCCAGAGGATGAGCCAGGACACCACTTCATCTGCCTCCGCCACTTTGTTGACTTCTTCCTCATCCTCCCCTGTTCCTGTCTTATCTCCTTCTCCTGCACCATCAAAGGCACCATCAGACGCTTCTTTACAACAACCCACCATCTCTCAGACATTGGAGTGGCGGCAGAAATACACCGCTAACCACCCACACGCGCAAGCCTTGAACGCCAACATCGCTAAACTGCTGGCCCAGGAGATGTTGGCGTTCTGACTTGTTGAAACTCCCGCCTTCCTGGACCTAATGGCAACTGTGGCACCTTGCTATGCCGTCCCTAGCCGTCACTACTTCTCCCGGTGTGCCGTCCCCGCCTTGCACCAGCACGTGTCACTCAACATCAGGCGGGCCCTTAGTTCCGCGCTTTGCACAAAGGTCCACTTGACCACCGACGCGTGGACAAGTGCATGCGGACAGGGACGCTACATTTCACTGACGGCACACTGGGTGAATGTAGTTGAGGCTGGGACTGCTTCCCAAACTGGCCCAGTGTACCTCGTCTCCCCGCCTAACATTCCTGGCAGGAACACGAGAAGAACACCCTCCTCCTCCTCCTGCTCCACCGCCTCCTCCTCCGCTGTTAGATTGACCCCAGCTACGAGTTGGAAACGTTGCAGCACTGGCGTTGGTAGACGTTAGCAGGCCGTGCTGAAGTTGATCAGCTTGGGGGACAGACAGCACACTGCCTCCGAGGTGAGGGATGCCCTCCTCGATGAGACGGCAATATGGTTTGAGCCGCTGCACCTGGGCCCAGGCATGGTCGTTTGTGATAACGGCTGGAACCTGGTAGCAACTCTGGAGCTTGCCGGACTCCAACATGTTCCATGCCTGGCCCACGTCTTCAACCTAGTGGTGCAACGTTTCCTAAAGAGCTACCCAAATGCTCCGGAGCTACTGGTGAAAGTGTGGTGCATGTGCGCCCACTTTCGCAAGTCGACAGTAGCCGCTGCTAGCTTAAAATCTCTCCAGCAACGCCTGCATTTGCCACAACACCGGCTTTTGTGCGACGTCCCCACACGCTGGAACTCAACGTTTCAGATGTTGAGTAGAGTGGTTGAGCAGCAGAGACCTTTGATGGAATACCAGCTACAAAACCCTAGAGTGCCACAAAGTCAGCTGCCTCAGTTTCTCATCCATGAGTGGCCATGGATGAGAGACCTTTGTGACATCCTACGGGTGTTTGAGGAGTCCACAAGGAGGGTGACCTCTGAAGATGCGATGGTGAGCCTTACAATCCCGCTCTTGTGTGTTCTGAGAGAATCCCTGATTGACATCAGGGATAACTCAGATCACACAGAGGAGTCAGGGATAGCATCCGATCCGTCACAGCTGGAGAGTAGGTCCACACGTCTGTCCGCTTCATCGCGTTTAATGGAGGAAGAGGAGGAGGAGGAAGAAGAGCTGTCCGATGATGTGATGGTGATACAGGAGGCTTCCGGGCAACTTCGAATCGTCCCATTGTTGCAGCGTGGATGGGTAGAAAGGGAGGATGAGGAGGAAATCTAGATTGAACTTTCCGGTGGGGCCAGAGGAGTCATGCCAACTAACACTGTGGCAGACATGGCTGAGTTCATGTTGGGGTGCTTTACAACCGACAAGCGTATTGTCAAAATCATGGAGGACAACCAGTACTGGATCTTTGCTTTCCTTGACCCCCGGTATAAAAACAACATCTCCTCTTTTATTCCGGTAGAGGGGAGGGCCAATCGCATCAATGCTTGCCACAAGCAATTGGTGCAGAATATGATGGAGATGTTTCCAGCATGTGACGTTGGCGGCAGGGAGGGCAGTTCCTCCAGTAGGCGACCAAGTGCTCACCGGTCCACACAAACAAGGGGCACACTGTCTAAGGTCTGGGACACCTTGATGGCACCCCCTCGCCAAAGTGCCGCCACTGAGGGTCCTAGTGTCACCAGGCGTGAGAAGTATAGGCGCATGTTGCGGGAATACCTTTCCGACCACAGCCCTGTCCTCTCCGATCCCTCTGCGCCCTACACGTATTGGGTGTCGAAGTTGGACCTGTGGCTTGAACTTGCCCTATATGCCTTGGAGGTGCTGTCCTGTCCTGCCGCCAGCGTCCTATCTGAGAGGGTGTTCAGTGCAGCCGGTGGCATCATCACTGACAAGCGCACCCGTCTGTCAGCTGAGAGTGCCGACCGGCTCACTTTGATAAAAATGAACCACCACTGGATAGAGCCTTCATTTTCGTGCCCACCTGTGTAAAGCACCCCAACATGAAACTCCATGTCTGTGCTCAACCTCTCAAATTCCTATGCATCCTCATACTCATCCACCATAAGCGTTGCACAATTCTGCTACTACTAGGCTCCCTCCACCCTGATTTCCCACAACTCTGCTGGTTAGAGGCTCCCTCCACCCTGATTTCCCACAACTCTGCTGGTTAGAGGCTCCCTCCACCCTGATTTCCCACAACTCTGCTGGTTAGAGGCTCCCTCCACCCTGATTTCCCACAACTCTGCTGGTTAGAGGCTCTCTCCACCCTGATTTCCCACAACTCTGCTGGTTAGAGGCTCCCTTCACCCTGATTTCCCACAACTCTGCTGGTTAGAGGCTCTCTCCACCCTGATTTCCCACAACTCTGCTGGTTAGAGGCTCCCTCCACCATGAATTTCCCCAAACTGTGCTGGTTAGAGGCTCCCTCCACCATGAATTTCCCCAAACTGTGCTGGTTAGAGGCTCCCTCCACCATGAATTTCCCCAAACTGTGTTGGTTAGAGGCTCCCTCCACCATGAATTTCCCCAAACTGGGCTGGTTAGAGGCTCCTTCCACCATGAATTTCCCCAAACTGTGTTGGTTAGAGGCTCCCTCCACCATGAATTTCCCCAAACTGTGCTGTTTAGAGGCTCCCTCCACCATGAATTTCCCCAAACTGTGCTGATTAGAGGCTCCCTCCACCATGAATTTCCCCAAACTGTGCTGGTTAGAGGCTCCCTCCACCATGAATTTCCCCAAACTGTGTTGGTTAGAGGCTCCCTCCACCATGAATTTCCCCAAACTGTGCTGGTTAGAGTCTCCCTCCATCATGAATTTCCCCAAACTTGGCTGGTTAGAGGCTCCCTCCCTTTCCCACTTTGATAGAGGTTTTTTTGAATGTGTAAAGTGTGTAGTTGTTAGGCTGTGATGTTGGGGTAATAGAGGGTTTTTGGTGTGTTAGATGCCCCCAGACATGCTTCCCCTGCTGTCCCAGTGTCATTCCAGAGGTGTTGGCATCATTTCCTGGGGTGTCATAGTGGACTTGGTGACCCTCCAGACACGGATTTGGGTTTCCCCCTTAACAAGTATATGTTCCCCATAGACTATAATGGGGTTCGAAACCCGTTCGAACACTCGAACAGTGAGCAGCTGTTCGAATCAGATTTCGAACCTCGAACATTTTAGTGTTCGCTCATCTCTACTCATTACATTTCTGGTAGTTTTGAGATTTTGTTACACTCAAAAATTTAATACAGGAAAGTGTGGGATAACAGCAGACATATCTGGAATGATAACCCACTATTAGAGATGAGCGAGTAGTACTCGATCGAGTAGGTATTCAATCGAATACTACGGTATTCGAAATACTCGTACTCGATCGAGTACCACTTGCTGTTCGAATGTAAAAGTTCGATGCAGAACCAGCATTGATTGGCCGAATGCTATACAGTCGGCCAATCAACGCTGCTTCTTCTCCCACCTTTAGAATTCTTCTCCGTGCAGCTTCCCCGCGGCGTCTTCCGACTCTTCATTCACTCTGCCAGGCATTGGGCCTGGGCAGAGCCGACTGCGCATGTCCGCTTGTAGTGCCTCTGCCTGGCAGAGTGAATGAAGTGCCGGAAGACGCCACGGGGACGCTGCAAGGAGAAGACAGCTCGCAGGATCCAGCCCGACCCTCACTCGTGGACTTGGTAAGTATAATTTGATTGAACGTTGCCTACCCCTGAAACGAGCATTTTCCCCCCATAGACTATAATAGGGTTCGATATTCGATTCAAGTAGTCAAATATTGAGGTGCTACTCGAAACGAATATCGAACCTCGAACATTTTACTGTTCGCTCATCTCTACCCACTATTATAAAACTGCAGACCCCTTATGCTTGTTGTTCCCTCTCTCTGGAATAGAGAAACACATAGCTATATAGGAATGGAGTGGTGAGAAATGATACTGGCCTTCCTCATTCTCATCCCCTCTGGGCCTTTAATTCTTTTTGAACTAGCATGCTGCCCCTTCTTTTTTTTTGGAAGTAATGATATAGATAAGTACCTTACCAAGTCACAACGTGGCTGAACCACCCATTCTCAGGTATCACCAAATTGTCGGCCACCCAGACCATAGACATGCAAAAAGCCAAAGCTCTGACTAAACCTGCTAAACATTCCATTAGAGGCACTGCTCTGAAACCCTCGGCTTGTTCCCCTGATCACTCCATGGAAGATAACATTACACCTCCACAGCTCTCTCCTCAGTTGTATCCTATGGAGCCATCAGCACAGGTCTTGCTGACTAGGCAGCCCAGAAAATATTGGACATTCCCCACTCCTCTATTAAAAAAGCTGTGCTACTCATAAAAAATAGCTGAACTAGAAACCAGAACCCACACACCTGACACCTCCGTCATGGCTCTGGAAGAGTCCCTCTGTCAAAGTCAATCTTCAGCAGAAGCACTAAGCGACAAATTGGAAAATCTGGAAAACAGAGATAGGAGAACTAACCTCCACTTTGTAGCAATCCTGGATTCAGTCTACGGTTACAATGTGATGAGTTACTGTATTTTGCTAAGTTTCTTCCTCTGGCACTTAATTTGGATCTAGGCGATGACCCATTGATGATCGAACATGCTTGCTTGGGCCCTCTCAGGCCAGCTAGAGAAAATACGGGAAACCATTCAGTCATGGCACAGCAAACTGACTAGTCATAGAAATGTACCTCCACAGGGTCAACAAGGAGACTGAAACCATACCACCAGCAGCATGATTACTCTGCAGCATTGGCCAAAAAAAACCACAGAGTCTTTGCTGAGAATCCCATTCAACCATGGAGAGCGCTATATCTGCAAGCAGCTGACCCAATGGGATGAACTTTACATTGTCATTAATAACTCTCTTTTGGAAATGATGGGGGGCATTTCCTTACTAACGTTTTAATTTAATGTTATTTCATTTTAGGCATTTTTCACTGCAGAGTGTTTGATACTATTATACTGTTATTGTTGCTCTCATGTCCATTTGTTTTACATCTCTCCTTCATGTTTCCGTACAGGTGCTGGGTTGCGTGTGCCCTACTGACAAGGAGGTCGAGATTAAGAGATTGCTCATGTGGCTCACTGGACAATTGTGGGCAATACATAATCTGATGATATCTTTTTCCAAGATCTTCTTAGAGGATACAGGATAAATACCGTTGCTGCTGTAAACCCTGAAGTCTATTTTACCTCTCCCCAGGTTAGAATCATGGTGTGGAATATGGCAGACCTCCATACCCCTATAAAGAGGAAGAAAATTATGACTGCCCCTAGATTTTGTCTTCCTTCAGGAGACTCACTGGAGAACAAAGTCTCTGCCCAGTGGATTGGTGATTGTGTCACTGCATCCCATACATCCTCCTCGCAAGGGGTTGCCGGCTTGCCCTATTCCAGTATGGAATAATTTAGTGACCAACAGGATTTGTTTTTTGTCCTTAAACTGGGCATAGCAAAAAAAATATCTTAGTTGATTCTTTATACACCCAATTATGGTCAAGCCAATTTTTATGCCATGTTCCTCTGAAATGAGCTACAGCCTAGAAAACTTTATCATAGGAGAGGACTTTACAGAGAGGAACATGATGACATCTTGCTATTATGGAACACTTGTTAGCTATATAGCACATACGTGAAAAGCCAGACATCTACTGGGTGCTTTTGTACGATCACAGGCCCAATGGCCACCTGACACAGAACCGTTTTTTCAGATGAGGCAACATGACAGGCAAACTATTAGCTATGCTGGCACAACGGGGGGGTAGTCTTTCTTGACTCTATGAGATCCTGAGACAGGTTCAGTTACAACTGGCAAAGGAAAGATTACTTGCTAGTTTAAAAATTATTATGATCTTTACAGAGCAGAATCCCTATAATCCTGCAGATATTCAGACCTCTCTGGACTCCACAATTCAGGAGGAGGAGGTTCGTCAGGAAATTACTGTGGCATCCAATGGTAAAACACAGAGTCCTAGACAGCTACTCCTTTGCATATTATAAAATTTTATCCACAGAGTTGATCCCTTTTTTCACTCATATGTTTAACGTATGTTTTATGTTAATTACCAAGTTCTAGACAGCTCTTCTACCAAAGCCTGACAATAACCCTTTATTGGGCCATTCCTGAAGGCCAATATTGTTTCTTAATCTCAATTTATAAGCTTCTGGTAAAAATTTTACCCAAATGTTTGCAAACTACCTGGCCACACTTTTTGTGTGAGGCACAGATATTCCATTCTCATTAGGACATAGCAGTATAAAAAATGATGTGGGACCCTTTGTTTCTGGTGACCATGTTAATGAGTCTCAATGCTGAAAAACCATTCCATAACATGGCATGGCCCTTTTTTATACGTAGTGTTCGATAGGGGAAGTTTTGGGAATGGATTCACAAGATACATGTATTTATATATGTAATGACTAGAGATGAGCGAGTAGTACTCGATCGAGTAGGTATTCGATCGAATACTACGGTATTTGAGATACTCGTACTCGATCGAATACTACTAGCTGTTCGAAGTTAAGAATCGATGCAGAACCAGCGTTGATTGGAAGAATGCTATACATTGCTAATCAACGCTGGTTCTTCTCCTACCTTTAGAAGTCTTCTCCCTGCACAGCGTCCCCGCGTCCTCTTCCGGCTCTGAATTCACTCTGCTTAGGCATCGGACCTGCGCAGAACCGACTGCGCATGTCCGCTTGTAGCGCGGGCATGCGCAGTCGGCTCTGCCTAGGCCCGATGCCTAGCAGAGTGAATTCAGAGCTGGAAGAGGACGCAGGGACGCTGCACAGGGAGAAGAATCCAGCCCGACCCTCACTCATGGACTTGGTAAGTAGAATTTGATCGAATGTTGCGTACCCCTGAAACGAGCATATCCCCCCATAGAATATAATGGGGTTCGAAACCCGTTCAAACAGTCGAACAGTATGCGGCTGTTCGAATCGGATTTCAAACGCCGAACATTTTAGTGTTCGCTCATCTCTAGTAATGACACTACCACTGGTGTCACAATTAATGGATAGGTGGCTCCAGTAATTCAACTCTTTAGAGGCACAAAACAGGGCTGCCTTGTTATCTCTGCTGTTTAATCTATTTGTCAATCCACTTCTCTGACATTTTCATCCTCCACGTTTAAGGGACTTAAAGGAGATGATGTTGAACTGAACGTTCTGATGATGTCCTGTTAGTTGCTAGTAATCCTACAACATCTCTTAAACCTGTACTGGCAGCAGTGGCATAACTACTAATAACTACCAGTAGGTAGCAGGAGTAGCGGCTGCCACAGGGCCCGGGACATTAGGGGCCTGGCGACAGCCGCTACCGCTGTGTTGTTTTTTTTTAATAGGCTGTTACTGGCTGGAGTTACTGCAGCCAGTAACGGGCCCTATTTACTTACTGATCCTGGCAGGGGCTGGGATCGGCAAGTGATGCCACGGGTCCCACAAACTTCATTATTATACTCAGGGGTCTTTTCAGACCCCCGAGTATAATGATTGGAGGCCCAGGAGAGGTAAGGGAACATAAAAAAAACTGTGTTACTTACCTCTCTGCGTTCCAGACAGGCTTCAGCCTAGTTGTGTGATGTATCTGATGTCACATGACTGGGACCTGCGTCCCGGGTCATGTGACGTACCAACGTAATTGAAGATGGCCGGCATCACCGAAGACTGCAGCAGAGCCGGGAATACGTAAGTGACAGTGTTTTTTATGTTTGTATCCTCCCTCAGTCTGCGATTATTATACTGAGGCCATTATGAGACATAATACTGTGCGCAGGGGCCTCTATGGGGCATAATACTGTGTACTGGGGTCACTATGGGACACAATACTGCGTGCAGGGGCCACTATGGGGCATAATACTGTGTGCAGGGGTCACTATGGGGGATAAGAGAGTGCACAAGAATGCGGGGGGGGGGGGGTCGGTCGAGGTCTTCGGCGTCCGTGTCGTTCTGGGGGGGCCCATGTCAAAAGTTCGCCATGGGACCCCGCCATTCCTAGTTACACCACTGACTGGCAGAGTTGGATAGGGTGGACTGATAGTTGGGATACACCGTAAACCTCAACAAAAGGAAGGCGCTGCTTTTACGTGGTATGTCTCATCCTTTTGCACTGTAGGGGTTCTTCTTTCAATGGAATTTAGATAGTATTAAACATTTAGGTGTGCCGATCACTAGATGTCTGAACAAATTGTATGCAATTAATATTTCCTTCTACATTGGTAAGCTGGATTGTAAACTAGTTTGAAACTCCTCCTAATGATGAAGTAGATACAGTTCCTCACCCTTTTATATAGGGAGGTTGGTGTAGACCCTGAATTGCGTTTCAAATATTGCAACAGCCGAAAGTGAAAAATGGAATCAATTTCCTAATATACATCATTATTACACAGCCTCTCTGTATCACATTGTGTATGACTGGCAACATGGGACATCTTGCTATGCACTCACAGCTGTAGATGGGTGCCTGGCAACCCAATGCTCCAGTCCTTACCAAACCTTTCTCGCCTTCCAAATGACAATTAATTGCCAGAAGTAAAATCCAAGCTGCTTCTATTGTCTTCCTGGAAGGCCTGACAACGAGTGCGACAGAGACTTAAGGCCTCTCCCCTGGCCTCCTTGTATGTGTCCCTATTGTCAAACCCATATTTCTGTAATGGCTGACTCCATGGTATCTACAAGTATTGGCATACCCATGGCCTTATTTCCTTTTATACATCTTGACATCTAAATGCACAGGCATTAAATTCCCTCCTTTCCACCATTTCCAAGTTCAGAGTTCCATGCGAACCATTTTAGCTCGACTAACCCCCTACAAGTACTGAGGTTCAATGCACCCAAACACCCCAAAAATTCAGATCACAATCAACTATAAATTTCTCCGATCACAGATGTTAAAGGGTTGCCCTAACAACCCGGTACCTCTAAAGCTCCATTGATCTGTCTCCGTTCTGTTTCTGTTCATTATTTGGCAGTCTGGAGCAAGTTCTGTGGCCCAGAGTCTGTGATCTGCATATCAGGTCTCTTGATCCTGTGTGCGTGATCGACTATGCAGGCCTGCCAGCTGTTATACACTCTAATACTTGTACTGTATGTACAAGTAAAGTACTGTATGTAAAAAAATATTTAAAATGATAAAAATATAAATAAACCTCCAATAAAATGCACCTTTTTCCCTTATACAATACACTATACAGTATAAAACACTATAAATTTGGTATCACCACATCTATAACTGTACTATAAAAGAAAATCATTTGTTAACCCACACGATAAACGTTGGGGAAAAAACGGATATAAAAAGAGCTAGAATTAATACTTTTTACCATTGCGCCTCAGATAATATACAATAAAATGTGATTAAAAAATCATATATAACCCAAAATGTACCAAAAAAGTACAGCTTTTAACAAAAAAATAAGCGCTCAACCAGCTATGAGAATAGAAACATAAATATGAAAAATAAAAATATTATGCCTCTCGGAATCTGGCATTGGAAAATTAATAGATTTTCTCTCCAAATGGATGAATTAATTTTGAAACATTAGAAACACATAAGAAAACAATATAAAATAGGTATCACTGTAATCGAACTGACCCATAGAATAGGTTACATATTATTTATTTTATATGGCGAAGAGCAAAAAATTTAAAATGCTAAAAAGCAATGCCAGAATTTTTTTTTTAATCCACCCAGAAAGCGTTAATAAATTTTGTTAATAAGTTATAGACACTCCAAAATGGTATCATTAGAAAATGCATCTCATCCCGCAAAAACCAAGCCCGTATATGGCTATATCACAAGAGAAATAAAAAAAATTATAGGTTCTACAATATAATGACCAACCACCCCACCAAATAGCCATATCTTTAGGACAAAACTGGCTGCAGCAGACAGCAAAAAGGTAATGTATAAACTGTGCCAGACGTGACCCCTAGAGCAGGCATGTCAAACATGCGGCCTGAGGGCTCAAACTTTGTCCCTAAACTTTAGAGACAAAGTTTGAGACTTTTGTGTGGGCCGCAGATGTACAAGGAAAGTGAGCGGTGAATTGGGGTGGCCCTGCTGGATGTAGCACTGCTCCAGCGGCCGCCCCTCACCCTTCACAGAGAGCAGGTCTCCCTGCCTGCTCTCTGCCTGCTCCGCCCCCTCCTCCCTCCACTCCGCCCCCTCCTCCCCACACGCCGGGTGACGTGGCCTCCTCCCCACCCGACGTGTGCCTGCGTCCTATGCGGTCTCACAGGACCGCTGCACAGGCTGAAGAGCAGAAGCAGGTAAGCTTCTGCAGAAGAAATTGTGATTTTTCAAGTATTTAACCCCTATCCTACGGATAGGGGATAAATACTAGATTTATGATGATGGGGGGGGGGTTGTAGTGCTGGGGAAGGGTTGGGGTGCTGGGGGAGAGGGGCTTTTTGATGTCTGTCTGGCCCTTCCTTGGGCTTGAGGACTGTTTTTTTCCCCACCCACCTTGTAATTTTTTCACTTGGGGGTTAATTGGAGCATTACAGTCTGTAGTGCTCCTATTAACCCCCAACTGCAAGAATTGCAAGTGGGTGGGAAAAAACAGTCCTCAGGCCCAAGAAAGGGCCAGACATCCAGAAGCCTTGTGAGGCTCCAGCCTGTCATTCTATACTTTCTATTGTAGGCTACTCTATGTAGCCTGCAATAGAAATGCTGGATTTTTGTGATGCATGGTATTAGTGATCAGTCCCCTAGCCATTAAGCTGTTGTGTGCGGCCCTCGCAACAACCTCTTGTTACTCATGTGGCCCTCGGGATACCCTGAGTTTGACATGCCTGCCCTAGAGTAAACCAACCCCCCACCCTCAATCATACGAGCTACTAGAAAATTAGTAGGGAATTTGGAGTTCCCAATGTACTCCACATAGTTTACATATCACCATTCATTACATATCATTACATTCATGTCCAGGAAACTAATGCTTGATAAATTGTTTGAGGGGTGCAGTTTTCAAAATGGGGTCACTCTCTAGGGGATTCCACTTTACTGGTACTTCAGAGCCTCTGCAAACATGACATGGATACCAAACATCCAGGGCCGGTTCCAGACAACCGTGCTGCAACCGGCCAGCCGTGAATTAAAAGTACGGGCTGTACACAGGGGACACAGGGATTTCCCCCATATGCCGTCCGTGCATGTGCCATGCTTCCACAGCTCCTTTCATTAAATGGATAGGAACCACAGAAGCGCGGGTCGCAAAATAAGACAGAAATAGGACCTCTTCTATATTTTACAGCCTGGACTCTCGACCCACACACGGGACCGTGAAATTCACGGTCGTGTGTTCAGACCCATAGAAAAGAATGGGTCACTGACCCACAACATGATCGTCTGCAAGGGGTCTTAATCTACACACTGAAAATCACAAAGCGCTCCTTCAAATCTATGCCCTGCTATGTGCCCAGTATGAAGTTTATGCCCACATGTAAGACACTATTGTACCCAGGATAACATAATCAATGTTATATGTGGGTATAAATTGCTGTTTTGACACAATTGGGCACAGAAGGGAAGGAGCGCTTTTGGTTTTTGGACCGTATTACCAGTAAAGTGGAATTAAAGTGGGACATGTGATCCCATTTTGGAAACTACACCTCTGAATGAATTTATACAGAGAACATTTTTAACCCCCAAGTGTTGCATTAACCCTTTCCTGGCCACCAATGTATTTATATGTCCAGCCAGGGTGGCACTTCAGTTTACAGAGCACATATGTACTATGTCTTTCCTACCCCTCTGACGATGGCTTCATACCGCTTTAAAAGCAGTTACTCACAGAGACTATAATGGTGTCCACTGGGTTTCCAGATAAAAAATGCAGAGAGAAATGTCCTGCTTGTTCTTTCTGTATTTTTCATGAGGAATGGGGGATGGAATCCATGAACACTGATGTGAACTTAGCCTGAGCCTATTGTAATATGTAATACCCCACTGAATGTAACCAGGAAGTTTATTGGCACTGTGACTCAGACGTTTACCATCCTCCAGATCGCAATGCCAAGGCCGGGGCCCCACGGGATGTAAATGCCGCGATTTACCCGCAGCAGAGACGCTGCGGGAAAAATCGCGGTGTTGTACAGTGCAGGCAAAGTGGATGGGATTCATGCGAATCCCATGCCCACTTTGCGGAAAAGATGTGTTGCAGAAAAGAAGCCGTTGCGGCCTTGCAAATTGCAGCATGTCAATTATATCTACGGAAACGCTGGCAGCTTTCCCGTAGATATAATGTTAAGAGAAAGTCCGCAGATGAAAATTCTGTGAACTTTCTCTTAAATGCGCTGCGGAAAACCACAATGCATTCACACCGCGGGTCTTTCAGCAGCGCTTTAGCACTGCGATTACGGCCCTTGGGGCCTTAGCCTAAAAGAGTTTTTTGCACCAAATATACAATATGTACACAAAGTCATCAATAAAGTTTCCATTTGACACCATCCCTACCCCATCCGTACCTGATCTTTATAGAGCAGCGATATCCGTTATAATGTACACTAAAATAATAGCAATAACGATTATTACTAGAGATAAACATATAAAACATTTCTGACAGGTGGAAAAGTTTCATCACGCAGATAACACATTTTCATCCATTGAATTCCACCGTATAAAAAAAAAAAAACATTTTTTTTGGCAGCTATCAGATGGATATAATAATAGGTATTTTAGGGGGGTTTTCACCCAAAATACAAATGAAACACTTGGACTTCCAGTAGGTCATCAGAACTAGAAGTATGACTCTCTAACACCAGTAATGATGAACTACAGGAATTTTAGAGGTTATGTCCATATATATGAACAATAAAGTGGTCATGTTACGCCAATCTGAAAACGTCCCTAGTGATCACTATAGTTAGGTATAAAGAGTATAATTATTCATTAGAGTTACAATTGTTATAGGGACAAAGAAAATTATATTCTTATGTAAGCCACTATTTAATTTGCATGCATAAAATGGGTAGGCGCATTTTTGCGATTTTGGCATTTCTTTAACACCTGCAACCTGTAAATATATATATGTGTGTGAAATGTATTAATTTCTAACAAAATTTCGCATTTTTTGAACAGAACATTTTGTTTGCAGAATGTTTGAGCAATTTATTTGCAAATTTAATTTTTTTTGTCGTTTTTGCTTGCAATCTCTGTTTGCTGCAAGATGCATAAAGGTGGTTACATATGTGAAATATTCAGTATTGTTTTTATATAGAGTACACTATGCAATGTCAAAAAAAGTTAGATTTTGGTATCACAGTCACAGTTTGATATGTACAGGATAGGTTTTTAACATATTAGTGAATGACTGCAACATATTGCTTGACTCTTGTTGTAGTGGATGTTTGTGGTATATATAAATTGTTTATACCTTGATCTATTATTTTATTTCTGTTTTATGAGTGAATGTGAGATTAAACAGGAGTTTTAGGTGCAAACATATGTTTTAGTGCATTTTCAGCTCACAATGTACTTCCCCCCCCCCATCAGTGTGTCTTTGGAATATGGGATGGAAATCCATGCAAACACGGGGAGAACACACAAACTCCTTGCACATGGTTTTTTTGCCCTTGGCGGGATTTGAACACCAGAACTCC
Organism: Leptodactylus fuscus; assembly: GCF_031893055.1. Lineage (NCBI taxonomy): Eukaryota > Metazoa > Chordata > Amphibia > Anura > Leptodactylidae > Leptodactylus > Leptodactylus fuscus. The sequence continues at coordinate 96,847,336 of NC_134270.1, forward strand.
AGTGCTGCAAGGCTGCAGTGCTAACCACTGAGCCACTGTGTGGCCCCTTATGCTTTTTCTAAAAAAATTATTTGTGTTTGTCACAAAGTCACATGAAGGTGGACATTGCTTTTAATAACTCATTCAGACACATGTAATCCACTGGTTGTCTACTTTCAAGAAATATAGGGTTTAGGGGTGAACTTGCTTTTCACTGTGTTTAACCCCTCATTTTAAAGGAAGAAACCTTTTTAAAAATTCCAGCTTCAAAGCAGGTTTTTGTTCCTTCCAGTTCTGGCGATTCATGAAGACATGTGCATGTGGATGTAGGCCTTAGTGATATGAATGAACTCTGCACATGTGGAACTCTTATTTTTAGGAGATGTGGTCCATATAACGTTTTGTTTGGTTTCCACTTTTATCAACTAATAATTTATTTTCTTTTATTTTTTTATAAACCATATACTTTAAATCAAAATTGCATGAAGGTTCCTATTCATATACTGTACCAAATGCCATTTTGATAATGCTGCAGGTGTTTACTGTCAGAAAACATTTAGGTATTTGCTCCACTTCAAATTTATGCTTAATACATATATTTCTGCCCTTTACTTTGCCAAACAAGCTTATTTCACCGCTCTCATCTCTTATCTCTCCTGTAATCCTAAAACTTTTCCCTCCTTACTCACACCCAAGCTGCAGACCCCATTCACAGACCTTAGTGCTGATGACCTGGCCACTTATTTCCATGACAAAATTGATAAGATCTGTCAGGAAATAACTGCTCAATCCCCAGGTTGTATTGATTCCCTCACCTACCATAGTAATGATCCCCTCACCAACCGCACTTCAGACTGTCCATTCTCATCTTTTGAACCTGTTACAGAAGAGTAAGTCTCCCAACTACTTTCTTCATCTCACCCTACAACGTGCAGTAGTGACCCCTTCCCCTCACACCTTCTCCAATCTCTGTCGCCTGCTGTCACGACTTACCTTACTAAAATATTAACCTCTCTCTTCTGGAATTTTCTCATCCTCCTTCAAGCATGCTGTTATAATCCCGCTATTGAAAAAACCCTCCCTGGACCCATCCTGTGCTGCTAAGTATCGACCTGTCTCTAACCTCCCCTTCATCTCTAAACTCTTGGAACACCTGTTTTATTCTCATTTAATCTGCTATCTCTCTGCTAAGTCTCTTCTTGACCCCTTACAATCTGGCTTCTGCACTCTGCACTCCACTGAAACACAAAAGTCTCCAGTGATCTCTTGATGGCTAAATCCAATGGTGACTTCTCTCTTCTTATTCTTCTGGATCTCTCAGCAGCTTTTGACACTGTTGAGCATCAACTCCTCCTCACTATGCTCCGCTCAGTCAGCCTCAAGGACACTGCGCTCTCCTGGTTCTCCTCATATCTCTCAGACCGCACGTTCAGTGTATCATTTGCGAGTTCTGTTTCTTCTCCTCTTCCTCTTGTTGTTCCATAGGGTTTGGTCCTAGGCTCCCTGCTCTCCTCTCTCTCTACTCAACTCCCATTGGACCAACCATCACCAGCTTTATCTTCTGGTACCATCTTTAGATATACACATCTTCCCGTGACATCACCCCTGCACTAATACAGAGCACCAGTCACTGTCTCTCTGCTGTCTCAAATATCATGTCTTCACTCTATCTGAAAATAAATCTCTCAAAGACTGAACTACTACTGTTTCCACCATCTAATAGATCTGTCCCTGATATATCCATTGTAGCCTCCGGCCTTACTATAACTTCTAGGTAGCATGTCCGCTGCCTCGGGGTTGTGTTTTGACTCAGAAATTTCCTTCACCTCCCATATCCACTCATTCAAAGTAAAGGCACAACTTTTTAAACAGGCTGATCATAATTCCTAACGAAACCCTTCCATAGTTAGAATTCCTGAAACAAAACCTAGTCTGTTCATGCTCCCACATAACCCCAATCAGCGGCGTTTAAAACGATTCCCATTGCTTTCTATGGGAACCGGCATACGTGCGCTCCCCATAGAAATGAATGGGCTGCTTTTTTCCATTCATTTCTATGGGGAACGCACATATGCCGGTTCCCATAGAAAGCGGAATACGTTCCGAATCAGTGAGCATATACTCCGTGTGAAGGGGCCCTAACTGTTTAAAAAAAAAAAGTGACTGAGCAATGTTCCTACAATTTCATGTAACTGCAGAATAAGCTGTCTTGTGTGCATATAAGGAATAACCCTATGTTTGATCATTATATGGCCTATATCTTGCTTTTTTCATACCACTCAACTTTCAGGTGACCGAAGGAGGGACAAAACCTATAGCACATGCAGCATGCTTTGACAGACTTCAGAAGGAAAAGTCATTTTGTGTTGCTACACAGAATATTGTCCTCCTGTGGCTCCAACATAGTATAATACTCTGTTTCTCCAAAAATAAGCCCTACTCCGAAAATAAGCCCGAGCTTGATCTTGCAGGGTTTTAGGAGTAGGTTTGAAATATAAGTCCTAGTCCAATAATGAACCCTAGTTTTTTTTTTTGCAAAAAATTATACTATAACACCCTGTCTTATTTTTAGAGAAACATAGTATCGTCCTGTCCCCAACAAAGTATAATTCCTTCATGAAACTGCTGCACAACATAATGTCCCCCTATGGCTCCCACACAATATAATGCTCTCTCCTTGAGGCCCCCCCACAAATTACAATGTCCCAGTGGCCCCAAACTAAAATACAAAAAAACAACCAATATTCACCTTGGCCTCCGTTCGGGGGGTCCCCATGCTGTCTCCCCGAACGGATTACCTAACGCAGATGTGAATGAGGGGTTACAGTGCATATTTGGGGTAGGGTCTTTCTGAAGTTTTAGTGGCACCCTCAAGTCTTCTATTACTATTTAAATTCATTTTCATTTTGAAAGATTTATGGATGTGCCTATGACTGAGGACTAAGAGATTACTTACAGCAGCCTGCAGGAGTAGAAATGAAGCCCTGTATGTGACCAGATTAAGGTTTGCAGCTCACATCACAAGTGCAAAAGAATAACATAAATAGTAAATCCTACAAGTGCAGAGACTACATAGGATAGAATGGTCCCCTTTTTTGCTAAAGTTGTCACCACCACATAAAGGGTATTGGGTGCTTTACAGGAAACGCACTTCCAAGTGATTGAATCATGAGCAGAATTCCTAGAGTGTAGTAATGCTGTGTAACCTGACAATTATTCAATATTCTTCTCCCTGGAGTGTGCATCAAATTTAATAAATCTCTTCTAGATAGAAGGAAAGCATGGCAGACAGGCAGGGTGACACTAAAAGCACCAGAGATAAAGATGTATGACATGCAAGGTGGGAGGGGGAAACAAGGACGGGCAAGAACTGATCACCTCCGTTATTTTTCAGCAACATTTCTGATATTTGAAGGTGTTCTACCCATTCTACTTGGATTTCTCCTGTCAGCTGTGTCATATGATCATCACTGGGTTTTAGGAGCTGGGATCCTTCTAAAGTCTAGCCATATTATTTCAGTAAGGGGCTGATGTACTTCCATTACAGAAGTTTTATGGTTGTTTTCATGTGAATAAAACTTAATCATTGTATAACATTAAGCACTGCAACTGCAATTTTACCTAACAATTTATTACCATTTTCAAGCTATCTATTGGTAAATATGAATATTATTTTATCATATAATATCATTCATGGGCTGAAAAGTGAAAATCTGTCCTTATGATGTCTACACTACAGATGGTTTGTTATAATGTATCAATTAACCATATTATATGTAATATATATTTTATTCTAAGACTGGATATTGATAGCCTATCCTTAGAATACATCAGACACCAAGTACCTTCACCAAACATTATTTTTAATTTTAAAGGGATTCTACCATTTTTTTTGTTGGTCACACGTAGGAATACCCTTAAGAAAGGCTATTCTTCTCCTACCTTTAGATGTCTTGTCCGTGCCGCCGTTCGGTAGAAATCCAGTTTTTTGTCGGTGTGCAAATGAGTTCTCTAGCAGTACTGGGGGCAGTCCCCAGCACTCATACAGCACTAAGGGCATTCCCAGTGCTGCCAGAGAACTCTCCAACGTCGCCTCCATCTTCTTCAGGATCAGCCTCTTCACGAGTTTTCTTCTGGCGCTGGGGATTAAACTTCTAGGCCTCGGGCAGAGCTGACTGTGCATGCCCGTGGCCACAAGAAAAATGGTTGTTTACACAGTCCTGTTTGAGTGCTGGGGACCGCCCCAAGTCCTGCGAGAGAACTCATTTGCATACCGACGAAAACCGGGATTTCTACCGAATGGCGGTGCGGAGAAGACATCTAAAGGTAGAAGAAGAATAGCCTTTCTTAAGGCTATTCCTACATGTGACCAACAAAAAATTCAATTTTAATGGTAGAATCCCTTTAAATACTTATATAGCACCAAGATGTCCTACAGTGCCTTACAAACATTGCCAATATTCACTGTCCAAAGTAGAGCTCACAAAATAAATTCAGTGTACAATACTGTGTAAGCGGCCATTTTTCTTGTGGCCGCGGGCTTGCACAGTCGGCTTTGCCCTAGGCCTGAAGCCTAGAAGTTTGAAGCCAACCCCCGGAAGAAAACGCGGTGACGCGGTGACGTTCCTGAAGAAGATGAAGGCGGCATTGGAGAGTTCTCTCTCAACATTGGGGACGCCCCCAGTGCTGTGTGAGCGCTGGGGCTCACCCCTACTGCTGCGAGAGAACTCATTTGCATACTGGCAGAAACCGGGATTTTAACTGAACGGAGAAGACATCTAAAGGTACGAGACAAATAGCCTTTCTTAAGTTTTTAATGGTAGAATCCCTTTAACACCTGTCACCCACACACCACTCAAGCACATGTAACCCTGAAAGTGATATTAAAGGGGTTGTCCCATCACAAGGACCCTATCTATACTGTGTGTTATTGTGGATTTTAGACTTTTCCTAATACACTGCTTCAGCAAAACTGCTTTGTTTGTCCACTATCTTACTTTATTCATTTCTCTGTGGCCACAACCCTGACTTAGCTGCTCATGAGTCAAGTGATGTATCTGCCTGCTCTCAGGGGGTAGGGAAGAGGGGCTAAGTGCACGGGAGCGAGCCTGTGTTTCTAGCTATTCCTGTGTCTACACCACGTGACTTAGCTTCCTGTTAGCAGATAGAGGAGAGGAGCTGCTTTCATTTCTTCTGTTCTCCCAGTTATCAGGCTAGCTAATTCAATTGTGTTCATTATGGCAGAGACAGGCAGTCTCTGTATGTAACACAGAATGGAGTTGCTGCTGCCTGTACTTCATAGTCCAATATGTGTGGGTGGAGCTACACGAGAATTTGGGGGAAGAGCTAAACAGCAGGTTGCATGTGAAACCCCGGCCACCAAATGATGCAAGAAACCAGGAAGAAAGAAGATTTTACAGCAGTAAAGACTGATGAGTATGTGAGGTGGGAATACCCCTTTAAGGGGAACTCTACTATCACACTAGGCTACCAAGGAGTGAAGCAAACCGAACATCTGAACATCCACACAAATAGCTGCCACCCGTCACTAGATGAGATGCAAATATACCCAGACCACTCACACCTGCACCCTCTAGAACCACACCGTAGATCCCTAGCACTCCAGCATACAGAAGATACAGAAGCCAAGCAATATTTTCCCTCTTCAGGATTGTGGAAACATTTAGGCTAAGGCCCCACGCAATGGGGCACAGTGAAAAAGCACTGCAGATAAAACCGTGACAGAAACACATCAACGTTTTTCCACAGTACTCCACGGAGTGCTCCCCTGCAAACATTCTGCTTCAATTAGACCTATATGGAATAAAATAGGGAACAAAAGCATTTCTGTAGGTTTAATTGATATGCTGCACTTTCCGAAAACACAACAATTTGGGAAATCGCTGCTGTAGATATTTTTCTGCAATGTGTAGGTGGTCATGACATTTACGACTCAAGGGACCCTGGCCTTAGCGACAAGAAAAACTTATTAAATTGATTTAATATACACAAAGATTACATAAATAACAACATACAGTATACAAAATAAAAAGGGAATACAATAAAGAACATACTTCTTACAAGTCTGGACTCCAGACTTCTCCAGGTATCTGCTGCCAAAGCCGGCTCCCATTGACTTCAATGGGAGCCACTCGCTTCTTTTTTCCGCTACCAAGTAGCGGAAAAAGAGTCAACATGACCATGCTTGCCGCAGATTACGCAGCTGAATCCGCTGCGGCGTCCGCGGCACCACACTCCCTTCCTGACATGCATTCCTCTCCGGATTTGGCCCAAATGAATAGGTCTAGTTGGGAGGGAGTCTTGCGCCGTGGACGCCGCGGCAGATTTAGCTACTAAATCCACGTCAAGATAGGGAAGCTTGCTTCTTTTTTCCGCGAGCAGGGAAAAAACTTTAGCAGAAAAAAGAAGTGAACGGCTCTCTTTAAAGTCGATGGGAGGCGTTTTTTGGAGCCGGATTCTGAGGTGGATTCCGCGTCAAAATCCGGACTAAAAAACTCAGTGTGAACTCAGCCTAAGGGGTAGAAAATCCACAGAAGAAAACTTGGTAGACTTTCTGTGTAAATCACTGTGGAAGAAAACGTGATGTTTTTTCTGCAGTGGTTTTTTGTTTTGTTTCTTTTTTTGCTGCAGCTCGCTATGTGGGGCCTTAGCCTCAATGAGATTTTAGTCTATTATAGTCAATCAGGAAAGCATTTCTTGCGGATATCAGCAAAGGTCTGAGCTCCCATACCCTCCACCTTCTGAATGGTATACAGAACTGGGGCTGATCTACTGATTAAAATGCAGAAGTATTCTGGTGTAATTTGTGGCAAAAACTTTCCTACATGCTTCATACACATTTATAGTTTTAAACATAAATATAAAATTTTTTGTATATATAAGTAATTAAACATTTCGCAGAGTTTTAAAGTTTTTCTCTAAATATCTTTTGGTCACAGTTTTGGTGTCTTAATCGGTTCCCAGTGGATACGACCATGAATGCAGAACCTTTTTAAGGTCAGAAAATTAGCCATGATTTCCTTAATGTGGCCGGGATATCTTCTGATACATGTTGTGTTCCTGTCTGATGATCCTGCTACAATAAGAAAGTCATGGTTGGGTTCCTGACAAGTCCCAGACCATAGAGAGTTTTTGCATTTGTGGTCGTATCCATTGGCAACTGATCAAGACAACAGACTGTCATTACTGAGATAGAGAAAATGTTTAAAACTCTGCAGAATTTTTAACCACTTATATTTGTAAAAATGTTTAACTCTACAAATATAGATATGATTATGTTCATGGGAATAACTCTCTAACTGACAGGGGAAAGGGCTGTGTGCAATTGAACACTAAAATGTTGATACATTTTTGGAACTCCCTAAGGCTAGGTTCACACTAGCACTTACTATATGTTCGGAGTTTCTATCCCCGAACCTGTAAAAATGAGTAGATAAAAGTCCTGCAAGCACTCTCCGCATTTTTCCTGCGGAAACCTTAGTCTTTTTAAGTGGACACGAAGAATGGAAAGCCGAACACAAGTGTGAACCTAGCGTAAGATAATAAATAGGTGGTTGTGATGTTTCCACTAAAGATGAATCACATTTATAATATAGCATGATCCACTGTGATTCAGCTGGCAGATTGTAAAACTGTCTAGTCTAAGTTGACTAAGTTGTCTAACTTTTAGGTAAATTTGTCCCATGGTATTTCCTCAAAGATATTTTTAGAAACAGAATAATAAAACTTATGAAGTCTCCAGTCCTGCTCATCACAAGGTTCTGTTAAAGTAATGGACACTGCCTCTACTTGTTGCGACATTCTCAAAGCTTGAGACATTCATCTGTGGCATCTTGCTCCTGTGAGACAAAATCTATCTAGCCTGACTTCTGATCTTCTCCTTATAGTCATTAATAATCAGATCTAATTAAGACGCACATTAAAAGCCAGTTAAAGTTAATTTAACGTAAAAATTCCAATCGCGTTTTATTAGATTTTCCTCATTAAATTAGCGTTATGGATTTTTAACGGATGTCTTAATTATACATTATTATGATCAGATAGGAAACTGGGACTGGGTGCTTTGTCAATGGCTAGATGTGTACTTATGTTTTTAAATGTTCATCATGCGGACTCTTGGACGTATAAAATGTGCACGAACAGTAATCTTTGGAGCTGATTTTTTTTCCCAAGATTCTTCCAAAAACGTACACAGATAATTAAGATAATTGTGAGTGCTCATTTTTGTGTGTGTGGTTCCATCCAGTCGGAGAGCTGCAGGTGTTCTGAAACTCTCAAGTAGATCTATTTTTCTTCTTTATCCCTGCACAACCCTGTTTGGCCGGGGCCCCATGAGGTCGAAATGCCGCAGAAAAAAACGTGGCATTTTACAGTCACAGCAAAGTGGATGGAATTCTAGTAAATCCCATCCCCACTTTGTGTTAAAATACAGCATGTCATTTATATCTGCAGACATGACGGCGGTTTCCCTATAGGTATAATTGAAGCAGAAAGTCCGCAGAGGAAAACTCTGCAAACTTTCTGTTAAAAACGCTGCAGGAGGAGCAGTGTTTTCATGCTGCAAGATGCCATGTGGGGCCTTAGCTTTAGAAAGTTCTCTAGGATCATAATATTGACATCCTATGGTTAGGATAAACAATAAAATATTTGATTGTAAAGATCAATTTCCTAAAACTATTCCCAATCATGCAGAGACACAACCATATGTACAGGTCACTTAGAAGGTATGGAGAGAGAAAAGTTTACATTCAGTCCAGGGACCCATGCGGTGTATACGCCACAGAAAATTACACGGCGTTTTACAGTCTCTGCAAAGTGGATGGGATTCTAGTAAATCCTATCACACGTTGCAGAAAAATATGCGCAGTGGATACGCTGCGATTCCCGAAAATGTCAATATATTTATAATTATTGAATTGCTAGTATGCTTAATATTATCATTAATAGATGAATTGCAGGAAACCAAAACAACACTAGGTCCAAGCCCCGACTGCAGCTTGTCTAAGCTGAACCTACAACATCATAGTGACTTAAGATGCTGTGAGGTTTAGAATAATAGGGGGTATACTAACCTGTACTCACAGCATCGTGTGAGTATGAGCCATGGTCATTCTGGAACTCACAGCATACGACATTACTGTGATGATGTGAGTTTAGGTCACTCTAGGCTCACACTTGAGCTTGGGTTTCCGTTCTTTGAGTTCACTTGGGGATATGAAAATCGGTATTCCAATCTGCTTAAAAGTGGTTGCAGAACTTTTCGCATTTTTCAAGTGGATTTGGGGATGGAATTCCCCAACGGAGACCGATCGCTGGTGTGAACCCAGGCTCAGAGTAGCCAGGGTTGGGTCAGAAAATGCTGTCACACAAACTGTATTTTTCCTAGCCTGGATCTGGCCATGTGAATAGGCTGTTTTACAGTGGGCTGTAAGGATAGTGAGTATCAAGAATCCCAACACCACTGATTTAAAGCGTAACTAAAATTGAATCCATAGTTTATACATTATACAATATACATTATATAAGAAAAGTTCCAGTTTCTTCGTTTATTTGCCTCATTTTGTCAATGATCATATTTGTACACAACACAGCTAGGCTGTCAGGATTTAGTATTCAGCTCTCTTCTGACAGAAATGACTATATACAGCCTCAGATGTCTTTCTCCTATCCCTCTTCTCCTTCCCACCTCCATAGAGCCCATTGTAAACGGACAATGCTTCTGTATGGAGCAAGGACAGAAAGAATCAGATACAAAGTAAAGGCAGGAGAAATAATTAAAGCCACGGGCACTTTTCTTTAGTGAAGCATATTGTAAACTTTGTTCCCTTCACTTGTAGTATTGATTTATGAAAAAAAAAAAAGTTTATATACTCTTTAAGGGATTTTAATAAATGGAGAGATAATAAGCAAGACAAGCAAGTAAAAAGATAACATACGAGAAAATAAGCAATATCTAACTCTGATGTGGGAAACCAAATATTATGTGCGCAGGTATCCCAAGAGATATAGAAAATTCAAAGAAGATAGAAACCAACAGATGGCTAAAATCAGATGAGATGCTTCACATCCCTAGTATTCCATACCTTTGTTTGATTCAACCCCCCTTAATGAATTTCTCCCAATACAATGGGTAAATTCCACATTGAATTCCACATCAAAATTGCCATGTAAAGTAATATATGCAAATTCTGATGCACATTAAAATACACTTATTCTAAGAATATGGCATCAATTGTAAAAACCAGGATAACCACGTGGTATTTTATAGTCACAGTAAAGTGGATGGGATTCTAGCAAATCTTATCCCCACTTTGCGATAAACTATGTGGTACTGACACGCAGCAACTTCCAAAACCGTTGAGTTTTTGGAAATTGCAGCATAACAATTATATCTACAGAAACGCCGACGGTTTCCCTAAGTGTATAATTGAAGCAGAAATTCTGCCGAGGAAAGCTCTGTGAATATTCTGTCAAAAGTGCTGTGGGAAGAACCGCGATGTGTGGCTGTTGTGTTTTTTCCCGCAGCACTTTTTTTGCTGCAAGACGCCACGTGGGCCTTACTCTTAAGGAAGATTCTGCAGAGTATTTTATAGGCTATTTATGAACAAAACCTATAATTCTAGGTTCTGCCCTAGAGCTCATCATCTTCAAGTTATATATGTGTAAAAGAGATTGCTCAATAAAGTTTATTGTAACCCACTATAATATTGTCTGCACAGGGTCAAAAGGGGAAATTTGGGGTCCTTCTCACTTCTCTTTATATGCATCAGCTTATAATTTGCCTCAGAGACTGCAAGCAGTTATAAAAGCCAGAGGTGGTGCAACAAAGTACTAGTGATGTGTTGGAGTGTTATTTTGTTTTTCATGATTCCATAATTTTTTCCTCAGAATTGAGTGATTCCATAATTTATTCCCTGCACTTGTTTTAAAAGTCTAACTGTTACTGGCTACCACAATTATTTTTCTTGATTTCTTTTAGTGTTTCTTAAAGCCAGAAAGTTGCCATATAAAATGCCTTTAGTTTTTTTTCATGGCTGTGATCTGTTTTTGTTCTACAAGATTTAACAACTCAAGGAACATCCTCAGGGACTGGTGATTAAATAATATTTGCCAGGGTTTATATATATATATATATATATATATATATATATATATATATTCCTTATCCAAATTTTCAGTCAGTGATAGGGGGCTACATTTTTCCTGTAGCTGTGGCTAATGTATGAACCTCAATTACAGGAGAATTCAGCAAAAAAAAAAAAAAAAGAAGATGTAGGGCACAATGATTAAAAAAAAAAAAAAAAAAGGGGAAAAAAACACCACTACCGTCTCGATGTCACAATTCTAGCCCTCTGCCCCTGGCGATGCAACAATACTTGTCACCTACATAAAAACTTACCATAAATGAGAGGTTAAACTATTTAGGTTTTTTTTCTTTTGTAGCACTTTGTGTTTTAAAAAAAACATGAAAAATGGGAAAAACAGCCACATTTGCCTCCTATTTATTACTGAAAAAAGAAGCAAAAATTATTTGAATAACCCAAAGAAAAGAAATTTTATGCCTTCAAATAAACACCCGAAAATGTGTCCAGTGCTGAACAAGGGAAAATGACCTGGTCTTGAAATGGTTAAGAATATTAAATCACTGTAAAAAGATGTCCTAATGCACATTTTATGGGGGCGGGGGGTTATGAGAAGTAATAATATCAGAGCATTTGTAGCTTATTAAAGGCTTTCTCATGAATCGGAGGTGTGGATCCGCTACATAAATGTTGTATGCAGGTTTGTGTGTAACAGAGGAATTACAACGCTGGAGGGGCGATGGTGAGAGATGAGATGAAGTTCCTTCTGAAGTAATGAGGCGTGGACAGAAAATATACCTCTCACATGATAGGATTGAGACGGCAGACGGAATAGCTTCATTGTACTGTCAGGAGACATCCATCAATCAATCACCTGGGAGAAAGAAGCGACGGCGGCGGCTGTTAAGGCGTTTACTCGTGGGCCCTGACACACGCAGGAAGGTGCTGATATGATAGTTTATGATGAGAGTGATCACAGCCTGAACTGAGAACATGAAGTTTCATTCTGCTGAATATTATTCAGCCAGAAAGCAATGATCTCGGAATCTAAAGCACTGTCCGGTAGCAACATGTTCCTGGAAGTCAGACGCAAACATTTGCATTCAGATACAAAAGGAAAGCTGTGAAATGTCACTTCTCCTTTTCATATTATTCAGTTCAGCTCTAGAACATGAATGTGGTGCGTCCCAAATGTGATTCCTGCACTCCAAGTTGAAAAAATAATTCTGAATGAAGTGGGATTAGAAAAAAAAACATATTTGCAACAATTTCTTATGGGTTTAACTTTTATGGCATTCACTACATGGTAAAAATTACATGTTACCTGTATTCTGTGAGTCAGTACGATTGCGGTGGTACCAAATTTATATAGTATTTGTAATGTTTTGGTACCTTTTAAAAAATTATAAATGTGAAAGTTTGGATGTTTGTTCCTCAATTACGCAAAAACGGCTGAACGGATTTGAATGAAATTCGGCACATATGCTACTTTTTATCCCGGTAAATGACATTGCTTCATGACCGTTATGAATTTATGTTCATATACTATATTGAACTGCTCTTGGCAGCAGCTTATCTCAGGTTCTGCTACAGCCAGGTCTGTTATCTCACTGTGTAAACACACAGATAACACTGAGTCCATTGTGTACATGCATTTGCATATTTTCTGATCTGTTCCAGGCAGTGCTGACACACAGGATGGGAAAACACCTTTAATTCTAAAACAACAAGAGCTATTAAGGTAGCCAGAAGTGAACAGAGTTCTCCTCAAGTGGAGCTTGCGGATCCTCAATGCCAACAACATGCTCCTTATATGGCTTCCCAGCAAGCTGCTGAGATGCCAGAACAATCACGGGCACAACGCAAGGAACGAGTTCAATGGCAGGCCAGTTTGACAGCTGCCGAAACACTGGAGCATGCAGCTCATCGATGACAACAACACGCTCATTATATGGCTTCCCAGTGAGCTGCTGAGATGCCGGAACAATCACGGGCACAGCATGAGGAACAAGTTCAGCAGCAGGACAGCTTAAGAGCTGCCGAAATGCCAGAGCAGGTGGATCATCGATGCCAACAACACGCTCATTATATGGCGTCCCGGCGATCTGCTGAGATTGCGGAACAAAAACAGGTACAGCGTGAGGAACAAGTTCAGCAGCAGTACAGCTTGAGAGCTGCCGAAATGCCGAAGCAGGCAAATCATTGACGGCAGCAATTTGCTGAATATAGGCGGATCATCAACGCCAACAACACGCAGACAAAGTCGCGGACAGAGGCTAGTAGAAAATCTTTTTTGTAATGCCATGTTCTGATATCTGGAACTTTTTCATATTTAAAAATACGTAGCTGAGTAAGGCCTGTTTTAATGTGGGACCGGATGACATTTTTAGTTATACCATATAGTGTACGATCTGATGGTTTGATCACTTATTATTCAATTTGTTTAGGAAGCAAAGTGTGGGGAAAAAAAATCATCATTTGGCTATTTTGATTTTTTTCCCTGCAACACCGTTCACTGTATGGAATAAATATTTTAATATTTTAATAGTTCAGGCCTTTTTGAGTGCAGGGATATCTAAAGTATTTTGTTTATTACTATTCATTTATTTTTATATGTGTCTAGGTCTAATAGTTTTGAAAACTTTTTTCTACTTTTACTTTTATGATCAGATGATGCAGTGAATAGTATCATCCATTATATAAGGAAAACAACCCTTTCAGATGAATAGAATTGATTTTCAGTCTGCAAAATTTCTGCAACAAAGCCTCAGTGTGTGAATATACCCTACATTTCACTATCAATTCTGGTAGTTTATTTATTTTTACTTGGCATTGTATTTTTTAAAAATGTATTTTGTTTTTATTTTCTAACCTTTTTAGTTATATTTTATTGTATTTTACTTTGTTTATGCATTTTATGAATAATTTTTTTTTCTTTAATTTATTACATTTCTGCATTGCTGACTTTAAGTATGGTAATTATATTGGATTTACACTTTTAATTTTATTGCTTAAAGAGGACCTTTCATGTCCGCTGACATTGGTGGTGTTATATACCACTAGAAAACTGACAGTGCGCAAGATTAAGCTTTGCAGGTATGTGTCCCATTTGGAGACATATCGTAGGGGCACCGATATCCCTGCACTGTCTTCGCTGAACTTTGAGGAATGACCCCCCTGACGGTACACTTTCATAGCCTTGTACTATCAGCTGTAAGGCCGGCCCCTCTGACAGTGAAGGGATACTGATACATAAACTAACAGCCCTGATATCTCTGCAACCAGGGCACATACCGGCAAAACTGACAATGTATTACTCTTTGTTTCATAGTTTCAGAATTGTTATGGTTTATATTCATTATTACTGATTTACGGTATTTTAGTTTAAAAATATAGTATTTATATGTGTGACTGTTAGGCCTCGTTCATCGCTACATTGCACTCTGTACGGCCTCTGAGATGTACAAAGCCATAGGAAAACTTTCATGTAACTTAGATTTAATGGAGACACCGCTAAGTTTTTCCATATGGAATCTGACCAAAAGAAATTGTAACATGTTCCATTATACGACTGCATCTAGGGGCGAATGTCTCCAGCGAATAGTGTGTAAGGTTGTGCTGCCATACAATGTTGCATGACCTCAGATGAAGTGCAGTGCATATTCGGAGTTGCTATAAGCTTTGGGAAGGGACTTTAAGGATGATAAAACATATATTTCTAAAAATAGATGTAGAACATATATATATATATATATATATATATATATATAGTATACTGCAATATTTATTTACTCCCAAAAGTGGGGGGGGGGGGCAACTGCCGGATTTTCCATAAAACTTATTATTCCAAAGGTGACACAACTTCAATGTCTGGTAAACAGCTTAGCCCTGGCCTGATGATGAACTCCACCACTAGTTCACAGCAGTTCTTTATGACCCTGCTTCCCTGCAGTCAAGTATGCTGCTCTGTCATTACCATTTAAAGGTCCAGGCACTGAAAACTGATAGGGAAAAATGGGATTTCCAGAGAATAAGATGGTGTCATCAGGCTCCCTCTAGTCATGGAAATGAAATTTTATTTTTTTATTTCACAGGTGGTGTCCTGACAGCAGACCAGCAATGGCAGTAGAACCCCAGCATATGTTATATTCTGATATCTGCACAAATATGGCCCTATATCGACGTCAAATATTCTATTCACTTATATATTGGTGAGTTTTCTCGCACCCTTAGACCGGGGCTCCATGTTGTGAAAACGTAGTGTTTTGGCCACAGAGTTAACGCCGAGTCAAAAAACGCTGCGTTTTACATCGACACATTGCAGAAAAAAATCTACAGCAGAGTTTTTGAAAACAGCATGTCAATTATACTGGTGGAAACGATGGCATATAATAGGGACAGAAATATAATAGGTATAATAGGAACAGCAATTCTGCAGAGGAAAGCTCTGCAAAATCCCAATGAAAAATCTGTGGAAAAAATGTGGTTTGTTTCCACTAGTGTTTTCTCTGCAGAGTTTTTATACTGCGCTTCATTATGTGGGGCTTTAGTCTTAGGCCAGTTGCAGACGACCGTGCTGCAACCGGCCTGCTGTGTATTAAAAGTACGGGCTGTACACGGGGGACATGAATAGGAGCCATGGAAGCACAAGCTGTAAAATAGGACAGGAATAGGACCTGTCCTATCTGATGCGGCCCAGAAAATCATGGTCATGTGTAGGGGCCTATAGAAATGAATGGGTTAGTGTGCTATCCGTAAAATACACAGATAGCACACTGACCCACACCACGGTCGTCTCAAAGGGGCCTAAGAGGACAAATTATGCTTATTGCCCAACTCAACAAACCCTGAATAAAATCTGAAATCAAAGTTCACTACACCCCCACAAATTATTTTCTGTGTCTGTGATTTCAATGGGAGCCGTCTTTTTGGTCAGGATTTTGAGGCAGTTACGGCCTCAAAATCCTGACCAAAATACTTTGTGTGAACTTACCCTAATTGTAATTTTGAGATTGTGGGGATCAACTGAACAAGTACAGGTGACTTGCGCTCAAGTAACGTACTATGTCTAGAATCTGGTGTGAATATAACTAGAGATGAGCGAACACTAAAATGTTCGAGGTTCGAAATTCGATTCGAACAGCCGCTCACTGTTCGAGTGTTCGAATGGGTTTCGAACCCCATTATAGTCTATGGGGAACATAAACTCGTTAAGGGGGAAACCCAAATTCGTGTCTGGAGGGTCACCAAGTCCACTATGACACCCCAGGAAATGATACCAACACCCTGGAATGACACTGGGACAGCAGGGGAAGCATGTCTGGGGGCATAAAAGTCACTTTATTTCATGGAAATCCCTGTCAGTTTGCGATTTTCGCAAGCTAACTTTTCCCCATAGAAATGCATTGGCCAGTGCTGATTGGCCAGAGTACGGAACTCGACCAATCAGCGCTGGCTCTGCTGGAGGAGGCGGAGTCTAAGATCGCTCCACACCAGTCTCCATTCAGGTCCGACCTTAGACTCCGCCTCCTCCGGCAGAGCCAGCGCTGATTGGCCGAAGGCTGGCCAATGCATTCCTATGCGAATGCAGAGACTTAGCAGTGCTGAGTCAGTTTTGCTCAACTACACATCTGATGCACACTCGGCACTGCTACATCAGATGTAGCAATCTGATGTAGCAGAGCCGAGGGTGCACTAGAACCCCTGTGCAAACTCAGTTCAAGCTAATAGAATGCATTGGCCAGCGCTGATTGGCCAATGCATTCTATTAGCCCGATGAAGTAGAGTACACACATTCAGCACTGCTTCATCACGCCAATAAAATGCATTAGCCAGTGCTGATTGGCCAGAGTACGAATTCGGCCAATCAGCGCTGGCTCTGCTGGAGGAGGCGGAGTCTAAGGTCGGACCTGAATGGAGACTGGTGTGGAGCGATCTTAGACTCCGCCTCCTCCAGCAGAGCCAGCGCTGATTGGCCGAATTCCGTACTCTGGCCAATCAGTGCTGGCCAATGCATTCTATTAGCCCGATGAAGTAGAGCTGAATGTGTGTGCTTAGCACACACATTCAGCTCTACTTCATCGGGCTAATAGAATGCATTGGCCAATCAGCGCTGGCCAATGCATTCTATTAGCTTGATGAAGCAGAGTGTGCACAAGGGTTCAAGCGCACCCTCGGCTCTGATGTAGCAGAGCCGAGGGTGCACAAGGGTTCAAGTGCACAAGGGTTCAAGTGCACCCTCGGCTCTCCTACATCAGAGCCGAGGGTGCGCTTGAACCCTTGTGCAGCCTCGGCTCTCCTACATCAGAGCCGAGGGTGCGCTTGAACCCTTGTGCACACTCTGCTTCATCAAGCTAATAGAATGCATTGGCCAGCACTGATTGGCCAGAGTACGGAATTCGGCCAATCAGCGCTGGCCAATGCATCCCTATGGGAAAAAGTTTATCTCACAAAAATCACAATTACACACCCGATAGAGCCCCAAAAAGTTATTTTTAATAACATTCCCCCCTAAATAAAGGTTATCCCTAGCTATCCCTGCCTGTACAGATATCCCTGTCTCATAGTCACAAAGTTCACATTCTCATATGACCCGGATTTGAAATCCACTATTCGTCTAAAATGGAGGTCACCTGATTTCGGCAACCAATGACTTTTTCCAATTTTTTTCAATGCCCCCGGTGTCGTAGTTCCTGTCCCACCTCCCCTGCGCTGTTATTGGTGCAAAAAAGGCGCCAGGGAAGGTGGGAGGGGAATCGAATTTTGGCGCACTTTACCACACGGTCTTCGATTCGATTCGAACATGGCGAACACCCTGATATCCGATCGAACATGTGTTCGATAGAACACTGTTCGCTCATCTCTAAATATAACCTCATGCAGGAAGTTTACACTGCTTTATGGATTGGTCGATCAGGACTATGCAGAAGTGGACACAGTATTAAAAAGTTGCACTTTAAAGCAGACCCGGGCTGATGGGTATTATTTCTTTTTTATAATGACAATAATAAAAATAATGTAAAACATAGTCTCATACATCTAGCTGTACATTCATTCTTACCAGGCTACCTCTGACAGAACTCTTAAAGGGGCAGTCAAACTTAATCCCCAACAGTGTCTGTATGATGTAATGGGATGGGTAGGTATATGATTACTTTGGTAATAAATAATTGATACCTGTCAGTGGCTTAGATTCTCTGGCACAGACTAGAGATATGAATCACTTCTATTGTCAGAAACAAAAAAAAATAAAGACACCCCTGCTCCCTGAACTAGTGATATCCTAAATATGCTATCCCTTTCATTCATAGTGCTAAAACCAGATAACATGATACAAAGGTGCCACTCAGTGGACAGATTAGGTACTGCGATTGTTCCAGATTCTTTTTGAAGGCCAGAATGTTCACCTGCACAACTTCCATCCACTTGGCTAATATATTTGATTTGTATTAGATACATTCCAAGATGTCTAAAGGACATACCTAAGGGATTAATTTGCCTTTAACATTATGTGGAGGGGGCAGCTGAATCCCGTATTCTAATCATGAGAATTATGGATCTGAATTTGGTTACCCTGATCTATTCCTCCTTTCTTCTCTCTATTTCTGTACCAAGAAGTGCCCCC
Source organism: Leptodactylus fuscus (assembly GCF_031893055.1). NCBI lineage: Eukaryota > Metazoa > Chordata > Amphibia > Anura > Leptodactylidae > Leptodactylus > Leptodactylus fuscus. Next base: position 96,866,041 of record NC_134270.1, read on the forward strand.
ACTTCTGTAAAGGGCTTATGTCTATAGCATTGGTATAGTTCAGCTACCCAGTATATAATTCCCTAACATGGTACATATAGAACTATTGCAAACAGTGGCTCCCTTTCAGGATATCTTCAGTTGATGCAGGAAATGGGATTAAAAAGCACTGACACAAAAACTTTAACAGCCTATGTACCACTGTTCAATATCATATTGGCAGGAGCACCTACACAGCGCCGCAACTCCCATGAGGCGACCTGAAGCGACCGCTTCAGGCAGCGCTATGCCAGGGCCTCAGGGAGGGCGGCATTTTTGGTTACCTAAGCCATTCCAGGACAAGCTGTCCTGGACTGGCTTAGCACCGAGCGGTGGATTGGTGAGGCCACTGGAGCAGCGCTGCTCCAGCAGCCTCCCCTCACGCTCAGGCAGAGAGCAGGTTCTCTCCGTGCCTGCTCTCTGCCTGCGAATGTAGCTAAGCCCCGCCCCATTCGCTAAGCCCCGCCCCACTCCACCACGGCCCCTCCTCCTGGGGGGGCAGCTTTCTGTCGTTCGCCTCGGGCGGCAAAAGGGGCAGGTACACCCCTGCACCTACCAAATACCAACTAGTAGCACACTTATGATTCCCTTATGAGTACTAACGCCACAATCCGAATGGAGGTAACTGGAGGATAGGAGTAGTAGTGACGGTGGGGATTACACAGGGTAGGGGAGGATGTCATAGAGTACACTCAATTGAACTCCTCGACCCACCTCCAAGGTCGGAGACTAAGGAGGGGTTCCATTGTGGTACCTGATTGTGGTGATATTTGTTCCCCCAGGGCACTTCCAGTTGGACAGAGGTCCTCTCTCACCCTAAGCCATGTGATGGTGTTCGAAAGGACTCTGATGGTGAGTACAAGAATAATTCAGGAGAAAGTGGTGCAGTACAGAAGCGACTGTACTAAATATTAATGTCACTTTTCTGTTGAGGTGCCCATACTTTTGCACCGGTCAAATTTTGGTTTAATGCATATTGAACATTTTCTGTTAGTACAATAAACCTCATTTCAATCCTGAAATATTACTGTGTCCATCAGTTATTAGATATATCAAACTGAAATGGCTGTTGCAAATACCAAAATATTTAGAACTAAAAATGATTAAGATTAATAGGGGTGCCCAAACTTTTTCATAGGACTGTATATATATATATATATATATATATATATATATATATGTATGTATATTAGCTGGTACTCGCGACTTCGTCTGCGGTGATTGTAGAAGTGGGTATATACAGGCATGGGTAAGGTTTTCCTAGTGTGTATAAGGTATGGGATATGAAATGTAACTTTGTATCTTGTTTTTGCTGTAATTCAGAGAATACGTGAGACTTTTGTGTTGAAATTACTTTGTATTTGAGCTGCTATACGGTGTTGTGAGAAACTTTACATAGTGTCTTTGGGACAGAAGTATTTGAAGTTAACCCTTTCCTGTCGATGGCATTTTTTGATTTTCGTTTTTCGTTTTTGACTACCCTCCTTCTAAACCCCATAACTTTTTTATTTCTCCACTCCCAAAGCCATATGAGGTCTTAATTTTTCCTGGGACAAATTTTTCTTCATGATGCCACCATTATTTATTCTATATAATGTACTGGGAAGCAGGGAAACAATTCTGAATGGGGTGGATTTGACGAAAAAATGCATTTCTACGACTTTCTTACGGGCTTTGGTTTTACAGCGTTCACTGTGCAACCAAAATGACATGTCCCCTGTATTCTGTGTTTCGTTACGATGCTGGGGATACCAAATTTATATGGTTTTATTTACATTTTGACCCCTTAAAAAAATCCAAAACTGTGTTAATAAATTTTTTTTTGAAAAGTCGTCATATTCCGACAGCCGTAACTCTTTTATATGTCCGTGTACGGGGATGTATAGGGCATCTTTTTTTGCGGGGTCGGGTGTACTTTTTAGTTCTACCATTTTCGGGAAATGTTATTGCTTTAATCACTTTTTATTCAAATTTTTATCAGAATCAAAACAGTGAAAAAACAGCAGTTTGGCACTTTTGACCATTTTTCCCGCTACGGCGTTTACCGAACAGGAAAAATATTTGTATAGCTTTGTAGAGCGGGCGATTTCGGACTCGGAGATACCTAACATGTATGTGTTTCACAGTTTTTAACTACTTTTATATGTGTTCTAGGGAAAGGGGGGTGATTTGAATTTTTAATCCTTTTTATTTGTTTTTATGTTTTTTACTTTTTTTAAAACTTTTTTTTTTGCATTTATTAGACCTCCTAGGGGTATTGACATGGGTGGGCGGTTTCGCAGATTGTCACAGCGTTGGGGGTCGGCAAACATGGCTGCTCCGGAGCGTTAAAGAGAGCTTCCTGGAGTATCGTTAAGGTGAGGGGCAAAGTGGTAAAGTATATGTATATGTGATTGTGTGGGGTTAGGGGCTAGGCTGTAGAGGGCAATATGAATTTTGTGGCTTGCTATGGTCCAAAGTGTGTGAGATTGCAGAGATGGTGGCGTGAGTTTGGGTTTTGTGGGGGTCCTGGCACAAACGTATGTGCGCTATTGTGACGAAAAGTAGCCTATTGCGCAATCGGGTGTATTAACTATGTTTGTGGAAACTTTCAGCCAAATCGGTCAAGCGGGTTTTGCGTGATTGACTAACAAACATCCAAACATCCAAACACACAAACCCACAAACATCCAAACTCACAAACTTTCACTTTTATAATATTAATAGGATATATATATATATATATATATATATATATATATATATATATATATATATATATATATGTGTGTGTATATGTCAGTTATTATGTGATTGTACATGTAAAAGTATATATAAACACAGGAGCACAGAGAGATATCCATGTAACACACACTTCTAGGTTGTCTGGATGGCAGATAGCATTTTTTCTTTTTTTATGTAGATTGTGAGACCCATATAGGGATCACAATGTGCATTTTTTTTTCTATCAGTATGTCTTTGTAGTATGGGAGGAAATCCACACAAACACGGGGAGAACATACAAATTCCTTGCAGATGTTGTTCCTGACAGGAAATGAACCCAGGACAAGAACCCAGAACAAGGCTGCAGTGCTAACCACTGAGTCACCATGTTGCCCAGGCAGATAGCATCCTTGTGATTGTCATACCTCCCAACGGTCCCGATTTCTGCAGGACATTCACGATTTGGGTGACATGTCCCGCGGTCCCGGTTGGAGGGAGGTATGAGAGGACGCAGTTCTGAGTTGAACACATATGCGGCTGAAGCAAGGAGCTGACACAGGTCAGCTCCTCGCTTCGCCGCTGTGCGCCTCTCTCGCTGACACATATGCGGCTGAAGTGAGGAGCTGACCTGTCAGCTCCTCGCTTCGCCGCTGCCGCCGGCTACTGGTTTGTAGACGCAATGTGATCACATCGCGTCTACAAGCCAGTAGCCGGCGGCAGCGGTGAAGCGAGGAGCTGACACAGGTCAGCTCCTCGCTTCAGCCGCATATGTGTCAGCGAGAGAGGCGCGCAGAGAGCAGCGAGGGAGCGGAGGAGGAGGTAAGTGTAATGTGGAGGGCAGAGATGGGGGGCATGAATCTGGGGGCAGAGATGGAGGGATATGAATCTGGGGGCAGAGATGGAGGGACATGAATCTGGGGGCAGAGATGGGGGACATGAATCTGGGGGCAGAGATTTCGAGACATGAATCTGGGGGCAGAGATGGGGGACATGAATCTGGGGGCAGAGATGGGGGACATGAATCTGGGGCAGAGATGGAGGGACATGAATCTGGGGGCAGAGATGGAGGGGACATGAATCTGGGGGCAGAGATGGAGGGGACATGAATCTGGGGGCAGAGATGGGGGACATGAATCTGGGGGCAGAGATGTCGAGACATGAATCTGGGGGCAGAGATGGGGGACATGAATCTGGGGGCAGAGATGGAGGGACATGAATCTGGGGGCAGAGATGGAGGGGACATGAATCTGGGGGCAGAGATGGAGGGGACATGAATCTGGGGGAAGAGATGGGGGGACATGAATCTGAGGGCAGAGATGGGGGGACATGAATCTGGGGGCAGAGATGGAGGGACATGAATCTGGGGGCAGAGATGGAGGGGACATGAAATTGGGGGCAGAGATGGAAGGGGGACATGAAACTGGGGGCAGATGAAGGGTGTATATGAAACTGGGGGAGAGATAGAGGGAGGACATATAATTTACGGGTGACTGTAGGAGGATTATACTGTGTGCAGGCACATGAAAAATTAACGAGTGGGCGGAGTCAACACAAAAGTAGGCGGGGCAAAATTTGCCACGGCGCGCTATGCGCGCCGCACATTTTGTCCCTCTTTCGGTTCTTCAAAAGTTGGGAGGTATGTGATTGTAGCGCTTTTCACAGAAAGGAAAACTGCAGACTTTCTACTTTTTTTTATACCTATACCAGTGTTTCCATAGGTATAATTGACACAATGTGATTTACAAAAGCTCAGCGTTTTTTGAATGGTATTAGTAAACACAATGTAATGGTTTTTTGTGGTCCTGCCGTGACTCCTAGTGGTGAAATCTGTAAAACCAAATGTTATAGTTTACAAAGCAGAACACAATTGGGGGAAATTAACAACACTAAAGTTTCAAATACCAGTTTTGATCTTCCTCTGTGTGCTGCAGTGATATTCACGTAACGTATTAACCACAAGCATTTTCTTTATTTTGGAGGCACTCTCCAAGACCCATAACTTTGTATTTAATGTTAGCTGTGTAGCTCTATATAATAATAAATTTTATTTATATAGCGCCAACATATTCCGCAGCACTGTATAATTTGTAGGGTTCAAATACAGACAGATACATAACAAAGAACGTCATTTCACACAATGGGACTGAGGGCCCTGCTCGCAAGAGCTTACAATCTATGAGGTAGAGGGGGTGACACAAGAGGTAGCAGGGACGGCATTGCTTATACAGTATTCAGACAATTTTGTAATAGAGGTTACTATCACTACATAAGCAAAACTTTATGAGCCGTCACTAGTGGTGTCCTGTAACATGTGGATGAAGCTTGGACAAATAAAGTTAGCCTGAAATGGCATCATATCATGTGGGGTAATGTGGGAGCGGGGACAGAGGATGGTTAAATTTTGGGGATTCAAATTATAGTACGGAAGGGTTTACGTTAGAAATTGTGATAGGCTTGTCTGAAAAGATGTGTCTTTAGTTTGCGTTTGAAACTGTAGAAATTGGGAGTTAATCTGATTGTCCGGGGTAGAGCATTCCAGAGAAGTGGTGCAACTCAGGAGAAGTCTTGTATACGAGCGTGGGAGGTTCTGATAATAGAGGATGTAAGTGTTAGGTCATTGGGTGAGCGGAGAACACGGGTTGGGCGGTAGACAGAGATGAGGGGGGAAATGTAGGGAGGTGCAGCATTATGGAGAGCCTTGTGGATGAGGGTGATAACTTTATATTTTATTCTATAATGAATAGGCAGCCAATGTAAGCGACTGGCACAGACTCGAGGCATTGCTGTAGCGTCTAGCTCTATTTTGGGGTACATAAAACTTGTTAAATATCTTTTTTCAGAGAAGTATTCCCATCAAGATATTTCTGGTTATATCATAGGAACGCATTTCTTGATTCACTTGTTCCGTTGTTTTAGAAATAGCCAAGCAGGCAGTATTCTTTAACCCTTTACAATATCTGTCGTAATAGCAAGGTGAAAACTAGGTCTTTGCACAGCAGAGACCTGGCTATAATGGTGGTGAACTCTGTGTTTTGTTTTTTTTAAAATATTAAAAAGAAACCTAACCAAAAGTTTTAATCAACAACTTACCCTAGATTTGAAATAAAAATATATAAACAAAAACACCTTATACAGCCCCATATATCTAAATATAAAAATTTACGTGTGTCAGGATATGGCGACTCTAAGAATTTTTTTTATTTACAGTTTTGGAATTTTTTAAAGGGTTAAAACATTTTTTTTAAAAAAAACAATATAAATTTGGTATTCCTGTTATCATACCAATCCATAGAATACAGATGACATGTCATATTGGCTGCACAGTGAACCCCGTAAAAACCAAGCCTGTAAGAATGTCGCATAAAAGCAGTTTTTCTCTCATTTCAGCCAATTCTGAATTTTTTTCCAGCTTCCCAGTATATCGTACAAAATATTAATTGCTACCATTACAAAGTACAATTTGTCTTGCCCCTTACACCTCTGTGAAATAAAAAGTAAAAAAAATATATGGTTTTTGGAAGGAGGGGAGAAAAAGATGAAAATCTAAAAATTACTGTGATGGGAAGGGGTTGACAAATGAATGGAGATAATGGCCCTCTCCTGTTCCTATTTTATGTTTGTTCTTCTTACAATCATATCCCGTGATTTCTTTGCCTTTTCTAATTGTTTGGGAGAAAACCTCCATTGTTACAATAAATAGTAAAGCCAGGGCAAAAGACTTGAGACTGAGAAGGAGATTCACCTTCCAGCAAGACAATGTCAAGACAACATGCAGCCAGAGCAACAGTGGAATGGTTTAGATCTAAGAATATTCATGTATTAAAATGGCTCTGTCAAATCCAGACCTAAATCCCATTGGGCATCTGTGGCAAGACACGAAAAGATGCTTATCATGCAATCTGACTGAGACTGAGCTATTTTGCAAAGAAGAATGGGCAAAATCTTAGTCTCTAGATACACAAAGCTGGTACAGACATACCCCAAAAGACTTACAGCTGTAATTGTAGTGAAAGGTGGCTCTATTTTTATTTGATTAAAATTTTGAAAACCATGTATCATTTTGTTCCATGTTTGGTCTGTCACTTTAAATCTGAATAAAATACATTTAAGTTTGTGGTTGTAAGGTGATAAAATGTGAAAAAGTTCAAGGGGTATGAATACTTTTGCAAGGCACTGTAAACTAGCACTTCTACCAAGCCATCAGAAATCTTTTATTTTCTCAGAAAGATGCAAAAGTTTACTGGCCACTTGGAGAATCAGAGCTAGTTTACATACAGTGGCGTAAATACTGAGGTAGAATCAGTAGCGGCTGCCAAACTACCTGGGACCTTAGAGGGCCTGGCGGGCCCCTGATGCAACCCATATCATCTTTGGAGAGGTAAGTAACATTGTATTTTATGCTTATCATCTCCCCAGATCTCTGACCATTATACACCGGGGTCTGAAAACACCCCAGAGTATATTAATAGTTCATGGGTGGTCTACTATGGTCTAATGCTGTGTACAGGGGCAACGGTGGGACATAACACTGTGTGCAGGGGCCACAATGGGACATTATACTGTGTGGAGGGGCCAGTATGGGACAATGTACTGTGTGGAGGGGTTGCTATGGGACATTACACCATGTGGAGGAGCAGTCATAGAACATTATAGTGTGTGTAAATGGGGTTGTTATACTGTGTGGGGGCCAGGAAATAGGGCGCTATGCCATGGGGAGGAGGTGCCCAAGTCAAAAATATGCTGGGGGGCCCAGTTTTTGCTAGTTATGCCTGTGTTTACATATAAGCTTCTAGGAAATGGGTGAATGGATTAAAATAAAGATGAAATTGCTCAGGGGTACAGGAGCTACCAAATAATGTATGGCATTTAGCATTTTCTACTTTGTGACAGGTCCTTTTTAAATAGTCACTAACGTATCAGGCAAGATTTTATAAAGCATGTGATTCTGGACCAGAATATAATGTGCATTACTTACTTGCTGTTTTTTAACTGAAAAACCTCTCTATAGTTGCTGCCACTAAGTGCTTCCCTTCAAGCTTATTTGCTGTTCACTCTCTGTTACTAGTGAAGTTCCATCTTAATTAACTTCAAAATCAAGATACGTTTACAGTGAGTGGTGGGAGGAGGCGGAGCACACCTCTAATGATGCAAAGTAAGGCGGCCATCTCAGGCGGCATTATTACTCCTTGCTGGAGTGACATTTTTACTATTTTTTTTTAACCTAAACCTGCCCGTAACAGACCGCTTAAAGAAAAAAAAGCAGAGCGAATCTGTCCTAGGCTGGTTTAGGAGACCTCTGCATCTCGGCGCAGGCCGCGAAGCTATGACTTCATCACAACTCTTGCATTGAAATATAGACATCCCATGCACAGGAGAAGAAGAGGAGATGGCGGCTCCATCAAGGGATCGCAGGTAGGTGAGAATAACTTTTTTTTTTTTTAAATAGGCTGTTACCTGCTGGGGGCCCTATTTACTTACAGATCCCCTCTTTTGCTCAGGCCACCTCCACTTCCCCTTCTGCAATAGGACACAGAAGGGGAAGCAGCTGTGAGCAGGAGCGAGGATCGATAAGTGAGACCACGGGCCCGCAAACCCCAACAAATACTACTATTATTATGCTCTGGAGTCTTTTCAGACCCTGGAGTAATCAAAGATCCAGAGGAGGTGAGGGAACATAAAAACCAGTGTAACTCACCTCTCCTGCGATCTGGTGTTACTCCCAGCAGGCTTTCGACCTCTATGGTGATGTCCCAGACGTCACAAGGGCCAGGCCAACGTCATTATGCGTCGTGACGCTGGCTTGGCCCTAGTGACATCTGTACTGACATTAAAGAGGTCCGAAAGCTGCAGTGAGTGCGCCGGAGCCTGGGACAGGAAAGTAACAGTGGTTCTTATGTTTGTCACCTCCCCGGATTGTTGATCAATATCAATATTTTCAGACCCCAGAGTATAATAATTGTTTATGGATAGTCCACTATAGGGCATAATACTGTGTACAAGGCCACTATGGGGGATAATAGAGTGTGCAGGGGCTGCTGTGGGCCATAATACCATATGCAGAGGTCACTGTGGGCCATAATACTGTATGCAGGGGCTGCTGGTGGGCAATATAGTGTTTGTAAATAGAGTGTTACACTGTATGGGAGCCAGGAAAAAGGGTGCTATGCTATAGGGGTCCCAAATTAAAAGTTTGCTGGAGGGCCCAATCTTTGCTAGTTACACCCGATAAGGGATTGTTAGGATGGGGCATATTATATAACTTAAGAGCTGTTATTTATATAAGGGCATTATTATCACAAGGGGGGTTGTTTATATAAGGGGCCATTAGGAGGCATAATATGTATATAAGGTGGTCATTTATATAAGCATTCATTAGGGGACATCAATTGTATAAGGGGGCATTAGCATACATTATGAATAGAAAAGGGGATAATTTATATAAAGAGTCTTTAGGGGAGCAGTATTTATGTCAGGGGGAATCAGGGGCATATTAGGGGGCAAATAATTAAAGGGCTCATCCCCAAATCCCCAAAACCTACTCCCCTATCCCTTCTGCTCTGATGTCTCCCACCGCAGACTGGTTCTGCTGCTCCAGTGTTTTCTTCTATCGGAAGTCCCCACCGCACACGACTGCTGAGTGCACTGACATGGGACGTCAGTGCTGTGGGGAAGAAAACACCAGAGCAGCAGGACTGGAACACACTGGAAGACACTGGAGAACCTTCCTCAGCCTAATATTAAAAAAAAGTGGTTATCTTGGACAACCCCTTTAAGGTGGCAATTGGGCTTTAATAAAGGGACTTTTCGGCTGACTTTTATTGATGATCTATCCTTAGGACAGATCATCTACAAGAGATCAGTAGAGCCCCACTCCCCCATTCAGCAGTTTGAAGGGGCCATGTCGCCTGTTCATATCACACGCTGTCTGTTTACAGTGACCATGTGATGTAATTCCGGACTTGTGACTTAGAAGTGTATAGGAACAGGCTGTAGTTACATGACATGGCCACTATGAGATCAATGACACTATGTAAACAGAGATAGGGCTAGTTCACACTGAGTTTTTTGCAGGCAGACTCAAACCGCCTCAAAATCTGCCTGCAAAAAAAGGCTCCCATTCATTTGAACCCACTCTCTTTTTTTTCTCACTAGCGGGAAAAAGAAGTGACATGCCCTTTCTTCTGTGGCGCGAGACTCACTCCCTATTAGGCCCATTCATTCTGGTCTAATCAGGAGTGGGATCCCGCGATGGGATGCCAGGGCACTGAAAAGGTTTCCGCTGTGTGAACACACCCATACACAGATACCACGCTCCATTCAAACAGCTGATCAGTGGTGGTCCAGGGTTTTTGAGCTCCACTGATTATTTTATTAATAACCTGAGAAATCTTTTAATTAAGAAACCTATGGGGCATTGATAATGGGCACTATTTAAACAGGGTACACACGGATATTATTAATATAAAGACGTAGTTGGGGGTATCATTCATTATGGGAGGGGGTTATATCATATATTTTATAATTGGGATAGCAGCAGGATGGGGGCTTTGTGTAGGTGAGGATAATGTGAGTCGGATGCCTGGAAAAGTGAAGAGCCAAAGATGTCTGTTTTGCAAATTTTACAGAGAAAGTCACAGCTGGAAGAAGTGGTTATGGCGGTCCATAGGGAAGAGAAGAGAAATGTGAACGATTAGTCAGAGGTGTCTCCTATAAGTCACAAAATGTTACTGCACCGTATTCAACTAAATGATGGAAGATAAATACCTTATTGATGGGGGGCTGTCTGCTGAGACCCCCACGGGCTTCAGAATTTTTTTTTCCCTCCACTGGGTGGGAATTCAGTCTGGTCCAGTGGTGAACTTAGCCTCTCTGCTGCCTGAGGTGGACGATCAAAAGGGGGGGAATGTTCATATTCTGATTGTCCGCCTCAGGCAGCGGGGGGGGGGGGGGGGGGCGGGGTGCTAGTGGTAACACTACAGTGAATATAACACAGTAATATTTCTGATGAAAACTCAGGTGCCCTTTAAGGTTTGTGCCTATTCATACAGGCTGACCTGGCAGGCAATGTTTGAGAATAGATGTGCCTAGGAGTGATTGATCAAAAAATACATATAACTGAAAAAAAATTAATTTTTTTCATATTGATGACTAAATTCAAATAAGTTCTGTAAAAAGCCTGTGGATTTGAAGTTGACAAATCACGCACAGATGATCTAGTTTCTAAAATGGGGTTACTTTTTGGTGTTTTCTACTGTTGTGGTTTGTTTGGGGCTTAGCAAATGTAACATGGTACCTGAAAACCATTCCAGCAAAATCAGAGCTCCTGAAGATAAATAACAATCCTTCCTTTCTGAGCCCTCCTTTGCTCTCAAACAGCAGTTTATAACCACAAATTTGGTATTGTCATATTGGGGAGATATTGTGTAACGTTATTCCATGGGGCTCAGCAAATGCGACATGGTGTCTAAAAATATCCTAATAAAATGAATGCACCAAAATCCATACGGTGCTTTTTGATTTCTGTAAACTGCGTTTGAGTCAAGGGTCTACAAATGCAGAATCAGAGTAATAAATATTGTGGATTGTTTTGCTGTTAAAGGGGTTATCTGGTCTCTAAGGATAAAATATCAATATCAAACACCCGTGACCCCCACAGATAGTCAGTACTGAGGCTGTGCCGGAAAGCCATACTGCTCACTAGCCATACAAACTATAGTGGTGAGTGAAGGTACTATAGCACTGGCCATTGAAGTTAAAAACCAGATAAGCCCTTTAATTATTAACAACTTTGTAAAAGGAAAATGTTTGTTTTGGTACCGTGTTAGCCAGTGGTTATAAAATATAAAAAACAAAAAAAACTTTGCAAGTCTTCAGTAGGTGATACCTTTTTTAATGGCTAACTCATAATGATGACAGAATATGACGTTTCGAAGCTTTCCTCTGAGCTTCTTCTTCAGATATATCTGAAGAAGAAGCTCAGAGGAAAGCTTCGAAACGTCATATTCTGTCATCATTATGAGTTAGCCATTAAAAAAGGTATCACCTACTGAAGACTTGCAAAGTTTTTTTTGTTTTTTATCTTTAACAACTTTGTGTGATATGTACATGTTTTTACTATAACAACTGAAGTTTTCTGAATTCTGATCTTAAAATAAAATTTTAGGTAAATTGTCCTTTTTAAAAAGAAAAAAAAAAAAAAAAAGAACAGCAACAAAGTATTAAATTGTAATAACTGGAATAACCTAGATAGATAAATGCATTATAAATCTAAAATGAAATGAAAGATGTCAGATTTGAAAATGGGTTCTGAGTATTAAAGGGGTTATCCAGTTTCTAACATTGATGTCTAAGGATAGGCCATCAATCTTATAAACCAGATAACCCCTTTAAGGCCCAAACTATTCTGTGTCCTTAAGGGGTTAGGTCATAAAATGTATTAGTACTATATTTGAAAAGAAAGTGCATTACTTGGTAGTGCAGCACCATCTTGTGGTTACAGTCAGTATGACCCTTACATTGAGCAAACTATTTTACATAAGACAGTTGTAGAAGAGTTCTACACTAGAGATGAGCGAACACTAAAATGTTCGAGGTTCGAAATTCGATTCGAACAGCCGCTCAATGTTCGTGTGTTCGAACGGGTTTCGAACCCCATTATAGTCTATGGGGAACAGATACTCGTTAAGGGGGAAACCCAAATCCGTGTCTGGAGAGTCACCAAGTCCACTATGACACCCCAGGAAATGATGCCAACACCTCTGGAATGACACTGGGACAGCAGGGGAAGCATGTCTAGGGGCATCTAACACACCAAAGACCCTCTATTACCCCAACATCACAGCCTAACAACTACACACTTTACACACTCAATACCACCTCTCTGACAGTAGGAAAACACCTTGAAACATGTGTATTTGGCACTTGCAGTGAGGAGAGCTTGTCACCAGCAGTGAATTTGGCCCTTGTAGTAAGTTGAGGTTGGCACCAACATTTGTTTTGAAAATCAGGGTGGTTTGAGCCTCTAACCAGCAGAGTTTGGGCAAATTCATGGTGGAGGGAGCCTCTAAAAACCCCAGTTTGGACCAATTCATGGTGGAGGGAGCCTCTAAAAACCCCCAGTTTGGACCAATTCATGGTGGAGGGAGCCTCTAAAAACCCCAGTTTGGACCAATTCATGGTGGAGGGAGCCTCTAAACAGCCCAGTTTGGGCAAATTCATGGTGGAGGGAGCCTCTAAACAGCCCAGTTTGGGCAAATTCATGGTGGAGGGAGCCTCTAAAAACCCCAGTTTGGACCAATTCATGGTGGAGGGAGCCTCTAAACAGCTCAGTTTGGGCAAATTCATGGTGGAGGGAGCCTCTAAAAACCCCAGTTTGGACCAATTCATGGTGGAGGGAGCCTCTAAAAACCCCAGTTTGGACCAATTCATGATGGAGGGAGCCTCTAAAAACCCCCAGTTTGGACCAATTCATGGTGGAGGGAGCCTCTAAAAACCCCAGTTTGGACCAATTCATGGTGGAGGGAGCCTCTAAACAGCCCAGTTTGGACCAATTCATGGTGGAGGGAGCCTCTAAAAACCCCAGTTTGGACCAATTCATGGTGGAGGGAGCCTCTAAACAGCCCAGTTTGGGCAAATTCATGGTGGAGGGAGCCTCTAAAAACCCCCAGTTTGGACCAATTCATGGTGGAGGGAGCCTCTAAAAACCCCAGTTTGGACCAATTCATGGTGGAGGGAGCCTCTAAACAGCCCAGTTTGGGCAAATTCATGGTGGAGAGAGCCTCTAAACAGCCCAGTTTGGGCAAATTCATGGTGGAGGGAGCCTCTAAAAACCCCAGTTTGGACCAATTCATGGTGGAGGGAGCCTCTAAAAACCCCAGTTTGGACCAATTCATGGTGGAGGGAGCCTCTAAACAGCCCAGTTTGGGCAAATTCATGGTGGAGGGAGCCTCTAAAAACCCCAGTTTGGACCAATTCATGGTGGAGGGAGCCTCTAAAAACCCCAGTTTGGACCAATTCATGGTGGAGGGAGCCTCTAAACAGCCCAGTTTGGACCAATTCATGGTGGAGGGAGCCTCTAAAAACCCCAGTTTGGACCAATTCATGGTGGAGGGAGCCTCTAAACAGCCCAGTTTGGGCAAATTCATGGTGGAGGGAGCCTCTAAAAAACCCCAGTTTGGACCAATTCATGGTGGAGGGAGCCTCTAAAAACCCCAGTTTGGACCAATTCATGGTGGAGGGAGCCTCTAAACAGCCCAGTTTGGGCAAATTCATGGTGGAGGGAGCCTCTAAACAGCCCAGTTTGGGCAAATTCATGGTGGAGGGAGCCTCTAAAAACCCCAGTTTGGACCAATTCATGGTGGAGGGAGCCTCTAAAAACCCCAGTTTGGACCAATTCATGGTGGAGGGAGCCTCTAAACAGCCCAGTTTGGGCAAATTCATGGTGGAGGGAGCCTCTAAAAACCCCCAGTTTGGACCAATTCATGGTGGAGGGAGACTCTAAAAACCCCAGTTTGGACCAATTCATGGAGGAGGGAGCCTCTAAACAGCCCAGTTTGGGCAAATTCATGGTGGAGGGAGCCTCTAAACAGCCCAGTTTGGGCAAATTCATGGTGGAGGGAGCCTCTAAAAACCCCAGTTTGGACCAATTCATGGTGGAGGGAGCCTCTAAACAGCTCAGTTTGGGAAAATTCATGGTGGAGGGAGCCTCTAAAAACCCCAGTTTGGACCAATTCATGGTGGAGGGAGCCTCTAAAAACCCCAGTTTGGACCAATTCATGATGGAGGGAGCCTCTAAAAACCCCAGTTTGGACCAATTCATGGTGGAGGGAGCCTCTAAAAACCCCAGTTTGGACCAATTCATGGTGGAGGGAGCCTCTAAAAACCCCAGTTTGGACCAATTCATGGTGGAGGGAGCCTCTAAACAGCCCAGTTTGGACCAATTCATGGTGGAGGGAGCCTCTAAAAACCCCAGTTTGGACCAATTCATGGTGGAGGGAGCCTCTAAACAGCCCAGTTTGGGCAAATTCATGGTGGAGGGAGCCTCTAACCAGCCCAGTTTGGACCAATTCATGGTGGAGGGAGCCTCTAAAAACCCCAGTTTGGACCAATTCATGATGGAGGGAGCCTCTAAACAGCCCAGTTTGGACCAATTCATGGTGGAGAGAGCCTCTAAAAACCCCAGTTTGGATCAATTCATGGTGGAGAGAGCCTCTAAAAACCCCAGTTTGGATCAATTCATGGTGGAGGGAGCCTCTAAACAGGCCAGTTTGGGCAAATTCATGGTGGAGGGAGCCTCTAACCAGCCCAGTTTGGACCAATTCATGGTGGAGGGAGCCTCTAAAAACCCCAGTTTGGACCAATTCATGGTGGAGGGAGCCTCTAAACAGCCCAGTTTGGACCAATTCATGGTGGAGGGAGCCTCTAAAAACCCCAGTTTGGACCAATTCATGGTGGAGGGAGCCGCTAAACAGTCCAGTTTGGACCAATTCGTGGTGGAGGGAGCCTCTAACCAGCAGAGTTGGTGGAAATCAGAGTGGAGGGAGCCTCTAACCAGCAGAGTTGTGAGAAAGCAGGGTGGAGGGAGCCTCTAACCAGCAGAGTTGGTGGAAATCAGGGTGGAGGGAGCCTCTAACCAGCAGAGTTGTGGGAAAGCAGGGTGGAGGGAGCCTCTAACCAGCAGAGTTGTGGGAAATCAGGGTGGAGGGAGCCTCTAACCAGCAGAGTTGGGGGAAATCAGGGTGGAGGGAGCCTAGTATTAGCAGAATTGTGCAACGCTTATGGTGGATGAGTATGAGGATGCGGAGGAATTGGAGAGGTTGAGTACAGACATGGAGTTTCATGTTGGGGTGCTTTACACAGGTGGGCACAAAAATGAAGGCTCTATCCAGTGGTGGTTCATTTTTATCAAAGAGAGCCGGTCGGCACTCTCAGCTGACAGACGGGTGCGCTTGTCAGTGATGATGCCACCGGCTGCACTGAACACCCTCTCAGATAGGACGCTGGCGGCAGGACAGGACAGCACCTCCAAGGCATATAGGGCAAGTTCAAGCCACAGGTCCAACTTCGACACCCAATACGTGTAGGGCGCAGAGGGGTCGGAGAGGACAGGGCTGTGGTCGGAAAGGTATTCCTGCAACATGCGCCTATACTTCTCACGCCTGGTGACACTAGGACCCTCCGTGGCGGCACTTTGGCGAGGGGGTGCCATCAAGGTGTCCCAGACCTTAGACAGTGTGCCCCTCGTTTGTGTGGACCGGTGAGAACTTGGTTGCCTACTGGAGGAACTGCCCTCCCTGCCGCCAACGTCACATGCTGGAAACATCTCCATCATATTCTGCACCAATTGCCTGTGGCAAGCATTGATGCGATTGGCCCTCCCCTCTACCGGAATAAAAGACGAGATGTTGTTTTTATACCGGAGGTCAAGGATAGCAAAGATCCAGTACTGGTTGTCCTCCATGATTTTGACAATACGCTTGTCGGTTGTAAAGCACCCCAACATGAACTCAGCCATGTCTGCCAAAGTGTTAGTTGGCATGACTCCTCTGGCCCCACCGGAAAGTTCAATCTCCATTTCCTCCTCATCCTCCATGTCTACCCATCCGCGCTGCAACAATGGGACGATTCGAAGTTGCCCGGAAGCCTCCTGTATCACCATCACATCATCGGACAACTCTTCTTCCTCCTCCTCCTCCTCCTCCTCCTCCTCCATTAAACGCGATGAAGCGGACAGATGTGTGGACCTACTCTCCAGCTGTGACGGATCGGATGCTATCCCTAACTCCTCTGTGTGATCTGAGTTATCCCTGATGTCAATCAGGGATTCTCTCAGAACACACAAGAGCGGGATTGTAAGGCTCACCATCGCATCCTCAGAGCTCACCCTCCTTGTGGACTCCTCAAAGACCCGTAGGATGTCACAAAGGTCTCTCATCCATGGCCACTCATGGATGTGAAACTGAGGCAGCTGACTTTGTGGCACCCTAGGGTTTTGTAGCTGGTATTCCATCAAAGGTCTCTGCTGCTCAACCACTCTATTCAACATCTGAAACGTTGAGTTCCAGCGTGTGGGGACGTCGCACAAAAGCCGGTGTTGTGGCACATGCAGGCGTTGCTGGAGAGATTTTAAGCTAGCAGCGGCTACTGTCGACTTGCGAAAGTGGGCGCACATGCGCCGCACTTTCACCAGTAGCTCTGGAACATTGGGGTAGCTCTTTAGGAAACGTTGCACCACTAGGTTGAAGACGTGGGCCAGGCATGGAACATGTTGGAGTCCGGCAAGCTCCAGAGCTGCTACCAGGTTCCGGCCATTATCACAAACGACCATGCCTGGGCCCAGGTGCAGCGGCTCAAACCATATTGCCGTCTCATCGAGGAGGGCATCCCTCACCTCGGAGGCAGTGTGCTGTCTGTCCCCCAAGCTGATCAGCTTCAGCACAGCCTGCTGACGTCTACCAACGCCAGTGCTGCAACGTTTCCAACTCGTAGCTGGGGTCAATCTAACAGCGGAGGAGGAGGCGGTGGCGGAGGAGGAGGCGGTAGAGGAGGAGGAGGAGGGGGGTGTTCTTCTCGTGTCCCTGCCAGGAATGTTAGGCGGGGAGACGAGGTACACCGGGCCAGTTTGGGAAGCAGTCCCAGCCTCAACTACGTTCACCCAGTGTGCCGTCAGTGAAATGTAGCGTCCCTGTCCGCATGCACTTGTCCACGCGTCGGTGGTCAAGTAGACCTTTGTGCAAAGCGCGGAACTAAGGGCCCGCCTGATGTTGAGTGACACGTGCTGGTGCAAGGCGGGGACGGCACACCGGGAGAAGTAGTGACGGCTAGGGACGGCATAGCGAGGTGCCGCAGTTGCCATCAGGTCCAGGAAGGCGGGAGTTTCAACAAGTCGGAACGCCAACATCTCCTGGGCCAGCAGTTTAGCGATGTTGGCGTTCAAGGCTTGCGCGTGTGGGTGGTTAGCAGTGTATTTCTGCCAATGTCTGAGAGATGGTGGGTTGTTGTAAAGAAGCGCCTGATGGTGCCTTTGATGGTGCAGGAGAAGGAGATAAGACAGGAACAGGGGAGGATGAGGGAGAAGTCAACAAAGTGGCGGAGGCAGATGAAGTGGTGTCCTGGCTCGTCCTCTGGAGTGCATCGCCAGCACAGTCAGCAGTGGCAGTGGCAGAGGCAGAGGCAGTGGCAGAGGCAGTGGCAGTGGCGTGAACGGCAGGCGGCCTTTGTCCTGCCGTTGCTGCCTGCCACTGATTCCAGTGCTTGGATTCCAAATGACGGCGCATTGAAGTGGTGGACAGGTTGCTCTTCTCAGAGCCCCTAATCAATTTCGAGAGGCAAATTGTGCAGACAACACTATATCTGTCCTCGGCGCATTCCTTGAAAAAACTCCACACCTTCGAGAAACGTGCCCTCGAGGTGGGAGTTTTTCGGGGCTGGGTACGAACTGGAACATCTTGGGAGATTCCGGGTGTGGCCTGGCTTCGCCTAAGCTGCTGACCTCTGCCTCTGCCTCTAGCTACCCTTTTTGGTGCTGCACCTGCCTCAACATCCACACTACTTTCCCCGCTTGACATCCCCCCTGTCCAGGTCGGGTCAGTGTCCTCATCATCCACCACTTCCTCTTCCAACTCCTGTCTCATCTCCTCCTCCCGCACAATGCGCCGGTCAACTGGATGCCCTGACGGCAACTGCGTCACATCATCGTCGATGAGGGTGGGTTGCTGGTCATCCACCACCAAATCGAACGGAGATGGAGGAGACTCTAGTGTTTGAGCATCTGGACACAGATGCTCCTCTGTTAGGTTCGTGGAATCGTGATGTGGAGAGGCAGGTTGAGGGACAATGAAAGGAGCGGAGAACAGCTCTGGGGAGCAGGGACAGTTGGGGTTATTGTTCTGTGAAGCTTGGGAATTTTGGGAGGAAGGAGGACAAGACTGTTGGGTAATAGGAGGAGAGGAGGCAGAGTCTGACTGGCTGCTGGACAATGTGCTGTAAGCGTTCTCTGACAGCCATTGCAAGACCTGTTCCTGGTTCTCGGGCCTACTAAGGTTTGTACCCTGCAGTTTAGTTAATGTGGCAAGCAATCCTGGCACTGTGGAGTGGCGCAATGCTTGCTGCCCCACAGGAGTAGGCACGGGACGCCCTGTGGCTTCACTGCTACCTTGCTCCCCAGAACCATTCCCCTGACCTCGCCCACGGCCTCGTCCACGTCCCTTTCCGGGAGCCTTGCGCATTTTGAATTCCCAGTTAGAAATTGGCACTATATACCAGTAGCAAAAATTGTGGGTGCACGTAACCCCAATATATTCTTTGAATTCCCAGTCAGACAATGGCACTATATACCAGTAGCAAGAAATGAGGGTATTTATAACCCCAATATATTCTTTGAATTACCAGTCAGAAACTGGCACTATATGGCAGTAGCAAGAAATGAGGGTATTTATAACCCCAATATATTCTTTGAATTACCAGTCAGAAACTGGCACTATATGGCAGTAGCAAGAAATGAGGGTATTTGTAACCCCAATATATTCTTTGAATTCCCAGTCAGACAATGGCACTATATACCAGTAGCAAGAAATGAGGGTATTTGTAACCCCAATGTATTCTTTGAATTCCCAGTCAGACAATGGCACTATATACCAGTAGCAAAAATTGTGGGTGCACGTAACCCCAATATATTCTTTGAATTACCAGTCAGAAACTGGCACTATATGGCAGTAGCAAGAAATGAGGGTATTTATAACCCCAATATATTCCTTGAATTCCCAGTCAGACAATGGCACTATATACCAGTAGCAAGAAATGAGGGTATTTGTAACCCCAATATATTCTTTGAATTCCCAGTCAGACAATGGCACTATATACCAGTAGCAAGAAATGAGGGTATTTGTAACTCCAATATATTCTTTGAATTCCCAGTCAGACAATGGCACTATATACCAGTAGCAAAAATTGTGGGTGCACGTAACCCCAATATATTCTTTGAATTACCAGTCAGAAACTGGCACTATATGGCAGTAGCAAGAAATGAGGGTATTTGTAACCCCAATATATTCTTTGAATTCCCAGTCAGACAATGGCACTATATACCAGTAGCAAGAAATGAGGGTATTTATAACCCCAATATATTCTTTGAATTCCCAGTCAGACAATGGCACTATATACCAGTAGCAAGAAATGAGGGTATTTGTAACCCCAATATATTCTTTGAATTCCCAGTCAGACAATGGCACTATATACCAGTAGCAAAAATTGTGGGTGCACGTAACCCCAATATATTCTTTGAATTCCCAGTCAGAAACTGGCACTATATGGCAGTAGCAAGAAATGAGGGTATTTGTAACCCCAATATATTCTTTGAATTCCCAGTCAGACAATGGCACTATATACCAGTAGCAAGAAATGAGGGTATTTATAACCACAATATATTCTTTAAATTACCAGTCAGAAACTGGCACTATATGGCAGTAGCAAGAAATGAGGGTATTCATAACCCCAATATATTCTTTGAATTCCCAGTCAGATAATGGCACTATATACCAGTAGCAAGAAATGAGGGTATTTGTAACCCCAATATATTCTTTGAATTCCCAGTCAGACAATGGCACTATATACCAGTAGCAAGAAATGAGGGTATTTGTAACCCCAATATATTCTTTGAATTCCCAGTCAGACAATGGCACTATATACCAGTAGCAAAAATTGTGGGTGCACGTAACCCCAATATATTCTTTGAATTACCAGTCAGAAACTGGCACTATATGGCAGTAGCAAGAAATGAGGGTATTTGTAACCCCAATATATTCTTTGAATTCCCAGTCAGACAATGGCACTATATACCAGTAGCAAGAAATGAGGGTATTTGTAACCCCAATATATTCTTTGAATTCCCAGTCAGACAATGGCACTATATACCAGTAGCAAAAATTGTGGGTGCACGTAACCCCAATATATTCTTTGAATTACCAGTCAGAAACTGGCACTATATGGCAGTAGCAAGAAATGAGGGTATTTGTAACCCCAATATATTCTTTGAATTCCCAGTCAGACAATGGCACTATATACCAGTAGCAAGAAATGAGGGTATTTGTAACCCCAATATATTCTTTGAATTCCCAGTCAGACAATGGCACTATATACCAGTAGCAAAAATTGTGGGTGCACGTAACCCCAATATATTCTTTGAATTACCAGTC
This sequence comes from Leptodactylus fuscus, assembly GCF_031893055.1. NCBI lineage: Eukaryota > Metazoa > Chordata > Amphibia > Anura > Leptodactylidae > Leptodactylus > Leptodactylus fuscus. Next base: position 96,886,953 of record NC_134270.1, read on the forward strand.
AGAAACTGGCACTATATGGCAGTAGCAAGAAATGAGGGTATTTGTAACCCCAATATATTCTTTGAATTCCCAGTCAGACAATGGCACTATATACCAGTAGCAAGAAATGAGGGTATTTATAACCCCAATATATTCTTTGAATTCCCAGTCAGACAATGGCACTATATACCAGTAGCAAGAAATGAGGGTATTTATAACCCCAATATATTCTTTGAATTCCCAGTCAGACAATGGCACTATATACCAGTAGCAAGAAATGAGGGTATTTGTAACCCCAATATATTCTTTGAATTCCCAGTCAGACAATGGCACTATATACCAGTAGCAAGAAATGAGGGTATTTGTAACCCCAATATATTCTTTGAATTCCCAGTCAGACAATGGCACTATATACCAGTAGCAAGAAATGAGGGTATTTGTAACCCCAATATATTCTTTGAATTCCCAGTGAGACAATGGCACTATATACCAGTAGCAAAAATTGTGGGTGCACGTAACCCCAATATATTCTTTGAATTACCAGTCAGAAACTGGCACTATATGGCAGTAGCAAGAAATGAGGGTATTTGTAACCCCAATATATTCTTTGAATTCCCAGTCAGACAATGGCACTATATACCAGTAGCAAGAAATGAGGATATTTATAACCCCAATATATTCTTTGAATTACCAGTCAGACAATGGCACTATATACCAGTAGCTAGAAATGAGGGTATTTGTAACCCCAATATATTCTTTGAATTCCCAGTGAGACAATGGCACTATATACCAGTAGCAAAAATTGTGGGTGCACGTAACCCCAATATATTCTTTGAATTACCAGTCAGAAACTGGCACTATATGGCAGTAGCAAGAAATGAGGGTATTTGTAACCCCAATATATTCTTTGAATTCCCAGTCAGACAATGGCACTATATACCAGTAGCAAGAAATGAGGGTATTTATAACCCCAATATATTCTTTGAATTCCCAGTCAGACAATGGCACTATATACCAGTAGCAAAAATTGTGGGTGCACGTAACCCCAATATATTCTTTGAATTACCAGTCAGAAACTGGCACTATATGGCAGTAGCAAGAAATGAGGGTATTTGTAACCCCAATATATTCTTTGAATTCCCAGTCAGACAATGGCACTATATACCAGTAGCAAGAAATGAGGGTATTTGTAACCCCAATATATTCTTTGAATTCCCAGTGAGACAATGGCACTATATACCAGTAGCAAAAATTGTGGGTGCACGTAACCCCAATATATTCTTTGAATTACCAGTCAGAAACTGGCACTATATGGCAGTAGCAAGAAATGAGGGTATTTGTAACCCCAATATATTCTTTGAATTCCCAGTCAGACAATGGCACTATATACCAGTAGCAAGAAATGAGGATATTTATAACCCCAATATATTCTTTGAATTACCAGTCAGAAACTGGCACGATATGGCAGTAGCAAGAAATGAGGGTATTTGTAACCCCAATATATTCTTTGAATTCCCAGTCAGACAATGGCACTATATACCAGTAGCAAGAAATGAGGGTATTTATAACCCCAATATATTCTTTGAATTCCCAGTCAGACAATGGCACTATATACCAGTAGCTAGAAATGAGGGTATTTGTAACCCCAATATATTCTTTGAATTCCCAGTGAGACAATGGCACTATATACCAGTAGCAAAAATTGTGGGTGCACGTAACCCCAATATATTCTTTGAATTACCAGTCAGAAACTGGCACTATATGGCAGTAGCAAGAAATGAGGGTATTTGTAACCCCAATATATTCTTTGAATTCCCAGTCAGACAATGGCACTATATACCAGTAGCAAGAAATGAGGGTATTTATAACCCCAATATATTCTTTGAATTACCAGTCAGAAACTGGCACTATATGGCAGTAGCAAGAAATGAGGGTATTTGTAACCCCAATATATTCTTTGAATTCCCAGTCAGACAATGGCACTATATACCAGTAGCAAGAAATGAGGGTATTTATAACCCCAATATATTCTTTGAATTCCCAGTCAGACAATGGCACTATATACCAGTAGCAAGAAATGAGGGTATTTATAACCCCAATATATTCTTTGAATTACCAGTCAGAAACTGGCACTATATGGCAGTAGCAAGAAATGAGGGTATTTGTAACCCCAATATATTCTTTGAATTCCCAGTCAGACAATGGCACTATATACCAGTAGCAAGAAATGAGGGTATTTATAACCCCAATATATTCTTTGAATTCCCAGTCAGACAATGGCACTATATACAAGTAGCAAAAATTGTGGGTGCACGTAACCCCAATATATTCTTTGAATTCCCAGTCAGACACTGGCACTATATGGCAGTAGCAAAAATAGTGGGTGTATATAGCCCCAATTCTATTGCTAGGGGACTTGCAGTGTATTTCTGGGGTGAAGGTGGGGGGGCACACCGTTGGAACGGGTATCGGGGGTATATATCGGGTATACGGGAATACACTGTCAGTGTATTCCATTCAGGATCCTGGGAAAGCTGGGTTGCGGCGATTGAGCCCGTCAGTGCCACGTTACACTGACAAGCTTCTCCCTGGAATTGAAGTTATATGTAAGCCCAATATATTCTTTGAATTCCCAGTGAGACAATGGCACTATATGGCAGTAGCAAAAATAGTGGGTGTATATAGCCCCAATTCTATTGCTAGGGGACTTGCAGGGTATTTCTGGGGTGAAGGTGGGGGGGCACACCGTTGGAACGGGTATCGGGGGTATATATCGGGTATACGGGAATACACTGACAGTGTATTCCATTCAGGATCCTGGGAAAGCTGGGTTGCGGCGATTGAGCCCGTCAGTGCCACGTTACACTGACAAGCTTCTCCCTGGAATTTAGCTCTTATAAGAACTGTTGTGGTTGTCTTCTCCTTCCTATCCTAGCCTGTCCCTGCCTACCCAGAATCTAAGCCCTAGCTAACTGGACGGAAACCTCCGTCCCCGGTGAATTGCAAGCTCAGAATGACGCGAAGCTGGGCGTCGCTGTTCTTTTAAATTAGAGGTCACATGTTTTCGGCAGCCAATGGGTTTTGCCTACTTTTTTCAACGTCACCGGTGTCGTAGTTCCTGTCCCACCTACCCTGCGCTGTTATTGGAGCAAAAAAGGTGCCAGGGAAGGTCGGAGGGGAATCGAGTAATGGCGCACTTTACCACGCGGTGTTTGATTCGATTCGAACATGCCGAACAGCCTAATATCCGATCGAACATGAGTTCGATAGAACACTGTTCGCTCATCTCTATTCTACACCAGTGTCACAATAAATAATTAGAGGTAGGGTTGAGCCGATCTTGACTTTTCAGGATCGATTTGGAAATCCGATTTCTGATCATTTTTCATTCGAACCCGATCTCGATCCCAATTCCGATCCCAATGCAAGTCTATGTTTTGTTTTTTTTCTAAAGATCGTTTTTTAAAAGTAAAAAAAAAGGTACCCCAAAACACATACAAGTTCTTAGAATGCATAGAAACAGCAAGAGACTTAAATGGCCATAAAACATTGTTTTCTAATCTAAAAATTGAAGCATATGAGGCTCTGAAAAATTGTAACTTTAAAAAAAATAAAAAATATGTGCAGGAGGAGCTACAGAAAATCGATGATAGGTTTTTTAACAACATCGATTTCTTTATAATGCCAATGGTGTGTTATAGTCCTTCTCAATCCAGGCCTCGTTCATTTTTATAAAACTCAGGCGATCGACATTGTCAGCAGACAGTCTTGTCCGAAGCTCCGTCACAACACCACCTGCAGTGCTGAACAGTCGTTCAGAAAAGACACTAGCTGCTGGACAGGAATGTAACCCCAGGGCATACTGGGCAAGTTCAGGCCACATTTCCATCTTTGACACCCAGTAGTCCAGCAGGAAAGACTCTTGTGGTAAGATGTCTATGTGCGTTTTCATATAGTCTTGCACCTGCAACAAAAAATGCTGTCTCCGGTCTGATACCTCTACATTTAATGTTGGTATAGTAGGCCTCAACAAAGACAGCCAAGCACTAGCCATTATGCCCACACTTCCCTTGCAACGGGCTGTGCTTCTGTCTCTGGGACCAACATGGCGTTGTGAAAGGTGTGCAGGAGTTGGAGATGATCTTGACTCACTGCTTTCTGTAGGAAATGTGTCCATTAAGTCGTCCAACAGTCTTTGATGGTACATATCAATATCCCTATGAGCAGGGTCGGACTGGCCCGTCAGGGGACCGGGGAATCCCCAGGTAGGCCCCAGCCTGGACTATTAAGTCCTCATTATGGGGCCCTACCGGACCTCCACTGCCTTTTTTTAGTAGACAGTGGAGGTTCGGTAAGGCGTCTGCCCAGGGCTGGTGTCAGCACCCGGGCAAGTCACTGTGCAGTATGAAGGGAGAGAGACTTCGTGCTGCAGAGCTTGGGCTGAAGGACCTGTGATGATGTCATATGTGGGCGGAGCTACACTGATCGTACAGAACAGTGTTACACAGGAAGATGAATCTGCCGGGAACAGTCTGATGGAAGGAGCAGAGAAGAGACAATATGTGTGAGTAAGAGGGAGACATGGGGGGCAGGCTGTGTGAGCAAGAAGGGGGGAATGGGAGGTTCAGGCTCTGGGGGGGATGGGCACTGTGAGCATATAATATTGTGGGGGGTGTCACTGGTGAGCACATAATTCTGTTTGGGGGCCCCTGTGGTGCACATAATAATGTTTGGGGGTCACTATGGAGTACCTAATTCTGTTTTGAGACCTCTGTGGTGCACATAATACTGTATGGGGGTCACTTTGGGGCATGTAATACTGTTTGGGGGTCACTATGGAGCACATAATACTGTTTGGGGGCCCCTGTGGAGCACGTTATGCTGTCCCAGTATTGCTTACATGTGGGGCGTTGCGCTGCTTTCTCACCGTATTCTTGATAGCTGCAGTTGTGGGTACTAAAGCTGTATCTCTTTCAGGTATCTGAGCTATTGCTTTAGCGCCCATAACCACCACTATCAAGAATTCGCTCTAGTAAGGGGATAGGGGGCCCCGGACAAAAGTTTGTACCCAGGCCCACAAAACATTAGTTACACCAATGGCGGCTGCTCTGGGCCCAGGCACCGCCATTAATATACCTTACAGACGTCCTGCACTTGGATGTAAAGTGGGCACCTCCGTTCATCAGGATCGCAGGTAGGTGAGTATAACTCTTTTTTTTAGCTTAGTTGTGGGTATTCTAATAGTACAAGGGGTTGTTTGGAGGGGGAAATTATAATTATAAGGAGGGGGCATTATGAACATAAGGGGGGTCACTTTTATAGGGGTTATTAGGGGACATTACGAATACAAGGGGAGGTTATATTAGGAGGCATTATGAACATAAGGGGGTGGTCATTGATATTAGGGGTCATTAGGGGTGCAGTATTTGTCAGGTGGAATCAGGGGCATACTATGAGGGGGCAATTAATTTAATGAAAGTGGCACTTGAGCTTTATTAAGACTAAGGCCTGACGTTGCAAACTGCAACAAAATAGCGCTGCAGGAAAAACCGCAGCAGCAACGCATTGTGTTTTTTTCCCGCAGCGCTTTTCACTTTCTGCTTCCATTACACCTATAGGGAAACCATCAGTGTTTTCATAGGTATAAGTGATATTCCAGCGATTTCCAAAACCCCAACAGTTTTGGAAATCGCAGCATGTTCACTGCACATAATTTTCCACAATGTGTGTATGGGATTTGCTAGAATCCCATTCACATTGCAGGAACTGTCGGCTTTTCCCGTGGTGTTTTCACCATATGAAGCCCCATCCACACTTTGCGGTAAAATAAGATACATGCTGTAATTTTCAAAGCAGTCTTGGTTTTAGAGTTAGACATTGCAGCATGCTTACGGAAATTCTGGCGGTTTCAATATATTTGAAGCAGAAAATAGAGAGGAAAGCTCTGCAAACTTTCTGTGCAAAGGGCTGCAGGAAGAAACGTGATGCGTCATGGACGCGGTTTTTCCCGCAGCGCTTTTTTGCTGCAGGACACCACGTGGGGCCTTAGGCTTAAGGAGTTTTCCAGTTCATTTATATTGATGATCTATCCTCAGAATAAATCATCAATAAGAGATGTGACCCCCTTATCATCTGTATGAAGGGGCCATGGTGCCTGTTTATATCACACGCTGTCTGTTTATAGTGACCATGTGATGTAATTACAGCCTTGTCACATAGACGCTTATAGGACGAGGCTGTAGTTATATGACATGGCCACTATGAGATGTACGACACTGTGTAAACAGAGAAGGGGTCACGGCGCTTGTACAGATACCACGATTCACTCAAACAGCTGATTCATCCCTCATTATTACACCTCAGCCACGGAGGTGTAAAAAACAAACAAAAAAAAAAACACACTCGCCTGTCCCCAGCACCCTGTTGTCCCCCGCCTCTGTCTGTTTGGTCTCATGGCAACACCTCATTTCTGGAAATTCTGTACCCATTCCTCTTAGCGGTCACATGAGGTGCAGGACTCCCAGCAAGAAGGTGCCAGCACCAGACTGAATGGACACTGGCCGAGGACAACGGGTTGCTGAGGACAGATGAGTATGCTTTTTTATTTTACATGAGTTGCTCCAATTCCTGGACAATATCTTTAAAGGATTTATCCATGTTTCTAATATTTATGGCCTGTCCTTAGAATAAGCCATCAATATTACATCTGTGGGAATCTGACAGCCAGGACCTCTGCAGATGAGCTTTTTCATTACAGTGCGGCTACAGGTAATGGTGACAATTCTAGGAGCCACACTGCTCTCTTGCCATACAGGATGTAGCAGTGCGTTTAGGTAGTGCAGTGGTACACATCGTATGGCAGGCGAGCAGCCGGCTCCTGGTATTACCTTTAGCCATCCTGTCTCTGTACAACTCATCTACAGGGGTCCTGGCGGTGGGCCCCTAAAAACAATTCCACTGGTGGGCCCTAGACACCCCAGTCCGACCCTGCCTATAAGTCTGTGGTGTGATGGAAATGAAGCCCGGAACTTTATCCCTGAAGCGAGGATCAAGTAGGGTTGCCACCCAGTATTCAGGATCTGCCAGGATGTTTTTTACACGTTTATCTTCCAGAAGACAATTAAGCATGAAATGACACATGTGTTCCAATGTACCTGGTGGCGATTCATCACTGTCCAACTCATCTAAGCGGACTATAGTCTCTTCTGCATCCCCCCCCCCATCCACGCACAATGCCTGTTGACTGGGACTGCTGGAATGACTCCTCCACACTGACATCAATCTCCTGATCCAAATTGTCCTCATCATCCTCCTCCTCCTCCTCTGAATAAGTACCCACACAGGCTATTCGAGTCTGTGACCCAGTCTCCAACCATTGCCTGATCCGTTCAGCCCTGGAGTCATGGTGGCCATGTTGGTCTTCCAAGTCCTGGCTGTCTTCCAAGAAAATATCCTCTTCCTCCTCTGTTGGACATACCTGATCCCTCAAAGTTATGAGACTGTCCTTCAATGTGCACAAAAGTGGCACAGTCATGCTGACGCTGGTGTTGTTTGCGCTGACCACTTTTGTGCAGTATTCCAGACACTGAAGAACCAAACAGACATCATGCAGCTGTGCCCACTCCACAGCCATAAGATGGAGGTTCACTGGGGCAACATTTGTACGTCGGGCTCCTCTCGTCATCAAAAGATCTATTACTGCTGGCTTCTGTTCGACAAACCTCTGCAACATATTCATTGTCGAATTCCACCTGGTGGGCACATCACATATGAGCCTGTGAATGGGCAAGCGGTGTTTGCGCTGAAACCTGAGCTACCTTGGACCGCCGTATATGGGCACTTAATGTTCGTACTTTGTCAATCAGGGGTGCAAGATCGGGATAGTGTTTCAAGAACCGTGCACCACCAAATTGAATACATGAGCAAGGCAAGGTATATGTGTCAATGGGAACAAATTCAGGGCCGCCACCAAATTTCTACCATTGTCGCAGACCACGTTGCCTATTTTGAGGTCTAGCTGACCAAACCATAACTCAGTTTCAGCAATTATTGCATCTTTGATGTTTTCAGCATTGTGAGTCAGTTCCCCCAAACTAATTAATTTGAGTACTGCTTGCTGCCTTCGCCCGCTAGCACGCCGATACAAATTAGGTGCATTTCCAACCCCATGATGTGATGGAGGTTCTGGTGTGGAAGTCATTCCGTCCCCGGAACTCTCAGGAAATGAAGTTTCCGAATGAGTTGAAGGGGAAGTTGGAACCCCCAATGAATTTGAAAGGACCCTCCTTCGGGTTAGAAGAACAGACGACAAACTGCCGTCCATATTCTGACAAGGATCAAAAATGTTGACCCAATGTGCGGTCATAGATAGGTAATGGCCCTGCACATGCTGGCTAGTCCACGTGTCTGTTGTCAAATGCACACATGCACTAACAGATTGCTTTAGGGCACGCTTTATCTGTTGCTTGACATGTTCCTGCAAGTCAGGGACCGCCTTTCATGAAAAGTAATGGTGTCTGGGTACAACATATTGGGGCACAGCATGGGCCATGAGGGAGCGAAAAGCCTTTGATTCCACAAAGCGGAAAGGGACCATTTCCAAGGCCAGTAGTTTTGAAATACTGGAGGTAAGCAGCTTAGCACGCTCATGTGTGGCTGGATAGGTTTTTTTCCTTTCCAATACTTGTTGGAGGGTGGGCTGAATATTAGAGCCAGAAAGAGAGGAACATGTTGGAGCAATTCGCATGCGGGATTCAGATGTGGCTCTTTGGCCATTGGTTCCTGTAATTCTTTTATACAAATTGCTTGACTGTTGCCCAGCACTGCTGCCTGGCGCACATGAAGTTGGTGTGTACGTGGCACTGGCATTGGACAAGTAAGTTGAACAACTAGCCAAAGCTCGTGGTCGGCCAACGTTCACAGGCACATCCCTCTCTTCACTTTCTTGTTGATTAAATATTTTAAAAAGTGATGGGTGTACAGATTTCAGATGCCTAGGCATAGCATTTGTATTGAGGTGCCTAGTGTTCTTTCCTCGGCTAAGTGACTGCTTGCAAGTCTTGCATATCACCCTCATTGGGTCATTTTAATCTTTGGTGAAATAAAACCAGACAGTTTGTTTGGAGCCTTTCTTTTTCAGGTTAGCACATTTAGGCGCTTTGGGTCGCAGAGTGCCAGCAGGAGAAGCGTTTACTGGTGTTCGTGTTATAACTGGGATTTGTGCATTAATTGGAGGACGTTTTGGTGGCACTGGCAAACGAACTTGAACCTCATCATCAGAACTAGTTCCCTGATCCTCTTCACGTGGAGACCAAGTTTTGTCAACATAGTCATCATCCACTGGCTCTTCTGAACAATCTTCCACATTAACGCATGGGCTGGCCTGGATGATGGTGAAGGCAGCCGCATCTGGAATTTGTGTTTCATCATCGTCAGATGACAGCAGTATGTCTGTGAACTTGGATATTGAATGATCAAATAATGCAGCAGATCCCTCAGCTTCTTCCAAATTTGTTGGACAGGTTAATTTAGAAGGGGGTGAACTGGATCCCCATTGAACATTTGGCGCAGCAGATGATCCAAAGCTTCATTTAGTGGAATATGAGGAGGAAATCCTTTCAGAAGAAGATGCTTCAATATATGAAGTAATTAGTTGTCTGTGGACTGGCTTATCAGCATTTACAATACCGGATTCGCCACACACACGCAATGCTGACGTCTGTTTTTTGCCTTTCATGGCAGGTGGTTGAGCACTGGCTAGAGCACGACTGTTGGGTCCTTTTATTTTTTTTGTTTTTGGTGGCATGTTTTTGGTTTTTTTTTAAATTGTTTATATATATATATATATATACTAGAGGGAGGACCCGGCTTCGCACGGGTATATTACATTTTATGTTTGTGTAGTGGCCCCATAAGAAATGTCCAATTTTGCACTGATGTATTTTGTGTGGTTATGTGGTTTGTGTGTATGTCCATAAGCGTCTTGTGATTATGTGTATCTCATTTTGAATATCAGTGAAAAACATGTGATCAGTTGTTACGGATACCTGGAGTAAAGCTGTATCTAATCCTTCCCCGTGTAGTACTGTGTTTAGATGCAAGTATCTAATCCTTGTTGGTGTAGTATTGTGTGCAGATGCACATATCTAATCCTCCGGCGTGTGGTACTGTGTGCAGATGTGTGTATCTAATCCTCCCTCGTGTGGCATTGTGTGAAGAGGCGCATATCTAATCCTCCGGTAAGTGAAACTGTGTGCAGACGTGCATATCTAATCTTATGGCATGTGGTACTATGTGCAAACGCGTGTATCTAATCCTCTGGCGTGTGGTACTGTGTGCAGACAGGTGTATCTAATCCTCTGGCGTGAGGTACTGTGTGCAGATGCATGTATCTAATCCTCCCCCGTGTGGTACTGTGTGCTGAGACGCGTATCTAATTATCTGGCATGTGGTACTGTGTGCAGAGGCATGTATCTAATCCTCCAAAGTGTGGTACTGTGTTCAGACGCACGTATCTAATCCTCCCCTGTGTGCTATTGTATGAAGAGGCGCGTATCTAATCCTACGGCGTATGGAACTGTGTGTAGACGCGCATATCTAATCCTACAGCATGTGGTACTGTATGCAGACGCGTGTATCTAATCCTATGGCATGTACAACTGTGTGAAGATGTGCTTATCTAATCCTCTGGTGTGTGGAACTGTAAGCAGACGCGTGTATCTAATCCTACGGCATGTGGTACTGTGTGTAGACACGTGTATCTAATCCTACGGCATGTGGTACTGTGTGCAGACGCACATATCTAATCCTCTGGCGTGTGGTACTGTGTGCAGATGCGTGTATCTAATCCTCTGGCATGTGGTACTGTGTGCAGATGCGCATAGCTAATCCTCCCCTGTGTGGAACTGTGTGCAGATGCGCGTATCTAATTCTCCCCTGTGTGGTACTGTTTGCTGAGAAGTGTATGTAATTCTTTGGCTTGTGGTACTGTGTGCAGAGGCATGTATCTAATCCTCCAAAGTGTGGTACTGTGTGCAGACACACGTATCTAATCCTCCCCTGTGTGGTATTGTGTGAAGAGGCCTGTATCTAATCCTACGGCATGTGGAACTGTGTGTAGATGCACGTATCTAATCCTACAGCATATGGTACTGTGTGCAGATGTGCATATCTTATGCTCTGGTGTGTGTAACTGTGTGCAGATGCGTGTATCCAATCCTTTGGCATGTGGTACTGTGTGCAGACGCATGTATCCAATCCCCCGGCGTGTGGTACTTTGTGCAGACGCATGTATCTAATCCTTCGGCATGTGGAACTGTGTGCAGAAGCGTGTATTTAATCCTCTGGTTTGTGGGACTGAGTGCAGATGCGTGTATCTAATCCTTTGGTGTGTGATACTGTGTGCTGATCTGTGTATCTAATCCTCTGATGCGTGTATCTCAGTTTGGATATCAGTGTTGGGTTGTGTATGTGGAGTGACCGTGTGTATTGCAGTTGGAATATGAGTGAAAGACTTGCAGGTTTGTATTGGCTAAGGGGGGGGGGGGCATTGTGTTTGGAATGCTGTATCTCAGCAACGGTACGTCCGAGTGAGTTGGAGTCTCATCTTAAACCTTCCCGGATACCTGAAGTATCTCTGTACCAAATTTGGTGAAGATCAGTCCAGTCGTTTGGTTCGCATTAGAGAACAGACAGACAGACAGACAGACAGACAGACAGACAGAAATTCATTTTTATAATATAGGGAGATATATATATTGTTTATAATAAATAATAAATGTATATATATATACTAGAGGGAGGACCCGGCTTCGCATGGGTATATTACATTTTATGTTTGTGTACTGGCCCCATAAGAATTGTCCAATTTTGCACTGGTGTATTTTGTATGTGGTTTGTGTGTATGTCCATAAGCGTCATGTGATTATGTGTATCTCATTTTGGATGTCAGTGAAAAACCTGTGATCAGTTGTTATGGATACCTGGAGTAAAGCTGTATCTAATCCTTCCCCGTGTAGTACTGTGTTTAGATGCAAGTGTCTAATTCTTGTTGGTGTGGTACTTTGTGCAGATGCACATATCTAATCCTCCCCATGTGATATTGTGTGAAGAGGCACGTATCTAATCCTCCAGTAAGTGAAACTGTGTGCAGACGCGCGTATCTAATGACTCTGGCGTGTGGTACTGTGTGCAGATGCGCGTATCTAATCCTCCCCCATGTGGAACTGTGTGCTGAGACGCGTATCTAATTCTCTGGCATGTGGTACTGTATGCAGAGGCCTGTATCTAATCCTCCCCTGTGTGGTATTGTGTGAAGAGGCGCATATCTAATCCTCCCCCGTGTGATACTGTGTGCTGAGATGCGTATCTAATTCTCTGGCTTGTGGTACTGTGTGCAGAGGCATGTATCTAATCCTCCAAAGTGTGATACTGTGTGCACACACGTATCTAATCCTCCCCTGTGTGGTACTGTGTGAAGAGTCACGTATCTAATCCTACTGCATGTGGTACTGTGTGCAGACGCGTGTATCTAATTCTATGGCGTGTACAACTGTGTGCAGACGCGCGTATCTAATCCTCTGGAGTGTGGAACTGTGTGTAGACGTGTGTATCTAATCCTACGGCATGTGGTACTCTGTGCAGATGTGTGTATCTAATCCTATGGCGTGTACAACTGTGTGCAGACGCGCATATCTAATCCTCTGGAGTGTGGAACTGTGTGTAGACGCGCGTATCTAATTCTACGGCATGTGGTACTGTGTGCAGACACGCGTATCTAATCCTCCCCCATGTGGTACTGTGTGTAGACGTGCGTATCTAATCCTACGGCATGTGGTACTGTGTGCAGACGCATGTATCTAATCCTATGGCGTGTACAACTGTGTGAAGACACGTGTATCTAATCCTCCCCTGTGTGGTATTATGTGAAGAGGTGCGTATCTAATCCTACAGTGTGTGGAACTGTGTGTAGAAGCATGTATCCAATCCCCCGGCATGTGGTACTGTGTGCAGACGTGCGTATATAATCCTATGGCATGTGGTACTGTGTGTAGATTAGCGTATCTAATCCTCCCCCGTGTGATACTGTGTGCTGAGACGCGCATCTAATTCTCTGGCTTGTCGTACTGTGTGCAGAGGCATGTATCTAATCCTCCAAAGTGTGGTACTGTGTGCACACACACATATCTAATCCTCCCCTGTGTGGTATTGTGTGAAGAGGCGCGTATCTAATCCTTTGGCGTGTGGAACTGTGTGTAGACGCGCGTATCTAATCCTACTGCATGTGGTACTGTGTGAAGACGCGTGTATCTAATCCTATGGCGTGTACAACTGTGTGAAGACACGTGTATCTAATCCTCCCCTGTGTGGTATTGTGTGAAGAGGTGCGTATCTAATCCTACAGTGTGTGGAACTGTGTGTAGACGCATGTATCCAATCCCCCAGCATGTGGTACTGTGTGCAGACGCGCGTATATAATCCTATGGCATGTGGTACTGTGTGTAGATGCGCGTATCTAATCCTCCCCCATGTGGTACTGTGTGCTGAGACGCGTATCTAATTCTCTGGCTTGTGGTACTGTGTGCAGAGGCATGTATCTCATCCTCCAAAGTGTGGTACTGTGTGCACACACACGTATCTAATCTTTCCCTGTGTGGTATTGTGTGAAGAGGCGCGTATCTAATCCTTCGGCGTGTGGAACTGTGTGTAGACACACGTATCTAATCCTACTGCATGTGGTACTGTGTGAAGACGCGTGTATCTAATCCTATGGCGTGTACAACTGTGTGCAGACGCGCGTATCTAATCCTCTGGAGTGTGGAACTGTGTGAAGACGCGTGTATCTAATCCTATGGCGTGTACAAATGTGTGCAGACGCGCGTATCTAATCCTCTGGAGTGTGGAACTGTGTGTAGACGCCTGTATCTAATCCTTCGGTATGTGGAACCATGTGCAGACGCGTGTATCAAATCCTTCAGTGTGTGGAACTGTGTGCAGAAGTGCGTATTTAATTCTCTGGTTTGTGGGACTGTGTGCAGACCCGTGTATCTAATCCTCTGGCGTGTGATACTGTGTGCTGATCTGTGTATCTAATCCTCTGATGCATGTATCTCAGTTTGGATATCAGTGTTGTATTGTGCATGTGGAGTGACCGTGTGTATTGCAGTTGGAATATGAGTGAAAGTCTTGCAGGTTTGTATTGGCTAAGGGGGGGGGGGGGGGCATTGTGTTTGAAATGCTGTATCTCAGCAACGGTACGTCCGAGCGAGTTGGAGTCTCGTCTTAAACCTTCCCGGATACCTGAAGTATCTCTGTACCAAATTTGGTGAAGATCGGTCCAGTCGTTTGGTTCGCATTAGAGCACAGACAGACAGACAGACAGATAGACAGACAGACAGACAGACAGACAGAAATTCATTTTTATAATATAGGGATATATATATATATATATATATATATATATATATATATATATCTGTCTGAGAACAGGACTGCCTATTGGATTATAACAGCCACTGGTTGTCAGGAGTGGACGTATACCTTCTTGGCTAAGGTATGTATGTATATATCTGTCTGAGGACAGGACTGCCTATTGGATTATAACAGCCACTGGTTGTCAGGAATGGACGTATACCTTCTTGGCTAAGGTATATATATATATATATATATATATATATATATATATCTCGGAGGACAGGACTGCCTATTGGATTATAACAGCCACTGGTTGTCAGGAGTGGACGTATACCTTCTTGGCTAAGGTATGTATGTATATATCTGTCTGAGGACAGGACTGCCTATTGGATTATAACAGCCACTGGTTGTCAGGAATGGACGTATACCTTCTTGGCTAAGGTATATATATATATATATATATATATATCTCGGAGGACAGGACTGCCTATTGGATTATAACAGCCACTGGTTGTCAGGAGTGGACGTATACCTTCTTGGCTAAGGTATATATATATCTGTCTGAGGACAGGACTGCCTATTGGATTATAGACAGCCACTGGTTGTCAGGAGTGGATGTATACCTAGTTGGCTAAGGTATATATCTCCCTATATTATAAAAATGAATTTCTGTCTGTCTGTCTGTCTGTCTGTCTGTCTGTGCTCTAATGCGAACCAAACGACTGGACCGATCTTCACCAAATTTGGTGCAGAGATACTTCAGATATCCGGGAAGGTTTAAGACGAGACTCCAACTCGCTCGGACGTACCGTTGCTGAGATACAGCATTTCAAACACAATGCCCCCCCCCCTTAGCCAATACAAACCTGCAAGACTTTCACTCATATTCCAACTGCAATACACACAGTCACTCCACATGCACAATACAACACTGATATCCAAACTGAGATACACGCATCAGAGGATTAGATACACAGTATCACACACCAGAGGATTAGATACACGGGTCTGCACACAGTCCCACAAACCAGAGAATTAAATACGCACTTCTGCACACAGTTCCACACACTGAAGGATTTGATACAGGCGTCTACACACAGTTCCACACTCCAGAGGATTAGATACGCGCGTCTGCACACATTTGTACACGCCATAGGATTAGATACACGCGTCTTCACACAGTTCCACACTCCAGAGGATTAGATACGCGCGTCTGCACACAGTTGTACACGCCATAGAATTAGATACACGCGTCTTCACACAGTACCACATGCAGTAGGATTAGATACGTGCGTCTACACACAGTTCCACACGCCGAAGGATTAGATACGCACCTCTTCACACAATACCACACAGGGAAAGATTAGATACGTGTGTGTGCACACAGTACCACACTTTGGAGGATGAGATACATGCCTCTGCACACAGTACCACAAGCCAGAGAATTAGATACGCGTCTCAGCACACAGTACCACATGGGGGAGGATTAGATACGCGCGTCTACACACAGTACCACATGCCATAGGATTATATACACGCATCTGCACACAGTACCACATGCTGGGGGATTGGATACATGCGTCTACACACAGTTCCACACACTGTAGGATTAGATACTCACCTCTTCACATAATACCACACAGGGGAGGATTAGATACACGTGTCTTCACACAGTTGTACACGCCATAGGATTAGATACACGCGTCTGCACACAGTACCACATGCCGTAGGATTAGATACGCGCGTCTACACACAGTACCACATGGGGGAGGATTAGATATGCGCGTCTGCACACAGTACCACATGCCGTAGAATTAGATACGCGCGTCTACACACAGTTTCACACTCCAGAGGATTAGATATGCGTGTCTGCACACATTTGTACACGCCATAGGATTAGATACACACGTCTGCACAGAGTACCACATGCCGTAGGATTAGATACACACGTCTACACACAGTTCCACACTCCAGAGGATTAGATACGCGCGTCTGCACACAGTTGTACACGCCATAGAATTAGATACACGCGTCTGCACACAGTACCACATGCAGTAGGATTAGATACGCGACTCTTCACACAGTACCACACAGGGGAGGATTAGATACATGTGTGCACACAGTATCACACTTTGGAGGATTAGATACATGCCTCTGCACACAGTACCACAAGCCAGAGAATTAGATACGCGTCTCAGCACACAGTATCACACGGGGGAGGATTAGATATGTGCCTCTTCACACAATACCACACAGGGGAGGATTAGATACAGGCCTCTGCATACAGTACCACATGCCAGAGAATTAGATACGCGTCTCAGCACACAGTTTCACATGGGGGAGGATTAGATACGCGCATCTGCACACAGTACCACACGCCAGAGTCATTAGATACGCGCGTCTGCACACAGTTTCACTTACTGGAGGATTAGATATGCGCCTCTTCACACAATACCACACGGGGAGGATTAGATATGTGCATCTGCACAAAGTACCACACCAACAAGAATTAGACACTTGCATCTAAACACAGTACTACACGGGGAAGGATTAGATACAGCTTTACTCCAGGTATCCATAACAACTGATCACAGGTTTTTCACTGACATCCAAAATGAGATACACATAATCACATGACGCTTATGGACATACACACAAACCACATACAAAATACACCAGTGCAAAATTGGACAATTCTTATGGGGCCAGTACACAAACATAAAATGTAATACACCCGTGCGAAGCCGGGTCCTCCCTCTAGTATATATATATATATATATATATATATATATATATATATATATATATATATATATCTCTGAGGACAGGACTGCCTATTGGATTATAGGCAGCCACTGGTTGTCAGGAATGAACGAATGCCTTTTGTGAAAGGTATGTACAGTCTGAGCACTATAACACCCTCACTAGCACAGCTAAACACCTGCCTACACTGACCCTAGCTACCACTGAGATCTTCTCCCTAGCTAGTATGTGCAGCAAAATGGTGGCGTCTGCATCATCACTGCCCTTATATAGAGGGGTGTGATGATGCTGCCGGCAACCAATGAGCTTTCTGCCCACAGCTAACATGGTGTCTGAGTTTCAAGCGTCATGTTAGCTGTTCACACAATCATTGGCCAGTAACTTATCCTCCGAACTCGATCCCACCGGAAAAGATCGTGTTCGGGATTCCGATCGCGATCGTGAATTTTTCTCGATCGCCGATCAGAATCCGATCTTTTCCGAACCCGATCGCTCAACCCTAATCAGAGGCAAAAAATCAAAACTAATGTGGGCTTGTATAATAAAGAACCCATCGAAAGGGTCCATTCACAAGAAGGAAAACGGTGAGGAATTTGGTGTGCAATTTCAGCACTGAATAAAAAGCCTCTCATTGATTTCAATGGGTGCCTTTTTCTGCCAGCAGAATATACTAGCTGAAAAAGGAACCCATTGAAGTCAATGGGAGGCTTTTTTTTTCAGCGCTGAAATTCCACACCAAATTCCTCACTGTTTTCCTCTGTGTGAATGGACCCAAAGAAAAAACACACAAAAATAATAAAAAGGTATAAATTTTATTAATTTTATTAATAGATAATAAAAGACATATAAGACATGAATCACACTATAGAAAGAAGGATAGGGGGAGGACATATATGTCCCAACAAGTACCAGTTAACCAGTCACTTAGTGGTGTATAATAAGATAAGATAGAAAGCAGCCTATCCAATAATTACTCCATAATACATATGCCTCAATGCCTGACTAAAAACAAATAAATAAAGCAGTTATACCATACCCAAAAACACCACCATGGCACAAATGGTACATATTTGGGATGTTGTTATATTTCTACCTTCTGTTCAATCCACACCTGACTTTGGTTAAAAAAAAATAAACTCCACCACTACGTTTCCACAATGTGGGGGCCTTAGCCTATGGCTCCTCATAGCAAGCATCAGCTAAAAGAGAAAAAACAAAAAAACACTGCAGAGAAGACTGAGACGGATATGCATTACTGCATGTCTGCAAACATTTGCCCCTTTTATACCTATACAGAAGACGCGTGCATATCCACATGTGTAATTAATATGCTGCAACTTGCAAAAAAGCAAATTTCCTCTGCGTTTTTTTTCTGCAATGTGTAGTCATAATCCCATCCATTTTCTAGGTACTAAAAACACTGCATTTTTACCATGTTGGGCCCCAGCCGGAAATGCTGTTTTGATTTATTTCACAAGGTGATTTATAAGGGTTTCTTTTATAAAGGACTTGCAAAATTTATGTTGTCCTTTGAAAAAAAAATTGTTCTTAAAAAAGAAAAGTTGTATTATAATATAAAAAACAAACAAACAAATTTTTATAGAGTGCTTATACCTAGATGCAAACATAACACAGATTATTAAGGCTAGGTTCTCTCCGCTGGGGGATTTCGTTCCCCATTCCGCTTGAAAAATGCAGAGAGAAAAGCGCTGCAATCAGCACTTTTCTCTCCACGTTTTTCAACCTTTCTCAGTGGAAACGCAGCTGTCCCCATTATAGTCTATGGGGTCCGTGTGTAACCAATTTTAAATGGATTAAGTTTTCGTTCGGCGGGTCCCCAAGTGGACTCCCTGAATGAAAACCTGAAGGTGTGAATCTAGTGTGGTAAACATTCAAAATCTTTGTATTTATTTATTTATTTAAAAAGATTAGGAAATTTGATGGAAATTTGGAAAAAAATTGCAATTTTCAAAATGTGAAAAGCTCTGCTTTGGCATCATCTTTTAATCATCCTTGAATTTATTTTGGATGTTACAAGGCTTACAATTGTAACAGCGATTTTCCAGATTTACAAGAAAATTCCCCAAACTCATTTTTTAGGGATCACTTCAGTTCTGAAGAGGATTATAAAGGCCTATATGTTAGAATCCCCCATAAATCACTACATTTTTTAAAACTGCACCCCTCAAATAATTCAAAACAGCATTTGGTTAGTTTAAGTATTTCACGAGAATTAAAACAATAAGGAGGTGAAATTTAGACATTTCAGTTTTATCCAATAATACATTCATTTATCCCTAAAATTAACACATTCACAAAGGGTTAAAGGAGAAAATGGATCTGACAGTTTATCATGCAATTTCTCCCAAGCACAGAAATACCTCACATGTGGGTGTAAATTGATTTTTGGGAACTCAGCAGCGCATTGAAGGGAACGACACTTGGCATTTGAAAAGCAGATTTTGCTGGGATAGTTTTCAGGCATCATTTCTCATTTACAGAGCTCCTAGAGGACCAAAACAATGGAAACCCCCCAAAAGTGACCCCTTTTTGGAAACTACATCCCTGACAGAATTTATCAAGGGGTACGGTGAGCATTTTGACACCACAGCTGTTTCATAGATTTTATTAACATTGGGGTTGTAAATGACAAATTACTGAAATGTTACTTTATCCTCAAAGTTTTCATTTTCACAAGGGGTTAAAAGGAGAGAAAGCCCCCCACAGTTTGTTACACAATTGCTCCTGAACACGGCAATACCCCATATGTGATCATAATCTGCTATATGGGTACATGGTCAGGCTCAGAATGGAAAGAGTCGCATTTGCAGAGCAACTACAGTCATGGCCAAAAGTTTTGAGAATGACACAAATCTTATATTTTCACATGATCTGCTGCCCTCTGGTTTTTATGTGTGTTTGTCAGATGTTTTTATCACATACAGAAATATAATTGCAATCATATTATGAGTAACAAAAGCTTATATTGACAGTTAGAATGAGTTAATGCAGCAAGTCAATATTTGCAGTTTTGACCCTTCTTCTTCAGGACCTCTGCAATTCTCCCTGGCATGCTCTCAATCAACTTCTGGAACAAATCCTGACGGATAGCAGTCCATTCTTGCACAATCAATGCTTGCATTTTGTCAGAATTTGTAGGTTTTTGTTTGTCCACCCGTCTCTTGATGATTGACCACAAGTTCTCAATGGGATTAAGATCTGGGGAGTTTCCAGGCCATAGACCCAAAATCTCTATGTTTTGTTCCCTGAGCCATTTAGTTATCACCTTTGCTTTATGGCAAGGTGCTCCAACATGCTGGAAAAGGCATTGTTGATCACCAAATTGCTCTTGGACGGTTGGGAGAAGTTGATCTTGGAGGACATTCTGGTACCATTCTTTATTCATGGCTGTGTTTTTAGGCAAGACTGAGAGAGCCGATTCCCTTGGCTGAGAAGCAACCCCACACATGAATGGTTTCAGGATGCTTTACAGTTGGCATGAGACGAGACTGGTGGTAACGCTCACCTCATCTTCTCCGAATAAGCTATTTTGTCCCAAACAATCGAAAAGGAGATTCATCAGAGAAAATGACTTTACCCCAGTCCTCAGCAGTCCACACCCTGTACCTTTTGCAGAATATCAGTCTGTCCCTGATGTTTTTTTCTGGAGAGAAGTGGCTTCTTTGCTGCCCTCTTTGAGACCAGGCCTTGCTCCAAGAGTCTCCGCCTCACAGTGCGTGCAGATGCACTCACACCTGCCTGCTGTAATTCCTGAGCAAGCTCTGCACTGCTGGTAGCCCGATCCCGCAGCTGAAACACTTTTAAGAGACGGTCCTGGCGCTTGCTGGTCTTTCTTGGGCAACCTGGAGCCTTTTTGCCAACAATGGAACTTCGCTCCTTGAAGTTCTTGATGATACGATAGATTGTTGACTGAGGTGCAATCTTTCTAGCTGCGATACTCTTCCCTGTTAGGCCATTTTTTGTGCAGTGCAATGATGACTGCAGGTGTTTCTTTAAAGAGATAACCATGGTTAACAGAAGAGAAACAATGATGGCAAGCACCAGCCTCCATTTAAAGTGTCCATTGGTGTCATTCTTAATTATTCATGACAGA
This sequence comes from Leptodactylus fuscus, assembly GCF_031893055.1. Taxonomy (NCBI): domain Eukaryota; kingdom Metazoa; phylum Chordata; class Amphibia; order Anura; family Leptodactylidae; genus Leptodactylus; species Leptodactylus fuscus. The sequence continues at coordinate 96,908,221 of NC_134270.1, forward strand.
TTGATCTCCAGCCCTGTCCTCATCAACACCCACACCTGTGTTAATGGAGCAATCACTGAAACGATGTTAGCTGGTCCTTTTAAGGCAGGGCTACAATGATGTTGAAATGTGTTTTGGGGGATAAAGTTCATTTTCTAGGCAAATATTGACTTTGCAATTAATTGCTGTTAAGCTGATCACTCTTTATAACATTCTGGAGTATATGCAAATTGCCATTAGAAAAACTGAAGCAGTAGACTTTGTAAAAATTAATATTTGTATCATTCTCAAAACTTTTGGCCATGACTGTAGAGTACCAGTACAATGGAAACCCCCAAAAGCAACCCCATTTTGGAAACTACACCCAGAACATAGGAGTATAGTGAGCATTTTGACCCAACCGCCTTTTCACAGATTTTATTAACATTTGGACAGAACACAGAAATGCCCCACATATGGTTGTAATCTGCTGTATGGGTACCTGGTGGGGCTCAGAATGGAAAGAGAGATATTTGGCTTTTGGAGGCCAGATGTGGCTGGAATAGTCTTCAGGTACCATATTGCATTTGCAGAGCCCCTTAAGTACCAATACAATATAAACCCCCAAAAGTGCCCCATTTTAGAAACTACATCCCTCAAGAAATTTCTCAACGAGTATTATCATTTTGAGCCCAAAAATTGCTTCCCAAAAATTAATATACAACATGAAAGTTTAAATTTTTAAAGAAATATGTCATTTTAGTGCCTAATATGTTGTACCCACTTTGAGTCCTCAGAGAGAAGCACTCATAAAACTATTAGGCTGAGACCCCACGTTCCGGAAACGCAGCTTTTCTTGTTGCAGATTTTGTTGCGGTTTTTTGAGCCAAAGCCAAGAATGGTTACACAAGGAATGGGAAATATATAGGAAGGTCTTATACTTCTACCTTCTGCTCAACCCACTCCTAACTTTGACTAAAAAAACCGTAACAAAATCTGCAATAAAAAAAAAGCTGCATTTCCGCAACGTGGGGCCTTAGCCAAAAGTGGGCTATACTGAGTACAACAAAAATAATGTATGTGGGTGTAAACTGCTGCTTGGGCACATAACAGGGCTCAGAGGGGAAGGAGTTCTTCGCTTTTTGAATACAGATTTAAAGGGATTTTCTAGATGTCATGTACAGATGATTTGAAGCGGGCTGTCCATGCTCGGCGACCATCAAACTTAACTGAACTTGAATTGTATTGTAAAGAGGAATGGTCCAAAATCCCTTCATCCAGGATCCAGGAACTGATTAAAAGCTACAGGAAGCGACTAGAGGCTGTTATCTTTGCAAAAGGAGGATCTACTAAATATTAATGTCACTTTTCTGTTGAGGTGCTCATACTTTTGCACCGGTCAAATTTTGGTTTAATGCATATTGCACATTTTTTGTTAGTACAATAAACCTCATTTCAATCCTGAAATATTACTGTGTCCATCAGTTATTAGATATATCAAACTGAAATGGCTGCTGCAAACACCAAAATATTTAGAACTAAAAATGATTAAGATTAATAGGGGTGCCCAAACTTTTTCATAGGACTGTATTTTTATGAAATGCTTAAAGGGTTAACAAACATCCCAAATGCTGTTTTGAATTATTTGGGAGGTGCAGCTTTGAAAATGGGGTGATTAATAAGGGTTTCTATTATATAGGCGTTTATAATTCCTTTCAGACCTGAAGTGGTCCCTAAAAAATCAATTATGGGAATTTTCTTGTAAATCTGGAAAAATCGCTGTTACACCTGAGAGTCTTCCAAAATAGATTAAAAGACAATCAAAAGATGATGCCACTATAAAGCAGAGCAGTGGCGTAACTAGGAATGGCGGGGCCCCGTGGCGAACTTTTGACATGGCCCCCTCCAACCGACGTCGAAGACCTCAACCGGCCCCCTCCTCCGCACTCTATTATGTCCCTTAGTGGCCCCTGCACACAGTATTATGCCCCATAGTGGCCCCTGCACACAGTATTCTGTCCCTTAGTGGCCCCTGCACACAGTATTATCCCCCATAGTGGCCCCTGCACACAGTATTATGCCCTATAGTGTCCCCTGCACACAGTATTAAGTCCCTTACTGGCCCCTGCAAACAGTATTATCCCCCATAGTGGCCCCTGCACACAGTATTATGTCCCTTAATGGCCCCTGCACACAGTATTTTGTCCCTTACTGGCCCCTGCACACAGTATTTTGTCCCTTACTGGCCCCTGCACATAGTATCATCCCCAGTAGTGGCCCCTTCACACAGTATTATATCCCATAGTGGACACTCATAAACAATTATTATACTCTGGGGTCTTTTCACACCCCAGAGTATAATAATCGGAGACCCGGGGGAATAAAAACATAAAAAATTACTGTTACTTACCTGTCCCCCGGCTCCTACGTTGTCTTCTCCGCTGCTGTCCTTCTGAAATGACGTCAGATGTCACATGACCCGGGACGCAGGCCGGGTTCATGTGACGTCAGAGACGTCAGAAAGGACATCAGGAAGGAGGTCTGGCAGGATCGTGTTTGTTGCGTTCCCTTATCTCCGCCGATCATTATACTCGGGGGTCTGCAGAGACCCCCGAGTATAATGATAGTATTTGTGGGGTTCACGGTGTCACTTACCGATCCCGGCCTAGCCAGGATCGGCAAGTGAATAGGGCCCATAACGGCCTATTAAAAAAAAACAAAAAAAAAAACACAGCAGTAGCGGCTGTCACCGGGCCCTGTGGCAGCCGCCTCCACTGCCTCTATGGTAGTTACGCCCCTGAAGCAGAGATATGTTAGATAACAGTTATTAATGTATTTGGCTGGTATGACTATCTGCCTGAAGAGCAGAGAATTTCACATTTTGAAAATTGTGATTTTTTTTTCCAAATTTCCTTTTTTTTTTTTTTTTTTGATAAATAAATACAAAATTATTGATTAAAGTTTACCACTAACATGAAGTACAATGTGTCACGGAAAAACAAAACAATCTCAAAATCACTTGTGTAAGTTGTGTAAGGAATTCAATGGAGGCGGGCTCCAGCGCTCAAACGGCGATGGGGGCATCCCCACTGCTGCCAGAGAGCTCTCTCCAGCGACGCCTCCATTTTCATCTGCAACCCCGCCTCTTCTGTCTCAGTCCAACCTCCGACGCCTGCGCAGTATGCTCCTGTATTGAACTACAAGAGCAAGAGTGGCCTCCCAAAAATGGCCGCAGGCTGGCACCCATTTTTGGGAGGCCACTCTAGCAGTTCAATACAGGAAGACAGAAGAGGCATCCAGCGGCCATTTTTGGGAGGCCGCTCTTGCTCTGCCCCCATCGCCGTTTGAGTGCTGGGGCAGCTCTTGTAGTTCAATACAGGAGCGTACTGCGCAGGCGTCAGATGTTGGACCGACACGGAAGACAGAGGAGGCAGGGTTGCTGCTGAAGATGGAGGCGTCGCTGGAGAGAGCTCTCTGGCAGCAGTGGGGACGCCCCCATCGCCGTTTAAGCGCTGGGACCTGCCCCCATTGCTGCGGAGAACTCATTTGCATGTTAAAACCAGTATTTCTAAGGAACGGCGCCACGGAGACCACGTCTAAAATTAAGAGACGAATAGCCTTTCTAAAGGCTATTCCGATGTCTAAAGCACAAAAAAAATAGCGATTTAGTGGTAGAATCCCTTTAAAGCATCTCAAAGTTCTTGCCATTTAAATTGACATGCCAGTTTTGAAAAACGAGGCCTGGCCCTTAACGCACTTTTCGGCTGTGTCCTTAAGCGGTTAATTAATTTTTTTTCCCCACACTTATTTTTCTCATTTGTCCCTTTAAGACATCTGAACCAGCAATGCTCTGATCGCTGGTTCAGTACTATAGAGTGCAAGACACAAGCATACACGTGTCTTGCAGTCTATAAAGGAAGTTAGCCTATGCGTCTGCATACAACTGTCCAAAATAGAATGATCCAGCATCAAATTCCTTCGATAAAACTTAACTTTTATTGTGAAAAAGTTTTTCTAAACATTACATGTTCCATAAAAATTCAATAAAACTTATCGATGGCAGAGTTGAAATACAAAAAACGTCTGGCTGACGCGTTTCGGGGCGTTAGCGCTGACCCTTCCTCATAGTATTTGCACCTCGGGATAAGAGACTGGATGTTCCGTGCATCTTCTGCTTTTTTTTCAAGGCATCTTATTAAGGTAATATACCTTAACATCAATGGATACACATACCGGAGGACATGTGAGTGAGCTGACACAATTTTGTTCATTATGCGTCTGCATAGGTTGACTTCTGATGTCCCAGCAAGACCAACCAAGTACTGGGAGCTCCTGGCAGCCTGGGGTCACAGATTATAGATATTGGCCCCTCCTGTAGAGGGGGTGGTGGCCAACAAGGTGGAACCCCTTGGATGCAGCAGTCATGTTTGACCTTTGCATTTAAGGGGTTAAAACCTCCGACCGGAGGTTATGGAGCTGGACGTTAGCTGTCAGCTACAGCTAACACCCGCTCCAGATCCCAGTCTAGGTGTCTCTTAAGTGCTGGGCCGTATGTTTACAATTCGTCAGCACTTCAGAGACCAGGACCACTGGCCGTGAATTTACGGTCAGCAGTTCTTAACCTCCCAGTTCCCTCTGCTGCAGAGAATGTTAGGTTGTTCCTTTAAAAATGGACTAATTTCCCACAATCCATCACCACCCCCTAACGAAGGCTAGCAGCCAAAACGCGCGTTGGGCGGTTGGCCCATGAACACTTGGACATTCCATCTAACATTACCCCTCATGGGTGAGCAATTAGTAACTATTTCATGTTATGTCTCTATCATTAACATCCTACAGCTTTAGTTTTCAACTAGGGGCAAATGGGCATACTCTTATCCTAGGTATATATTGGTCTAAATAATATACTGTATGTCACAGTGTACACTGTTTGTTGCGCTATATGTATAAGTACTTTTGGTTATGTTAGTATGATACAAATCAGTAAAGTATTTTATACATCCCTATGCCTCATAGGTAGTATTGTACATCAATTCTGGTCAACACTTGCTCTAAATACAATAGACCCACTTTGATGCACACATCATACATATACCAGACATCTTAGGTATACCTCTGTCTGTGAACTGTTAAGGGATAGTCTGTGATTTTGGATGACATTGTTACTGTGTGATTATATTGCACCCATATGGAGGACATAAATTTGCACAACCTTTGGAGCTAACTACTACTTGGTGTGTTTTATGGTTATATACCTACCTGATTGAGACTCCAATAGCGTATTGACATTTGTATTATATGTATCCATGTAGTGTCTTTGTATATCCATTTTTTAATGTTTTTCAATAAAAATGGTCTTAAATTTTGCATATTATGCTGAGTATTGCATCTATCTCTATTGTTTTTTCCTTATAGCTTTGCATTTCTTACGGAGATAACAATACGAATTCGGTAGGGGTGTAGGCTGATTCATTTACTATTAGTGGTTACTAAGACATTGCTTTTCAGCCGTGCTATGTTGTTGTTTTGTTGCATACTGACAAAAGTACTTAGGCTCATGAGACCACTGCAGTCATTCATTAGTTTCAGTGGTCACATGAGCAGTACTAGTAAAGTCAGTGCCCTTTATGTTTCAAATTATTACCTAAATAATTATTTTATTGATCTCCTGCTTTGGGCTTTATTGTAGGTCTTCATGATGCGCCAGAAACAGCAGATTAGACACCAAGTTAAAAAGGCATTTCTAGGACCTGAAAATGCTTTTTACTACAGACAGAGATTCCCTAAGGTGTTTGTGCTTCATTTCAATCTCTACATCTGACAGAATAATTACACAACAACAGAATTGCAAAACACCAAATCTATATTTACAAACCAAAAATGTGATTCTCATGCCAGAAACATAACTTAAAGGAAAAACCATAAATTAAAAAAAATTCTTGAACAAAGGCATGAAATAAATACAGAGTCAACATGAATAACTGGGATATTAGGAACCCGGGGGATCCCAATAATTAATACTGAGTCATCAGAACTGAAACAACAAGTCAGGAATAGTGGATGTCATGTAACCCCATACAATGTTTATAGAGGGGGAGGAAATAAAAAAAGGCATTTTTTTTTTCACATTTATAACAAAGTCAAATGGGTTTGGTATAAGTTGGAACATTAAAAAAAAAAAAAAAAAATCAATAAAAATCACAGGAGCTTGTATTCAGCTGTTGCAGTAACCATAGTGGACTTCTGTAGCCAAGGCTTTGTGAAACTTCTTGCTAATACTCCAGTCTTGCATACACAATTCCGGGCCGACATCTTATATTGATTAAGTCCTGTGCAGAATTGCATTGTATTTGAGGCAGTTTCCACTAAAGACAGAGGATGCTACTCTTTACCACAGTATTGGGGAGATCAGTAGGATACGTTCTGCAACTTTGGAGGAGTATTACAAAAATAAAAACACAAAATATATAATACATGACAGTGACCACTACATGGAGATTTTACCTGTAAAAAAAGGGGAATGTACAATGGACTTCTTTTTCAGCAGCTAGTGCAAAGAGATTGAGGGAATATTAGAAAGGGAATACTTTGAGTTCTGCCAGGCCTCTTTGATTTTCTTCCATTAGTTTTGTGCTACAACTGTCAAGCTCAACTCCAAAATGATTTATGACAGACTGGTTGCCATGGACACACTGCCTAATAGTTTAACGTGCGGGCTTTAAAGCATGGGTCGCAAGTAACCAATCTGCAACATCTCTTATTAACAGAGCCAAACCAGCTTCTTGGAAAAAGTAGCTTGGCAGCAGTAAAGCCATGCAAGTCTCCATCTAAGTCTAGGCTTAGTCAGATTTTTACAAAACATTTTTTCAAAGGAGCAGTCTCTATACGGAATCTGGAGTAGTGCAAAGAAAAACCAAACAAAAAAAACTCCCAAAACACTGACTAGTAGGGAAGAGGCCTTGAGTCAACTTCAAAGTACAGTTTGCATTGACATATGAAAGTGATATCTTGGGACAGAGCACTGCTCTGTACCCAATACATATACGAGTCTTCATATAAAGGCAAAAAAACTTCCAGGAACAGTAACAAAAATGTATCTGGTGCAGCATATCCTGAGGCTTCTACATTCGGTAGGGTAGATTTTACAGAGCCACATCCAGTGCAGACAGGTTTCCACTTGGGGAAGAACAAAACAAACCCCCCTCCCCACCCTTCTCATTTCTGAACAGTTGACATTAAAAAGTTTAAAAAAAAAAAAAAAAAAGTTTGAGAGTGTAAAAGAACTGATGGGAAGAACAATAAGGAAAACAAGTCTGGAGTGGCATTAATAGGCAAGAAAGTGAGGCCAGGATAGGAGAATTATTCCCTCAGTGCCAAATCCATGTACACGCAACACAGGCCTCACACCGAAACATCCATTTGACTGCTTCACAGTTCAGTTTGAGGTGAAAATCAATAGCGTAGATGTGAAAAATAGCTCTATATAAATCCCAGCCATTCACACAGAAAAAAAAAGGCCAGGGGCTTCAAGTAAGTCTTGGTTTCCCACTATATTTGGTAAAGTCAATCCAAAAAAATATAGATCTTGTACAACAAACATATCCAGAGTTTAGACCGCAGCACATTTTCCATTCGGTACATTAACCAAACAAAAATAATAATTTGAAAATAAATGTTCTAGTGTCACTTGAAAGTACATTCACAGTTCCCGTAGAGTTTAGGACACTTTTTGGAAGATATGTAGCAGCTTGTAGTCACTTTGTGGAATGCTCCTGAATCATTCAGTCCTGAAACAAAGCACATTGAAGATTTAGATACAAATTGTACAAAAAGGGGGCAATCAAATAAAAGTAATAAAAACATTTTTGAGTTGAAAGTTGTAGTTTTAGTACTAACCCCAATGTGTGTTAAAGCTCCCATTGATCTATATGGATGGTAAAAGTCTAAGGGCTAGTTCACACGTGGGCAAAGGGGAGGTTTTTGACAGCGGAATTCGCTTCAAAAACCTCTCCTTTAACATGGTGGTCTATGTAGACCACTAGCTTTTTTTTTCCTCCTAGCGTTTTCCGCCTGAAGAAGCGACATGACCTTTCTTCAGGCGGAAAACGCCTGAAGAATTGCATAGAAGTGAATGGGAGGCGAAAACCGCACGGTAAAAAACCGCGCGGTTTTCGCCTGCAGTTTCTATAGCACATATAGGAAAAAAAAAACCTAGCGAAAACCGCATCAAAAACCTCGTCAAAAACCGCGTGGAATGCAAAAAACAGCGTCAAAAAAACTCCTCGAGGTTTTTTACCTCGCACAAATAAGCTAGGCGGTTTTCACGTGTGAACTGACCCTAATGACTATCAAGGCACTTTTTTTAATTGAAAAAAGTAGAAGTTTCTACAAACTAATGAAGAAACGTACACCTTGATCAAGGAACTCAAGCTACTTTCATAAAACAAGAAGGGAAAGGTGGGTGGGGACTGGATGTCTTTAGTAGCATGCACTTACCCCTTAAATCTCCAAGATTAAGGCCTCTTCTCATTTGGCCCCAAACCTCGCCTGGATATACGCCGATGTAAAGAGTTTGGTTTTCCTGCAGGAAAGAATATTATATAATAAAATTAATGATTTATTAAAATACAAGTCCAAATCATAGTATTAAAGGGGGTTTTCCAGTCTATGGACATCCACCTCGATCACCGAGGTGGGACCTGCATCTATCAAGCATTTATAACATATCCTGTGGATATAGCCATAAATGGTGAGGCAACAAAAATTAGATTGCAAACTAAGCCAACAAAAGTGTTACAAACTAGACAGTCTAAACATGTACCACATTTATCATCCAGCAAACCATTGAAAACGTGCATATTTGTTAACAGTCTAATCTAAGATTAGCCAAAATATTAGTAAATTTGCCCCAACGTGTTTCTCATTATGTGATTGATATCAATTAGTACCATTAATATGCCTCATCTGGAATCCCACAGAATTACAAATTGTAACATTACAACAGATGGGACATGGCACAGACATTACATAGAAAACTTCTGTCGTGCATAAGTACTAGTGTTGGCTTTAAAATTACCTTCCACTGGTGAAGAAGATTCCTGTCCAAGGGAAGGGTTGCCACTTGCAAATGGTGCTTCAGCCTGTGGCTGCTCATACGACAGCAAGAGATTCCAACGTGGATCATTCTCATATGGATGTGGCACATTGGCCAGTACTGCAGGGCCAGGATTGATAGGAGGCCCATCTAGACTGTGCATATTGACCTGACTAGGTTGAAGTCTTTGAGTTACCTCAGTACTGGCATAGTTGCTACTAGAAGCAGAGACGGACATGCCACGATTGGCTTGATTTGTGAAGGATTCTCTAAGTTGTGAATGAGGAGGTCTGGCACAGGAGTTCGCCGCAAACACTGAGGACATCATACGATAGGTTTGCTCTGAGCCATTCATGACTCCACTACTGGCCTGTGTGTTGGGGGAAGAGGTCCAAGCAGGAAGGTTCTGGTCAGCATGCTGCATTTTTTCTAATAAGTGACTGATGCCTTGTAGATTAGGCTGCAGATTCCTACAGTGGCCACTTTGTTGTACACTTTGAAGATTATTCTCTTGCTCAACGTTCTTACAGTTATTTTGTGATTTAGCAGCTTTGTTTGACTGGGCAGGTGCCCGTTTAGGCTTTGGACAGGGCAGTGGTGTTGGTTTTATCTCACCATACAGGTGCAAAGGAGATACATCAATGCCTTTTAAAGCAGGGGGACATCCAGTCCGCCGCATTTTTATGACAAGTCCTGGGTTTTTACTCCTGATATTACTTTTGTTATGGCTTTGTTTGTGGACCAGATTCTGGTGCGTTATCAATACCTCAGGGTATAAGGTTTTATAAGTGCAGTATGGGCAGCATCGCACTACAATTAAGGCACGGTTAGATAAAGAGGCAGATGCACGTGCCCTTGAGCTAAAACACAAGTCCAAAGGAACAGTTTGTATATCCTCAGCTGCAGGAGGTATGATGGCTGGTCTTTCCCTAGAGGTCTCCTCTTGACTTACACTAGAGCTTTCCTTTTCATTTGAACACATTTCTGGGTCAAGGATTTCCTCACATGCCAATGATATCTCCATAACAGGAGTCCTTGGCTGCTCCTCCTGTACAGGTGTCTCTTGCTCATCCTTAACAGTGGTTTCTGCCTCCCCTTGAAAGAGTTGATTTGTGTTCACCAATCTGTTCCGCAGAGCAGACTTCCTCTTTGGAGGTTTGGGGAGCAAAGAGTCTTCTTTGGTATCAGCAATTGGTTTCTGGGGAATTTTGCTCTGTTGTATGTTGGCAGGAGGACAATCTGAGGACTTCTTAAGTAGCTGTAATTGTTTACTGAGGTTTCTCACAAAAGCATTAGATTCTCCAGGCTTAAATTTGTGGTGTCTCTCCAAGTGATACCTCAGGGAGGTTTTCTGTGCAGCAGCATATTTACAAAATGCACATCCATATGGCTTTTCACCTGCAAAACAAAACAAATAAATAAATGTTTTAAGAAGGCATACAAAAATCTGCCAACCCAAGAATTACAAAAATACAAGTCTCTGGCTCCTTGCAATGCCTTGTAATTGTGTCAGATAAATTCTGTATTATCAAAATGACTCAGTTATGGCAGAGTGAACGAAGGTTATTGTAGTTTGCATTTTAAATGCTCTTACTGTGAAACTGTGGCACAATGAAAACTGTAGGTAGCTTTAATAGCAAGAGATTTCTAGTTCAGGCGGCTACTAAAACACAAGAAAGAACCACTGCTTATGAAACCACTTACCTGTATGTGTCCTAAGATGAATATTGAGGTAATAGCTTGAGCGAAAGATCTTTCGACAGAAATAGCATTCCCTGGAACCCTTGGTTATACATATTGCTTGATCATCGGCAACATTCTCTACAAATAGAGACAAAACAGCACAGGTCTATTAGGAGTGCTCCCTCTATTACAGATTTCACAAGGATTTATGGTCTGTCTCTAAGGCCAGTGCTAAACTAAGACTTGATTTGTGATACTTTGACTTCCCTCTGTGTCACACTGCAAGATAACAGCTTTTATGGCCAATTGATATTGGAAGTATAATTGTTGGGGTAGGTTCACACAATTGTATTGCAAACAGAATTTAAAAAAAAACAAAAAAAAAAAAAACAAAACACAACATGTAATTGCTTCCCAGTTTATGAAACATATAAAAAAAAAAAACTGTAAGGTTTACCAATGTTGTAACCCAAAACAATGTCTGCACATTGGTTAAAGACACACCAAGGCAGAGTCAACAACAGAATACAAAATGAAAGCTCGTGTGATTGGCTGTTATGGGCAACTCTATCCTGAGCAGTTGTTTCCACTGAATTTAGACTGAATTGGAGTTGCTAATCTGTTGTACATGGACTCAATGCAAATAGACACTTTTAAAAAAAAATTGAGCCAAAAAAATAAATTATAATAATGCAGAATTTTTGAGCAAATAAACCCAGGTATGCTTGGGAATCTGCTATCCCCCCTTCAAAATGCAGCATGGAGGAAGGGGGCTCACCACATTATTTTTTTTTTTTTTTAGATACCTCCAGGCTTTGCTTCAAAAAAGTGCCTTGGATGCTACTACAAAAACTGCATGAGTGAATTCAGCCTTACTATACATTTTTTGTGTATTGCTCCAATGGGTATCACATTTACCCGGATGCACCACTAGAGGGTGATCTTAGCAACCAAATATGGAAAAGCAACAAAGCAGAATGTGGATAACTCATTGTTACAGAAAGGTCTGGACTTCCATTATTCTACAAGAATTAAAAAAAAAATTGGATACAGCTCATATTCCATGTGATCCAACATTGTATATGTTTGTTATGTGAATGTGTGTGTATATATGGCAGTGAAGTTGCAAGGCCTAATACTAGTTTCTTACCACTGATTAGATAATGTCCTCCCACATCTTCCTCCATCTTGACTGTTTCCTGATCCTCTACACTGGCTGGAGTATCTGGAGAGCTGGAAGTTGACAGTCCTTCAATATTACTCATGGTTGAGGACTCTGAATCACTATTCCGGTCTTTCTTGTGCACACGAGAATGCAGCACCAGTTGTTGGTAGGTCCTAAACAACTTCCCGCAGTCAGTACAGAAAGGAGTCTTATCTTGAATTTTTCGGACCTTTGTTTTCCCTGCTGTCTTACGGTTTTTAGGCTTGTGGAGATCCCGTGACAAAGAGGCGCTCACACAGTTATCACCTTTAGCAGGGTCAGTTTCCTCATGAGCAGACTGGCTCATCTTTCCTGTATTCCAAATATCAGAGCTCTCATCCTTCTCAGAATCAGTTTCCATGTTTACTTCAAAGAATGGCTCCTTCACAACACCAAAGCCTAAGGCCACTTTGCCTTTTGTTGCCAGCTGCCAAGCTTGGTAGGTGGTGAATGGATCCAATTCTCCAATCCTGGATGCTTCAGGCTTTTTGACTTCAGGCTTTGAGGGCTTTAGATGTAAGAAGTTCATGAATTCTTCCTTGGAGATATTTTCTTGTTCTTTCCTGGGAGCAGACTCCTCGCAAGTCACCAATTTTTTAATGTGTATCTTACTATGATTTAACAGGGATTCTTTATCAGGGAAGAAAAAGCCACACATTTTGCAAAGCTTATAGGGAGAGGTGACATTTTGGGCCACCTGTTCTTGAACAACCTCATTTATGGTGATAGGGGTCTCCACAATGGCTGGTTTATTTTTACCTCCCGTACGGCTGGAATGGGTCCGTTTATGGTTTTTTAGGAACCAGGGCTCTTTGAATCTCCTACCACAAATATTGCAACTGTATATGAAAGAATCCTTGTGCTTCTTCATGTGAGTTTCCAAGTCTGTTGAGACAGTAAAGGTCTGACCACACACTTCGCAATCAGATCCTTCACAGTCATCTTTATCCTTCTTCGTGGACCCCCCTGAACTCTTTCTGCGCTTATCCTGAGGACCAAGATACTCTGCATCAAAACATAGAACAGTGGGTTCACACAACGTAGGTCTATGTCGAGCCAGAACATGTTTTCCAAGTGCTTCGTGATGTTTGTAGGACTCGTTGCAAAACATACAGTCAAAAGTCACATCTCCTTCAGCTTTTATCAGAAAACTCTCCTGCAATGTTTTTTGGGAGATTGCATTTCGCCGCTTCATAGCCCGGGTTGAACGAGAGCTTTCCATTTTGGAGCAGGCAGAACTACCGATGTTGTTAGGACCATCAACAATGTCAGCAGGACGGGACTGAATGGGCATGGCTACTGCCAGTTTTAAGACAGAAAAGGCTGACTTTGCCTTCTGACATCAAAAATATTGGCAACACATGAATTTAGAAAAAAAAAAAAAGTGTTGCTATGAAGGCACAAATTAGAAATAATGAAGGTTCTTTAGGCCACATATGGATATTAAGAGAATAGTTTTAGTTGAACCCAACATTTCCTGATGCAAGACAGTGTGTCAAGGAAGAAATAATCCATAACATCCAGACCTGAAAAGAAGAAAAAAAAAAGGCAAAACATTAGTATAGGAAATATAATCAGACTTTATAACAACACAATAAAAAACAATGAACATTAAGTATTGATATAGTTTGGCATTTGTTTACATTTCTCTATTCTTTTCCCCACAACTAAGCAAGTTGCAATTTAAAAGGTGCAACTGCCAAACAAGGCAAAGGGGGTAACCTAAAAGTATCCAGAATGAGAACAATAACTCATTGTAGTCACAGTTTAAAAGAGAGTCACTCTAAAATAAGTCATGTTTGATGGCACAAAGCTCACAAAAACCCCCACTGCCAAAATTAACATATGTTTGGAGGACATTTAACACCCTTCATAGGTTGCTGACTAGCAAAAGACCTAAAAGGCTACCTGGGTGTTCATGAAAAGTGGAAATATGTGCAGGATCTTGCTGGGCAGTCTGCTCTAGGACTATAAGTCATCATGCATAGTGGCCTCCCAATTTTTTCTGCTGCCAATAATCACAACACAATTTATATTGGTCTCTCAGGCTGTGATCATGTATAATAGCAGTTTTCCCCCTCCCCTACCCAATAATGATAAAGAAACTATACAAATAAATAATAAAAAAAAAACTTTTGAGCAGTCAGTAAAGCTGCTTGCTGTCTGAATAATATCCATCCAATAAGATCTGTGATCACACAAGCAGCCAGAAGAAGATTAATTTTCCAATATTTTTTTTTTTAAATTTTTAAAAAAAGTTGTGGCCTGTAAAACCACATGTACAAAAAAATAAATAAATAAATAAATATAAAATAAAACAAGTTTTCCCTGATCCAGGGAAGTTTGCCCAGGTGGTTAAAGTACATTACATTTTTGGCCAGAAGCACAAACTCTAAATGACTAGTTAATGTATACAATAGCACAAGATACAGTTGTATTATTTTACTGCCAGTGATATGCATCAGGTGGTATTCTTCCAATAATAGCAGCTGTAGCATGTCTTAAGAATAGACAATTAGGAAATGCTAAAGAAATAACCTCACACAGGTCAGAAAATGGCTTCCTGAACCCAGACCAGCTCACTCTATTGTTGTGGCAACTTTTCTTCCAGCTTTAGAGATAATTGAATCAAATGTAAATGAAGAGTTAAGTGTTTGCGGCTCCTTCTAGAATGTGTGAAGGAGTTTCCCTTTGTGTGTTTCTAGAAGGAAGATAAAATAATTGCAGAAAGGGAAGAAGCAGGAACTACTGAAGAAGACACCTAGTCATGCAGATTTACAGGCAGGAACATAGAGAAGACTGGAGAGGGGCAGCGGTACAGCCAGGGCTGGCAGACATATTGCAGAAGAGACAAGAAGGGAAAGCCTTATCACATACAAGTCACTCATATAAGCCCTGCAGGAGGGCACAATGAAGTTTACTCTGACACCAGTGTATTAGCAGGTCACTGAGCTCAGGACCCCCGCACCACAAGCAGGCTATATGGGTGTATGTTAGTCATTGAGACACAGAAGAGGATGGTGGGGGGAAGGGTATCATCCAAATAATTACCCCTACCAATAGAGATATATAGTTACTTGTCACCAACTTGTTATTCTCCAGGGTCAGGCACTAGAAAGTAACTGACCAGAAACCCACCTCACTACTTCCAGCAGCCCCAGTACAAGGGCTGTACAGGGGGCAGAGGAGACCTCACCACAGCACAGCGAACCTGCCCAAATCAAGGGCTAATTACAGACGCCACTGCCGAGGCTGCAGCTCTGCTCAGGCTTCCTGTCGAGCTCTTTCTTCCAGAGGACACTAGAAGAAGCCTTCACTTCCCAATGCCAGCACCTCCTCCATTGTGCTCTATACATACACAGAACCACGCAAACAGCAAGGGAAACTTTGCTTACCTCCTCGGCACCCCCCACCACCACTGCCCCCTGAGGGGCAAACTACATATAGCTAATACACAGCGCAGGATATAGAACACATAGACACCGTATACAGAAGAAAGAATAGAACAGGACATGGAGTAGAATAGTATAGAGGCAGTACATGGAGTATAGTATATATGTATTAGATAGTATAGAGCAGTATAATGGATTATAGTAGATAGATAACATAGAGCAGTACAATATACTGTATATGTATTGGTAGTATATAAAGCAGTACAATGAGAATAATATATATGTATGGATAGTATATAGAGCACTACATGGGGTATAGTATATATGTATTAGATAGTATAGAGCAGTATAATGGATTATAGTAGATAGATAGATAACATAGAGCAGTACAATATACTGTATATGTATTGGTAGTATATAAAGCAGTACATTGAGAATAATATATATGTATGGATAGTATATAGAGCACTACATGGGGTATAGTATATATGTATTAGATAGTATAGAGCAGTATAATGGAGTATAATATATATATATATATGGATAATATAGGGCAGTACATGGCAAATCAAGTCAAATGGAGTATAGTATATAGGTATGGATAGTATATAGAGCAGTACATGGAGTAGAATAGTATATGTGTATGAATAGTATATAGAGCAGTACATGGAGTAGAATAGTATATGTGTATGGATAGTATATAGAGCAGTACATGGAGTAGAATAGTATATAGGCAGTAAATATAGTATAGAGGCAGCCCATAGAGTAGAATAGAGTATATATATATATATATATATATATATATATATATATATATATATATATATAACACATTATACAGCAGTCATTAGAGTACAAAAGTATATTATATATAGATAGCTATACAGCAGTCCATAGAGTAGAATAGTACATATATATATGAATAGTATAGAGGCAATACATAGAGTACAGTATATATGTATGAATATTACAGAGCAGTCCATTTAGTAGAGCCGAACACTTGTGAAGTTGTGGATGCTAGTCCTTACCTGGCAGTGGTGACTGGATGCAGTACTGTGAGGAGAGCTCTACCTGCAGCTGCTTCTTCCTCCTCCTCCTCCTCCTTCAGCGTCTCCTGTAACAGCTAGTGTTCTTCTTCTCATATTTAGGAGTCTGTTGTCTCGTCAATGTCTCGCACTTCCTGACTGTCGGCACACTTGTATCTGCTTTTTATAGTCGTGTCCCTCCTCAAGTCCCGCCCCTTTTCTCATCTTCTGTTCTGTACCCGGCCACTCATACATGACCAGGTGTGCAGTATACACTTCTTGTAGCTTCACTGTACATGCCTGCCTGGCAATACCACACTATGTCGTATATAGAACACTTCAAATATTGGGATAGGGCAATTATTTTAATAGTTCTGACAAGGTTTTAAAGCAGGGAACAACTGACTTTTTAGTGGGAAAAACTGACTGCATGGGATTGTTCAGTGGGAGCAATTGACTGCTTGGGTACTGTCCCTTTAAGGGACAAGCGGCGTCTGTGAGGAAGTGGCGGGGGCTACTTGCTACTGGCTGCGGGAGGTCACATGCCTTTGCCGGCGTCATAGAGCCGTTAATTAGCCTTGTGTCTCTCTGTACTACTGCATGTTTAGCTACAGATATGTGAGAGAATTCCCTGCTCAGTGGCTGGCACTGTGGCTAGCTGGTGGGATGTGTGACTACCACTGTCCTCACTGCTGTAGTGACCTGTGGTGCATGTCCTGAGCCCCATTCTCGGCCACCTGAGCCCCTTCCATGGTACACTCTGCTGCATTGGCCAAAGTAGATGCAGTGCATTGTCTATCACATGTAGAGGTGTACTAGCCCCCTCATTCATTTCCAAATATAGAGGCAGTGTCTTTACATTATAACACTGTATGTATATACAGGTGACCTCATCTTAAGTTACATAGGAAGCTGTAGCTGATAAGCCTTCTTAGCCATCACAAAACTGGCTGGTTATATGGTTTGGGAGGGGGGAGCTCCCACCTTGCCCCCCTCCATGTTCTTCACAGTGGAGAGAGGTATTACAAAATGGCCCCTGTGGTGGCTGCATCAAGAGCTGCAATGCTGGCCATAATTGATGTGGTATATCCTGCAAACTGCTTTACAGTAGAGGACAAAGCCACTCACATAGGCGGTGCAGTGGGAGGCAGCCACATAGTGCTCATAGATACAGGTGCCGTAAGGTCAGCCAAAAGATACAATCCATTTTTTTTTTTTCAATGTAGATTGTGAGCCCCACATAGAGCTCACAATGTACTTTTTTTTTTCTCTATCAGTATGTCTTTGGAATATGGGATGGAAATCCATGCAAACACAGGGAGAACATACAAACTCCTTGCAGGTGGTTTTCTGCCCTTGGTGAGATTTGAACAGCAGGACTCCAGTGCTGCAATGCTAACCACTGAGCCACCATGTGGCCCCTATACAATCCATATATTGACTATATTTGATATAATGATTATGAAGTCTTCCTTCTTTCTTCTTCTGTTCCTTAGCTGCTATGGACTCCTAGTATATCTTCTCTTCTCAGCATATGTGTATCTACATCTGTAAAATATTACTGTGTATTATCCTGTATCTGTATTTACTATGCTGCTGTAACATACTAAAATTTCCCCACTGTGGGACTATTAAAGGATTATCTTATTTTATTTCCTGAGCTAAATACTGTGTGAATATCATAGTCACCTATAATATTGACAGTCTCTGCCTCATCACAGAATTATCCTGTATTGTATTAATTGTCCATTGTTATACAGACCCTATGTAGAGCACTCAAAACATAGGGGTAGAGACATTTAATCCAATTGGGGTCTACATTTTATTGTCAGGATAACCACTGGGAGATTTACTAATCCAGCCTAATTGTTACACAGTGTAAATCTTAGGCAAACTGAAAATGCAGCAGTAGTTTATGCTGTATGAATAATCCGGTGCGTACTTGAGTCCAATAAAACACCTATAAGCGGAGTGCACATGTTGCACAAAGCTGCCCCTTTTGTTGCAGAATTTGTTGTGTTTGTTTGAGCCAAAGCCAGAAGTGGATTTAGGAGAAAGGAAGAGGTACAAATGCTTCCTTTATATTTCCCATTCCTTTTCAAGCCACTTTTGGCTCAAAAAAACTCAGCCAAAAATCTACAACAAAAAAGCAGCTTTTTCCTTAATGTGTGGTCACAGCCTTAGGGTGCATTCAGACTACGTAACGCCGGGCGTGTATGAGAGCCGTACACGCCGGCATTACGGCAGACTGCCGAACACTTCCCATTCACTTCAATGGGAGCGCTCGTAAACGCCGCTGTTACGAGCGCTCCCATTGAAGTGAATGGGAAGTGTTCGGCAGTCTGCCGTAATGCCGGCGTGTACGGCTCTCATACACGCCCGGCGTTACGTAGTCTGAATGCACCCTTAGGTTGACTTTAACCTCATACATACGTCAGTTTTTAATAGATATGTGCTCCAGAGTCTTGAGTCACATACAACCAATTCCTTTTTCACCCCTAGAAACCAGTGGAGAGGATTGTCCAGAAATTGTTGCTTGTTGTAGTTTGTATTTTAGGGAAAAGTCCCCACTGTTCTTCTCATGAATCTGAATGGTTATATCACTGTAGTATCAATATGGACTGTGAATTATCTATCCACCAGATACTTTATTTTAGCATTACAAAAGCTTTATGTACATGAGATGTCTGAATGACATAAAAAATTAGAAAATGCAGATAACAACTGAAAGTTCACATTGTTTTCATTGTGTTTGTACTTGAAACCATATGCTTCACATGGTGGGGTTTCATTCTTATGGTCTTTATTTAGATGTACCATTATTCTATGCAAACACACCGCCCAATCCTTTGTTCCCCTGGACAGAGACTGCAAAGGTTGCAGTCATTCCTGGGGCCTCAAAATCATCTCTGTCTGAATACTGTATAAGCAATGCCGCCCCTGCTACCTCTTGTGTCACCCCCTCTACCTCATAGATTGTAAGCTCTTGTGAGCAGGGCCCTAAATCCCATTGTGTGAAATTAAATTCTTTGTTATTTATCTGTGTGTATTTGACCCCTACAAATGGTAAAGTGCTGCGGAATATGTTGGTACTATATAAATAAAATTTATTATTATTATCTCTGCCATATAGGAAGAAAACAATATTAATATTATACATAACACATGATATGAAGGGACCATGTGTCAGATTTTGCATTGGGGCTCACGAGTTTAAAGTTGTGCCCTGGATTCTGGGTATATTTAGTAGCAAAGGTTTCTGACGGCCACTCATATAAACATGCATGGTCTACTGATCTAGGTGTTGGCTTATGGTGGAGTAAGGGAGGATAGTTCTATATAGATATTTCTTCCATGTAGGACCAGCATTTACCTGCTGTAACACACAGTCTTGTACCAAAGCCACACATGTATCCCAACAGGAAGAAGTCCCTCCATTATATTTCACATTCCTTTTGTATACACAAGCCTAATTACAGTGACAAAGTCTCACCCTTCCCCCACTGTGTGTTATACAGCATGTGGGATAAAAGCAAAGAAGAGTATGACATATATCACGTGTTTTTCTGCAGCACTTTTGACAGAAAGTCTGCAGTTTTCCTCTGCTGACTTTTTGCTTCTATAATACCTTTACGGAAAACACAAGTGGTTTGAAATCACATCATTTCTGCAATGTGTGGATGGGATTAGTGAGAATCCCATCCACTTTGCAGGTACTGTAAAACATTATGGCCAAATTGCAGTTTATACTACATGGGGCCCCTGCTTTAAACAGGTTCTCTCTTCCAGAGAAGATTGAATGGAGAGATAGGCACACATGTACCCTACTCCTCAGTTTGAAGTAATTGAGACTGAAATAGCGAAAAATATAGATGTTTATACATTATAAACATGAGTTTTCTAGATTTTTATGTAACTCTTGGTGCACCTATATAGGTCAATGTAGTCCTATTATATGTGTATATGTAGTAATGTATGTCTGTTATCTATGTGAATTTCTATATGTGTTGCAGTATTTGCTATGAATTGTGTATATGTGTGTGACATATATGTTGCTGTATACATATATACATGTCTCATTTTTTTGAACTTCTAAATCCTACATTAGTTTCCAGCAATTCTTTCAGACCAGAATAATTTGGAATAGCGCCTTAAATTTAGCTTTCGTCATGAAAATTCTCCAATCTTCGTAGTACTTAGTGCCAGACTTAGCCACTTAGTATACAAAGCCTATTTCTAATGACTGCAGAATTGACTGGATTGGTCATTACAACCATCCACAGCTGTTGTAGGACTAAAAGTACCAGCCCCAATGATCACATAAGTTGTGTGCCATATATACTCCATCCTCCATGAAAGCTTCTTTTCACCACACAGGCAAAGTTAATTTTCTATTCCCTTACACATTTTATATATCTCATCTTGATTTCACCTCAGAACAAGTGGCTGTTGCTGCAAATTTATAGGAAAAAAAAAATTCTGCAAATCTTTAACCTGTGCAGCTTCTACCACAATAATAATGATTTATCACAATGGCTGATGCTGGGTGACCTAGAACTTTACAACTCCATTTTGGTGCATTGTGGTACATTTTACGCTAGGTTCACACCTGCGTTCAGGGTCTCCGTCCTGTGGTTTCCGTCTTCTGCATGCCAGAAGACGGAAACCACAGACCGGGTCCGGCCGTGAGCGGCGGTGAGCGTTTTATGCTCTCCGCCGCGAAATCGGTTTTTAATCTGGACACAGAGTACTGCATGTCTGACTCTGTGTCCGGATTATAAAACCCAGTTTCACGGCGGAGAGCATAAAATGCTCACCGCCGCTCACGGCCGGACAGCTTTCTCACCCATTCAAATGAATGGGTGAGAAAGACTCCTGCAGGTTTCCGTCTCCTGCCCCTATTTTATGCAGGAAACGGAAACCTGCAGTACGGAGAGGAGAACGCAGATGTGAACAAGCCCTAAGCCATACACCCTTTTCCTAAGAATCCACACCCACATGCTTAGCAAGTAAAAAGATTTTAGTCCAAACAAGATGTCCATATTTACGCCAATGTCTAGTGATAACCACAATATTAAATCTGGGCCTATGTTTCTAGCCTTACATCATGTGCCCTATAAAATTACACATGTAGCAACATATACAAATGGGTTTTAGGGTGAAGCCCCAAGTTACGAAAAGTAGCGTTTTTGCCATCGCAAAATCGCAGTGGTAAAAAACGCTACGTTTTACAGTGCCTACAAAGTGAATGATATTCTGGCTAATCTCATTAACGCATTGCAGAAAAAAACCTGCAGTGGAAAACGAAGGCGTTTTTTTAAAAATTGCAGCATGTCTATTATACCTGCGGAAACGCCAGTGTTCTCTATATAGGTCTAATAAACGCAGAAAGTCTGCAGATGAAAACTCTGCAAAAACACAATGAAAAATGCTGCAGAAAAAAGTGATGCGTTTCCGCATCATTCCGGGTCATTGGCCTTATAAGTTATCTTTCTTCAGTGGTAAACCAAACTAGTCCTGCTACTGAAAAATATGGAATCAGAGGATGATTGACCTCTGCATAGTGCCATGTTTATTCCATAGCTGTGTAGGATTAGAAGTACAGGTTAACAATACTCTTCTAATTCAATTACCTACAGATCCTCTCTTCATAGATAAGATTAGTCTTTTAACAGATGTGATTAAAAAGCCTCCTTCATTGTTTTCTGTACTGACACCAGACAGAAAATAAAGGCCCTATTAGACGGTGTGATTTTACAGGCGGTTATTGAGAATGAAGGTTTTTTTTTCCTGATAATCAGTCTGCCTCCGCATGCCCTTACACAATGTGATTTTCAGACGCTTATAAAAATGCATTGTAGGAATGCATATTTTTTAAATCAGTTTTAGGCTAAGGTCCCACTGGGCGGAAATGCAGTAAAAAAAACGCAGAGAAATCGCTGCATTTTCTGTTGCGGAAAAAAACACGCATGTTTATGTGTTTTTCATTGCGATTTTCAGTTTTGTGCTGCAGAAATTCATATGAGTTTTCTGTTGAGTTGTTCATCGCGTTTTTGCTCGAGTTTCTTATGTGCAATAAAGGTAATTGAAAGGCTATGTTGAAAATCCTAAGGAATTATGGTCCTCTGCTATTTAGGCCGGGGCCCCACGGGCCGGAAACACTGCGATTTGGCCCCAGCGGAAACGCTGCGGGAAGAATCATGGCGTTTTACGGTACTTGCAAAGTGGAAGGGATTCATGCAAATCCCATGCCCACTTTGCGGAAAAAATCACAGCGCGATTGTGCGATTTCCAAAACCATTGCGGCATGTCAATTATATCTACGGAAACGCTGGTAGCTTTCCCATAGATATAATTGTAACAGAAAGTCCACGGAGGAAAACCCTGCAAACTTTCTGTTCAAAGCACTGCGGGAAAAACCACAATGTGTTTACGCCGTGGGTGTTCCTGCAGCACTTTAGTGCGGCGGTTCCGGCCCGTGGGGCCTTAGCCTCAACCAAGCAAAAGAGTGAGTTTTTGTCTGCAGATTTTGATGCATTTCCGCGGCGTTTCTGCTGAGTTTTCGCAACACATTTATCATGCTGCGTTTTTGCTGCGGTTTTCACACTTTCCATAGAAATCTATGGAGGGCAAAACTCAGCATTTCCGTAACTATAATTGAGATGCTGCATTTTTCAAAAACGCAAAGGTTTTTCAAAAACACAGTTTTTCCACAGCGTTTTTTTTCCGCAGTGTGGGGCTAGGATTAGACAAAATTGCATTCACTATGCTGGTACTGTAAAACGTAGCGTTTTTTTTTTCCGCTGCATTTCCACAATGCCCAAAAACGCTGCGTTTCCGCCCAGTGGGGCCTTAGCTTTAAGGCTAGG
This sequence comes from Leptodactylus fuscus, assembly GCF_031893055.1. Lineage (NCBI taxonomy): Eukaryota > Metazoa > Chordata > Amphibia > Anura > Leptodactylidae > Leptodactylus > Leptodactylus fuscus. The sequence continues at coordinate 96,931,446 of NC_134270.1, forward strand.
GACCAAGTGGAAAAAAACGAAGCATTTTCCTATTGAATCCCATTCACACATTGTGGTAATATATGTGCATTGGACATCCTGTAATTTCCAAAAGCAGCAAGATTTTTATAATCGCACATGTCAATTATACCTATGGAAACACTACCAGTTTCCAGGTGAAATTGAAGCAGAAAGTCTACAGAGGAAATCTGCATAAGTTACATCCTATATATTTCCAATTCTTTTTCTAGCCATTCTTGGATTTGGCTTAAAGAAGCTCAACAAAATCTGGAACAAAAAAAGCTATGTTTCCACAAAGTGTGGCCTAACCTTAGGCTAAAGCCCCACATTGCAGAAGTGCAGCATTTTTGGCTGCTGCAGAAAAGCAGTGGAAAAAAACACTGTGTAATACAGTACCAGCAAAGTGAATGAAATATCAATAATCTAATCCAAAAATAATAGGAAGAAAAGAACTGTGGAAAAGCTGCATTTTAAAAACACTTCCGTTTTTGAAAAATGCAGCATATTTATTTTAGCTTCCAAATCGCGCACATTTTTCATTACCGTATATACTCGAATATAAGCCGAATTTTTCAGCACAGTTTTTGTGTTGAAAAAGCCCCCCTCGGCTTATCTCGAGTCAAGCAAAAAAAAAAAATAGGGGGAGTGGGGTCTATGACAAGCCGCAATAGTAATGTATAGAATCTCCCATAAAATAGTGAAAAAAAAGAAGCTTTAAAAAAAATAATAAAAAAATAAAGTAAATAAAAGTTCTAAATCACTCCTTTGCCTAGAATACATATAATAGTAGAAAATTACTGTGAAACACATACACATTAGGTATCCCTATGTCTGAAAGTGCCCGGTCTTCTGAATATAGGGTCTCTGCAGTGCTCCTGTTCTGTCGGGAAGGGGTTAATAGTAGAGATGAGCGAACAGTATTCTATCGAACTCATGTTCGATCGGATATTAGGCTGTTCGGCATGTTCAAATCGAATCGAACACCGCGTGGTAAAGTGCGCCATTACTCGATTCCCCTCCCACCTTCCCTGGCGCCTTTTTTGCTCCAATAACAGCACAGGGTAGGTGGGACAGGAACTACGACACCGGTGACGTTGAAAAAAGTAGGCAAAACCCATTGGCTGCCGAAAACATGTGACCTCTAATTTAAAAGAACAGCGACGCCCAGCTTCGCGTCATTCTGAGCTTGCAATTCACCGGGGACGGAGGTTTCCGTCCAGTTAGCTAGGGCTTAGATTCTGGTAGGCAGGGACAGGCTAGGATAGGAAGGAGAAGACAACCAACAGCTCTTATAAGAGCTAAATTCCAGGGAGAAGCTTGTCAGTGTAACGTGGCACTGACAGGCTCAATCGCCGCAACCCAGCTTTCCCAGGATCCTGAATGGAATACACTGACAGTGTATTCCCGTATACCCCATATATACACCCCAAATCCCCGTTCCAACGGTGTGCCCCCCACCTTCACCCCAGAAATACCCTGCAAGTCCCCTAGCAATAGAATTGGGGCTATATACACCCACTATTTTTGCTACTGCCATATAGTGCCATTGTCTGACTGGGAATTCAAAGAATATATTGGGGTTATAAATACCCAAATTTCTTGCTACTGGTATATAGAGCCATTGTCTGACTGGGAATTCAAAGAATATATTGGGGTTACAAATACCCTCATTTCTTGCTACTGGTATATAGTGCCATTGTCTGACTGGGAATTCAAAGAATATATTGGGGTTACAAATACCCTCATTTCTTGCTACTGCCATATAGTGCCAGTTTCTGACTGGTAATTCAAAGAATATATTGGGGTTACGTGCACCCACAATTTTTGCTACTGGTATATAGTGCCATTGTCTGACTGGTAATTCAAAGAATATATTGGGGTTATAAATACCCTCATTTCTTGCTACTGGTATATAGTGCCATTGTCTGACTGGGAATTCAAAGAATATATTGGGGTTACAAATACCCTCATTTCTTGCTACTGGTATATAGTGCCATTGTCTGACTGGGAATTCAAAGAATATATTGGGGTTACAAATACCCTCATTTCTTGCTACTGCCATATAGTGCCAGTTTCTGACTGGTAATTCAAAGAATATATTGGGGTTACGTGCACCCACAATTTTTGCTACTGGTATATAGTGCCATTGTCTGACTGGGAATTCAAAGAATATATTGGGGTTACAAATACCCTCATTTCTTGCTACTGCCATATAGTGCCAGTTTCTGACTGGTAATTCAAAGAATATATTGGGGTTACGTGCACCCACAATTTTTGCTACTGGTATATAGTGCCATTGTCTGACTGGGAATTCAAAGAATATATTGGGGTTACAAATACCCTCATTTCTTGCTACTGCCATATAGTGCCAGTTTCTGACTGGTAATTCAAAGAATATATTGGGGTTACGTGCACCCACAATTTTTGCCACTGGTATATAGTGCCATTGTCTGACTGGGAATTCAAAGAATATATTGGGGTTACAAATACCCTCATTTCTTGCTACTGCCATATAGTGCCAGTTTCTGACTGGTAATTCAAAGAATATATTGGGGTTATAAATACCCTCATTTCTTGCTACTGCCATATAGTGCCAGTTTCTGACTGGGAATTCAAAGAATATATTGGGGTTATAAATACCCTCATTTCTTGCTACTGGTATATAGTGCCATTGTCTGACTGGGAATTCAAAGAATATATTGGGGTTACAAATACCCTCATTTCTTGCTACTGGTATATAGTGCCATTGTCTGACTGGGAATTCAAAGAATATATTGGGGTTACAAATACCCTCATTTCTTGCTACTGCCATATAGTGCCAGTTTTTGACTGGTAATTCAAAGAATATATTGGGGTTACGTGCACCCACAATTTTTGCTACTGGTATATAGTGCCATTGTCTGACTGGGAATTCAAAGAATATATTGGGGTTACAAATACCCTCATTTCTTGCTACTGCCATATAGTGCCAGTTTCTGACTGGTAATTCAAAGAATATATTGAGGTTACGTGCACCCACAATTTTTGCTACTGTTATATAGTGCCATTGTCTGACTGGGAATTCAAAGAATATATTGGGGTTACAAATACCCTCATTTCTTGCTACTGCCATATAGTGCCAGTTTCTGACTGGTAATTCAAAGAATATATTGGGGTTATAAATACCCTCATTTCTTGCTACTGCCATATAGTGCCAGTTTCTGACTGGTAATTCAAAGAATATATTGGGGTTACGTGCACCCACAATTTTTGCTACTGGTATATAGTGCCAGTTTCTAACTGGGAATTCAAAATGCGCAAGGCTCCCGGAAAGGGACGAGGCCGTGGGCGAGGTCGGGGGAATGGTTCTGGGGAGCAAGGTAGCAGTGAAGCCACAGGGCGTCCCGTGCCTACTCCTGTGGGGCAGCAAGCATTGCGCCACTCCACAGTGCCAGGGTTGCTTGCCACATTAACTAAACTGCAGGGTACAAACCTTAGTAGGCCCGAGAACCAGGAACAGGTCTTGCAATGGCTGTCAGAGAACGCTTACAGCACATTGTCCAGCAGCCAGTCAGACTCTGCCTCCTCTCCTCCTATTACCCAACAGTCTTGTCCTCCTTCCTCCCAAAATTCCCAAGCTTCACAGAACTATAACCCCAACTGTCCCTGCTCCCCAGAGCTGTTCTCCGCTCCTTTCATTGTCCCTCAACCTGCCTCTCCACGTCACGATTCCACGAACCTGACAGAGGAGCATCTGTGTCCAGATGCTCAAACACTAGAGTCTCCTCCATCTCCGTTCGATTTGGTGGTGGATGACCAGCAACCCACCCTCATCGACGATGATGTGACGCAGTTGCCGTCAGGGCATCCAGTTGACCGGCGCATTGTGCGGGAGGAGGAGATGAGACAGGAGTTGGAAGAGGAAGTGGTGGATGATGAGGACACTGACTCGACCTGGACAGGGGGGATGTCAAGCAGGGAAAGTAGTGTGGATGTTGAGGCAGGTGCAGCACCAAAAAGGGTAGCTAGAGGCAGAGGCAGAGGTCAGCAGCTTAGGCGAAGCCAGGCCACACCCGGAATCTCCCAAGATGTTCCAGTTCGTACCCAGCCCCGAAAAACTCCCACCTCGAGGGCACGTTTCTCGAAGGTGTGGAGTTTTTTCAAGGAATGCGCCGAGGACAGATATAGTGTTGTCTGCACAATTTGCCTCTCGAAATTGATTAGGGGCTCTGAGAAGAGCAACCTGTCCACCACTTCAATGCGCCGTCATTTGGAATCCAAGCACTGGAATCAGTGGCAGGCAGCAACGGCAGGACAAAGGCCGCCTGCCGTTCACGCCACTGCCTCTGCCACTGCCTCTGCCACTGCCACTGCTGACTGTGCTGGCGATGCACTCCAGAGGACGAGCCAGGACACCACTTCATCTGCCTCCGCCACTTTGTTGACTTCTCCCTCATCCTCCCCTGTTCCTGTCTTATCTCCTTCTCCTGCACCATCAAAGGCACCATCAGGCGCTTCTTTACAACAACCCACCATCTCTCAGACATTGGAGCGGCGGCAGAAATACACTGCTAACCACCCACACGCGCAAGCCTTGAACGCCAACATCGCTAAACTGCTGGCCCAGGAGATGTTGGCGTTCCGGCTTGTTGAAACTCCCGCCTTCCTGGACCTGATGGCAACTGCATCACCTCGCTATGCCGTCCCTAGCCGTCACTACTTCTCCCGGTGTGCCGTCCCCGCCTTGCACCAGCACGTGTCACTCAACATCAGGCGGGCCCTTAGTTCCGCGCTTTGCACAAAGGTCCACTTGACCACCGACGCGTGGACAAGTGCATGCGGACAGGGACGCTACATTTCACTGACGGCACACTGGGTGAATGTAGTTGAGGCTGGGACTGCTTCCCAAACTGGCCCGGTGTACCTCGTCTCCCCGCCTAACATTCCTGGCAGGGACACGAGAAGAACACCCCCCTCCTCCTCCTCCACCGCCTCCGCCACCGCCTCCTCCTCCGCCACCGCCTCCTCCTCCGCTGTTAGATTGACCCCAGCTACGAGTTGGAAACATTGCAGCACTGGCGTTGGTAGACGTCAGCAGGCTGTGCTGAAGCTGATCAGCTTGGGGGACAGACAGCACACTGCCTCCGAGGTGAGGGATGCCCTCCTCGATGAGACGGCAATATGGTTTGAGCCGCTGCACCTGGGCCCAGGCATGGTCGTTTGTGATAACGGCCGGAACCTGGTAGCAGCTCTGGAGCTTGCCGGACTCCAACATGTTCCATGCCTGGCCCACGTCTTCAACCTAGTGGTGCAACGTTTCCTAAAGAGCTACCCCAATGTTCCAGAGCTACTGGTGAAAGTGCGGCGCATGTGCGCCCACTTTCGCAAGTCGACAGTAGCCGCTGCTAGCTTAAAATCTCTCCAGCAACGCCTGCATGTGCCACAACACCGGCTTTTGTGCGACGTCCCCACACGCTGGAACTCAACGTTTCAGATGTTGAATAGAGTGGTTGAGCAGCAGAGACCTTTGATGGAATACCAGCTACAAAACCCTAGGGTGCCACAAAGTCAGCTGCCTCAGTTTCACATCCATGAGTGGCCATGGATGAGAGACCTTTGTGACATCTTACGGGTCTTTGAGGAGTCCACAAGGAGGGTGAGCTCTGAGGATGCGATGGTGAGCCTTACAATCCCGCTCTTGTGTGTTCTGAGAGAATCCCTGATTGACATCAGGGATAACTCAGATCACACAGAGGAGTTAGGGATAGCATCCGATCCGTCACAGCTGGAGAGTAGGTCCACACATCTGTCCGCTTCATCGCGTTTAATGGAGGAGGAGGAGGAGGAGGAGGAGGAAGAAGAGTTGTCCGATGATGTGATGGTGATACAGGAGGCTTCCGGGCAACTTCGAATCGTCCCATTGTTGCAGCGCGGATGGGTAGACATGGAGGATGAGGAGGAAATGGAGATTGAACTTTCCGGTGGGGCCAGAGGAGTCATGCCAACTAACACTGTGGCAGACATGGCTGAGTTCATGTTGGGGTGCTTTACAACCGACAAGCGTATTGTCAAAATCATGGAGGACAACCAGTACTGGATCTTTGCTATCCTTGACCCCCGGTATAAAAACAACATCTCGTCTTTTATTCCGGTAGAGGGGAGGGCCAATCGCATCAATGCTTGCCACAGGCAATTGGTGCAGAATATGATGGAGATGTTTCCAGCATGTGACGTTGGTGGCAGGGAGGGCAGTTCCTCCAGTAGGCAACCAAGTTCTCACCGGTCCACACAAACGAGGGGCACACTGTCTAAGGTCTGGGACACCTTGATGGCACCCCCTCGCCAAAGTGCCGCCACGGAGGGTCCTAGTGTCACCAGGCGTGAGAAGTATAGGCGCATGTTGCGGGAATACCTTTCCGACCACAGCCCTGTCCTCTCTGACCCCTCTGCGCCCTACACGTATTGGGTGTCGAAGTTGGACCTGTGGCTTGAACTTGCCCTATATGCCTTGAAGGTGCTGTCCTGTCCTGCCGCCAGCGTCCTATCTGAGAGGGTGTTCAGTGCAGCCGGTGGCATCATCACTGACAAGCGCACCCGTCTGTCAGCTGAGAGTGCCGACCGGCTCACTTTGATAAAAATGAACCACCACTGGATAGAGCCTTCATTTTTGTGCCCACCTGTGTAAAGCACCCCAACATGAAACTCCATGTCTGTACTCAACCTCTCCAATTCCTCCGCATCCTCATACTCATCCACCATAAGCGTTGCACAATTCTGCTAATACTAGGCTCCCTCCACCCTGATTTCCCCCAACTCTGCTGGTTAGAGGCTCCCTCCACCCTGATTTCCACCAACTCTGCTGGTTAGAGGCTCCCTCCACCCTGCTTTCCCACAACTCTGCTGGTTAGAGGCTCCCTCCACCCTGCTTTCCCACAACTCTGCTGGTTAGAGGCTCCCTCCACCCTGCTTTCCCACAACTCTGCTGGTTAGAGGCTCCCTCCACCCTGATTTCCACCAACTCTGCTGGTTAGAGGCTCCCTCCACCCTGATTTCCACCAACTCTGCTGGTTAGAGGCTCCCTCCACCCTGCTTTCCCACAACTCTGCTGGTTAGAGGCTCCCTCCACCCTGATTTCCACCAACTCTGCTGGTTAGAGGCTCCCTCCACCCTGTTTTCCCACAACTCTGCTGGTTAGAGGCTCCCTCCACCATGAATTGGTCCAAACTGGGCTGTTTAGAGGCTCCCTCCACCATGAATTGGTCCAAACTGGGGTTTTTAGAGGCTCCCTCCACCATGAATTGGTCCAAACTGGGGTTTTTAGAGGCTCCCTCCATCATGAATTGGTCCAAACTGGGGTTTTTAGAGGCTCCCTCCACCATGAATTTGCCCAAACTGGGGTGTTTAGAGGCTCCCTCCACCATGAATTTGCCCAAACTCTGCTGGTTAGAGGCTCAATCCACCCTGATTTTCAAAACAAATGTTGGTGCCAACCTCAACTTACTACAAGGGCCAAATTCACTGCTGGTGACAAGCTCTCCTCACTGCAAGTGCCAAATACACATGTTTCAAGGTGTTTTCCTACTGTCAGAGAGGTGGTATTGAGTGTGTAAAGTGTGTAGTTGTTAGGCTGTGATGTTGGGGTAATAGAGGGTCTTTGGTGTGTTAGATGCCCCCAGACATGCTTCCCCTGCTGTCCCAGTGTCATTCCAGAGGTGTTGGCATCATTTCCTGGGGTGTCATAGTGGACTTGGTGACCCTCCAGACACGGATTTGGGTTTCCCCCTTAACGAGTATCTGTTCCCCATAGACTATAATGGGGTTCGAAACCCGTTCGAACACACGAACATTGAGCAGCTGTTCGAATCGAATTTCGAACCTCGAACATTTTAGTGTTCGCTCATCTCTAGTTAATAGGAGTACTGCAGAGACCCTATATTCAGCCAGTGGGGGAAAAAAACCTCAGTTATCAAGCTCAGGGAAGGGGCAGACAGACAACCAAAACACCCCCTCCCCTTCCCCAGCATCTACTGCACTCAAAAATTCCGTCCATTTTAATTTTTGAAAATTTCCAGTAGCTGCTGCATTTCCCCCCCTAGGCTTATACTCGAGTCAATAAGTTTTCCCAGTTTTTTTGTGGTAAAATTAGGGGCCTCGGCTTATATTCGGGTCGGCTTATACTTGAGTATATACGGTATATATTTAATAGGACAATTAAAAAAGCAGAAAATAACAGAGCATTCTATGCCTATTTGATGTGTCACCTGAGAAAACTTATGTGCCCTAATAGTGCCACTGATCACCCAATGAGGAATCGCTTGCTTTCAGCCGAACTGAAATCACTGTTTCTTGGCAGTACATCGCCGTTTGTAATAAGGGCTTTGCTACTGGCAAACAATGAAAGTTCATGCTGAGGGGAACAGGTACATGAAATGGACACCTTTGTCTTGTTTATATTATCACAGATTCTTATTTCTATTGAACATATACATGTGCTGTTAGGGAGCGTTCACACTACTGTCGGTGTCCGCTCAAAATCTGTCACGGACACTAGGAGCGGACACTAGATGTGTCCGTGACACCTGTCATTCACTTGAATGGGCATCGGGTGCGTTCTTTTGCACTCCGTGCCCGTCCTTCCCTGTCCGCAAGAGAAGATGTCCGACTTCTCAAGCGGACAGAGGAACCCTGCATGCAGGGTTTTTGTCGGACACCGACGGTAGTGTGAACGCTCCCTTAGTGATTCCAAAGGTCAAGAAGAAAATAAAGGTCATGTGTACACAGGGTGTTTTTTCTCTCATGTGAAGAGTTCCAGCATCCCAGTGTTGCATTTGAGTGACCAGAAAAATATGGTTGCCTGTTCATACTCAGCAACATACTTCTAGTATTTTTAGTGCATTCTGCATTTTCACTGTATTTTAGACCATGTTTCATCCAGTTTCAATGCACATCTTATTGATGGATAATATGCTTGCATCATAGCTTTATGAAATTGGCTTCAGTGTATGTTCAAGTTTTAGGAATTAAAGGGGATTCCCAGCATTTTGGTGGCCTGGGCCCACTAGTTCTGTGGGGTTCACCCGAGGGTTCTGGAAGCAGGAGCGGCCCCATAAACTGTATCGGCGTCTCTCCGGAACTGATACAGTTGAAATACATGGCAGAACATCAAACATAACTGTTATGTAGCGAGAGAAATGTGATTCAGGTGCCTGGTAAAAGGAGCCAAAGATGTCTTTACAAGATCAAGTCACAGCTGGAAGAAGTGGTCACAGGGGTCTGGATGCGAAAGGTGGGCGATTATGATACTATTTCCTAGAGAAGAACATACTTAGATGAGAAAAATACAATTCAATTCAAGATACTGAGGAAAAAGATATAAAATTATTTATATCAAAATCACCTGAAAGGTCTCTCAACAAGTAAAAGCCACTGCTCTAAAACCACCATAAAAAGGTTGCAATTTGCAACTGTGCATGGGGGACAAAGATATTGCATTTTGGAGAAATATCTTTTAGGCTGAAGCCCCACGTTGCGGAAATGCAGCTTTTTTTTTTAAATGCAGATTTTGCTGCGGTTTTTTGAGCCAAAGTCAGGAGTGGATTGAGCAGTAGGTAGAAGTGTAAGAACTTCCTATATATTTCCCATTCCTTGTGAAGCCATTTTTTTTAAAAAAAAGTCTGCAACATAAAAAGATGCGTTTCCGCAACATGCGGCCTTAGCCTTAGTCTGATAAAAACAAAAACATTGTCCGACCATAGAGATGTAAAGGGAGGGAAAATAGAGAGTCTTTTAAGCGAACATCACCATTCCATCCCAACCCCAATGTTGTAGGGTGTTTTCTGAAGGAATCACTGGTGCTTTTCACAGAATAGATGGCGTTATGTGTAAGAAAAATTATGTGGAAATATTACAACTATCTCAAGACAAAGTTAAAGCTTGGACAATGACTCCAAGAATATTTCCAAAGTTCTGGATTTGAGTAGCTATCACAAAGCCCTGACCTCAATCCCATCACATGTGTGGGCAAGGAGACCTGCAAACCTGACTCACTTATACCAGTTCTGTCAGGAGATATGGGCAAAATTCCAGCAACTTATTGTGAGATGCTTGTGGAAGACTACTCAAAACATCTGACTAAAGTCAGACAATTTAAAAATCTCTAGGAATGATGTAAAAGAAATAAAAACTGAGGATAGTCATTGGGGCACATTTATTAACCACTTCAGTACCAGGCCAATTTCTCTGGCTCAGGACCAGACACATATTCAGGTTCCCCAAGCAGACTCCCCAAACGGAATACCCAATGTGAACTGGGCCTAATAGTCTCTGATTCCTGGCAGGTCACATGACTGCCGGGTCAGAGGGGAGCTGCATCATGGTGGCTCCCATAGCTGAGTATACAGCGCTGTATACACATTGATCAGGAAGGCATTTATGAAGTATTTGTGCCTTTTTTCTAGATGTTATGCTTCCTTTGCCACTTTTGCTTTTTGTTGAGAAAAGGGGTGTGTGGCCTAAATGGAGATCCATATCACATTGTATTTATAACTTGTGCCTTTTTAACGCCTTCCCACCGATGGTAGTTTTTGATTTTCGTTTTTCGTTTTTGACTCCCCTCCTTCTAAACCCCATAACTTGTTTATTTCTTCGCTCCCAGAGCCATATGAGGTCTTAATCTTTGTGGGACAAATTTTTCTTCATGATGCCAATATTAATTATTCTGTATAATGTACTGGGAAACTGGAAAAAAATTCAGAATGGGGTGAATTTGAAGAAAAAATGCATTTCTGCGAATTTCTTACGGGCTTCAGTTTTATGGCGTTCACTGTGCAGCCAAAATGACATGTCCCCTGTATTCTGTGTTTCGGTACGATTCTGGGGATACCAAATTTATATGGTTTTATTTACATTTTAACCCCTTAAAAAAAATCCAAAACTGTGTTAAAATTTTTTTTTTATAAAAGTCGCCATATTCTGACAGCCGTAACTTTTTTCTATGTTCGTTTACGGGGATGTATAGGGCGTCTTTTTTTGCGGGGCCGGGTGTACTTTTTAGTTTTACCATTTTCGGGAAATGCTATTGCTTTGATCACTTTTTATTCAAATTTTTATCAAAACAGTGAAAAAACGGCGGTTTGGCACTTTTGACTATTTTTCCTGCTATGGCATTTACCTACAGGAAAAATATTTGTATAGATTTGTAGAGCGGACGATTTTGGATACGGAGATACCTAACATGTATGTGTTTCACAGTATTTAACTACTTTTATATGTGTTCTAGGGAAAGGGGGGTGATTTGAATTTTTAATACTTTTTAAATTCTTTTATATATATTTTATTTTGTTTTTTGCATTTATTAGACCCCCTAAGGGTCTTGAACCCCAGGGGGTCTGATCACTAATGCAAATGCATTGCAATGCATTGCAAAATACTGGCACTTCTATTTCAGGCTATGTAGCATAGCCTGCAATAGAAGCAAAAGAATGACAGGCCGGGGAGCCTTCACAAGGTGCCTGCGATCACAAAGAAAATGGCGGCGCCCATGTGCCGCTGGGAAAATGGCACCTCCGGCGCCTCTGACCACGGCGCCAGAGGAGTTAATGCCTTTGATCGGTCCTGGTACAATCAGAGACATTAGCGCCGGTTGTCTACTGCGTAAAGCAGTAGACACTCGGCGGCTATGGCGGCCGCCCAGCTCCCGGGCGGTCGCCATAGTTACACACCCGGCAAGCGCCGTACTATTACGGCAGATGTCGGGAAAGGGTTAAAAAGGGGAAAAAAGACACAAATGCACTCCAGTACATGGGCACTGTATAAGAGCCTGTCACATCAGGAAGCATTAAAAAGGGGCAACTTCACAATTGTTCAGTCGATCCGAACAGCACGCTCCATAGAAATGAATGGATGCACCTGGTACTTCCGCTTTGACAGCGGCTGGCCGCTTAACCTCCCGCGTGCCAGCTACGTCCATTCATTTTTATGCGAGCGTGCTGTTCGGATCGGCTGATCCGAAGAGTACTCGCTCATCTCTATTAATTAATTATTATTATTATTATTATCATTATTTATATAGCACCATTAATTCCATGGTGCTTTACAGGGGATGGGAAACGTCATAACAGTTTATACATTTGCATAATAATCAAACGGCTATTTTTCTCTAAAAAGGCATCTAATCCTTTTTTTGAAGCTGTCAGCTGTGATTGCTGTGACTAGCTCCTGGGGTAGGCTATTCCACAGATTCACAGTACTTACAGTGAAGAAGCCTTGTCAGCTCAGGAGATTAAAGGGGCTCTATCAGCAAAATGATGCTGATAGAGCCCCACATATGCGTGCATAGCCTTTAAAAAGGCTATTCAGGCACCGTAAAAGTTATATTAAACTACCCCCCTGTTTTAAAAAAATAACCTAAAAAAGAATGTGATCTACTTACATGCAGGGTTTTTCTGTCCGCTTGTGAAGTCGGACATCTTCTCTTGCGGACAGGGAAGGACGGGCACGGAGTGCAAAAGAACGCACCCGATGCCCATTCAAGTGAATGACAGGTGTCACGGACACATCTAGTGTCCGCTCCTAGTGTCCGTGACAGATTTTGAGCGGACACTACATGGCGGACACCGACGGTAGTGTGAACGCTCCCTTAAATAACAGCACTGAACCCTGGGGTACACTACTTATATCAGAGGACCAGTCTGAGCTGCAGTCATTGACCACAACTCTTTGGATATGATCCTTTAACCAGTTTTCAATCCAATTACAAGGTATATTTATGAAGCCAATGGACCTGATTTTACCATTAAATGTCTATGATGATTTGTTTATATAGTTTAGTATATTGGTTGACTTATTACCAGCATTGGTGACACCTACATCAACTACACCTGTTCTCCAGTATACACTCAGCTAAAGAACCTATTTAGTAGCTCTGCTTTTTCTTGGTCCCCAGCTTTCTATTACCATTATTCCATTATTTAACCAAGCTACCTACTGTTTTCTATCCTTTTTTTTTTTTTTTCATTAATATAGTTAAAGAACTTTTTGGGGCTAGTTTTGCTTTCCATAGCCATCTGACATTCATTATGTATTTTAGCTGATTTGATTTCCCTTTTACAGATTTTATTAAGTGCTTTTGTGATTCTCAAAGGCTACAGTTGGCCCTTCAGATTTATATTTTGCAAATTTTATTGTTTATCATCCTATTAACCGTAACTGTAAGCCATGTAAGAGTTAATTTAAGATGGTTATACGTTTTACCCTATGGGTATACATTTTGCTATATATTTACTCAACATAGATTTAAATGTCTCCCACTTATCCCCTGTATCACCATTTGACAGTATCTGGTCCCAGACTATATCCTGCAGTGCAGCCCTTAACCCTGCAAAATTGACCTTCTTAAGGCTAAGGCACCATGTAGCGGGGCGTAGCAAAAAAAAAACCCTGTGGGCAAAAAACGCGGCAGCAAAGCATCATAGTTTTCCCACAGCTCTTTTCACAGAAAATTTGCGGAATTTTCCTCTATGGACTTTCTGATTCTATTATACCTAGAGGGAAACCACCAACATTTCTGTAGGTATAATTGAGATGATGGGATTTCCAAAACCGCAAACTTCACCGCAATGTGTGGAAGGGACTTGCTAATATATATATATATATATATATATATATATATATATATATATATATATATATATAAACAATGAATATAATAAATAGATAAACATAAGGTAGATAGATTTGAAGTAGATAATAAGCTGAATAGGTGTATCGATAAATTGATCGACAGCCAGATTTAAGGTAGATATGGGATAGATGGATTTGGGATAACAAAAGATTTAAGGCATAAATTTGAGATAGATTTGAAATAAATATTAAATATAATTAAAACAGATACATTAGATAGGCATGAGCTACATAGATATGAAACAGATAATTGATAATATTATGATATATATATCTCCCTATATTATAAAAATGAATTTCTGTCTGTCTGTCTGTCTGTCTGTGCTCTAATGCGAACCAAACGACTGGACCGATCTTCACCAAATTTGGTACAGAGATACTTCAGGTATCCAGGAAGGTTTAAGACGAGACTCCAACTCGCTCGGACGCACCGTTGCTGAGATACAGCATTCCAAACACAGTGCCCCCCCCCTTAGCCAATACAAACCTGCAAGACTTTCACTCATATTCCAACTGCAATACACACGGTCACTCCACATGCACAATACAACACTGATATCCAAACTGAGATACACGCATCAGAGGATCAGATACACAGATCAGCACACAGTATCACACGCCAGAGGATTAGATACACACGTCTGCACACAGTCCCACAAACCAGAGGATTAAATACGCACTTCTGCACACAGTTCCACACACTGAAGGATTTGATACGTGCATCTGCACACGGTTCCACATGCCAAAGGATTAGATGCAGGCGTCTACACACAGTTCCACACTCCAGAGGATTAGATACGCGCATCTGCACACATTTGTACACACCATAGGATTAGATACACGCGTCTGCACAGAGTACCACATGCCGTAGGATTAGATACACACGTCTACACATAGTTCCACACTCCAGAGGATTAGATATGCGCATCTGCACACAGTTGTACACACCATAGGATTAGATACACGTGTCTGCACACAGTACCACATGCAGTAGGATTAGATACACGCGTCTACACATAGTTACGCCGAAGGATTAGATACGCGCCTCTTCACACAATACCACACAAGTGAGGATTAGATACGTGTGTGTGCACACAGTACCACACTTTGGAGGATTAGATACATGCCTCTGCACACAGTACCACAAGCCAGAGAATTAGATACGCGTCTCCGCACACAGTATCACACGGGGGAGGATTAGATACGCGCGTCTGCACACAGTATCACACGGGGGAGGATTAGATATGCGCGTCTGCACACAGTACCACACGGGGGAGGATTAGATACGCGCGTCTACACCCAGTACCACATGCCATAGGATTAGATACGCGCGTCTGCACACAGTACCACATGCCGGGGGATTGGATACACGCGTCTACACACAGTTCCACACGCCATAGGATTAGATACGCGCCTCTTCACACAATACCACACAGGGGAGGATTAGATACACGTGTCTTCACACAGTTGTACACGCCATAGGATTAGATACACGCGTCTGCACACAGTAACACATGCCGTAGGATTAGATACGCGCGTCTACACACAGTACCAGATGTTGTAGCATTAGATACGCGTGTCTGCACACAGTATCACTTGCCGTAGGATTAGATACAGGCATCTACACACAGTTCCACACTCCAGAGGATTAGATACGCGCATCTGCACACATTTGTACACGCCATAGGATTAGATACACACCTCTGCACAGAGTACCACATGCCGTAGGATTAGATACACGCGTTTACATACAGTTCCACACTCCAGAGGATTAGATACACGCGTCTGCACACAGTTGTACACGCCATAGGATTAGATACACGCGTCTACACACAGTACCACATGCAGTAGGATTAGATACGCGCGTCTACACATAGTTCCACAAGCGGAAGGATTAGATACGCGCCTCTTCACACAATACCACACAGGGGAGGATTAGATACGTGTGTGTGAACACAGTACCACAGTTTGGAGGATTAGATGCATGCCTCTGCACACAGTACCACAAGCCAGAGAATTAGATACGCGTCTCAGCACACAGTATCACACGGGGGAGGATTAGATACGCGCGTCTACACACAGTACCACATGCCATAGGATTAGATAAACGCGTCTACACATAGTTCCACACACCGAAGGATTAGATATGCGCCTCTTCACACAATACCACACAAGGGAGGATTAGATATGTGTGTGTGCACACAGTACCACACTTTGGAAGATTAGATACATGCCTCTGGACACAGTACCACAAGCCAGAGAATTAGATACGCGTTTCCGCACACAGTATCACACGGGGGAGGATTAGATACGCGTGTCTGCACACAGTACCACACGGGGGAGGATTAGATATGCGCGTCTACACACAGTACCACATGCCGGGGGATTGGATACGCGCATCTACACACAGCACCACATGCCATAGGATTAGATACACGCGTCTGCACACAGTACCACATGCTGGGGGATTGGATACGCGCGTCTACACACTGTTCCACACGCCATAGGATTAGATACGCGCCTCTTCACACAATACCACACAGGGGAGGATTAGATACACGTGTCTTCACACAGTTGTACACGCCATAGGATTAGGTACACACGTCTGCACAGAGTACCACATGCCGTAGGATTAGATACACGCATCTACATACAGTTCCACACTCCAGAGGATTAGATACGCACGTCTGCACACAGTTATACACGCCATAAGATTAGATACACACATCTGCACACAGTACCACACCAACAAGGATTAGATACTTGCGTCTAAACACAGTACTGCATGGGGAAGGATTAGATACAGCTTTACTCCAGGTATCCATAACAACTGATCACAGGTTTTTCACTGATATCCAAAATGAGATACACATAATCACATGACGCTTATGGACATACACACAAACCACATACAAAATACACCAGTGCAAAATTGGACAATTCTTATGAGGCCACTACACAAACATAACATGTAATATACCCGTGCGAAGCCGGGTCATCCCTATATATATATATATATTCATATATATGTATGTATATTAGATGACTGATGTTTAGAAGACCAGATTAGAGGAGTCGTGGACATGCTGAATAGACATGGGCAGGTTTCCTCCTGACTCAGCAGGCTTCCCAGCACAGTAGAAGTAATTTGAGCTTCCTGGGTCAGTCAGCAGCATTAGGCACAGTAGAAAACACATACATATAACCTTGTGGTTTGGGGCTCACTACTTCACTCTGAGTCTTTGGAGATCCCTCCTATTATCACCGAGTTTCCATGACATCTGTGTATATTCTTCTATGCACTTCCTCCTCCCCAAGGACGTTCCTTGTGCTGCTTCTACAGAACTGATCTCTGAAAACACATTGCTTATTTTACCATTTCTTCTCGTACTTCTTTCTATAGTAAGAGAAGTATCCCCAGAAATGATAAATAATGGTGTTGTCTTCATCTGTCAAGTAGATAATACTAGTAATCACTTTCTTAAAAGGGTAATGTCACAAAAAGTATGTATCCTCTGTTCACAGGATAGAGGATAAATACCTGAATGGCGGGAGTCTGACTGCTGAGATCCCCACCAATTTCCTATAACAGGGGGTGTATTCCCGCATCTGCTCATTCAGCCTGACCACTGACTGGCCATGTTGCTAGGTGGGCATATGAACCCTCTCTCTGGAGCACCAGAGATGGCTGATGTAAAGCACTCGGCTATCTACAGCACTTCCATTGAAGTGAATAGGAGCTTTGTGGATAGAGGATATATGCTTTTGTGGCATAACCCCTTTAAGGCCCATATACACTGGCTAATGAGCAACCAATTATAGGTACATTCATTCTTGACTAGTGTGAACAGTCCTGCACTTAGCTCACAAACAGGCAAATGTCAGTTTTCTGCATGAAGAGTGATAACTTATGAACCATTGTTTGTGCGACTGTTCATCCTCCATCTGATGTAAATGTCCTCAAACAAGGACCAATCAACTTTCTAAGGGTAAAGACACACATAGCGGCCATAATGTGGTGCCTCTGTGTGCCACTGGTCTTTTCTATCACACTGATATATTTTTGCTACTGGTCACATAGTTTTGCAAACTGTTCCACCATTAGTGCGAAAACAATTAGTAATAGAAAATACCTGTGCCACTACATGGCGTCTACGTGTATCTTTACCCTCAGTATGTGTGATGCCAATTCATCTGCCCTATGTGCATTCATACAAGCAGATTGTACAACCAGAACAATATCAAGACAGATTGGTGTGTGTAAATTGTCAATTGATCTGGCGAAGATGTCACATGTAAAATATTTCTACCAAGCACGATTATTGTAGGGTGTAATAGAATCTGAAAGATTATTTGGTTTATAGGGAATATGAAGGGTTTGTTTTAGGAAGATGAGAATGAATTTTGTCATAACAAGATATCTATGAGTGTAAGTGACCGAATCACCTTTTTCAGTTTCTGTATGATCAGTCTGATTCCGTGTGCAACCTACCAGGCTTTTCACACATCAGTGTTTTGGCCAATGCTTGTGAACCAAAACCAGGAAAGTAGACTCCAGAGAGACAAGGTATAATGAAAAGATTTGCATCTGCCCTGTGACCCTCCCCCACCCTTCTTTTCTCTTACAAACAGTGATGTGTTAATAAGGCTTTGGCTGTGACTGTCCCCCATTATCACCAAGGACTTCACCGAGCTTCCTTATACTTTTGAATGGCCAATTTCTGCAGTACAGGCACTCATGTTAATCTTCCATAGAAATAAATTAGTCATTCAGGGGCTTGGAAAAGCTGACTGATTGAACAGGAGCTATAATGGCTGCTATATTAGCTATCAGACAGCTTGCCCAATCCTAGAAATAGAAAAAAAGAAAGAGATATTTAAGGCTTTTTTTTAATTCTGTATTTCACCCTGTATTGCTATGTCTTTCTGCGACACTACATTTCAGACGATAGGGTTTACTTTGGTAGATATTTAACCTTTAGGTTGATAATGAATAGCTAGATGATAAATCTCCAGTAAATGTTTGTAATAACTAAAGTGTTCTCTGAAAAAAGCAGACTGTCTGTTTCCTGCAAAGTAACAAGGCAAGCATGGTAGCTTACTACTGAAATTAGTGGGATTCATCCTCCACCCTTTACTCAGGAATGCAGGACACAGGAGAGGGAATCAGAGGATATTCAGGTTATGCAACTATTCAAAGACATCAAGTGTTTGTTGCAGTTCACACTGATTTTCACAGCGCACTTCAACAATTTTATTAAAGTATAGAAATGTTTTGTTTTTTTTAGAAAGTGTCACCTGATCTTTGTGTCAAATATATATCACCTTATCGTCACAAAATTAAGAGCACATTCAGCAGAGCAAACTGGACATGTTTAAGCGCTGGTCTATGACCATAGTGGCTGGCAGTACAAGTGTTTTTACAGATCCAATTAATGGCTTATTTTTCCCTCTCAGATGAACACTGAGACATTACTGCTCTGTGCCTCACTCACAAGATTGTGCAAATATGGAGGGAGCAGGGCAGGTGGGTCATCTCAGCCCATTAAAACTCATACCAGTTTTCTAATGGAAAACTATGTCAGTTCCTAACTCGCATAGATTTCCATTCTGGCGCAGGGATATTTGACTGATTTATGAGGAGGCCACCATACAATAGGCTAGTCTATCCCCTGTAGCAGCCGTATTCAATAATCAAAATAGGAACGGGACAACCCCTTTAAGTGTTCAAGCAAATTCAACGAGAGACCTAATATGTTGCTCAGAGTGCTATAAAATAAACCAGCATTGGACTGTCCCTAATGTGAATACATTGCTATTTAAGGTATATTATATTCTGATTTGCATATATAGTTTCACAGCTGTTCCAGTATAAGACTATAGCATGTAAGCTTGGTTTATGCAATCTATGCCTTGTTCTGGTAAGTCGTATACAGTACACAGAGAATTTCAGTTTACTGGTATACAAATAGGGAAATGTCTTTAGAGCAACATAGAAAATAAAATGTTGCACATTGGAAAAAAAAAAAGGATTAAAAATAATGCCTAGTGCTCAAATGGGGTGTTTTTGTGAGAGGAACCTACATGACTTTCACTTGTAGGGAATAGATAGATATTTCACAATAAAACATAATTACATTATTACTATGTATCCAGTCTAGCTATTTAGCTATGATGGTTGTGCTATATATCTGAAAATGGAGAAAAATTTTCACTAGGGCTTATTGATACAAACAATTTTTTTGTCTATTTTTTTCAGTGGGCCTGTACAAGTCAAAAGAGTTGCTGTGGACTTTGTGTCCATTCCTAGAAATTCACTATATGTTCTATTCTGGTCTGTTTCATTTGTTAATAAGCACTACTGTAAAAAAGTTAAGCCAGGTACCTTTCAATGCAACATGAAAAACAGAGATGGCATCCAGATATTACATAAGGACACACCAAATGCACGCGGACCCAAATTGGGTACAACACTGATGTTAAAAGGCTTTGCTGTGCTGACTAAGGCTGAGTTCACACCAGCATTAGCTCTCCATATGGGGATTCCGTTCTCTCTGCTTTTTTTGCTCTTTTCGTGCAGAAACCATTTGTACCCCATTATATTCTATGGGGTCCGCAGTTTCCGTGGGTAACCGTTTTTTTAAGCAGACTAGGTTTCCGTTCGGGGGTCCTCAAGCAGAGCCCCTGAATGGAAACCTGGACACAGATTTGAACCAAGCCAAAGCTGTAAAATATCAGCATCACAAATCCTGGTCTAGAGTTCAGGCTGGTAGCTCAGTCATATGCTGAGACACTGTAACAAATTATCTGCTTTGTCATAATGCTTTTCTATTCTTCTTTCTATGCTTCTGAATATAAACAACAACCGCCTTGAAAGCAGTAAGGACCTGAACCACGTCTATCAGAAAGTGGTAGATTTTCCTTTGTACAATGATTACCTTTAGAACCAGCTAATGTTGTTACATTCTATTATGCAAGTGGTTGGATTCTTTGTAATACTAGCCCTTTTGCACCATCTTGAATCCAGATTTTAATGTTTAAGTTGCAAATATGAGTCAGAGCTTCAGTTTCTGAGGTTATCAATAAAGCCTTCATTCTCCTCACATGTAGCCCTTCTCCTGTTTGCAGAAGTTTCGCTGAACGTTTAGCCAGTGTGTGCAGAACAAAAACACACAATCCACACACAAGACAAAAGCAAGACAGGCCAGAGTGCAGGGTGGAGTCGTGAACATTGATGCACCTCTTGCGTTTTCTTTGTACATGTAAATTATATATGTAAATGTTCATTAGCAGGACAGATAGTGGAAGGATAGAGATCTAAGGTAGCTCAGGATCCCACCTAATAATACAATTTATTCATCCATGCTCGCCTTCTTATTCATTCAAGGAATGTAGCACAGTGCAGAGAGAATCTAGAAAGGAAAAACACTATCATCCTGTCTTACAAGATGTTTCATAATGAGTGTAATATCCTGTCCCAGCACAGGAAACCTTCCATTCAGTTGATACCAGAAGTCATCTAACCTAGAACAGCAACCACAGAGTTAACTTTTCCTGGGCAAACTGTCTACAACAACTGGGGAAATGTAAATCTATGTGTGCTCAGGTTGCCTTTATATGCACACCTTCTATGTCTGGATAACATACTGACATTTTTACTAATCTAGCTTCAGAATTTATGGGTTTCCCTGGTGACCTACTGCTTGATGGGGTTCCATCTTTGGGCTGCATTAACTCATTTTTGTCATTCAGACTTTCTGCTTTTTATTTTTTACATTTATGTGCCTCTAAGACATTTATCATAACACTTTCTAATATACAGCTATTTGAAATTCTGCTCACATTATTTTTATCAGGGCGGACCGCTACCTTCACAGTGTTATAGCCCATGGATAAGTCCTGTGTAATGCATCCATGGACTAACAGAATAAGGACTTGTTCAATTTACCACAAAAAATGACAAAACATTGAATTCAATGTGTATATTCACATGGCCGTTTACCACAGCCATCAAAAAGATGACATTCACTATCTTTATCAAAGTGAACATACGTAGTTCCATGTGAGTAGACCCATTGAGATTCGTGGGTTCTATAATGACCATGTGACGGCCATTACAAAAATGTTTTCATGGACATTAGGTCTGTGAAAAACGGCATGGCCATATAGGTATCAAGGCCTGATACCAACTTGGCTTCACACGTGTAATACCCAAATGTAAAGCACCATGGAATTAATGGTGCTATATTAATAAACTAATAATAATAATATTAATAATAATATAATTCAGGAAGCAACTGGGTTACATACATGTGTTTGGTGGGCACACAGGATGAATCCATGAGAAAACTGAATAGAGTCATTTTGGAAACATCTTTATTATAACATCTACCTCTCAGTATTTACATGAAAGTCTATCTCAGGTTGAGGCCCCACGTTATCAGCAACCTAAATAAATATATAATACCTGGGCTGAAGCCTGTTCTAACAGGTGAAACGTGCGTTGGGTGTGTGTGACACTCTCTTTCCCCCTTCTAAAGGTATGCTTTAATTATTGTAATATGTGATCTCGGATTGTTTGTAACAACAGCGTTTGGTGTGCCTTGATGGTGCATGATTTTACTGGGGTTCCTTTTCTCCCCTGAATATACTAAATCCTCTTCACTTCTCGGCACACCTTAGGTGTTGTATATTTATTTAGGTTGCTGATACCCCATTATTCAAGTTTCTTTTGTATTATTCCATGCTCACTAGTTGACTGTGATACATTATACCTGGAGGAGTTGTGTCTTATTGGTCGGATATATGGTGTTTTTTTGGATGTCTTTTACGTCTCACTTCCCCCTTGTAATGTTATATGTTTTTTATGCATTATGAAATAAAATTTCTTATACTTTTTAAAGAATTTTTCAGATGTGGTTGTTCTTTGGTATACTCTTCCCATATCTGGCCTTGTTTTTCATTAATTGTGTATATTCTTGGCTTTGGCTCAAAAAACCGCAGCATATCTGCAACAAAAGAAGCTGCATTTCTGCAACGTGGGGCCTTAGCCTCTAGGTGTTTTGCAACATTGCCGTCTGTTTCTACATGATGATATCATGTAGTTAATAAACTTATTTGTACAAAAAAATAAAATGGGAAACAGAAGAATGTAAGAGTCAATTCACATGGAGGATAATAGTGAGGAATTTGGTGTGGAGTTTTCCACGCTGAAAAAAAAGCCTCCCATTCATTTCACATTGGTTCTGCTAGCTTTTTTTTTTCCACTAGTGGAATTTTCTGCTAGCGGAATTCCTCACCATTTTCCTCCATGTGAATGGACCCTAAAACCAGGCCCCACATGGCTGCGGAAAAAAAACACAGCTTTCTGCAGTCACTGTATAGTGGATGAGGTTCTAGTGAATCCCATCCCCATTAGTGACCACCCTGCAGAAAATAACACCATGTCAATTATTCCTACGGAAACACCGGTAGTTTCTCTATAGGTATCATAGAGGCAGAAAGAGTATCTGTAAAAAATGTTTTGAAAAACCATGATGCTTTTTTACCGTTGTCTTTCTGCTGCATTTTTAGCTGCAGCTCACTATTTTGGGGTCCTAGCCCAAATCTGCCCATGAACATAACCTATAGTCTACAGACCTGTAAATAAGCAAGTGTATTTACATGTTATTTGCTTTTTGTTTGTTATTTGTAGTTAACTAAAATCCACAGAGAGCCTCCAGAATTCTTCTTGTCCTCCGCTCCTACAATCAGCTTTGTTGTACATGAATCTGGAGAGATTCCAGCCAGGACGACAGTGGTAGTGCAGAAGTAGTGAGTCAGCACACAAGTTCACTCTGTAAACAAGGAGAATTGACAAAGTGTGTTCAGCCAACCACAGACTTAAATATAGCGACTGGGCACTACACAGCCAGCTTCACAGCAACGCTTGCTTCTCCATTTATTTTTGAATATAGGATTTCAAAGTAACATTCCTAAGTGTGCATACAGTTATTGTATAACATTTAATATAAGGATGAATTCACACAAGCATTGGAGTCTCCATAGGAGACTCTGTCACTGAATCCGCCCTTCTATCAGCAGAGAGAAAAGTCTTGCAAGTCTTAAATTGATGGAAACTTGGTGGACCCCATTATAGTCTATGGGGTCCATAGGTTTTCAAATGTACCCACTCTTTAAGTGGACAGGGTTTCCGTCTTTCGAAGGAAAACAGAAAAACCTCCAAAGATTACAGAAAACCCTCCAAAGATTATTATGGGATATATCCTCCTTTTGCATAAAAACAGCAGTGATCCTGCCCTGTGTAAAAGTCTTGTAACAAAATACTATAAGAACTAAGTTACAAGAAATTTAAGGCCTCCAATTCACTCCAGATTCGAAACCCTATGGATATCACAGCTTTCCGAGATTGTGTCAGGGGCTAATCAGACTGAGGATTGTGCCGCACAGTTTGGTGCTGAATCATCCATGGTCTCCACTGGATGATACAGCAAAAGGCCGGGGCCCCACGGACCGGAAACGCTGCGATTTGCCCGCAGCGGAGACGCTGCTGAAAAAATCGCGGCATTGTACAGTGCAGGCAAAGTTGATGGAATTCATACGAATCCCATCCCCACTTTGCGGAAAAGATCGCAGCACGGACACGCTGCGATTTGCAAAACCGTTACGGCTTTGCAAATCGCAGCATGTCAATTATATCTACGGAAACGCTGGCGGCTTTCCCGTAGATATAATGTTAAGAGAAAGTCTGCAGAGGAAAACTCTGTGAACTTTCTCTTAGGCTAAGTCCCCACAGGCTGTATTTACAGCGCTAAAGTGCTGTGGAAAGAGTCGTGGCATGAATGCACTGCGGTTCTTTCTGCAGCACTTTCAATAGAAAGTTTGCTGAGTTTTCCTCTGCGGACTTTCTCTTAAGAGACTTTCTGTTACAATTATATCTTTAGGAAAGCCGACGGCGTCTCCGTAGATATAATTGACATGCTGCTATTTTCAAAACCGTATCGGTTTTGAAAATCGCAGCGTGTCCACACTGCATTTTTTTCCGCAAAGTGGGCATGGGATTCACATGAATCCCATCCCCTTTACTTGCACTGTAAAACGCCATGATTTTTCCAGAAGCGTCTCCACTGCGGGAAAATCGCAGCGTTTCCAGCCCGTGGGGCCCCGGCCTTAAAAGCGCTGCGGAAAGAACAGCAATGCGTTTTAGTGCTGCGGATACGGCCCGTGGGGCCTTAACCATACACTGTTTTTCCAGTGTCCTGACAAAAAAAGAAGCATCCATCATTTGCTCCCATTGAAAACAATTGGAGGCAGATTCTGCTGATGATGTACTGTACGTGCTTTATAGGGAAACAGGGAGGGGGGAGTGTGTGAGAAAGGGAGAGGGTCAGTGATTGAGGGAGAAGTGAGGCATCATGGAACTTATAGGAAACAAACCACAGGAAGGGTGCATTCACACTACGGAACGCCAGCGTGTATCACAGCTGTACACGCCGGCGTTACAGCAGGGCTGCCGGACACTTCCCATTCATTTCTATGGGAACCGGCATGCGAGCGCTCCCCATAGAAATGAATGGACTGCTTTTTTCCATTCATTTCTATGGGGAGCGCTCGCATGCCGGCTCCCATAGAAATGAGTGGGAAGTGTCCGGCAGCCCTGCTGTAACGCCGGCGTGTACGGCTGTGATACACGCTGGCGTTCCGTAGTGTGAATGCACCCGAAGGTAGGGATGTAAACAAATGCAGACGGTGCCAGGAGCTGACTGAAAACCCCAGAAATCACTCAAAACGCTGGTATTTGGGTGCATTTATTAGTCTATTAATAGCAATACCTGCCTTTTTTTGAAAAATGCCCATAAAACCCCTTTAAGATTGTTAAAGAAAAGAAGCTTCAAGGAGAGGAAACCTTGTTTCGACCCCCGAAATATCATGATAGCATATTTGCCATCTGCTTGTCTGAATGAAGCATCAAGCAGGTTTAATGAATACTTGAGTAATCCAGTTTTTCCTGTGTTATTGTTTATTCCTGCGACACATTTACATAACAATATCTCTTGTTATGTTTTTCTTGTTTCTATACATTCACATTCAGTGACATTTCAGAGTCTTTCTATGACACGTGAGGCACACAATAAATAAACCTCTGCACATTTAATAGTCATTTGGATCAGTATGAGACATCCCACATAAAGATCACATTGATGTCACATGGCGTGGCTGGAATGCAGTCTTGGCAACATTGTTCAATGTTTCCAAGTTATTAATTCCCTACCCGGGACTATAGAATAAGTCTATAGGTTGTGTAAAGGCGCATTGAGAGGTAGTAATTACACAAGATAGCAAAGCTGTCACCTTGAATACTACCTCGTAGAATAGAACAGTATTCCAGTGAAGATCTGCCCATATGTGCCAATATGTGCTGTTGTTTGTACAAAAAGATGGCGGAATCGATAACATTTTATTTATTTATTTAGATTTTATTATTTGTATAGCGCCATCACATTCTGCAGCGCTTTACAGACATTATCAGTCACTGTCCCATATAGGGCATGGTTGTTGTGTGGTGTTTTATAAGTTTCTTACAGCATGAACTAGGCGAAGCCTGTATAGCAGGTATGGACTATCCTATTTATTCACCACACAGAATGGCGCTAACATTTTAAAGATACCCAGTTGTTAGAAATTGTATTCCACTCTTTCTTTCAGTTGTATCCACTTCCGGGAAAGCAGATTGAGAATCCATACTACTGCCTATGACATGTTTTATTGCTCAGTTTTCTAAGGCTGGTTTCAATCATGGTGTATAAATATGCCACATGATCTGTGGTTAAATTCCACTTGCATTTTTTTGCTGTGAAAGCAGGATCCACACAAACAACTTTTCTATTGCAGAAAAATCTGCATGTCAGTTAACACATAGATATATTCTCTTTAGCAGGTAGATGAAATGTGTTAAAATTTGTAAATGTGAACACACCCTTAACCTACATACACATAACAGTGAGAAAAAACAGACATCAAGGCTAACATTCACATGACCAAGGTGTGACATACAAAAACGCTGCGTTTTACAGTACCTGCAAAGTGAATGGGATTCTGGATAATCCCATTCACACATTGCAGAAAAAAATCTGCAGTGGAAAAGCTGCGTTTTCAAAAACCCCTGTGTTTCTGAAAATGGCAGCATGTCAATTATACCTGCGGAAACGTAGGCATTATCCATATAGGTATAATAGGGGCAGAAAGAAGGAAACCCTGCAAAAATGCAATGAAGAACGCTTCAGAAAAAAACGCAATGTGTTACCACCATAGCAGCTTGAGCCTTACACCTGTTTTTCATTTGCGTGTTTATGAAGCTTTACTGTTTTCTGTACATATTCTGTGGTATGTTTGCTGTATGTGTTGACATGGTCAAATCTATGATGTCATTCATCAAGGCAATATCTGTAACACATATTGGGGGATATGAATGAAGACTGGAATATTTAACTCCAGTCCACAGGTCCCCAACAGACAGTTGCCTCATTTACGACAACATGCACACTTCTTTATGATCGGCCTATCTGCGCTCTGATCTACATCAGCTTCTATTAAACTGGCACAAATGATATTAAATGATATGGTGCAACTCCCATGCCATTTGTGGTTCCATAAAATTGGTGTGGGAAGTACAAAACAGCAGTTGTGACAATTTTTGCAACTTTTTTACGCCAGATACCTGGTGTTTACTTTTCAATATATTTCCCCCACAGAGAAGGGTGCAAAAAGTATTTCTGCAGCAAACCAAATTCTGCATGGAAAGTTTCAACATGAGGCTAATAATAATATGAATAAATAAATAATAATAAGAACTTTATTTATATAACATCAACATATTCCGCAGCACTTTACAAATCAGAGGACACATGACCGGACAGTATGAGACATTACAATGTGACAAAGAAATTAACACATCAAACAATAGGAATGAAAGACCAGCTTGAATGAAAGACCTTACATTCTAAGGACCCCACATATCAGGGCTGCAGCGAAAACGTATTGTGTTTTTTTCCACAGTGCTTTTACAGAGAGTCCTTCTTTCTGCTTCAATTATACCTATAGAGAAACCGCCTGTATTTCCGTATGTATAATTGACATACTGCGATATACTTCTCTCTTCTGCTCAATCCACACCTGTATAATTGACACACTGCGTTATACTTCTCTCTTCTGCTCAATCCACACCTGGATTTGGCCCAAAAAATCTCAGCAAACAACTTAGCCTGAGGCTTGGGTCCCATGGGATGGAAATGCTGCTGGAAAAATCGCAGCTTTTTACAGTAAGGGCAAAGTGGATGGGATTCTAGTGAATCCCATGCCCACTTTGCAGTAAAAAAAACACGGTGCAGACATATTAAAGCCACGGAAATATTGGAATACTCTGTGAACTTTCTATTTAAAGCGCTGAGGGAACAACCGCGATGTGTTTTTTTTCTATTTAACAAACTTGAGGGAGCCTGCACACTGAGTTTCCGTTCCCTCATTCTGAACGTAAAACTCGTCCACAGTGAGCAGCGTAAAAAACAGATCCCATTGACTTGAATGGGAGCCAGCATATGCGCGCTCCCCATTGAAATCAATGGGAGGCTTTTTTACCTATTGCTTTCATTGTGATACGTGCATATACCGGCACCCATTCAAGTCAATGGGATCTGTTCTTTACGCCGCTCACTGTGGACGAGTTTTACGTTCAGAATGAGCGAGCGTTTACTCTGTGTGCAGGCTCCCCAAGGGTGAGTATTACAGCTGCAGCATAGAGTATGGGATTTAGGCTATGTCCCCACATAGTGGGCAGCAACAAAAAGTGCTGCAGGAAAAACTGTGGTGGCAACGTATGACAGTTTAACCCGCAACTCTTTTCACAGAAAGTCCAGGAAACCACCGGCATTTCCATAGGAGGAATTGACATGCTGCGTGTTTTGGACATTGTGCATATTCTTCTGCAAAGTGGGGATGAGATTTACTAGAAACCCATCCACTTTTCTGTGACTGTAAAAAAGCTGCGGTTTACACCAAGTAGGGCCTTGACATTAAACAAATTTCATCCCCATGCAGCAAAAATTCAAAACGGAACCTACAATACGCCAGTTATTGCTATGGACGATTCCTGCAGATTTCAGCCTTTGCAGAGCACAGGTTGAAACCCATGGGATATCTGCAGAAATATTTATAGGGGCGCCACAACAAAAAAAATACAACTGATCTCAGATGTGTATGGCCTTGGACTATGTCCACATAGAACAAATGCTATGGATTTCTCCTTCTGGGTTTGTGAGAGGATAATCTGTAGCACAATACAGCTGTAAAAGAAAACAGAAAATATGGCTATGTAGGTATTCATTGCCCATTGCATTACAATCATGAATTTGTGAAAGCTAGACAACTATTAGTCACAATCGTCCCGGTTTATAATCCATAATCAGTAGATATTAGATGAGATGAAATTTCGTCCCCCAGCCATACAGTGGACATTGTTTGATAACATAGTACTTACAGTGTGTCTAATGAAGTCTAATGTACATTGTGAATGGAATTTCTTCCTGGTTATGGCTTAATACTAGGAGTTTAATAATAGGAGACATCTCTATTTACTTGCATAACATTGTGATTGCCTATACTAAGCAACTCGATATTAAAAAAATGGTATCTGAGTGTTAAAAATGTCAACATATGGTGATGCACATGAAGTATATTATTGCGGCATTTTCTGCTGTAGTCAGGTGGTTGATAAATGAGCCCTTGTGTTTTTGTATGCAGGTGCTGCTCTTGTCTAGCAGCAATACACTACGAGAGTTTGCGCTCAGCAGTTCTCTGTATCTCATCTCCCTAGAGTTTTGTTTCCACCACCCCTCCCCCACTCCAGTGTCTTCTCTCTCCTCAGATCCCTTGTTCCATCTTTCTGCATTCTTGCCCACACACACACATCATGTCATAGTAGTGGTGTAGACACAAGCACAACATGGCACACCCTGTCGAACCTGACGCTGATGTCATCAACAATCATCAGAAGTGGCATAATCAAAAGAATAAAACTGATAGCCAAGAATAAAGTGACCTAATTACATAAACCCCTGACACTTTGTTGTTGCTACCTGACAAATAAAGAATGTATTGTATATAGTCTATACCAGGGGTCAGCTGGCACCCCAGGCATATCTGCCTGGCACAGGGCTCTCTTCCTCAGGTGGCAATCTCTCTGTAATGGACATGCATGAGGCTAGCAGCCTAGTCACAGGACATCAACTGCCTGTGCAAGGGACAATATGGCAGCTAAACTTGCCTTTATTCATTTCAATAAGGCTGTAAGAAGGCAATAAGGATTTGTTTGGATTTCTTCAATAAAAAGACTAGGTTGTGTAATGTGCATACTTTGCCCCCACAAAGCAGGCTTACTGCAAACAACTCTTAGACTCATGTTAAGGCGAAATTCATATCCACCAAATAGGAATCATTTTGTCATTAAAGTTAGGAACAAGGATCACCTTTATATGTAAGTTTTATTGACTAATCAGTTACAGTTATGGGTTGTGTTATATGACTTCCACAATTATACAATTATAATTGTTGCATTATTTGATTATTATTTCAAAATCTGCACCCCAGGCCCCTGGTCTATTATTACATGTTTATGTTGAGCTTCTGCTTTCATTCCAATATTTAATGTGAAAATAAGACCGAGGTGGGACATTCCCTCTCCACAATTAAAGACTGAGTTCATTACTTCGTATGCTGTAGATCTTAAGCAGTAACTACTTTTTTTTTGTTGTTGAAGGGCCTAACTACTTACCACTTATCATAGTTACAGCAGGGGGCTTCTGCTCTGAGACAAATGGAGAATTTCCATATCTACAGCACAGTCATCTAGACCTCATGGAGCTCATTGTTCCCAGTATAACTAGTGTAAGGAAACGAAGTTATAGGAATTGAATCTTCTGTGGACAACTCATTTCCATGATTCAATTGCTGGGAGCTCCCAAAATTTTCTTTAGGGAATTGTTTCAGCAAACAGCAAAAAAAAAAAAAAAAAGTCACTAGAATTTACATATAAATAAAGGTTAGTCATTGCAGACCAATATGTTCTGGACCCTTACAATACATTTCCTACTTCAATTACTGTGCTTGTTGTCAGTGAATAGGAACACAGCACAATTTTTACATTCAGATTCATTGATTTGCTAGTTACAGGTACATGTGGCACCTGGTTTGTTGAAGACAACATAAAACATAAATTCCCAAGATCTCTTCTCCCACCTTTCATTACACAAGTGGAGTCGGAGCCCTGGCGGAAATGCTGCAGCAAAGAATGCTACATATTACAGTACATGCAAAATGCAAAGTGGATGGGATTCTGGCTAATCCCATTCACACATTGCAAAAAAGTAATCCACAGTAGAAATTTAAAAAACTGTTGTGTGTGTGGGGTTTTTTTTTGTGTTTTTTTAAACCGCAGCATGTCAATTATACTTACAGAAACTCTGGCATTTTCCATATAGGTATATCAGAAGCAGAAAGTCCGCAGAGGAAAACTCTGAAGACTTTCTGTGAAAAACATTGCGGAAAAAAACGTAATGTGTTTGTGCCGCAGTCTTTTCCGCTGCATTTTTCAGCTGCAGCTCACTATGTGGGTCCTTAACCTAAAATGGGAACGGATCTCAGTGGAAAGTTTCCAGTTTTTGCTAGAATCCTTTGTCTTTTTGAACACTAAAGTTAAGTGCACATTTGCGCTTATATTCCAGTTTTTATGTCCCAGTATAAAAGTGCCAGATCTGTCAAAAGATGGTCTCCAGTGTGCCAGAGCTCATGTGACATAAGGATGGGTTTCTATAATGATGTCCCTCTTGTAACAGAAAAAAATAGAACTAGACAAAATTATCAATCTTACCTTAATTTAGGGCCCCAGGCAGCGTAAATGCCACGATTTTGCACTGCAAAAGTTTTACAGTATGTGCAAAGTATATGGGATTCTGGCTAGTACCATTGACTTATTGCTGAAAAATATCTGCAGTGGACATGCTGTGTTTTCAAAAATTGTTGTGTTGTTGTACATCACAGCATGCCAGTGAAATCTATGGAAACACTGGTGGTTTCTCTATAGGTATAATGAAGCAGAGAGCCCAGAGAGGAAAACTCTCTTGACTTTCTGTGAAAAACATTGCAGGAAAAACTGCAATGGGCTTAGTCGGAAGGGAGGGAGTATAGTGCCGCGGACAACACAGCGGATTCAGCCACGGAATCCGCAGCAAGATAGGACAGCTCGATTCTTTTTTCCGCGAGTGGGAAAAAAACGCTAATGGAAAAAAAGTGAACAGCTCCCATTGAAGTCAGTGGGAAGCGTTTTTTAGAGACGGATTCTGAGGCAGATTCCGCGTCAAAATCCGGTCCAAAATAACTCTGTGTGAATTTCCTTAAAGGGATTTTCCAGGACTGAACTATTAATGACCTATCTTTGGGATAGCTCATTAATATCGGATCTGTGGGGTTTAACTCTCAGAAGAGGCAATGGTGATCATGCCAAGGATGTCACGTTTATTGGTCATATGTTATATAGCAGCTTAATTTCATTCAAGTGAATGTGGATGAGCTGCAATACCAAGTACTATATAACATATGGCCCTGTGCTTGGTATCAGTGAAGAGGCTGCAGGACTCACCAGAAAGCTAGAGTCTTTACAAACAGCTGATGGGGGGTGGGGATCCTGGTGAGTCAGACTCTGCCTGATCAGATATTGATGACTATCATAAGGATAGGTCATTAACAGTTCAGTTCTGGAAAAGCCCTTTAGGCTAACGCATCATGCATCATGTTTTTTTCTGCAGCGTTTTTCTAGGTATAATTGACATTCTGCGTTTTTCAAAA
This sequence comes from Leptodactylus fuscus, assembly GCF_031893055.1. Classification (NCBI taxonomy): domain Eukaryota; kingdom Metazoa; phylum Chordata; class Amphibia; order Anura; family Leptodactylidae; genus Leptodactylus; species Leptodactylus fuscus. The sequence continues at coordinate 96,963,999 of NC_134270.1, forward strand.
ACTCAACCGTTTTTGAAATCGCAGGCTTTTCTTGAAAAGCACTTGCGAAAAATGCATTGTCGCCGTGGTTTTTCTAGAGCACTTTTTTTTTGCTGGGGCCCACTATGTGTGGCCTTAGCATGCAGAAGTAAATACATCACACAAGTTGAGAATGATTTATTGCAGAATCACCCCAGCCAATTATCAGGTAAGGTAGTTCTTGATAATTGTCCCCTGCAATGGTGCTACAGATCACCCATCAAATGGGCAAGCGCCTATTGTGGGGATATTATTAATCTGTGGGGAACGGAGCAATATTAGTTTAAAGTGGGAGTTCTAGATTTGAATCTTATCAAGGACAACATCTGCAAAAAAATTGTATGCTCTCCCTGTACAGTCCTATGAAAAAGTTTGGGCACCCCTATTAATCTTAATCATTTTTAGTTCTAAATATTTTGGTGTTTGCAGCAGCCATTTCAGTTTGATATATCTAATAACTGATGGACACAGTAATATTTCAGGATTGAAATGAGGTTTTATTGTACTAACAGAAAATGTGCAATATGCATTAAACCAAAATTTGACCGGTGCAAAAGTATGGGCACCTCAACAGAAAAGTGACATTAATATTTAGTAGATCTTCGTTTTGCAAAGATAACATCCTCTAGTCGCTTCCTGTAGCTTTTAATCAGTTCCTGGATCCTGGATGAAGGCATTTTGGACCATTCTTCTTTACAAAACAATTCAAATTCAGTTAAGTTTGATGGTCGCCGAGCATGGACAGCCCGCTCTCAAATGATCTGAAAACAAAGATTATTCAACATAGTTGTTCAGGGGAAGGATACAAAAAGTTGTTTCAGAGATTTAACCTGTCAGTTTCCACTGTGAGGAACATAGTAAGGTAATGGAAGACCACGGGGACAGTTCTTGTTAAGCCCAAAAGTGGCAGGTCAAGAAAAAAATAGCAGAAAGGCAGAGAAGAAGAATGGTGAGAACAGTCAAGGACAATCCACAGACCACCTCCAAAGAGCTGCAGCATCATCTTGCTGCAGATGGTGTCACTGTGCATCGGTCAACAATACAGTGCACTTTGCACAAGGAGAAGCTGTATGGGAGAGTGATGAGAAAGAAGCCGTTTCTGCAAGCACGCCACAAATAGAGTCGCCTGAGGTATGCAAAAGCACATTTGGACAAGCCAGCTTCATTTTGGAAGAAGGTCCTGTGGACTGATGAAACAAAGATTGAGTAGTTTGGTCATACAAAAAGGCGTTATGCATGGCGTCCAAAAAAAACACCATTCCAAGAAAAACACTTGCTACCCACTGTAAAATTTGGTGGAGGTTCCATCATGCTTTGGGGTTGTGTGGTCAATGCTGGTACCGGGAATCTTGTTAAAGTTGAGGGTCGCATGGATTCCACTCAGTATCAGCAGATTCTTGAGAATAATGTTCAAGAATCAGTGACGAAGTTGAAGTTACGCCGGGGATGGATATTTCAGCAAGACAATGATCCAAAACACCGCTCCAAATCGACTCAGGCATTCATGCAGAGGAACAATTACAATGTTCTGGAATGGCCATCCCAGTCCCCAGACCTGAATATCATTGAACATCTGTGGGATGATTTGAAGCGGGCTGTCCATGCTCGGCGACCATCAAACTTAACTGAACTTGAATTGTTTTGTAAAGAGGAATGGTCCAAAATACCTTCATCCAGGATCCAGGAACTGATTAAAAGCTACAGGAAGCGACTAGAGGTTGTTATCTTTACAAAAGGAGGATCTACTAAATATTAATGTCACTTTTCTGTTGAGGTGCCCATACTTTTGCATCGGTCAAATTTTGGTTTAATGCATATTGCACATTTTCTGTTAGTACAATAAACCTAATTTCAATCCTGAAATATTACTGTGTCCATCAGTTATTAGATATATCAAACTGAAATGGCTGCTGCAAACACCAAAATATTTAGAACTAAAAATGATTAAGATTAATAGGGCTGCCCAAACTTTTTTATAGGACTGTATTTGTGTAGTTTTACTCTGGGTACTCCAAACACATACTGGAAAGATAGATTGTGAGACTTTGGAACAGTGACTGACAATGCCTGTAAATGTAGAATATGTCAGCGCTATACAAGAGAAATAAGTAACTATTTGAGGGGAGCTGTTAATTTAAGAGGGCACATAGGGGCTTTTGAAATTTATAAATGCAGTCAGGGGTATTGTTCATTCCCATTGGATTTTTACAATATATATTTTGTGATTGAGGTGTGCCACGGCCCTGCTTCCCCTTCAGTCCCTAGGAGGTCCCATGTACCATGCAGAATAGTGACAGCGATATGATGTGGGGTGCGTGGGGCCCCTGAAGGGGGAGTGGAGGTGGTTTGGGCAGGAGCTGGGATTGATAAGCAAATAACAGGTATTATCTGCTGGAGTAATCCAGCAGGTAACGGCCTATTAGAAAACAAAAAGCAGGAGGCCAACAAGGCCCTCTAAGGTATGGGGCCCCATAACAGCCTCTACGGCTCTGTCACTGGATGTGTCGCTCATTCACAAATTCTTAAAATGTCACTTTTTTATTCAGTAGTAGCTTGTGCCTAGTCCTTGTGTCTGATTGTTTCTGACCTGTGATTGTGTCAGCAGCTTGTTGCTTGTCTCTTGAGCTAAGGCCCTTTTATCTCTGTAGGCTGTGGATATGTGCCACACAGCAGAAGGTGTGAGGCAGCAGCAAGATACAGCAGGATGATAGGTGACTGATTGCAGTGCGATTCAGGCCTGGTTCACATCTGTGTTCAGTAATCCATTCAGGAAGTCCGCATCCCTAAACGGATTACCGAACTCATTGGCAAGCGGTGAGCAGTGAAAGTACATGGACCCCATAGACTAAAATGCGGACAGGAAAGCAGATAGTAAAGTACTTTTCTGTTCACATGGTCCGTGCAGACACCTCGCAGAAAGCACATGGACTCCATTATAGTTTATGTGGCCCGTGTGCTTTCACTGCACACTGCTTGCCAATGCATTCAGTAGTCCATTCGGGGGGGTCCCCATGCGGATGTGAACCAGGCCTAAGAAGATGGGGCCCATGGAGGAAGGATACTGGTTGGCCCCACTCTGCACCTCAGCCACTCAGTGGGGCTGATTTATCTACATCTATGGCAAAATTTATGGTGCACAGTATTTACGACATATTTATGAACAGCATGCGCCAGAAAGAACAGATAAATACAACAAGCTCAAAACTTTTGAAAAATGTGCACCAGGACGGGTCCTCCAAAATATGAAATGTGTCTAGAACCTTCAAAATTCTGACTGAAATACCACATGACTTAGGGTACGTTCACACGTAGGAATCTGCTGCAGATTTGGGGGTGGATACCACCCTGAAACCGATCACAGCAGGATGAAAAATCAGCATCCTGCTCAATCTTGATGCAGATTCTGCGGGTCAGGAGATCCTGCCAATTAGGCCCATCTGTATATATACATCAGCGGTATACAGTCCATGGTCATGTGATGGACACACAGGTGCACAGCTCGTTACCAGGCAGATGTCTGATTACTGTGCTGTGACTATAACAAGATGTGCACATGACCATGGACTAATTTTTATAAACTGGTAGTGAGCAGAATGAATGACAGCAAGCAGAGATCTAGAAAACTGTGAGGAACTGATACGGAAAGTATGTTGGAAAATTGTATAACTTTTTATTATACCAACAATATTTGTTTCGTAAGGTGAGTTCACACGGGGTAAAGTGCCACGTGATGTCACATAGACATCAGGAGCGGTGCCCTCCAATAGGTAAAGTGAAGTGCACTTCATGGCCTGGCCCGAGCTCCCCAAGAGCTTCATTATAAATGCACGCCTGCCGGCGTTGTCGGCGCCCGGACAGAAGTGCTTGGCGGGCCGCAGTTTGAGGACCCCTGGCCTATGTATTCAGCTTATCGGCGTCTGTAGAATGCCGATGAGTTGAAATCGGGACATACCTCCCGCTGACCGGGACCGCGAATCGTAAGTGTCCTGCGGAAATCGGGACGGTTGGGAGGTATGACAATGTACTTTTTTTTAAACCTTAGTATGTCTTTGTAGAATGTGAGGAAATCCATGCAAACACGGGGAGAACATACAAACTCCTTGAAGATGTTGTTCCTGGTGGGATTCGAATCCAGGACTCCAGCGCTGCAAAGCTGCAGTGCTAACCACTGAGCAACCGTGTTGCCCTTTCCATATGTAAAATTGATTTGCTGCGATTTTAAACACTCATGTTTTTGAAATCGCAACATTTCCACTGTAGATCTTTTTCTGCAATGTATGAATGGGATTAGCCAGAATCCCATCCACTTTGCAGGTGCTGTAAAACACTGTGTTTTTTGCTGCGGTGTTTCTGCCGCAGCTAGAATGCTGTATCTTCCCAACTTGGGGACTCGGCCTTAAGGCTCCATTCCCACGGACTAACGCGCCGCGCATTCAGACACGAATACACGAGTCAGAGTGTGAAATCTCAAAACAGATCCCATTCACTTTAATGTGTTCCGACTCACGCGCACTACACATTGAAATCAATGGGTTTTTTAACCCAGGCTTTTTAGCCTCCCATTGATTTCAATGTATAGCGCCCGTAAGCCGGCACACATTGAAGTGAATGGGATCTGTTTTGAGCGCTCATACTCTAACATGTGTATACGTGTCTGAATGCGCGGCGCGTTACTCCGTGGGAATGGAGCCTAATACTGAAACTGGACAACCTCTTTCACTTGAACGCTGTAAGGAACAAATATTTGGGAGACACAAGTCATCTCTCACTGAGGTTTCAAATATGTTGGCACAATAATTTATGGCGCACAAAGTAAATTGGCATAAATTCATAAGTTTACACGACTGTAAAATTAGAATACTTTGCATAAATATGTTAGACACTTTAGTACAACGCTATCCCAATGCACACTGTTCAAAGGTGTCCAGGAGTCAGTTGTATTTTTCTGGTCTTTCTGGCACATAGTGGTCATATACAGTATATGTCATAAATGCTGTGCACCATAAATTCTGGTGTAAATATTGGGTGTTGGAATTCAATGGATAAATATGCCCCATTATGTTTTACAGATTCATTGCCTGGTTGAGAGGCTGTATGATGTGTATCTGTATGAAGTACAGTGAATGTTCTATGCTATGCCAGGTTGAGCTGGGGGGCTTACCGGAGGGTTCACCTACTGTATAGTGATAATATTAGTATACCTTACTATGCCTCTGTGCTATACTGTTTGAAGAACATCAACCCTTGTAAATACACTATAAAGTACTATATAGGTGTGTATGTGTGTGTTTGAGTCATATAGACAAAATCTTTGCAGATGCTGTGTTATGGATAAATGCTGACTATAGTGGATGAGATTATTGACAGGAAATTATGTTGACTTCCTCTCTTCCTCTGAGATATCTTGAAGCACTGCATAGAAATGTTTTCGATTCTGAATATTAATAGGAAACGCATACATTTGTGCAGTGCTTATATGCTTTGCTCTAGTCAGTTTTATTATTTAGTCTATTACTTACCTGGATGTTTAGGATACATGGACACGATCCAAATTTCCAGGCAAAAAATCCACATCGAAATCTGCATGTATACACACAGAAATCTGTACTAAAAATCAACTAGCACAGATTTTGGTGCGGATTGTCATTTATACATTTACATGGGGATTTTGATATGCAGATACTGAAACTGTTTCATTTGAAATCTACACCAAAAATATAGATCAATGGAAGCGCTGTGGCATTTTTATAGTCTGCACCATAGGTCAATTTCTGCAGGAAAAAAAAAATATCTGCATCATGTGCTTGAGAAACAGAATTTCTCACTTTATGCTAATTGTTTGCAATGGAAATTCTGCATGAAATCCTGATTGTGTGCATGTACCCAAAAAGAACTTGATTTTAAAGGTCTAATAAAATATGTTTCAGATGATTCCAGAGAGCGATGTCTGGGCGAAAGTTTGAAAGAAGACAGGCCAAGCCCCGCTGCACATTGGCCATAGATTGGTGCGGTACCCCTTAGTGGCTCACCCTTTTATATACCCCTTTAGTGTCCTCCACACAAATATAGTGTCATAGAAAGGTAATACTTAGCTCCATTACCAACAAATGGGGAGTCTGTGACTTTGTGCTGCAGGCGCATTGATACTGGAAGCCACCCCATACTACAGCTGTAGCTTTAGGGCTAGTTCACACGGGGGCAAGGAGGTGGATTTTGACAGCGGCTTTCACCTCAAAATCCGCCTCCATACAATGATGGTCTATGAAGACCACTAGCTTTCTTTTTTCCGCTATCGGCATGTTGCCAATAGCGGAAAAAAGAAGCGAACTGCCCTTTCTTCAGGCGGAAGCCGCGCCTCAGCCTCTGGTGTCGGCCCATTCATTTGAGCCGACTCCAGAGGGGGAATCCGCGACCGCGACGGTCGTGGCAGGCGGGTTTTGACCCGAGGGTGACGCGGCTCCCCGCGTCACTCCCGGTGCCAAAATCCGCCCCACCTGCCACCGTGTGAACTAGCTCTTAGAGGGGTTGGCCAAGATTTTTTTTTATTTAATCCCTATCCTTGTTATAGGCCAGTGATAGCTTTAATCCTGTGCAGATCCACAATTGTGAACAGTTATGGACCCGCAAAATATGGTCACATGAAGGGGAATTTACAGAGGTTTCAATAGTACAAAACAACTTCATACTGAAAGACACAAGTTTGCATTTGGCACTTTTGAACAATTAATGCTCACTATTTACATCATGCAAGATCTATTTTATAGTAACCATGCAATGTTATTACAGCCTGTACTAATATCACGTATGCTATAAAACAGATACAGTGTGATATAAATAGTGAAAAGCCCCCACACAGTACAATATGCTCCACAGTGACACCTACGCAGTCCAATCTGTTCCATAGTGCCCCCCAGACAGTCCAGTCTGCTCCACAGTGGCCCCCACACAATGCAATGTGCTCCACAGCAGCCTCCAGACAGTAGAGTGTGCTTCACAGTGGCCCCCAGACAATACAGTGTGCTCCACAGTGGCTCCCACGCAGTATAATGTGCTCCACAGTTGCCCCACACAAAAGAATATACTGTGTGCTATAATATATTTTGTTTATTTATATAGGTGCAACAGATTCCATAATCCCGTAGATAGTCACTATTCACATTGCTTGACATTAGTTAACTGTCTCCAAGACTGTTATTATTTTAACAACTGCTTCAGGATCCTGCCAATGGTTCTACAGCCTGCTTGACTATTTTCAGTACTTCCAGGGAAGTGAATGGTGAAAGCCATCCATGTGCTGCCACCTTTTCATGCACAGTGGTATTTAGTTAAGGGTTAGTAGACCCCTGTTTTGGAGAGAGGTACAGTCATCAGAAGGTTAGATCTGTATCTGTCAGACATTTATGGGAATATTTATGGTTGGAAGCTAATGTAAAGTGTTTCCCATACCATACAAAGGGTAATTTTCATTTGTTCTAAATGTTATTTGCAAAATTACAGCCAAATTATGATATATATTTTGTAAGTTCTTAAATATTTACATAGTGGCAACAGATTCCATAGTCCAGTAGACAGTGACTATTCACAAAACTGAGGATCCGTAATAGGCCCATACTGTACCTCCTTGTTTCTTTCATTTTTTTCCCATGGATTTATACAGAAAATACCAGAAATTTTCCTGGATAAAATCAACTTTCGGGTTTTATTAACTTGTTTCAGTCACAGCTTTTTGTTGTTGTTTTCACATAACACATGGAAAATTGAATAATATCAAGTGTTGTAACAATTGTTATTACAAAAAAACATTCTACACATATTCCATCAGACTATATGCCCTTGTTAAGCATAAGTTGTTTGTTTCATATCAGCTTAGGCTTGTGGTGATGTTCTTCTGTTGCAGAGAAGTCATCTTGTGTTTCCTGCAGTCAGGATAAAGACAACGTATATAGAATTTAAAAGGGGTACATATGTTTTTTAATCCTCACTATTCATGGAAAATAATACTTTATTGAGAATTTTTGGCTGTTTTTTCTTATTTTGAAATAACCATTGTTTTTATCTAGCAGTGATCACAAAGCCTAAATAATCATTAATGACAATCAAAGTAATCTTATTTTACAACTCCAATTCAATAAAAGTTGGGGCACTATGTAAATGTAATGTAAAGAAATCTAGAATACAGTGATTTGGAAATATTATGTAACCATGTTTTATTCCCAATAGAACATAAAGTAAGACCTCTCCCAAAGACCACCTCTTTGAGAAGAGCACCCCTTACCCAAAACACATTTTCTGTGACGGATTTTCAGTTTTCTTTTTTTACCATCTTCTTTATGAAGATCACCCCACTTTTTATCCAAAGAGCTTTCATGGTAAATCAGAAGTGGAAAGTTAGACGGTTCTCCATTTCATTTGAAAAAAAACATAACTCATTTAGAATAATGGCAGTAACACATCTCAAAAAGTTGGGACAGGGCAATGTAAATTGCTGTCGTTTTGGGAGAGGAATGTTCTTCTATTCCTGGCTGATGTAGGATTCTGACTCCTCAATCGCTATATGGATGATACTTTAATTCATTTTAGAATTTCACTGTCAATCTAGATAAAATGAGATATGAATAAGCTGATTTGGGTATAGGATGTTATCCTCCTAATATTAGCTCTATTAGGCTAGAGCCCCACGAGGTGTAAATGTCATAATTTGGCTGTGGCAGAAATTAATTCTAACAAATCCCATCCACACACTGCGGAAAAATTTTCACAACGGACACGCTACGGAATCGCCGTTGATTTTCCTATAGGTTTAACAGAAGCAGAAAGTCTTCAGATGCCACAGTCTTGGCTTACTACCTTACTTACTTCCTCTCTAAGGATAAGGCCCTATACAGTAAATTGCTGCAAAAAAAATTAACTGATTGAAGTCAATGGGAGGCTTTTTTCCATGCCTATTCCGAGGGGGATTCAGCATAAAAAAAAAAACATCGTGTGAATGGACCCTTAAGGGTAAGTTCACACTGGAGTTTTTTGGACCTGATTTTGACGCGGTGGCCGCCTCGGAATCCAGTCCAATAATAATGGCTTGCCGTGACGGGATGCCGGTGCAGTGCATACACTGCACTGGAATCCAGTCACGGCATTCTGCTCCAGATTAGGCCCAAATGTACGGACCTAGTCGGGAGGGAGTGTTGCGAGGCGGATGTTCGTGGCTGAATCAGCTGCGGAATCTGCCTGAAGAAAGGGCATGACCAACTCCCATTGATTCCGCGTCAAAGTCCAAAAAACCTCATCTGAACCCGGCCTAAGGACACAGCCCAAAAGTGTGTTAACCCCTTCCCGACATGCGCCGTAATAGTACGGCGCTGCTGGGAAGGGCTTCCCGCAAACCGCCGTACTATTACTGCGGCTGCATGGTGCGCACACAGGACCTGTGTGCGCACCATGCACAGCAGGTGTCAGCCGTAATACACGGCTGACAATGCCCCGTTACACCCGCGGTCGGAACCGGGTCCGATCGCGGGTGTTAACCCATGAGATGCCGGTGGTCAACATGACCACCGGCACCTCCGGGGTTACAGTGTCATATGGTGCCGATCGGCACCCCCCGCGCCGGTTTCGGGGGGTGCCGGTGTTCGTAGGGGGCAGCCCGGGGTCTGATCAGTGACCCCGGGTCTGCCCCTTCACTTACCTCCTCCTCGCGCCTGGCCGATCCTGCCGTAAATGAAGCTGTCAGCCTGTGCGTCCACACAGGCTGACAGCTTCCTCTACACTGCAATACACGTGTAACACGTGTATTGCAGTGTATATGTATTGAAGCGGTGATCAGCGGATCACTGCTTCAATCCCCCATGGGGACAGAAAAAAAAAGTGAAAAAAAAGTAAAAATAAAAAAGTTTAAAAAAGTTTAAAATAAATTAGAAATAAATAAAGCCCCAAAAATCCCTTTTTCCCCATATAAAATGTTTTACTATGTAAAATAAAGAAAAATAGAAAAAAACATTACATATTTGGTATCACCGCGTCCGTAATAACCTGAACAATAAAATTAAAACATTATTTAACCCGAACGGTGAACAGCGTAAAAAAAAAAAAACGTAGAAAACTGCTCAAAATAATGATTATTCACCACCTTTCCCTTACAAAATGTTCAATAAAAAATAATCAAATGGTCAGATGAAAAACAAAATGATACCAATAAAAAGCAGAGGCCATCCCGCAAAAAATAAGCCCTCAACCAGCTCTGTCTACCAAAAAATAAAAATGTTACGCCTTTCAGAAGATGGCGATGCAAAAATAATAGATTTTTTTCCCTAAATTGAATTTTATTCTGCACAAATAGCAACGCATTAAAAAATCATATAAATGAGGTATCGCCGTAACTGTACCGACCCGCAGAATAAAGGTAACATGTTACTTATGCTGTACGTTGCACGGGAAAAAAAATAAATGCTAAAAAGCAATGCTAGAATTGATGTTTCCTTTTACATCCCACCCAGAAACAGTTAATAAAATGTAGTCAATAATTTACAGGCCCCAAAATGGTGGCATTGAAAAGTACATCTAATACCGCAAACACCAAGCCCTCATATGGCCACATTGCCAGAAGATAAAAATAAAAATCTTGCTTGTACAATGTGAACACAAAAACCCCAAAAGTCGCCAAATCATTAGGACGTAAGTGGCTGTGACTAGAAGGAAATATGTAAGCTGTGCGAGCGTTTTCAGGGGACCCCCCATATTTAGAGCTTATGAGAGAGAAGACACCAGCGCTGATCCCCCAGAATGCCCCTCTTCCCTGTCCGTGTCATAGGAGATAGTGGGAAAATAGAATGGGATTTGGTTTACCCAATTTACTCCGCACAGCTTACATATTTACTTCGGGGTTACTAATGCTCACTACATCACTTGATAAATTCTTTGAGGGGTGCGGTTTTCAAGATGGGGTCACTTTCTAGAGGTTTCCACTGTTTTGACACCTCAAGGGCTTTGTAAATGCGACATGGTGCCTGAAACTGTTCACAGCCAGATCTGCCTTCTAAAAGCTCTTTGGCGCGCCTTCCCTTCTGCGTCTCGCGGTGCGTCCATATATTAGTTTAGTTTATTAGGGTTAAAATACTAGGTATATGTTGCTTTGGCTTATTTAAGGGGTGCAGTTTTGAAAATGGGGTGATTTATGGGGGTTTCTAATACAGGGGTCCTTTAAAACCCCTTCATAACTGGATTAGTCCCTTAAAAAATGGGTTTTGGAAATTTCTTGAAAATTTTGAATATTGTTGTTTCACTTGTAAACCTTCTAATGTCCGTAAAAAATAAAAGGGTGACTAAAGTTTGATGCCGACATAAAGCAGAGATCTGGGACATGAGATTTATGATATAATTTTGGCGGTCTGACTATCTGTATGCAATGCACATCATTTCAAACTTTATAAAATGCATATTTTTCAAAATTTCCACCAAATTTCCTATTTTTTCATAATTAAACACAAAACATATCAACCAAAATTTACTACTAACATGAAGTACAATGTGTTACAAGAAAACAATCTCAAAATCACTTTGGTAAGTTAAAGCGTTCTAAAGTTATTGCCACATAAAGTGACACATTTCCGTTTTGAAAAATCGAGCTTGGTCAGGAAGTCAAAAAGTGCCATCGGCGGGAAGGGGTTAAGGGCCAGGCCTCATTTTTCAAAACTGACATATGTCGCTTTAACTTTGAGACGCTTTAACTTACACAAGTGATTTAGAGGTTTTTTTCATGACACACTGTACTTCATGTTAGCGGTAAACACTAAGCTATATTTTTGTATTTATTTATAAAAATAATAGGAAATGTGGGAAAAAAATCACAATTTTCAAATTGTGAAATGCTCTGTTTTTCAGACAGTCATACCACCCATATAAATTAACTAGCTGGTACCCGCGACTTCATCTGCGGTGATTGTAGAAGTGGGTATATACAGGCGCGGGTAAGGTTTTTGTAGTGTGTATAAGGTATGGGATATGAAATGTAACTTTGTATCTTGTTTTTGCTGTAATTCAGAGAATACGTGAGACTTTTGTGTTGAAGTTAATTTGTATTTGAGCTGCTATATATACGGTGTTGTGAGAAACTTTACATAGTGACTTTGGGACAGAGGTATTTGAAGTTAACCCTTTCCCGCCGATGGCATTTTTTGATTTTCGTTTTTGACTCCCCTCCTTCTAAACCCCATAACTTTTTTATTTCTCCACTCCCAGAGCCATATGAGGTCTTAATTTTTGCGGGACAAATTTTTCTTCATGATGCCACCATTATTTATTCTATATAATGTACTGGGAAGCAGGGAAAAAATTCAAAATGGGGTGGATTTCAAGAAAAAATGCATTTCTGCGACTTTATTACGGGCTTTGGTTTTACGGCGTTCACTGTGCAACCAAAATGACATGTTCCCTGTATTCTGTGTTTCGTTACGATTCCGGGGATACCAAATTTATATGGTTTTAGTTACATTTTGACCCCTTAAAAACAAATCCAAAACTGTTAAAAAATTTTTTTTTTGAAAAGTCGCCATATTCCGACAGCCGTAACTTTTTTATACGTGCATGTACGGGGATGTATATGGCGTCTTTTTTTGCGGGACTGGGTGTACTTTGTAGTTCTACCATTTTCGGGAAATGTTATTGCTTTGATCACTTTTTATTCAAATTTTTATCAGAATCAAAACAGTGAAAAAACGGCGGTTTGGCACTTTTGACTATTTTTCCCGCTACGGCGTTTTACGAACAGGAAAAATATTTGTATAGCTTTGTAGAGCGGGCGATTTTGGACGCGGGGATACCTAACATGTATGTGTTTCACAGTTTTTAACTACTTTTATATGTGTTCTAGGGAAAGGGGGGTGATTTGAATTTTTAATCCTTTTTTTTTTTTTTTTTTTTTTTTTTTTTACTTTTTTTTTTTGCATTTATTAGACCGCCTAGGGGTATTGACATGGGTGGGCGGTGTCGCGGATTGTCATAGCAGTGGGGGTTGGCAAACATGGCTGCTCCGGAGCGTTAAAGAGAGCCTCCTGGAGTATCGTTAAGGTGAGGGGCAAAGTGGTAAAGTATATGTATATGAGATTGTGTGGGGTTAGGGGCGAGGCTGCAGAGGGCAATATGAATTTTGTGGCTTGCTATGGTCCAAAGTGTGTGAGATTGCAGAGATGGTGATGTGAGTTTGGGGTTTGTGGGGGTCCTGGGAAAAACGTATGTGCGCTATTGTGACGAAAAGTAGCCTATTGCGCAATGGGGTGTATTAACTATGTTTGTGGAAAATTTCAGCCAAATCGGTCGAGCGGGTTTTGCGTGATTGACTAACAAACATCCGAACACACAAACCCACAAACATCCAAACTCACAAACTTTCACATTTATAATATTAATAGGATAACTATTATCTACCACATCTCTGTTTTAATATTGGCATCATCTTTTGATTGTTTTTTAACAGCGATTTTCCAAATTTACAAGAAAATTCCCCAAAACTAATTTTTTTGGAACCACTCCAGCTCTGCAAGGAACTATAAAGGCCCATATAATAGAAACCCCCATAAATCATCCCATTTTCAGAATTGCACCCCTCAAATAATTCAAAACAGCATTTGGGATGTTTGTTAACCCTTTAAGCATTTCATAAGAATAAAAATATGGAGGTGAAATTTGTGTTCTAATGATTTGGCGATTTTGAGGGGGTTTTGTCTTCACATTGTGCAAACTATATTTCCTTTATATTTCGACTGATGTAGCCATATAGGGACTTGTTGTTTGCGGGATGAGATGCATTTTGTAATGACACCTTTTATTGAATACATTTTATTAACCCTTTCTTGCTGGATTTTAAAAACAAAAATCAATTCTGGCATTGGGTTTTACCTTTTAAATGTTTTGCTATACAGCATAAGTAACATGTTACTTTTATTCTGCGAGTCGGTACGATTACGGCAATACTTCATTTACAATTTTTTTTATGCAATAGTAATTCTACAGAACAAAAACCCATTTGAGGACATAAATCAATGATTTTTGCATCGTCATTTTATGAGATGCGTAACATTTTTATTCTTTCGTCGACAGAGTTTGTTGAAAGCTTATTTTTTTGCGGGACAACCTATGCCTTTTATTGGTACTGTTTTGAGGTACCTATGACTTTTTGATCACTTTTTATAGCATATTTTGTAAGGTAGGATTGTGAAAAATCATTACTTCCAGCGTTTTTTTTTTTTTTTTTTCTTGATGGTCACCTCATACATTAAATATTGTTTCAGTTTTATTATTCAGGTTGTTACGGATGTGATGATACCAAATATGCATTACTTTTTTAACTTTTAGAGTTTTTTTATATAATTCATTTTCTATAGAAAAAAGAGAATTTATGGGGCTATATAACTTTATAAAAATTTTTATACACTTTATTTATTTTTTAAACTTTTTCATATGTCTCTTTAGGACACTTTAACCAGTGATGCTGTTTCAATACTATGGACTGCACATGTCTTGCAGTCTATAGAGGAAGTCAGCCTATGCAGACCTATGGGCTCTGTGTGCTTGCCGCCAGATCTCCGCAGGGATCATGCGGACAGGAAAGCAGTTCACAATCTACTTTCCTTCCCGCTTGATTCGTGCGGGCAGCACGCGGAAAGCACACGGACCCCATTATAGTTTATGGGGTCTGTGTGCTTTCACTGCAAAGCGCTTGCAGTTGCGTTCGGTATTCCATTAGGGGGGGGTCCCCATATGGATTCCCCGAACGGAATACCAAATGCAGATGTGAACGAAGGGTAACAGAACAGACCCAGACACCTCCTCTTACTCCATGGACCTGCCCTGAAGTGCAGGTTCTGCAGCCTCTTCTGGCCCACCTGGAGCTGAGGCCTACTCCAGACCTGTACTAGAACACACATATGTCAGAAACCTGGAGCTGATATAGCGGGACTCCAGCACTCTGCCTGTCACCTTCTCACAATATATACAGTCATATACTTTCTATGTTCACGTCACTGCTGTCTTTCCTGTGCAGGGAATAAACTTCAATGTTATCTTTTTTCATCTATAGGAAGTGAAAGCACATGGGCCTCACATGCATCGACCCCTATACATTTATACACAAAACAGAACTTCTGTGACTTTCACACTAAAACAATAATCGTGTTAATGGCCGGCAGCTACATCATAGCAAAAGATAATTTCTTAAATAGCCAAGTAAAACAATGGTGTCCTTTGTAGAGAAATAACTCAAGGAGAATCTTGTGCTTTAGGTTCTCTTTGATCAGTAAATATGCATGAGAGATTACATTTCCCATCCCCCTCCAGCAAGAATTTCGCTCACTCTATGCTATCTTTCTAGCACACATCCAACCGATCTTCTGCTGCATACAACACAAACAAGTTTTCTTGGTTTGTTCTGCACACAGAAGGAATCATAAGATGAGGTCGGACAAACACAACTGTTACCCATTAAGAAGATAAGTGTATTTCTAGCATTACCACTATATATGACCCCGCAGGTATTATATTCAGCACTACATTACAATGCACAGTATTTACATTTCTTTGTGTTTTATGCACACTCCTTGTTATATAGATAGTAGTCCTGATAAATATGCAGCTTATAGGGTTTACGCCAATAATTTACATATGAATGAAAGAAAAGCTCCATAATAGTCTTCAGTAAGTGTATGGACATTTACATCCTTACAACCAGTCCACAAAAGGTGGAAGTGATCAGGTATTCAGAAGGCCTTTTGGAAGTCAAAGCCAGGTGTTAATGGGAAGGAAGGGAGGGGTGAAGTATGAAGTTGGCTCCTCATACAGTGTTTTGTATACACCACTGAAAATTGCATCTGAATAAACACGTAATGTTTTTTGGAAAGTTTGTTTGTATTTATCATTGTTAAAAAAAAAATGTGTACAAAAACAAGGCACAACAAGGCACTTTTGCACAATGGAAGACATATAATGCTATTTTTGTCATTGTATGCAGCTGCTGCTTTATGTATAGGTGTTTTCTATGAGGCGGGGGTTCACATGGCACTTTTTTTTTTTTAAATTTCATTTAACAACCATTAAACTGAAAAGTTCTGGTGCTCTGGGTGTTAGCAAACAGGTGAAGAAGCATAAGAAGCACTACTCATTGCAGCAATGTAAAACCATGCACAGTTCTTCAGCGTCATGTAAACCCAGCCTCATAGAAAAACTTAAAGAGTTTTCAAAAAATGCATTTTCCTATCAGATGTGATTTTCAGTTGTAAGAATCCAGCCTCTAGGTCAGGCGCTACATCTCCTTATTTTCGTTTTAACAACTGCATCTAAAAGCCAGAACATGTAAACACACCCGGCCATTGCTGAAGGTTTCTAAGCTCCAGATATAATGGTTTATGCCCTTTAACTTTGCTAGTGTAATGAAAATACTATATGGTGTCTAACAATGGTGAACAGTGGCGTAACTACTGGGGTAGCAGGACATTAGGGACCTGGCGACAGCCGCTACCGCTGCGTTTTTTTTTTTAAATAGGCCATTACCCAGCCGGTAACAGGCCCTATTTACTTACCCATCCTGGCAGTGACACCAGTAAGTGATCCCTCGGGCCCCACGAACTGTATTATTTTTATTACTTTTCAGACCCCTGAGCATAATAATCGGAGGCCCGGGAGAGGTAAGAGAACATAAAAAAATTACTTTTACTTACTTTTCTCTCCGGGCTCCAGTCAGGCTTTGGCCTAGTTGTGTGACGTATCTGACATCATTCTAAACATGTGTCAGAGCGAGCGCTTCAAAACAAAATTCAATTGACTTCAATGGTTTCGTTTAACACGCGTAACGTATTGAAATAAATGGGTTAAAAAGCCTCCCATTGATTACAATGTGTAGCGCGTGTAAGACGGAACCCTTTGAAGTCAATGGGATTCTGTTTTGAAGCGCTCGCTCTGACACATGTTTAGAATGAGCGGCGCGTTACTCCGTGGGTACAAGGCCTCACACTTAAGAATTTGCCGCAGATTTGGGAAATGGGAGGCTGAGATTGCTGTAGGACGGTGAAAAAAAAAAGCATCTTGCGCAATTTTTCCATGGATTCCATGGCTCGCGACTCCCTGTCAAATAGGCCCATTCAGCTGGGCCTAATCAGCAGCAGAAAGACGCAACAGAATGCCGATCCAGCGGCTAGACCGGCGCGGAAACTGAAGAGGAATGTCATATAAAAGTACCCTTAATCTACTCAAAGAGGGGGTCGTTTGCATAGGTCTCATTGTATAACCCCAGACTTTTTGTAATTCCAGACTCCACTCTGAGACACATTTAGTGCGCTAGTTACACCTTTATATGTTCTTTTTCTACCATGCACTTTATTTATTGTGCATTTGCACCTATTTTTCCAGGTATTATGCTGCTTTAGTCACTTTTGTTTTTTGTCGGAGATGCTTTTGACATTGTATTTATGACTTGCGCCTTTTCAAAAAGGGGCAAATAAATTGCAAATGCATTCCAGTACATGGGCAGTGTAAAAAAGCTTGACAGTAAAAAGAGGCAAGGTGCACATAAGTTAAAAGAGTGCATCGAAACTAATGTGCACAACTGCAAAAAAAAAAAAAAGGGGAGATGATATAGAACTACTGATAAT
This sequence comes from Leptodactylus fuscus, assembly GCF_031893055.1. Classification (NCBI taxonomy): domain Eukaryota; kingdom Metazoa; phylum Chordata; class Amphibia; order Anura; family Leptodactylidae; genus Leptodactylus; species Leptodactylus fuscus. The sequence continues at coordinate 96,981,647 of NC_134270.1, forward strand.
TCCAAATTGACTGAGGATTGTGAAGTAGGAACATTTGAACATTTATGAGCAGAGAGCTCCTGTAACATCTATCTATCTATCTATCTATCTATCTATCTATCTATCTATCTATCTATCTAATTATATACACACACACACACACACACACACACACACGTGCTTTAGAAGAGGGATGCTTTCTTATGTGCACTTGCCAGCTAAGGGTCTCACAGTCCTTTTGTTCTTCATTAAAAAAAAAAAAGACTTTGCATCCGTATAGATGAATGGCAGATTCCTGCTGCTCCTCATTGTTTCTCAGCACATCTGTTCTGCAATGTCTGATTGCTGTGACTCATCCAGAACAGGTTCTCTGGGATTCTGTCTCATCCAGATTACAATACCTGCACCCACCTCATTATAGCACAACGTAGGTACAGTGTAAAGGAATAACTATAAACAAAACATATGTGCATGTATGTAAATGACTCTTGTGCTGTACATGATCACTGAGGTTAGTGATTGGCAGTAGTTATTAAATGAATGTGCGGCATGTCATCACTGCAGGAAAGTACACAATGATTGGTAGGACACACTGGGGGGGGGGTCAGTGTTAGAGCATTGGAGAATTTATGGGTTATATACCGTATAATTGCATTTCTTGATTTCATGCAATGTTTAACCCCTTCCCGACATCCGCCATAATAGTATGGACTTCCCGCAAACTGCCGTAGCTGCATGGTGCGCACACAGAAACGGTCTGTGACCCCGGGTCTGCCCCATCACTTACCCCTTCCTCATACCTGGTTGATCCTGCCCAAAGGAAGCTGTCAGCCTTGTGCGTCTACACAGGCTGACAGCTTCCTATACTCTAGCTTGTACAATGTGAAGACAAAAACCCCAAAAGTAGCCAAATCATTAGGACATAAGTGGCTGCGACTAGAAGGAAATGTATACGCTGTGCGAGCATTTTCATGTGACACCCCATATTTAGAGCTTATGAGAGAGAATACACCAGCGCTGATCCCCCAGAATGCCCCTCTTCCCCATCCGTGTCATAGGAGCTAGTGGGAAAATAGAATGGGATTTGGTGTATCCAATTTACTCCGCACAGCTTACATATTCACTTCTACTAATGCTCACTACATCACTTGATACATTTTTTGAGGGGTGCGGTTTTCAAAATGGGGTCACTTTCTAGAGATTTCCACTATTTTGACTCCTCAAGGGCTTTGTAAATGCGACATGGTTCCTGAAACTGATCACAGCCAGATCTGCCCTCTAAAAGCTCCTTGGCGCGCCTTCCCTTCTGCGTCTCGCTGTGCGTCCATATATTAGATTACACCCACAAGTGGGGTACTATGGTAGTCGGGAGAACTTGCATAACAAATTGTGGGATGCGTTTTCTCCTTTAACCCCTTGTGCAAATTCTAGGGCTAAACGAAAATATTAGTAAAATAAAATCAAATTTGAAAATTTCACCTCCATTTAGTATTAATTCCTGTTAAGCACTTATAGGGTTAAAATACTAGGTATATGTTGCTTTGGCTTATTTAAGGGGTGCAGTTTTGAAAATGGGGTGATTTATGGGGGGCTTTAATACAAGGGTCCTTCAAAACCCCTTCATAACTGGATTAGTCCCTTCAAAAATGGGTTTTGGAAATTTCTTGAAAATTTTGAATATTATTGTTTCACTTGTAAACCTTGTAATGTCCGTAAAAAATAAAAGGGTGACTAAAGTTTGATGCCGACATAAAGCAGAGAACTGGGACATGAGATTTATGATATAATTTTGGCGGTCTGACTATCTGTATGCAATGCACATCATTTCAAACTTTATAAAATGCATATTTTTCAAAATTTCCACCAAATTTCCTATTTTTTCATAATTAAACACAAAACATATCAACCAAAATTTACTACTAACATGAAGTACAATGTGTTACGAGAAAACAATCTCAAAATCACTTTGGTAAGTTAAAGCGTTCCAAAGTTATTGCCACATAAAGTGACACATGTCAGTTTTGAAAAATCCAGCTTGGTCAGGAAGTCAAAAAGTGCCATCGGCGGGAAGGGGTTAATGAAGACCTGTCACCAGTCTTCCGTCTTCTTCCCTGAGAAACTGGACAGAGGATGGAAACCCAGCAGTCAGTTTTCAAACCCATTCAAGTGAATGGGTTTGAAAAGTGAGCACCTGTGAGCGTTTTGTATTTGTCCACGGCGAAACCGTTTTTTTTAACCGGACACAAAGTCGGACACACAGGACTTTGTGTCCGGTTAAAAAAAAACAACGTTTCGCCGTGGACAGGTACAAAACGCTCTCGGGCGCTCACTTTTCAAACCCATTCACTTGAATGGGTTTGAAAACTGACTGCCGTGTTTCCGTCCCCTGTCCAGTTTCTCGGGGCAGAAGACAAAAACCCAGCAGGATTGTTTAAAGCACGTATGGGCGCAGGTGTGAACCCGCCTTCAAGGTGCTAAAAGGCCATAAAAAAACGTCCATTTTTCACAGCTGTCTTGCACCCAAGGGGCACCTGTTTTCCTGAAATACCCATACATTTCAGTGTATGGAGGGATCCATGAAAACGGACATAAACAGAACATGACCTATAGTTTGATGATCCTTTACAACAGACCGTCAGAAAAAATGGTCATGTGAGTTTAATGCTGGTGACGTCCATTAAAAAAAGAGGATGCCACACAGCTTTTATTCACTGTTGTGTGAAAATAACTTAAGGCTTAAAGCGAATTCCGGAAAAAAAAAAAAATAATAACTACCAAAAAAACTACAGTAGAAATGCAGTTTTTTCCCTACCGTTTTTCATTTTCTCTGTGCATTGACTTTTTTTTCTGTGGACTTTCTGCCCATAATATATATCTACTGTCTATCTATCTATCTATCTATCTATCTATCTATCTATCTATCTATCTATGACATTTTTGCAGGTAAAAATGACATGCTGTGATTTTCAGAAATACGGACATTTTTGAGAACAGCTTTTCTGCTGCAAGTTTTTTTTTCTGCAATGTGTGGATGACATTAACCAGAATCCCTTTCAGTTTGGAGGTATAGTAAAATTACATGCTTTTTGCAACATCAGGCTTCAGTCTAAAACTTTCAGGCTAAGTTTCTACGTTACAGAAATGTAGTGTTTTTGGCTTGTGCAGAATTACAGCAGTAAATAACATTGGGGCTCCACATGCCATAAATGCCACGGTTTCATCATGGCGACTTCCATCCACACATTGCGGAAAAATACACATGTAGCGGATACACTGAAATATGTTGTGTTGTAAGCTGGCAGATTCCCTATAGGTGTAATAAAAGCAGAAAGTCTGCAGAGGAAAACCTTTGTGGAATTTCTGTGAAAAGTGCTGTGGGAAGAACAGGTGATGCGTTGCCGCTGCTGTTTCTCCTGCAGCACTTTTTTGCTGTGACCAGCGCCCCACATGGCAAGTCGCAGCCAAAAAGCGGAAATGCATCCCGTTTTTTTTACAGCATTTCTTAAAGAAAGTCTACAGTGTATCTTTTGCAGACTTTCTGGCCTGATTATACCTATACAGAAAAAATCAGCATTTTCATAGGTATAATTGACACGCTGCAATTTCCAAAAGCGTTTTTGAAATCGCATTATTTCAGTGGCAGATTTTTTTCAGCAATGTGTGGATGGGATTAGCCAGAATCCCATCCACTTTGTAGGTACTGTAAAATGCTGTGTTTTCACAGTGTGGGACCCCGGCCTTACAGTATCAGCATTTCATCCACACATTGTGGAAAAAAGGAGCTGCAGAAAAGTTGCATTTTCCCTATATATTTAATAGGGGAATAAAAAATAACAACAAAACCTTAATTAAAACAATGGGAAAATAATGGTCTTAAAAAGGACTCTACAGTCATTGTGGCATGGAATTACAGCAGGTCTGAGAGATCTATTTAATAATGTATGTGCATTGTAATGTAAAATTTGGTGATAAGTCCTCTAGGCTTCATTGACAAAATCTATTAATGTTTTATGATTTATGTACATCTCTCCTCCACAAATACTCTGCATTGAGAATTTTATTATAATTTAATATACCCGCAGACCAGCATGGACAACGATAATAATTTACAATATTTATTCATTTCTATCATATTCTGCAGTGCTGTACACAGATTGACATCACAATATGCATGAGTTTACTGTAGGTGTCTAAACAGCAGAACCTATGCATGTTAATGTCTTCTGTCTTTTACAGAACCAGGAGGATGTGGCTTCCATTTGCTTGGCGTAATTGAAATAACTGTGCAGAAATCTACCTGATAGTTTCTTTTCTTCAGTCCCTGCATCTTTTTTGTAATAGAGAAGAATAAGAGAAGGGGTCAAAGACAATAGCAGTTGTATAGAAAGCCAGTGACTTCGCATGTGAAAAGCTCCTGCAATGTGCAGCCATTGTGTGGGGATAAGACCCTGTAGGTGTGATACAATGTCACACAGCTCTGTGCTCTCTGGATTCTCTATTCCCTGTTGTAGTGTCTCTCTTAGGCCACATGTCTGTATAACATGATACTTTCTTTTATAAGTTCTGGAAACATTTAATCACTTCTTGATCACACATTAATAATCCCTGACATCCCATCTGCTGTAACCATGGCAATATGAGATACTCTTAATTACAGCAAGTGCGTCTTATGTTCTGTATATGAATATGTATATCTCTGGGAGAGGGACAAAGACCAAGGGTCCTGTAATGGAGTACTTGATAATAGGTTTAGGAAGTTTATAATATGCTAAAAAAATTTATGTCATTCATTTTCATTTTAAGTTGGAGAATACTTTATTTTATTGTTTAGACTGTGTGTGCTTTATTTACTGTTTACAAACAGGATCATGTCCGCAAAACTAGAACTACTACTATCTAGCCACTGTAAATACTTCATTTACACCTTTAGGATTTATTAAGATCACTTTTTTACATCTGTTAAATGGAGGCAAAAAACAGATTTAAAAAACAGATGCAAACAGGGAGGTTGGAAGGGGGGGGCAGACACAAAAATATGGTATGCTACATTTTTGTGTCTGCCCCCCCCCAAAAAACGGACAGCAGCGGATCCGTTTTATAACATTAATGTCTATGGCAAAGGATGGCCATCCATTTGCATCTGTTTCCGTCCATTTTTGCATTTGTTTTTTTGCATCTGGATGTAAAAACATGATCTGAAAAAAGCCTTAGGGCCTTAACACGTGTGTATTTTGGCAAAATATACGTGTAAAAAATACACATGTAAAAATAAGACTCCTATTGACTTCAATGACTTTTTTTACACATGTAAAAAAACACATCAAAATACACTTGTAAAATGTAATTGAAGCCAATGGGAGTCTTATTTTTTACATGTGTATTTTTTACACATGTATTTTGCCAAAATACACGCGCGTTTAGTTGCTTTTAGGACAGAGTCTTTTTTTTCCTAATAATCTTATTTCTCTTTAGAATTAGTTAGAATTGCTATTTCTAGATAGAAATCTCTATCTATAGAAAAATTTTAGGTAGTTTTTAGGGTATGGCCCCACAGGACAATCCGCAGCGCAAGAAGTGGTGTGAGAAAAAAATGGCGTTTCTGTAGATATAATTGACATGCTGCGATTTCCAAATCTGCCCTGGTTTTGGAAATCGCAGTGTGTCCGCGCTGCAGTTTTTACCGCAAGGTGGCCATGGGATTGATTCACTTTGCATTTACTGAATTGCGTCTGCAATTCCATCGCAGGAAAATCGTGGTGTTTCTGACCCGTGGGGCATTAGGACAGATTTTTTTTTTTTTACTATAGTGCACTTTTATACGACAGTTTAGCACACAAGCTGTCATCTTGTATGCATCCTGTGATGTTGGTCACTGACATACATTACTGATCAGCAACTGCTCAATTTTTTTCCCCTCTAATAATCTAAATTTAGTTAAAATTGATTGATTGATTGATCGATAGATAGATAGATTGACATATCTATACAAAAATTTTAGTAGCTTTTATTACAGAAGTTTTTTTCTTTTTACTGTAGTACATATTTATACTTCAGTTAAATTTTTTAGCACACAAGCCGTCTCCTTGTGTGGGTCCTGCGGTTCTGGTTTGTTACATACATTACTGACCGGCATCTACTGTACTTAATTTTTGCCACAGGCTTTCTTTTACTTTTTATAATAATTTATTTAGAATTAATTAGATTGCTATAGATAGATAGATAGATAGATAGATAGATAGATAGATAGATAGATGGATAGATGGATAGATAGGTAGCTTTTAGGACAGTCTTATATATAGGTAAATTTAAGATTTTTTCCATCTCTTTTTTTAATGGTCACTAAATGTTTACGTATGTGTGTGTATATATATTGTGGGGAAGGTAACTCAGTAGAAGCAGTGGTGCGGACCCAAACTGTTTATTTTTATTATTATTATTATTTATTTATTTTTCTAAATAAACCTATTTGCACCAGATTTTGTGTCCCTGTCTCTGTCTGGTTGTGTCCGCACCATTGCTACTACCGAGCCAACTTCCCCACTATATACTATATTGCTGAGGCAATTCCTGAAATTCATGACTCAATGTGTTCTCTCCTTGTGCTGTATATGGGCATAGTGAAAAAAACAAACAAAAATCAAACAGGATTGGAGTGCAGACATTTTATATAACATTCCAGTCTTTCTAATGACTATGACCAGGACCCACTTTGAAGCATTCCTGAAAATTCTACATTATAAAGATAATCCACTTGCTTTGACCATCTATTCAAAATCAGACCAGTCATTGACCCCTTAAGCACTAAAGTTGCTGAGGCATACATCCCAGATCAGAACATATAGAAGTCATATAGAGGAGTCCCTGAACAGTCTCAAAGGGAGGCTTAAATTCCACCAATACCTGCCCAATAAGAGGGCACTGTACAACATTAAAATGTACAAATTGTGCGAGACAAGTTCAGGGCAGACTCACAAGTTTAAGATTATAAAGGAAGGGACCAAAAATTGAGCTCCTAGAATGCCACCCATTTCTAGGAGTTAGTGGGAAAATAAAGTTGGATTTGCTGCACCCACTGCTGGAGCAGGGCTATCACCTCTATGTGGATAGACCAGTATTCCACTCTTTAGGTGTCTCAGTTCCAGATGACTGTCAGCTTGTGGCAAGGTGCACAAAATGCAGAGGGGCCTCCTTAGGGCACAGTTGTGCTACCACTCAGAAGGGGTGAGAGTAGGGCACTCAAGTATAAAGACAAGAGGGATGTCCTTGTACTGACCACAATTCATGGCAACAGCAGAACCCCTGTCCCTCTATGTGGTACAAGTACCACTGCCCTAAACCAGAATGTATATTGGTTTATAATAAGTACATGGGGTTATCTATGAAGTCCTGAAACGGTATAGTGACATGTGGAAAACAAAAGGGTAGTAGAGATAGTAATGTATAATGCATGTACTGTATAGTTACATACTGTCACAATGTGCAGGTAGGAATATTCCTTCAGGTGAAAGTTATCAAGACCCTGGTACTCAGAGTCCTGGTAAATCTGGAACTAAAGATGTCCATATTTTACCAGGGTTCTAGTTTCCAAACTGAGGTCATTAGTTGGGAGTTTTCTGTCTACTGGTACTTCAGGGCACTGGAAATATGGCATGGCACCCAAAAACTATTTCTGCCTTAGAAATAGCATTTTGTACCTTCTGAGTCATGCTGGAGTCAATTGTATTGCATACTTTCTCTTAGAGGGCCTATAAAAATATTAAAAACAATAGGACCCAAGACAGACCCCTTAGGCACACCAATTGTGTCTTAAAAATGTATGCTGTTAACAACACTTTCAATGAACTCTCCAGGGATTAAAGTCAATCTTCAATAATTTATGTCAGCTCTTTATGCAACACTGTGTCAAAGGGTTTGCTGAAATTGAGGTAGGCCAATTGTCTAGCAAATTTGTGACATTAGCAAAAAAAAAAAAAATCCTTAAGATTAGTTTGACATGATCTTTCCTCAGTAAAACCATGCTGTTTGGATCCAACAAGGTCTAGGTTTTTAGGTTTCCATTATTTTTATTACTACTGAGGTCAAGCTAATTAGTATGTAGTTTCCAGCTTCTTCTCTTCTACCCTTGTTACTGATGAGTACAACACTGGCCATTCTCCAATCTTCAGGAACATCACCAGTTAGGAGGGACCAGTTATGCAGATCAGTTAGAGGAACAACAATTTCTCATTACTTTTTTGCGATAATTTCTACTATTAAAAACCACAGAACTGCTGAGTATAACATTGACAGCTTGAATAATAGGATATCCCTGCCAGAATAGAACAGGATAACTATACAAAGGTAACTATGTTACTGTTACTACAACTACCACACAGCCGTTGTTCTGTGCTAAACAGCATCACTCCCTTGTTTAATACTGTCTGCTCCCCTTATTTACCTTTTGCTCCAGCCTTCAGTATGCCTGCTTTTGGAAGACCAGGTGATCATACCTTTCCATCAGCAGTCTCCATTGAAAAACACTGTATACAGCACTGCGCATGCGCACGTCTCCCATGTTGTATTATCATTCACTCAAAGCCACTAATGGATGGCTCGAGTACCTCTATTAGCAACCATATTAAAGAATGTATACAGTGCAAATAGGGGAGAGGACTGTGTTAGATATGAGGGTGGCGCTGCTCAGACATCAGCCAAGAAGCTGTCCACCCCTTTGTGACAGATATTGGCTTATATAATATTAGGCAGGTTTTATTGTTATGGTTGATTCATACTATATATATTTTACAAAGTTAATTTAATTCAATAACATGGTTCTGGTAAACAGGTTTCCATTCACTTATTTTCTTGTCCAAGATTGGTTGTTATCTCATTGGGACCTGTGTTTATTCTGGTTTATTGTACGTTTTGCTGTAATTTTCCTCAGATATGCTGTGAGCTGTTGTTTGTACTGACTGTTCTTTATTGTGTTGTGCCTTCTTACAGGTACTGCAAGTATAGTTGGAAGGGTGGGTGAAGGTGCCTTACAGAGGGCATGGCCTTTGTGCAGCCACTGTGATGTAGATGTGTGAGGCTTAGTCCGTGAGCTGGGAGTGTCACTTGTGAGAACAGGAGAGATTACTGCTAGCTCATATGAGGAACACTCGTGTGTTTTTCCTGATATTCATATGTGTGCCCTGCAGGGCCGGATTTAGACAAAATGGGGCCCTGGGCAAAATTAAAAGTGGGGTTCCATTCGTACACACAACATTCGTACACACATTAACATTCTGTTAATTCAATGTGCCGCAGTGCTTATCACTGGTACTTACAGGGATGTTCTTAATGTAAATTTGTAAGGTTTTTTGCCTAGGCAAACTAGTTGTTTCTGTGCCTATCTTTAAAGATCAGGTGCAGAAGCAACAAGGCATATGCCCTTCCCCAGACTCTCCTCACCCTCTCATTGGTGGGCAGAGGACAGCCAGAAAAGGGGGGCGTGAAGCCTCCTGAGCACGCTGAATGGAGCTTCCTCTATCATAGCTTCAGCTCCTGCGCTGGCTGCTATTAGCCGATACTGCAGCTACAGAGTGCCCTTGCAACATATACTTTCCCTATTTTAAAAGGGAAAATATTCCACCGACAGGGGGCTCCTGCAAGGGCTGGGGCCCTGGGCAATTGCCCAGTTTGCCCCCCCCCCCGCCAGCCCTGGTGCCCTTACTTTCTACCTCTGCTTAATAAAGGGAGTCTGTCACTAGAACCCAACATATCAACCCAGCCGTCTAAGTAGATAGCGTAGGGTCACCCAAATCAAAAAGTGTTTTCCCCTTGTGAATCAATACCTCTGTTGCTGAGATATCACTGTTTTTGTCATTTTGCAGTTGATCTCCTTGGAGCAATGAGAGTACCATCACTCTCATTTAATGGTATGCCATTGACACTAGGTTCACATGACGGAGAGCTGGACTGCTTAAACACTGGTTATCTAGGTTAGTCTTGGGTGCTTTTTACTAGCTGGGTGTTCCACATGTCTCCTCACATCAGGTGAGATGGTCTGTAAAATTCCTGGGCAGGTAGTCTGCAGGTATGCCAAACATAGCCTTGGAGAAAGTTGGAACATTTCCAGGCAGTGCTTGGCCAAAGGTGGGAAATTCTTGGGTGGGGCAAACTGCAGGGGACCATTTGGGAATTACTGGGAATAAATGGCTTCCCATGGTAGTGAATTCTAGTGAAAAATGCTATAATGTGCCAGCAGGGGTGGATTGGCCATGTATATCAGGAAAATTCCCTGTGGGCCAATATGGACCAGCCAGCATCATTCATGACATCTCAAAGACGTAAAAATGCTGGAAGATGGGCCCCCAAGCAAGGAGAGGTAAGTAACTGTTTATTATGTCTAATTACATCCCCAGCTCCTCTGATTATTCTTTGGGGTCTGACGAGAACCCAGAGTATAATAATGGTTTATGGGTGGTGAACCCCACCAAAATTTTGGATGAAAGCCAGAAGTTTTTGGAATTTCATAAAGTAAACCACATGGGGAAATATAGGGCATTATAGTGTGTGGAGGGGACACTACAGGACATTATAGTGTGTGGAAAGGCCACTATAGGGCATTATAGGGTGTGGAAGGGCCACTATAGGACATTATAGTGTATGGAGGGGACACTATAGGGCATTAGAGTGTGTGGAAAGGCCACTATAGGGCATTATAGTGTGTGAAAGGGCCACTGTATGGCATTTTATTGTTTGGAGGGGCCACTATGGGACATTTTACTGGGTGGAGCGGCCACAATAGAGCATTATAGTGTGTGTAAGGGCCACTATGGGACATTATACAGTGTGCAAGGGCCATTATGTGACATTATACTGTGTGTAAGGCCCACTATCGGACATTATACTGTGTGTGGGGGCCACAATATGGCATTATAGTGTCTGGAGTGACAACTTTGGGACATTTTACAGTATGGAGGGGTCACTATAGGGCATTATATTGCCACTTTCAGGTCCCAGTCTGCCCCCGTATGTCAGAGTATGGAGTAAGGTGTTGCAGAGAGAGAGAGAGAAGGGGCTTTTTTCCATTTACAATGTCGCACCATTCAATCTAATGTAAAAATCATGACAGAAGAAAGCTGGGCCCAGACCAGACACCCTATGCATCCCTGTAAATGGTAGTATAAACAGTTTTTGAAAGTCAGAATATGGCGACACCAAGGAAACATTCTTTAAAAAAAATTTAACATGTGAAAACATAATCAAAACTATGTAAATTTAGCATCACTGTAATCATACCAACCAACAGAATATAGGGAACATATCATTCTGGCCACACAGTGCAGGCCATAAAAACAAAACCCATAAGAGTGGGCAAACACAGTTTTTCTATAATTCCAGTCCATTCTGAATTTCCAGCTTCCCAGTACATTGTTTGGAATAGTAACCCCTTCCCGTCGACGGTATTTTTTGATTTTCGTTTTTTGTCTTTGACTCCCCCTCCCCACCTCCAAACCCCATAACTTTTTTTATTTTTCCGCTCTCAAAGCCATATGAGGTCTTAATGTTTATGGGACAAATATTCTTCATGAGGCTGCCATTAATTATTCTGTACAATGTACTGGTAAACTGGAAAAAAATTCAGAATGGGGTGGATTTGAAGAAAAAGTACATTTGTGCGACTTTCTTACGGGCTTCATTTTTACGGTGTTCACTGTCCAGCCAAAATGACATGTTTCCTGTATTCTATGTTTCAGTACAATTCCATTCCATATTTACATTTTAACCCCTTAACAAAAATCCAAAACTGTGCCTCCAATTTTTTTTTCTAAAAGTCCCCATATTCTGACACCTGTAATTTTTTTTATACTTATGTGTACAGGGATGCATTGGGCGTCTTTTTTAGCGGGGTCGGGTGTATGTTTCAGTTATACGATTTTGGGGAACTGCTATTGCTTTGATCAGTTTTTATTCAAATTTTTATCAGAGGCAAAACAGTGAAAAAATGGTTGGCACTCTTTACTTTTTTTGCCCGCTATGGAATTTACCGTATGGGAAAAATATTTTTATATATTTGTAGAGCGGGCGTTTTTGGACACAGGGATACCTAACATGTATGTGTTTTACAGTATTTTAGTACTTTTATATGTGTTCTAGGGACGGGGTGATTTTAATTGTTATTTTTTAAAAAAAATATTTTTTTGCATTGTGAAATACCGGCTCTTCTATTGCAGGCTACAAAGCAATACAAATACAAAATACAAAATACAAATACAAATACAAAATACAAAGCCTGCAATAGAAGCCAGTGATTGACAGGCTGGGGAGCCTTCACAAGGCTGTCATGGGAATGGGATCCCGGCCTGGAGCTTGCTCTGGGTGCCAGCGATCGCCAGGAAAATGGCGGAGCCCGTGCGCTGCCGGGAAAATGGCGCCTCGGGCATTAGCGCTGGGTGTCTACTGTAGAAAACAGTAGACACCCGGCGATTATGGCGGCCGCCATGTTTAAACACTCGGCAGCCACCATAATAGTACGGTGGATGTCAGGAAGGGATTAAAGTACAAATTGTCCTGCAAAAAATAAACACTTGTTCAACTGTGCACACATGAATGGGGAAAATTTAAAAAGAACTTATGACTTATGGTAGGAGGGGACTAAAAATCGGGAAAAAAAAAAAAAAAGGACAGCTCTATATCAATGGTGAAAATGTAGCTTTTATATTTCACTGTGCAGCACAAGAACAGTAGTATTCCAGTTCTCTGGGAGATAATGTGGCGGAGTCATCACTAAAAGAACATTCTTGCACTTTGTACCAGTTGTGTTACTACTTCTGCTTGTATAATATCGTTAACACAGTGTCTTGAGCAAGTTACTGTGACAAAGATCTGCCTCACAATTATCCGAAGGATTAATCCCCACATTGTCGTTTGTGAAGCTCACAGAGAATTTCTCCATAATGTAAAAATGTTACCCTTTAACTCACGTCCTTGAGATGTCCTCTCATGTTGAGGTGTTAAACATTCTATTCAGGTTGTTATCAGGTTCTAGGAAAGCTGGATGACAAGTAACATGGGCGGCATTACATCTTGTAAGGGGGTTGCAAACCAAGTAAGCTTTCTAAAAATCTAGAAAATGCCTGAAAAATGTTCTACTTGGGAAGGATGACCTTTGAATGAGGTGTATGGTGTCTGATATTATACAGGGATAGAACAGCTGTCTGCGACATTTCACTGTACATTTGGAGTGCATCTATGAGACCCATTGTTAGTTGTATTGGCTGTAGTCTAGAGATGCGGTTTACAATCTGTCATCCATTGAGAATTGTAGCCTCCCAGCAGCTGGAGAGACGCTGGTTGTACAGCGAGAGCGCCTGGGACTCCAGTACACAGTTCTTCTACCTTGTAATAGGATGCAGCTATTGTGTCAGCAGAGATGGTTGATATGGCGGAAGTTACAGCCCTGTACTCACATCTACAAAGCTGTACATGTGCCTGATAAGGGACAAATTATCGCACAAAACACAGGAATTGAGAAGGAAGAGGTTATTGCTCAATCCTGGAGGACTTTGAGGGCAGCAGCTACTAAGTGGTTAATTTAGCAGTTGCCAGGTACCTTGCAACAGTTGTGTATGATGCAATTTATCATTTCTGCTGCCTAATCCAAGTGATCACTGACTCCATGATCACACAAGAATGATATAGCAGGTAAGAACTACCTCCTATGGACTAGAAATAGAGCATACAGTACTAAGCATAAAGCCAATACTAGATTTGTGATGATTTATGGCCAGTTATGATCCATAGATCTGTACCTTGCAAAACTGAACAATTACATGAAATATAATTATAAGGACAGATGTAAACATTGCAGCACACAGATACAGAATGATTACAAAGTAGACCAGATGCACAAAGAGAATGAGTCCTGCCCATAAAAGCTTACAATCTGTAATGAGTAAGAAATGAGATCAACAAGGTCCAACCCAGCTGATTCCAGGAAGTTGATAGACAGCCTATACTCCTAAGGATTGTTACATATTTCCTATGATTACCGTGTTAGTGACATACAAGAAGAATACATGGATATTATTTGCACATGTATAATTCATCTATCCTGTATTATTTAGCATCCTGAAGTTATTAATCTATGATATCCTGTGTTGAGCATCAGTAGGGGCAGAGTAGGCTGAGTTCATACAGAGTTTTTTGGTCAGGATTTTGAGGCGGAATCCGCCTCAAAATCCTCCTCCAAAAAACACCTCACTTTTTTTCACTAGCCGAAAAAAGAATTAACATGTCCATTCTTCAGTAGTATTCCACCTGAAAAAAATCAATGCAAGGCAATGGGAACAGAAAATCCGCCTCGTGGTTTTTGACGTGTTTTTTTTTTGTGGAATTGGCAAAAAAATGTGAGGCATTTTTAAAAAGTTGATGCATTGCCTCAGGATAAGTTTACACTGGGTTTTTTGGTCCAGAACATGAAGCGGAGGCCGCCTCAGGTTCTGGACCAAAAAACGGGTAGCCGCAACTGAATGCCGGTGCACTGCCTGCTCCATAATGTCCGGTCGGAACTCAGCTCTGACCGTACGTTATGGAGCAGGGTGTTAGCTGCCTAGAGTTAGCCTGGTGAGCAAAATACCTTATTGCTGTTTATTCATTTGTGTTTTTTCCTTGTGGCACTAGAAAGTCACTTGCATAGAGAACCTGGATGGTTTGGTTAGAGTTCGGATGAGCAGGATTTTGTTTACCTCTTTTGCCTAAAGATAAGGTTTATTTATTTTGCTGGGGTTTTTTTTTTTTGTTGTTGTGTTTTTTTCTTTTTAAATAAACGCAAGAGGGTCAGAACCTGTTTTCCCCAGACATTGCGTCCCTATCTCTAATTGTCTGGGTCCACCCTGCTCCTGCTACCTTGCTATCCTCCACAGGGCAGTAAGAGCACATTATACTGTGTGGGGACACTATGCGGACATTGTACTGAGTAGGACAACCAAAAAACAAAAAAGGAGAATTCAGGCCAGAATGTAAATGAAGAGAAGAAAGCAAGAAGTCCTTTTTGGAATACATCTAGCATTTGGAATCTCCCTAATATAGCTATGTACTGATAATACAGCAGATATAAAGTCAACTTTAGAGTAAGGTCATTCCATAAAAATTGTCCTGTGCAAATCTTTCAGACCTTGTACAGCTCTTATTTTCAGTACAAATCATTCAGGGTTATATCAGGTTATTGAGATTGGGAGGTAGAGAGACTGGCAATAGATATTGTATTGAAATATCTGCATACTACTAGTCTTCTTGTATATACTGGCCATCTATGCAAAGCTCTTTGAGCAAAAAATCTGATATCTATTAGGGCATTTAAGTTGAGCCCTGTGTAAACCACTTTATTGAAAGGACCTACAAATTCAATATATTGCCCATTAGGGTCTACATGTTTGAAGGTGCTGAAATGAACCAATGTTTTTTTTAAAAGCTACCAGAATAGCAAAATAATGAGATTAGAAAAGTGGTGCTTAATTCATGAGGCATCTTTTCGTATGATTTAGGTTTCCTGGATATAGAGAATGTCATATAGTCCGTTTATTTATTTTGCTTACTTATATAGTGTCATCATATTCTGCAGCACTTTACAGACATTGTCAGTCACTGTTCCATATAGGGCTCACAATCTACATTCTCTATTAGTCTTTGGAATGTGGGAGGAAACCCAGGCAAACAGGAGGAGAACATACAAAGTCCTTACAGATGTTGTCCTTGGCAGGATTGGAACCCAGGACTCCAGCATTACAGTGCTAACCTCTGAGCCACTGTGCTGCTTATTTACATTTAAAGAGGCTATTGTAATGATGATTGTGGGAAAGGTAGCTCGGTAACAGCAGTGGTGCGGACCCAACTGGCCAGAGACCGGGACACAAAATATGCAGGAAATAGATTTATTTAGAAAAAAAAATTAAAAAAAAACATTGACTTCATGCACAAAATAAGCAAAATAAAATACAGCCTTAACACCAGGCAAAACAATAAGAAACTAAATCCTGCTCGTCAGAGCAACTAAACAGTAATAATAAACTAACTATACGTGTGGCCTACTAACAGCCACACAAACAGACCAATAAACACGATACAGTCTCACCAGGCGCCCCCTCTCACTCCCTGGATCTGCCCTGAAATGCAGGTTCTGTAGACTTTTATGGCCCAGTAATTAGCCTATGACCCACACCTGGGTTGAGGCCTATTCCAGACCCACACTGGACCACACATATGTCAGAAATCTGGGGCTGATATAGTGGGACTCCAGCACTTTGTCTCACGCCATATTGAAATGGAAAAGAAATCTATAGCAGCAGATATTTACAAAATAGTTTGTGAGAGGCTCTACAATTCAAAGATCAAATGTAAGCATTTCTGGACTTCATTGTCATCCTGCCAATGTTTAGTCTTGCATGTGCATTCAAAAAATAAACAATAAAAACATATAGAGGACAAGACAAAACATTCAAAGTCCCAAAGCAGAGAGAACAGATAAGGCTGTTCAGGAAAGTGGGATTCAGTCAGGAAGGTGAACAAACTGGAGGCACTCTTGGGAGCACTAGCTATAGATGTGACTAGGCTCAGCGGTTAGGGTAGTTAATAGGGTTCCCACCTTTCCACTCATATGTAATCTACTGTAGAGGGTGGTTTGAGTGCAACACCCACGAGTTAATACATGGAAAATGCTGTCCAATGAGCAGGAGGAGCTGAGCACATTGGTTTGAGATGAAAGATCCAATATAACCTATCATTTATCTTCTACATTGAGATGTCCTATTAGTGACTGACCATATGCAGTCATAGAGGTAGGATCACTGGTAGGACCACCTCCTTGGCATAACAACATAGAAAAAGCAACAATTTCAGATGGATAATTGACAAGTTTTACAGAATTTCTTCCCACAAAATATCAATTTACTGAGTTGTTACAGGTTTCCTTTAAAATCTATTTTCCATTGTTGCAATAAGGCTGTACCATCTTTCACATTTCTGATACCATGCTGAGAATTATTACAGATGATGAGAAGGTGGATTGGGAGGGAGCCAGAAGTAGCTAGGTGTTGAGAACAAGGAGGCAAACACATCCAAGTGGTTTAGTTACTTACAGGTGACGACTCTGACTGTAATCTCCCACCTCTCCCACCTGGACCACCATAACCACTTCATTCAGCTATGACTTGTCAGTGTAAAGTGTTCATCACAGACATTTTTGTCTCCTCACTTTTGTAGGCATCCAAGCCAATCCTGCTAATTTAATAAAGCCCCTGTGCCCCTTAACTAGTGCTCCAAAATGAATAATCCTGGTCTGCCCCCTAATAATGCCTGTTTGCCTCCTTAACTTAATATTACCAAATTCCTCAGAGGTTAATACCCCCTAAAACTCCTTTTAGTATGCCCCATTCATAAATACTATTCCCTAATGCTCCCTTATATTAAAGGATTTGTCAGAGATTTAAAATAAATAAATAAATAAATCAGACAGCAGAATAGGTGTCTGATTGAAATTGCTGGCTTCTAATTGCGGCAATTTGTGGTAGGCTGCAGCCCCAGGGTGGGCCCTCAGTATCAGTGGGCCCAGGACCCACCTCCTGTTATAGAGACGACTCTGGAGGGAGCCCCCATCTATACTTAATTTTGTTATCTGGCAGAAAAGATTTGATAAAGGTTAGTTGCCTTTGAAATTGCAAAGTGACAGAGAATTCTGTGTCAAACACAACATTTTGTATTAATCTTGGTATTGTGTTCATCTGCTTTGTGGCTTAAAGGGATCCTATCTTTGAAACACATTTTTTTCTCCCTAACATGTCAGAATAGCCTTAAAGACTATTCGTCTCCTACCTTTCCTTGTCTTCTCTGCACCGCCGTTCACCTGCAATCCCGGTTTTTCTCGGCATGTAAATGGCTCTCTCGCAGCACTGGGGGCGGGCCCCAGTGCTCAAACAGCACTGGGGGTGTCCCCAATGCTGCCAGAGAACTCTCCAGCGCCGCCTCCATCTTCTTCTGCAACGATGTCTTCACCGCGTCTTCTTTCAGTGGTGTCTTCTAACTTCTAGACCTCAGGCCTAGGGCAAGCCGACTGCGCATGCCCGCGGCCTCAAGAAAAATGGCCACTTACACAGTATTAAAATCCCTCTGAAAACATTAAGGTTCCAAGGTCTTAATAAAGTCTTGCATATAATGGACTAACTCCTGCAAGGCAACGTCCTCTGGGATTCCCTGAAATTCAGCACTGTTCCAGCGGGGCCTATACTTTGTGTTCAATCTGGTTGTTACCGTATTTTTCGGACTATAAGATGCACCTAGGTTTTAGAGGAGGAAAATAGGGAAAAAAAATTTTGAAGCAAAAAATGGTAAAATATTTAATATATGGGAGTTGTAGTTTTGCAACAGCTGCAAGGCCACATTGACAGGTGACCCTGCAGCTGTACGGGGACGCATAGAGTGTTTTTTTTTTGCGGGGCCAGAAGTACTTTTTAGTTATACCATTTTGGGGAATATCTATTGCTTAGATCACCTTGTATTGAAAAAAAACCTGGTGGTTTATGATATATGATTTTCTACTTTTATATATATATATTCTAGGGACAGGAGGTGATTTAGAACTTTTATTTATTTCATATTTTTAAAGCTTTTTTTTTTTTACTATTTTATTCCCCCCCGGGGGCTTGAACCTGCGTTCACTTGATTGCAAGTCCCATAGACGGCAATGCAACTGTATTGCCGTCTATGGAACATTCTGTCTATTAGTATTATGGCTGGTCATAGACCCAGCCGCAATACTAATATAGCAGTGACAGGCCTGGGAGCCTCATTAGGCTCCCGGCTGTCACCCAAACAGGTCGGCTCCTGCGATATCACTGCGCAGGAGCCGGCCTGCAACTTCACAGGTACGGGGCCGTTGGGGACCGGCCCCGGGGGAGAAGGGGCCACCGATACTGACCCGGCATCCGCTGTACTAGAGAGGCGGATGCCGGGCGAGGGATAGACGCCGGCACAGGTGCCGGGGCCTGAGACATAGCTACGCTCCTCTGCCCTGCATGAAGCCAGCGGCGGGGGGACGGAGGAGCGGAGTAGCATCGCCCCTGCTGCTGCTGGCTTCATGCAGGGCAGAGGAGCGCAGCGATGTCTCAGGCCCCGGCATCTATCCCTTGCCGGCATCCGCCTCTCTATTACGGCGGGTGCCAGGCGCCACATTCGGACTATAAGACGCACCCTTCTTTTCCCCAAAAATTTTGGGGGAAAAAAAGTGCGTCTTATAGTCCGAAAAATACGGTACTTCTTACATTTCAGCTTCCAGATCATAGTGGACATTGATATGCTCGCTATGAAAAAAGCTGCAGTTGTAATGTAGCTTTGGTGACATACGGGTTGTCTCTCTCATGCTGCATAACTGTTGGTGGCTAACCCACTGCAATGTACAGTCGCATTGTAGGGTGTCAGGTTTTGAATACACAGCGTGTCAAGTATTGCCCTCAAAATCCATAAAATAATAGAGCAAAAAGGTTTATCCTTTTGCCAACATCCACTCTACGGAGCATGTTGGCACTTGGCTGCCGCTAAGAAGCAAAGCAGGCAACATAACCACGGGGTCTCCACTGTTTTATCAATGGAGAACCGGCTGTAATGCCCACAATTAGAGTTTTCTGTGATCATAGGCATTAACCCTTTCTGCAGCCACCAATCACTCCTGCTTTGTCCATTCCCCCAGCCCTTCCACTTTCAGTTTATGGGATAGCTCCCACACAGCGAGATCCCCAGAGCTGTCATAGCTATTTACCTGTCTCAATATTTATATACAGTTATATTGCATTCTATGGTGATATGGTGACTGAAAGCTCAAGCCACCTAGGTGGACTAAAAAAAAAAAGTAAGAAAATGCCTGAACTATAAACATATAAAAATATTTTTCCCATATGATGAATGCTGTGGTGGGAAAAAAATTGAAATGGTCAGTTGTTACCAAAAATTGGATAAATAAAAAGTACAACTGCCCCCCCCCAAAAAAAAAAAAAAGACGCCTTACATAGCAACATATACAGAATTCTAAAAGTTATAGGTGTCACAATATCGTGACTCGAAGAATTTTTTTCTTTTATGGTGTTAAAACATAACAAATACTATATATTTGGTATTACCATTATTGTAACAATCCACAGAATATAGGTAAAATGTCAAATCTAGAAGAATATTTATTTATTTTAAAAAAATCCCCTTCTGAATTTTTTTTTTATGATTCCCACTACATTGTGCAGAATATTAAGTTACCATTATGAAAAAAATTACAAAATCCCACATGAAATCCATAATAAAAAATAAGAAAAATGAAAATCCTTATTTAAACATTATTAATCTATCAATTACTGACTCCAGTTCCGAAACGCGTTATCTCATTGAATAAAGCTTCTTCCTGTTCCAGGTCCATGTTTGTTCTTTGAGGTGTGCGCCACCAGGCTTCTTGCTCACTGTCATCAGTGTATACGTACCAGTTTCTATACCGACTCCAGTCGGGTAGCCAGAGTGATTGTGACCCTCATCTGACCATTGTGTTGCTATATCCTACAACTCATCCCAGAAACTTGGGAGTGGTCTGTTTTTTCCAGCTCAGATTGGAGGTTCGGGTTGGTTTACCGCATTGTTTATCGAAGATCCTCAAGGAGAGCGCAGTTATCTATGTTTTTTCCTACCGCCTGTTTTTGTTTTTAATATATTATACTGTATATTGTTACATAATAGGTGTGCTGAGGACATGTATACAATGTAAGCCCAAGAATGCAATAAATGTATATCATATATTAGCATATACAGACTACAACTGCCCCAATGCACTTTTTGCTTCCACACTATTTATGGGTTACCATTATTATGTACTAACCTGTGCTGCCAAACATAGGACCTCACACATCTCTGTGTATGGAAAAATAAAAAAGTTAAGGCTTTTGGAGGGCATGGCGTAAAAAATGAAAAATGATGGAAAAGGGTTAATATATTAGCACCTAAATTTATACTGTTGCACACCTTAAACCTGTTAGCCTGTTGCATGGAAAGGGTTAAACCTGGTCCCAACTGTGCCTGCATCTATAATGAGAGAACAGTGTTAGTAAAGTTAGTTGGCTTAGTATAATTTTTTGAATGCTTGTGTCACTTAAATTGGTGCAGGTCATTGTTGGTCATAGTACTTGGTTAGTGTCCTAGTACTTTCTGGTAGCTATATCGCATGGTGACTCCTTAGAAGCAGAATGTAGTTGCACCTGTGAGCTTCACTGTGGGAGTTTGTTGTTTTGGAGTTTGTTGTGTTGTTGCGGGCCTGCTTACTGTCGTCAAGTGTTGCTCAGGTCACCTAATGCCGGAATGGCTCTCTATATAAGGGTCTGTTCCTATGTTCATATTTTTTCAGTGACCTGCTGCAATCTCGCAATCCATCTCCAAATCCACATCAAATACCTCTGTGTGAACGTACCCTAAGGGAGCCTGCACATGGAGTTTACGCTTGCTCATTCTGAACATAAAACTCGTTCAGAGTGAGCGGTGTAAAAAACAGATCCCATTGACTTGAATGGGTACCGGCATACGCGTGGATCACATTGAAAGCAATAGGTAAAAAAGCCTCCCATTGATTTCAATTGGTAGTGTTCATATGCCGGCACCCATTGAAGTCAAGGGGATCTGTTTTTTACGCTGCTCACTCTGAACGGGTTTACGTTCAGAATGAGCAGAGCGTAACTCCGTGTGAAGGCTCCCTAAGAGTGTAAAAAACTTGAGCTTATATGGAATAGCTTGGACAGTTGAGAAGGAAAGCTTCCTTCTTGCCAGAAGCACACCATCTATGTCCAAGAACCAAACAACCTAAGACACTTATGTGTACAAGAATGGGTTCTCTGGTGATAGCCAGTGCATCCTCCAATACAGTGGAAGCATGACCACAACTGTTGCTTTCAGGCAGGCATATGTCAATTAATATCTGTTGTAGCACAGAAGGATTGCATAGTTTGTACTGCCTAATCTTCTTCAGTATGGAGCAAAGTGTTATTCATCGCCGCTGGGTGACTTCGGATGTCCTGCAGAGGTAGACATTACGTTATTTACAAAGGTGCTTACCATGCACCATGGCCTGCTGCTTACGGACCTAATACATACAGATCAAGTTAGCTTTGTCCCAACTCATGAATCTTGGGACAATAACATTAAGGTACTTAATACCATTCACTATACCCAAACTAAACAGCTCCCTTTTTGTCTTCTCTCAGCAGACTCAGAGAAGATATTTGACCGGGTTGCATGGCTCCTCCTGTTCACTGTCTCCTGCCACATCCTGACCTGTCATGAGATCTTGGATTTCTTCCCTATGTTATAACCCTTCTGGATCAATGAGGGTGAATGGGGGCTTATGTTCACCTTTCCCTATTAGTAGTGAGTCGCATCAGGGCTGCACCCTACCTCCCTTAGTCTTTGATTGGCTTTAGGGTCTCTGGTGCTAACCTGGGTAACCAGAGCCTCAGAATACATGAATACACAGCATATTAAAATCGTGCTTTAAGCAGACTACCTCTTCTTTGTTATAACTGAACCCCTGTTCTTCCATTTTTTCTTAAACTGTAATTTTTATTAGAGATTTTTTTCCATAAAACATATATAACATATATACCAACAAAAAGGAAAAAAGGTTAAGCCACAACATGTGACCTAACAATATAACAAGAATATCACAATTAAAGAATACAAAAATAAAGGGAGGGGGGGTAAACAACGACAGGCACCTGTTCTTCCTTTAACTGCCTAACTCTAAGTAAGAATTATATAAATTTCTGTAGCCAACACCACTAACTTCAAAATCAAATCTCAATAGTCTGAAGCCCTTAATATATAATTTACTCCGGACAGCCAGATTGCCTTAGCTAATGCCTTTCCATTGGACGAATCCTTGAAGGCAAACAAATATCTGCGAGTTTGAATCTCCTCCCGGGATTTGGGGATCATTTGTCTCTTCTGAGGATGGTTAGCGCTGATTTGCAGAGGGTAGCTAGACTAGTACGTTCCCTTCTCTGCCAAAATCTATGGAGGATTGGGATTGTCTTACCCCTGTCGATATTACAAGACCTCAGTTGTGCAATGGGTATCATTAGAACAATGTTTCTTTGGTACTCCCTCAACTTGATCCCTTGTGAGCCTTAGGGACAATGCAGCTCGCCCATTTTCTTTCTTCCTTTACTACCTCTGTTGGACTTTTATGCACTGATCATTTCTGGGCTACAGATAAATGGGAGAGGTTTTTTTTCCTGTTTTTTTTGTCATGGTGCATTTAAGGGAATAGCCCTTCGTAGTTGTGAAATGTGTCTTATGAAATTTATGTTCCCTAAATGTTCCTAGGACGGTTTATGTTCTTTGGCTCTGGTTACCCACTCATTATACTATTTGGTTGGTTTGACTGCATTACTTGTTCATGGTTTGACACTATACTTGTTGGCGTGGACTGTTGATATTTTATCTTTTTATTAAGAACACTTTCACATGACTAGGTCCTGTCCATGGGAAATGGTCCATTTGTGGGCTGTATTTTCTGGCCTGAACTCTGTCGTTCTCATAGGATTCATTGCATTATAGTCAGTTATGATGCTGTGAGCTCCCAAACGCCACAATGCCACATTAATCACCAGACATAACACTATCAGTTCATTACAGTAGCGATCGCACCGTTCGGGAACCCACAGCATCATAACTGATTATGATACAGTGACTTCTATGCACACGGCTGAGTTCACTCTGGGAAATACAGCCCACACGTGGACCATTTTCCACCAACGGGACTCTGTCATGAGAAATTTCCTTACAAATCCAATAAATAAAGAATTTTATAAAAGTTGCAGACATTTTTTACAATGTAATTGTCAAAATATTGATTTATAAAGCCATAACATTTTGTAAGGTGAGAGGCATGGCATATACATGTCATATGATTCTTGTCTATTTCTTAATATCCATGTATACTGTCCAGAAAGTGGTGGCCATAAAAAGAATGAAAATCCTGCTGACATTGAGTCTCTCTGGTTGGAGCTTCACACACTTTCATATCCAAAGTATAACACTACTTCACTAAAAACATTTAAGGTGAAGTGTCCACAATGAAACATTGCATGATAATGTGCATCATTTTATGTGTACTTTTCAGGGTTAACTCAAGTATTTGTCTAAACTGACGGCTATGTTAACAATCAGCATTGTGCATGCAGTTCTGGTTCATAATCCTGGGGTTAGCCGTTTAACCCATGAATCCCTGGAATAGACATGACAATATTGTTTACAGCATGTTGGAAGTCATGTTAATAAAAGCAGAAAAATAAAACCAAAATACTGAAGAGCAGAGTTACCCTACATTTCTGCAAATGGATAAACTGCTGCAGTGTTATATCTTATCACAGAAGACACACACAAAGAATAGAATTTTTTAAATTACCTTTCAGTCTTTTTTTATTGTCTTCTGTTACCAGATATCACAATGGAGCAGTTTAACTAGTTGCACCAGTTTGGGTCAACCTTTAGGTCAATATAGTTGAATACGTTTTTTGGGGATTTTTATAAGGATAAATTGCTCTTCATTAGATGACATTAGGTAACATTAGCTTTTAATTCATATTCATTTTTGTTTCTAGTTACAATGGTAAAGAAACAGACTGGCATGGTCAATACAAAAACATTTGTGTCTTCAATTTTTGGTACTTTAGGGCTTATATTTAAGAGAAGATAAATGTCTGATGGCTGGGGGTCTGACTGCTTGGACCTCCAGTGATCATGTGCAGAAGAAGCTGAAAGTACCATTGAATACCAAGTATCAATGGAGCAGTGATGTGCACCCTTGACTGCCACTACATTCATTTCTATTCTCTTGTCCCAGTGGTTAGACCCACAGCAAAGAGACATATGTCCTGTATTTTGTGGATATGACATTAGTGTATATTGTGAGGAAATATGCAAAAAAACAAGATATTCACAATAAAAGTCGAAGAGATGACCAATATATTATATGTGGAAGAAACTATCTTTATAGGTTGGGGATTTGTCAGTGATCACTTAACAGAATACCATGATTCTAGTGTAAATTCAAAAATATATGTACCAATCTGATCTATTGTTTAAATTTGAATTATACCGTGCTAAAATGTACCTGTGTCTTAGAGGTCAAAATCAGGGAGTTCCAGCAATGTCAGACCCCCTTGAGCGCTTCTTTCATTAGATCAGGGAAGAAGAGATAACTGTGTTTGGGAGAAACACTCACCTCCTGGCTGCTGCCCTTGTAGCACTTATACATTACAATAGTGATAGCAGATAATCATAAGTAATGATTATGACCCATTATGGCACTTTGATCCAGTGTAGGCGGCAGGGACAATTACTGATCCATACTGCTGCTATTGTAATGTATAAATGCTAAAAGGGCAGTGCTCTGGAGGTGAGCGATTCTTCTAACTGTTGTCATTGGTACTTCTTTGTGGGAGACACCTTCTGGGGGGCACTAATAGAGAATCATACTATGAGAGCACAATAAGGATCATTATTCTGTAAGGGGCACTAATAGCTCATTATAAGATCTGGAGAACACTAGTTGGGCATTATACTCTATTATACTGCCACGCAGTATAATGCTTCTTAGTGTCCCCCACTGTATAATGTCATGTTTGTGCCCATCACACAATATAATGCTCCTGGAGGCACCAATAGGGTATTATACTTAGCTGTTAAGTAATGAATCATTTACCTTCCCTAGCATACCACTTATACATTTTTTTTACTGTCCAATTCCATACCATTAAAAGAAGGAACATGGGCCAATAGAACATTTTCTGGCATCCAGTATAATAGTGCCTTTTTTATTTTAGCTTTTTTTTATTTCTGTTTCTGCTACGATAATGAATTATTTCACAATAAACATATCCTTGTTGCTGACAGTCAAGAGAAACTTTGTGCCTTGCTGTCTGTGCTGCTGATAGTGATCAGTTACTTCTAGTTGGGTAGATAACTAGACCACTTGAGGTCAGAGGTGAAGCACGCCTCTCTGCATTCACTGTTCCTCTTATATTTACTTGTCCATCGACCAGAACTCAGCAAGGGCAGGCAATGTCGTATTGATCTGAAAAATCAAAAAATGATCGTAACCCAGAATACAACGGATAAGTCATCCCCCAGATCTGGGAATAAACACAGTTAAATTCTACTTCCTGTAGCTGCCCCTCATCCACAATCTCTGTCATACAATGAATGTACAAAGCAATTCCCTCCAGCTTACACATGACAACAGCTTCAGAAGTAGAAAAACCAGATGAGATCACCCTCGCTGCAATAGCCTGACAAAATCTGGAGGAATCCTTTATGATGTAGCAATTACCAAAAAAACAAAACAAACAGACAAAAATCTGATACAATATTATATGCTTGTTTATTTCTTGTTTAGTTGTAAGAACACCCATTCCTTTTGTGACATAAGTAATATATCACATGAATCAGTTGATTAATAAAAGAGTAATAAACAATATGGAAAAATAAGATAGACTGACATTTTATTGTTATTATTTGTTATACATGACATATAGAAATAATAATATTGGAATACCTTAGAGTATTTCCTGTGTAGCTTCAGCTCCTTGTCTCGAATCTTAGGCTGAGGCTGCCAGTGATTTTGGTCACAACAGCTGTTGCACAACTAAAAAAAATTCTGTGTTGTGCTGCAGCATTGCAAGCAATCCCGCTTATTACTGCTCCATAGTGATTCCAGTATAATACTTTACTTGGCAACAGGGACTCCTAACATCACACATAGCTATAATGCTAGGAGTCCCTCTGCTAGTATACTGCTCAGGCCAGTAAATCTGTTGTGTGAAAACAGCCTAAAAGCACACAAAACATGAAGAATGACGTAAATAAAACTATGGATTCAATAACTAGGTTGCTATTAAGACACCTCATTGCTACATTTCTAAATTTATGCATTGTTTTCTATTTCCTTAGAATGCTGATGCTTCAGAACAGGAAGTTTGTGTTTCTGTATATTGAAAAGCAAAGGGGATTTACAGCTGCACAGACTGGATTACACAGCTCATTGTCAGCCAATCTCTGGTTGTTACCAGGTAGAATACGAGTCTAGGGAGAGGCACAGTGCAACGTCACATAACTGCCTCTTGGGGCTGTGCTTCTATCATCTTCCTGTCTTACTGCATATAGTCACTTAGTGGAGGCATTGCAGACTTTATTGTGGTTTTTTGAGTCAAAGCCAGGAGCGGATTGAGCAGAACGGAGAAGTATAAGAACTTCCTATATATTTCTTATTCCGTTTGCAGCCATTCTTGGCTTTGGCTCAAAAAAATGCAACAAAAAAAGCTGCGATTATGCAGCGTGGGGCCTTAGTCTAAAAGAGGTTGTTCTGGCAAAAAAAATAAAAAATTAAAATAGGCTGGGGAAGGCGAAAAAAAAAAAGAAAAATCACACTCTCCTGTCCTTGATGCTCTGGTGTTGTCTCAGCACAGTCCGATCCTTCTGCTGGGCTGGGCTGTCTTCTAGAAGTGAAACTGTTCACCGACTGTGACATCCAGTATCCCTTCTGCTGAAGTTGTTGATTGGTCTCAGAGGTCTCAGGAAGAGACCCCAGGACATCACAGTAGTGACCTCATGTTCCTGTCACTGAGACCGCTGATTGGCCTCAATGGTCACGAGTGGCGGGGGCTTCCACCGGAAGAAAACAATGGACCAGCAGAACAGGACCGTGCTGGGAAGCACCAGAGCTACAAGGAAAGGTGAGTAGTATGTTTTTGTTTTTTATTTTCACCTCCCCCAGCCTATTTAAAATATAACATTTTTGCCTGCACAAACCTTTTAAGCTCTTATAAAAGGTGAAAGATTTTGTTACTGGTATTAACAAATGATATTAATAAAAGATGTTTCATCTACTAGATCCACAATGGAACTTTTACACTGACATATTTCTACTGGTAACAAGTGCCAATTTATGATATATCTATGTGTTCGGCACATGTTTAGCTCTTTTGAGGTCGCCTGCCATGCTAGGACACCGGCCATGAGATTTTGCAGGTTTAACTACAACACCATGCAGCAGTGAACAAGTTAATAAGGAAGAAGGTGATTTGAGGTAATGGGTGTTCGTGGTGTTCACCACCCACAAATTAATATTATACTCTGAGGTCTCTTCAGAACCTTGGCATATAATAACCCGAGGACCCTGGGCTGCAGCACTATTTCTTGTGCTGTTCCGCCTTCACAGATGACTTCAGGGACCACTGAAGCCTGCAATTGGGCCTCAGCAGTTACGTGTTGTAAAGATGCATAACGTTATTATGCCACGTGACCTACGTGACTGCTGAGTCCTGATGTCATCTGTGGAGAACGGGAAGCAGAGGTTAGTAACAGGAGACGAGTATCACTTTTGTTATGTTTATTAACCTCCCCTGGGCCTCTGCTAACTATACTCTGAGGGTCTGAAGAGACCCCAGAATATAATAGTAGTTTGTGGGAGCGCCACTATGGGATATTATACTGTCTGGGGGTCCACTAAGGAAAATAATACTGTATGGGGTCCACTATGGATTATTATACTTTGTGGAGGGACACTATGGAAAATTATACTATTTTGGGGGCACTATGGGAAATTATACTGCATGGAGGACCACTATGGGATATTATACTATGTGGAGGGCTACTATGGGACATTATACTGTGTATAGGCCACTATCGGACATTATTTTGTCACAGGGATATTTGGCTTAAATGGGGGTAGGGAAGTTGAGTTTAACTGTCTGAAACCCATGGTACCCTTACTCTACTTCAGTGATAAGTAGTAAATGCAGCTTACCACTCGCTTCTTAAACATCACTGAGCATGGGAGCCATTATATATTGGGGCACTGTGGGGCCATTTTATTATATGTGGGAGGGACTATGGGGGTCATTATTTTACATGTGGGGCATTGAAGTGTGAGAGCCATTATATTACATATTAGGGGCACTAACATGGCCATTTCACTGAGGGCACTGATGTGGACATTCTACTGAGTGTGGTGGCACAGAGAGGGCCATTATACCACATGTGGGGGCACTGAGGGGGTCATTACATAATTGTTAATGAAGACTCCAAGCGAGGAATTATTTTTATATGTATATTTACATTATTTACTACATTTACAAGTGATCACTACTTTGGGGTTACTCAGTTGGGATGTTTTCTCACTAGGGGGTACTTTGCTTGAAAAGGTTGAGAAGCGCAGCCCTAGGGGGTGGTCTAAACATAAAAGGAAATAAATAAAATAAAAATAAATTCAAAATTTAAATCATCCCCCTTTCCCTAGACCCGAGACATAAAAATAAATTTGAAAAAAGTATCCAAAAACGTTGAGTCCACAAGCCTATATAAATATTTTTCCCATACAGTAAATAGCCATAGTGGGGAAAAAAAATCAAAAGAGCCGATTTTTCACTGATTTTAAATCTTTGCTTGTTGTCACTCATATTGCTTACGTCCAGTGGATAAAAATCAGTCTATGGTCATGTCATGTACAGTCCATAGTTATGTGATGGGCACAAAGGTGCACAGTGTGTTAATGTCATGAAACAACAACAATATCTGTCTTGTAACAAGCTGTGCACCTGTGTCTCTCACATGACCATGGACTGATTTTTACTCATTGGAAGTAAGCATAATGAACAGGACCAGCTCCAGGTTTGTGTGGGCCCTTGGGCAACAGAGCCCCATTGGGCCCCGTTTGGATTAACTCATGCGTACTGCAGCAAAACACAATCAAAATTGGGTGGGTTTTTTTGCTGAGGGAGACGTCTGAAATGGACTGTATAAGGGTGCATTCACACTGAGTAAACACTAGCTTATTCTGAACGTAAAACACGTTCAGAATAAGCGGCGTATAAAGCAGCTCCATACATCTCTATGGGAGCCGGCATACGAGCGCTCCCCATAGAAATGAATGGGATGCTTCTTTCACTACGAGCAGTCCCATTGAAGTGAATAGGAAGTGCCGGTGTATACGGCAAGCTCTGCTCATGCCAGAGCGTACACGCCGGCACTCCCCATTCACTTCAGTGGGACTGCTCGGAGTGAAAGAAGCAGCCCATTCATTTCTATGGGGAGCGCTCGTATGCCGGCTCCCATATAGATGAATGGAGCTGCTTTATACGCCGCTTATTCTGAACGTGTTTTACGTTCAGAATAAGCTAGCGTTTACTCAGTGTGAATGCACCCTTACAGTCTACTCCAGTAGAAGTGGATACAACCTGTTCAAACATGAGAAAGTAAAGAGGTATTTGAGGCAGAAGTCTGCCTTGGATATTTCTTTACTTTCTACCCCAACTCATGGTGCAGAACATCAGTATTCTGTTGTGGCTTTCCACCACTAATTAGACCCAAATTAAGAGTCTAACCAGTGGGGAGTCTCAGACTGCGACCTCAAAATCAGCTGCAGAATCTGCGGCAAGATCCAACAGAACACTTTTTTTCCCCAGCTTTCTGCTCCAATTACCGTATTTTTCGGACTATAAGACGCACTAAGGTTTTAGAGGAGGAAAATAGGGAAAAAAAAATTTTTAAGGAAAAAAAATTGGTGAAATATTTAATAACCTAATAATATAATATTTCACCAATGTAAATAGAACCGGGGGCTTTCGGACACAGGGATACCAAATGTGTATGTGTTTCACAGTAATGTTTTTGTTTTATATGTATTGTAGGGCTATGGGGGTGATTTGAACATATATCTCTATCTAATCTATCTATCTATCTATCTATCTGTCTGTCTGTCTGTCTGTCTGTCTGTCTGTCTGTCTGTCTATCTAATCTCATCCATGGATTGAAAGAGACACCCTGCAGTGAAGCTATGTAAGAAGAGAAAAAGGGGCGGGCCAGACGGGTGAAGGAGGTGTGGTTTTCTAAGCAAACTTGAAAACACACCTCTTTCACCTGTCTGGCTCGTCCCTCCTTCACTGCCTCTCAGATGTCACTTCTGCAATGAAGCCACACAGGCAGGGAAGTAGGGGCGGGCCAGACGGGTGAAGGAGGCGTGGTTTCAAGCTTGCCGAGAAAACCACGCCTCCTCCTCCCGTTTGGCCCGCCCCTCCTTCCCTGTCTGTGTGGTTTCATTGCCGGAGCCAGATCTGAGACGCAGTGAAGGAGGGGCGGGCCAAACGGGAGAAGGAGGCGTGGTTTTCTCGGCAAGCTTGAAACCACGCTTCCTTCACCTGTCTGGCCCGCCCCTACTTCCCTGCCTCTCAGATCTCGCTCCTGCAAACACGCGACACAGACAGGGAAGGAGGGGCAGAGCAGGCAGGCACCGTGCTGCTCTTCTTTTCATTCGCACAGACGGGACACAGACGCTGCGCACGCTGCATTCGGACTATAAGACGCACACACATTTTCCTCCCATATTGGGAGGAAAAAAAGTGCGTCTTATAGTCCGAAAAATACGGTAGTTTCAATAGGAGGCAGAATGTGGGAGGAATCTATTGCTGATTTAGGTGCAAAATCTGCTGCAGAATCAGTGCCAGATTCCACCGTGTGAACAGGGCCAGATACTGTTAATAGTGCCAGTACGCAGTGACCCCCACACAGTATTATGTGCTCCACAGTGTCCTCCATGCAGGATTATATGGGCACAGTGGCCCTCAGATACCATTATATGCTCCTGAGTGGCACTACACAGTATTATGTGCGCCACAGTGGCCCCCACACAGCATTATATGCCCCCACAAGCCCCCAGACAGCATTATGTCTCTCCACAGGTGTTCTATGAGATTCAGGTCTGGACTCATTGCTGGCCACTTTAGAAGTCTCCAGTGCTTTCTCTCAAACCATTTTCTAGTGCTTTTTGAATTGTGTTTTGGGTCATTGTCCTGCTGGAAGACCCATGACCTCTGAGGGAGACCCAGCTTTCTCACACTGGGCCCTACATTATGCTGCAAAATTTGTTGGTAGTCTTCAGACTTCATAATGCCATGCACACGGTCAAGCAGTCCAGTGCCAGAGGAAGCAAAGCAACCTCAAAATATCAGGGAACCTCCGCCATGTTTGACTGTAGGGACCGTGTTCTTTTCTTTGAAGGCCTCTTTTTTTCCCCTGTAAACTCTGTTGATGCCTTTTCCCAAAAAGCTCTACTTTTGTCTCATCTGACCAGAGAACATTCTTCCAAAACGTTTTTGGCTTTCTCAGGTAAGTTTTGGCAAACTCCAGCCTGGCTTTTTTGTGTCTCTGGGTAAGAAGTGGGGTCTTCCTGGGTATCCTACCATACAGTCCCTTTTCATTCAGACTCCGATGGATAGTACGGGTTGACACTGTTGTATCCTCGGACTACAGGGCAGCTTGAACTTGTTTGGATGTTAGTTGAGGTTCTTTATCCACCATCCGCACAATCTTGCATTGAAATCTCTCGTCAATTTTTCTTTTCCGTCCACATCTAGGGAGGTTAACCACAGTGCCATGGGCTTTAAACTTCTTGATGACACTGCGCACGGTAGACACAGGAACATTCAGGTCTTTGGAGATGAACTTGTAGCCTTGAGATTGCTCATGCTTCCTCACAATTTTGCTTCTCAAGTCCTCAGACAGTTCTTTGCTCTTCTTTCTTTTCTCCATGCTCAACGTGGTACACACAAGGACACAGGACAGAGGTTGAGTCAATTTTAATCCATTTCAACTGGCTGCAAGTGTGAGTTAGTTATTGCCACCACCTGTTAGGTGCCTCAGGTAAGTAACAGGTGCTGTTAATTACACAAATTAGAGAAGCATCACATGATTTTTCAAACAGTGCCAATACTTTTGTTGACCTCCTTTTTTCATGTTTGGTGTGGAATTATATCCAATTTGGCTTTTTGACAATTCTTGTTGTGGTTTTCCATTGAAGACAAATTAAATGGAGATAATACCAAAGAATTTGTGATTGCAATCATTTTCTGGAAGAAAATGAGTATTATTTGACAGAATGGCAGGGGTGCCAATACTTTTGGCCAACACTGTATGCTCCGCAGTGGCCACCACACAGTATTATATGTTTGGCAATGGCCACCACACAGTATTATGTGCTCCACAGTGGCCCCCACACAGCATTATACACTCCGCAGTGCCCCCAGACAGCAGTATATGCCCCACAGTGGCCACAAGGCAGCGTTATATGCTCCGCAGTGGCCCATGCATAGCATTACATGCTCCGCAGTGCCCCCAGACGGCTATATATGCTCCACAGTAGCCACCACACAGCGTTATATGCTCTGCAGTGGCCCACACACTGTATTATATGCACTGCAGTGGCCCCCACAGAGTATTATATGCTCCCAAGACTCCCCCCCCCCCAGAGCTGGTGCTATTATTATACTCTGGGGACCCTAGAGTATAATAATCATAGGCCCAGGGAAAGTGATTAAAAATATGAAACCCTTATACTCACCTTACCTCACCTCTCCTGGGAATCCTCACTCCTTCCTCTCCTCTTCTTCCTTGAGCCTGAGGTCCTGCTCCCTAGATGTCAGTGCTGGGACTTGTGGTTGGGTCTCAGCGGTCATGTGGGAAGTGATGACGTCATTATGCCGGCGCACTCCACATCACCACTGCGGCCCAGTCACAGGTCCCAGCAGTGAGGCCTGGAGAGCAGGACCTCAGTCACCAGCCGGATATAGAGCAAAGGACATGTAAGTATAAGTACAGTATTTTTTTTATTTTTAATCACCTCCCTTGTGCTGGCATCTAATGGAAAGAGAACCAGCAATCGCCAGGCCCACTCTCCATTAGCAATATATATAGCGGTCGGGGACCAGACTTTCCCGACTGCTATCATGGTGGTCCGGGGCCACAGACATTTCCAGCTGGCCATGGGTCCTGTACCCTATGCCACTACTGAGTGGTCCCTCCTCAGGAGCTTGGGACCCTGGCACTTGCCTGGGTACGCCAGGTGCTGATGCCGGTCCTGATGCCGGTCCTGAGAATGAATGTCGGCAAGCAGAGATCTAGAAAACCATGATTAATAGATACAGACAGTATATTAGGAAATTGTATAACTTCGTTATACAAATAAATAACACTGGTGTGTCAATATTTGTCTGACACTGGAAAACACCTTGAAAGAGGACCTAGAGAAAAAATTCAAACTGTTCTAAAATCATTGATTCAGCATCTACAGTATTAAGAACTCAATTTGGTGCAACACGGTGGCTCAGTGGTTAGCACTGTAACCTTGTAGCGCTGGAGTCCTGAGTACAAATCCTGCCAGGAACAACATCTGCAAGGAGTTTGTATGTTCTCCCTGTGTTTGTGTGGATTTCCTCCCATACTCCAAAAGACATACTGATAGGGAAAAAATGTACATTGTGAGCCCTATATTGGGCTCTCAATCTACGGAAAAAAAAAACTTGAATTGGTGGAGGTGGTGACAGTTATTATTCTGCACAATGTACTGGGAAGCTAGAAAAAAAATCAGAATTGAGTGGAATTGGAGTAAAAGTGTATATGTGCGAATTTCTTGCGTGCTTTGTTTTTACAATGTTTACTGTGCAGCCAAAATAATGTTAGCTGTATTCTTTGTTTTGGTAAAATTCCTAGGATACCAAATTTATATAATTTTATTTAAATTTTAAACCTTAACAAAAGTCTTAAACTTTGCAAAAAAACAAACAAACATTTTTTTCCTTAAAGTCACCATATTCTGACACCTTTTTCTTATATTTATTGTATTTTTATACATTTCCGTGTACGGCGATGTATAGGGCATCTCTTTGCAGGGCTAGATGTACTATTTAGTTATACCATTTTGAGGAATGTCTATTGCTTTGATCACTTTGTATTCAAATTTTTATCAGAGGTGAAATTTTTATTACCCAATACACATTAAACGGTCACCATAGTAACAGCAACAGTGTCAGAATTGTTGGCAATCACTGGTAAAATTAAGCAGCGTTCAGTAATGACTGGAAAAAATATGGCAGGAGACAGGCAAAAGGAGGGGGGCAAGCATACACTTGTGCAAGCACTAACAGTAAGAGTCTGGGTAGTAACACTACTTCTGTTTTTTGTGGCACCACCAGCAGCTGCAGAATTGTTGTACTTCGTGAGAATGAAAATTATGTTTTTGATTACTTAGCTTGTTCATATCAGTCACAGGAGGATACTGCATCTTCACTGCCACAGATTCCTGGTAATCGTGGCACCTACTGAGAAAATCCATTTCTTATAGCCAGAGCAATCCTCTTCCTCTTTTTGATGAGCTGGATGAGAACAGTCAGCACTGTTTACAAGTAGAGGAGGAAGAGATAACTGTTGATGATATAGGTAGTAGTGGCATGGGTTTTGTACTATTACTGGTAGTTGTTCCTTTAGGATCAATAGGGGGAAATCTGGAGGTGGAAATTATGATGGTGTACAGGAATCCCATGGACATGATGTGTCAATAAAAATCAGGGAAGACAAAGATATTACCAATGATGATGATTCTTTTGTGTATAGACCAGGCAGTTGGGTCGAATAACACATTGCCCCTGTATGGTGCATTTGTTGAATCTGGTGGTGCGTCACTTTATTAACTTATATAATGGCTTAAAAGAGGTGCTCCTCATGGCCAGAAAAGTCTCTGGGCATTTTAGCCATTCTTATGTCGCAAAAAACACCCTGCTTGATTTGCAGCAACAAAACAGTCTGCCTTTGCACCACCTTAAATGCGATATTCTAGCTTTATCTTAAACAAGGTGGAGCATCTGTGTGAGCAGCAGACCACAGTGAACAATTACTACATGCAGCAGACCACAGGGACAATGTGTTATTTTGAGATCCCGTATTGGAAGTTCATGAGGGAAGTG
Source organism: Leptodactylus fuscus (assembly GCF_031893055.1). Lineage (NCBI taxonomy): Eukaryota > Metazoa > Chordata > Amphibia > Anura > Leptodactylidae > Leptodactylus > Leptodactylus fuscus. The sequence goes on from NC_134270.1 coordinate 97,017,457, forward strand.
TGATGACTTTTCAAGCCCTTTAAAGTGGCCACTCAATTTATCAGCAAGGACAAATGCAGCATCAGCGATGTGACCAATTTATTATATATCTTCCAAGAAACTGTTAGGGTCCATTCACACAAAGGAAAATGGTGAGGAATTTGGTGTGGAATTTTCCACGCTGAAAAAAAGCCTTCCATTGATTTCAATGGGTTCTGCTAGTTTTTTTTTCCATGGTGGCTCAGTGGTTAGCACTGCAGCCTTGCAGTGCTGGAGGCCTGGGTTTGCAAATCTCAGTGTGACCACGCTGCGATCTTTTCCGCAAAGTAGGGATGGGATTCGCATGAATCCCATCCACTTTGCCTGCAATGTACAACTCCACGATTCCGACGTCTAAAGCAGAAAAAATAGCTTTTTAGTGGTAGAATCTAGAGATGAGCGAACACTGTTCGGATCAGCCGATCCGAACAGCACGCTCCCATAGAAATAAATGGAAGCACCTGGCATATACGCTTTGCCGGCGGCCGGTCGCTTAACCCCCCGCGTGCCGGAAGCTTCTATTCATTTCTATGGGAACGTGCTGTGAGCGTGCTGTTCGGAACGACTGTTCCGAACAGTGTTCGCTCATCTCTAGTAAAATCCCTTTAATCTATTTGGAATAGGATGTTGATCTAGGGACTTAGTCCAGTTTACATTTTTGGAGTTTAGAAGGAATTATTTCTTCTCATGAGGTAATTGGCATCCACCTCATGGGATTTATTTATTTTTTTTTTTTTTTACCTTTCCTTGGATCAGCTTGGTAGGTTGGAGTTGATGGATTTGTGTCTTTATCCAACCTTATCTACTATGTTATGATTGTGTCACTAATGAGATGTGTGTTCTTTGTATTGTAGGAGCGGAAATGTGGCACTGATGTTAGGTAAATTAAAGTACCTTCTGATTTTTTCACTTTACCTTTAAAAGATTTAAAGTTTTTTTTTCAAAAATAATTTGGTTTTCCTCACACAGTCATTTTCTGCATGCGCTTTTCTGAGGCGCTGCTCCTCCTCTTTTTGAATCCACTCCTGCTTTTAGCTTCAAAATTGTATCAGAAAACCACACACAAAAACGTATCGTGTAAAGGCAGCCTTATTATTATTATTGCTTAGGTCCCCTATGACAGATCCTCTTTAAGTGTAGACCATGTTTACAGCAAATTATCATACAGGTGCAAAATACTCAGCAATGGAAAGGATAAGATGAGTAGAACACCCCTGGCTCAGCTTCTAGAGCCATATAATATCTTCATTAGTGCTGTAACAAACGATCTGAAGGCAAGGCTTGGCATGTGTGAGCCAGAGGGCAGAGCAAAGCCAAAATGATTAACGATTCAACTAGATAAAAAGAATAGACAAAGGAATTTGTTGAAAGTACAGTTTAATGCCTGCAAGTGTGAAGTAATGCGCTGAGGGTCTCTAGTATCTTAGGATTCAGTTCTATCACACTCATTTTGGGTACATATAATGATTTGATTTGCTTTTATTGATTTTTTTTTTTTTTTTTTTTTTTTGGGGGGGGGGGGTCTATGTGAAAGAACACACAATTCTATCATAATTTTTTTGCCTGTTGTTTTTATAGCGTTCACTCTACATTAAAATTGCGGCAGGTCATTTCAATTAACGGCAATTATTACTATTTATTATTATTATTATTATTGTTACTTTATTTATATTGGTTTTATTATGTTTTAACGCTTTTACAGATAAAACAACACTTCTTGAAAATGAACGATTTATTTTGATGTCTATATAGCTTTTTTTTTTTTTTTTCTATACTGTTGACAGAGCTACCAGTATGGTATGTATGGCTCTTTATTTGCTGGACAAGTTGTTCTTTTTTTAATTGCTACCAATGTTTGATATGTATGACTCTATCACTTTTTATTATTATTAATTATTATTATTATTATTATTATTATTATTATTATTGTTATTATTATTATTATTTTAGGGAAAGTAAAGTGCCCAAAATATCTTAATTTGTGCATTACGATATTGATTGTACATTGATTTCAATGTCTAGCACGCGTAAACCGGCACCCATTGAAATCAATGGGATCTGTTTTGAAGCACCACACTCTGACACATGTATACGTGTCTAAATGAGCGGCGTTACTCAGTGAGAACAGAGCCTTATAGTTTATTTATTATTGTGTATTTTAACCCCTTAACGACCTTGGATGTACTAGTACATCCTGACCACCTGATACCCCAAAGCCAACTGCCCACTCACTATCTGAGCGGGCGGCATTGTAAGCGGATGTTAGCTGTTATTGACCACTAACACTCTCTTCCAAAACCTCCAGTCGGAGATGACCTTTGATAGGAGGTTTTAACCCTTGCTAGCAGAAAAAGTAACCCATTGAAGTCAATGGGAGGATTTTTTTTAAACACTGAATCTGACGCGGATTCCACTCCAAATTCAGCGCCATTTTCCTCCATGTGAATGCAACCTAAGGGGTTCCGTCATGTTGATGCATCCACCGGTACCCCCTGTGGCGAGATTGGGGGGTTCAATAGGTATTATCTGCAGCCCGGGGTTTGGCCAGTGACTACAGGCTGCCTGGAAGCCCCCCTTTACCTGGTTCATCCTGCAGGGACCTCAGGAACTCAGCCTATGCATCTTCATAGGCTGACTTCCTATATAGACTGCAGGACACTTGCATGTTGTTTCTTGCAGTCTATAGTACTGAACCAGCGATCAAAGCATCGCTGGTTCAAGTGTCCTAAAGGGACATATGAAAAAGTTTTAAAAAAATAAAGTGTATGAAAACAATTTATAAAGTTATAAAGCCCCCAAAATTCCCTTTTCTATAGGAAATGAATTATATAAGAAAAAAAAACCTAAATTTTTTTTTAAAATGCACATTTTGTATTGTCGCAAATGCGACATGGCACCTGAAAATGATTCCAGCCACATCTGCCCTCTGAAAAACCAAATAGTGCTCTTCCCATTCTGAGCCCCTCCCTGTACCTAGGGAGGGGGTCAGAAATAGGGTCACTTTTGAGGGGTTTCCATTGTATTGATAATCTAGGGGCTCTGCAAATGTGACATGCCACCTGAAAACTATTCCAGCAAAATCTGCCATTCAAAAGCCAAATAGCGCTCTTTTCATTCTGAACACCACCATGTACCCATACAGCAGATTATGACATATGTGGTATTTCCGTGTTCAGGAGAAATTGTGTAACAAACTGTGGGGTGCTTTCTTTCCTTTAACCCCTTGTGAAAATTAAAAGTTTGGGGATAAACTGACATTTTAGTAATTTTTCATTTACACATCCCAATGTTAGTAAAATCTGTGACACAGCTGTGGGGTCAAAATGCTCACTATATCCATTGATACGCTACGTGAGGGTTGTGTAGGGGGTTTCGACTGTTTTGGTACTCTAGGGGCTCTGCAAATGAGACATGGCACCTGAAAATTATTCCAGCAAAATCTGCTTTTCAAATGCCAGTGTTGCTTCTTCCCTTCCGTGCGCTGCCGGGTGCCCAGAAATCAGTTTACACCCACATGTGGGGTATTTCTGTGCTGATTTCAAGCATTATCTACGCCCACAATAAGCCTTCTTTTTGGAGGGTGGTGTAAAAACGCCATTTGCAACTTGAGCTTTGTTCCTTTCTTTTACACTGCAAAAGTAGCAGAGGGGCTTGCTAAATCTGTATGACTTGTATGTGAACAGGAAATCAGTTTCTCCACTTATTCTTATTACCTAAACATCAAGACTTTCAAAGAAAACAATAGGGAAACTGACTTCCTGTTCACACATGAGACAGGTCTAAAAGTGAAACTGTCTTTGTTACCTATAGCAACCAATCACAGCCCAGCCTTCATTTTTCCTGCAGCATTGCTGTGATTGGTTATTATGGTCAACAAAGGCAGATTTTCTATTAGTTACATAAATCTATCATACTATGTCAGCTGGATGGAGTAGAGGGTTGGTCACATGATACAGCTGAGGACTAGAGATGGGCGAAGATTTGTTTGAGTATGACGACTTGAGTTCCCAGTTTGCTTCAGGATGCACAAATTCACTTGAAATTGATGTAAAATATAGTGTAGAACACTCTCAGGGCTCCTAGGAACCTATCTGTCCAATTTCTAGCTGTTTAAGGCAAACACAGCTGAAATATGTGAAAAGTGACATTATTATTCTCTGGGGTCTCTACAGATCCTACAGATCCCAGGGTATAATAGATGGAGGTCCAGGGAAGGTGTTAAAAAAAATAAATAAAAAAAAATCATACTCTCCTTCCGTTACCTCTATCGGATCTCCTTTTGCAGTATTAGGCACTTACACATTCCCTTCTGTTATATCCAACTCCAGCTCAAAAAAATGCAGCAAAATTTGCAACAAAAAAAGCTGCTTTTCTGCAATGGCAAAAGCTACGGCCCCATGTTGTGGAAATGCAGCATTAAGGCTTTCTGCTTCAATTATACCTATAGGGAAACCGCCAGCGTTTCCGTGGGTATAACTGATGTGCTATGATTTCCCAAACCGCTACAGTTCTGGAACTCGCAGCATTTCTGCAGCATGGAGAACACCGCGTTTCACGTCATGTGGGGCCCCCGCCTTTCACCACCTCTGCCAAGTCCAGTTTTTGTAGCATTTAAAGTGATCCACTCATTCTGCCACTGTTGAAATTTTATATACATAAAGGCAGCAAGAGTTACTTATCTGCATTCTCCTCTACATTCCTGCGCTGGGTTAGCCATCACCTCCACAGCTCAGTATATAGAGTAACTGATGTAGTTGAAGGTCCTATCAATGTGATGTCACCCCACAGCTACTCTGTATACAATGGATGGGACAATGCAGGTAGATATAAATGCATTTTTGCCTACAGATCCACTGAACTTCTGAGCTTCCTTGTACTGTGATGAAAGTTCTCACATAGGAAATGCAAATATGCCTGGAGCTAAACTGACTCCCAAACAGTGGGGACTTATCAGATGCTTTGTGATAAAGGAGGACTGCACACTGCTTTCATTTACATAGTCAACAACCCTGTGCAGAAATGCAGCCACCATCTGCTCCTCCAGACTGAAGTGAAGAATCAGCTGTGTGCCTTCATATCTTGCATATAATATCAAGTGTCTGGAAACTAAAGGCACAAGCTGCATGGTCTGATACTTCAGTCGTCTCAGATCATTCCTGGCATTCAATAGTCACCGTCATAAATAGATGTAGATTTTAAGAAATGGATATTGTTCTTGATTTCTTTATTCAGATTCTAAGTGAGTTGTAAAGGATGGATATTTCACAGAATAACCGCAAGAAAAACTGTAGATTACTTCTGGTTGATCTGGAAAAGAGATCCGCCATATCCAGAAGATATTACACTCCAGAGCGCTTGTATCTAAATTGAAAGACATTTCAGAAAGAGCTTTCTTGATTTTCCACCTAGATTACAGCTTGTGGCTGTGAGTGACTATTTACTGCAATCATGAAAGGTTGCAAGTAAATTCTGGTGTGTTTTTGGAAGAAACAGTAAAATCCCCCTCTTCTCCCCAAACACTCACACGCACACATTGGGCTGATCATTATACAAAACATAATATTAGTTGATGGGAACTTGAGGAATCTCGCAGTTACTGTAGCACCCTTTGATCTTCTGAATGTGAACCCTCCTGTCCTGGTTGATTGATAGACAGTACAGGAGCCTTGTCCCTTAATGTTGTTTCCTGGGTGTTGAAGTAGACTTGGGAGCAGAATACAGACACAGATACAGCATCGATCTTCAGTCTGGGCATTTGAGAGTGGACCTTTACTCTTAGCAAACAAACTTTAAACCAAGTGCCACTTGTTCTGTTCCTTACACAGGCAGATCCTGATCATTTTCTGCAACTGTAACTTGGAATTTCAGCTAATTTCATTTTCTCAGCCTATACTTAGGTTCATGTCTACACTCACCGGCCACTTTATTAGGTACACCTGTCCAACTGCTCGTTAACACTTAATTTCTAATCAGCCAATCACATGGCGGCAACTCAGTGCATTTAGGCATGTAGACATGGTCAAGACAATCTCCTGCAGTTCAAACCGAGCATCAGTATGGGGAAGAAAGGTGATTTGAGTGCCTTTGAACGTGGCATGGTTGTTGGTGCCAGAAGGGCTGGTCTGAGTATTTCAGAAACTGCTGATCTACTGGGATTTTCACGCACAACCATCTCTAGGGTTTACAGAGAATGGTCCGAAAAAGAAAAAACATCCAGTGAGCGGCAGTTCTGTGGGCGGAAATGTGTTGTTGATGCCAGAGGTCAGAGGAGAATGGCCAGACTGGTTCGAGCTGATAGAAAGGCAACAGTGACTCAAATAGCCACCCGTTACAACCAAGGTAGCCAGAAGAGCATCTCTGAACGCACAGTACGTCGAACTTTGAGGCAGATGGGCTACAGCAGCAGAAGACCACACTGGGTGCCACTCCTTTCAGCTAAGAACAGGAAACTGAGGCTACAATTTGCACAAGCTCATCGAAATTGGACAATTGAAGATTGGAAAAACATTGCCTGGTCTGATGAGTCTCGATTTCTGCTGCGACATTCGGATGGTAGGGTCAGAATTTGGCGTCAACAACATGAAAGCATGGATCCATCCTGCCTTGTATCAACGGTTCAGGCTGGTGGTGGTGGTGTCATGGTGTGGGGAATATTTTCTTGGCACTCTTTGGGCCCCTTGGTACCAATTGAGCATCGTTGCAACGCCAAAGCCTACCTGAGTATTGTTGCTGACCATGTCCATCCCTTTATGACCACAATGTACCCAACATCTGATGGCTACTTTCAGCAGGATAATGCGCCATGTCATAAAGCTGGAATCATCTCAGACTGGTTTCTTGAACATGACAATGAGTTCACTGTACTCCAATGGTCTCCACAGTCACCAGATCTCAATCCAATAGAGCATCTTTGGGATGTGGTGGAACGGGAGATTCGCATCATGGATGTGCAGCCGACAAATCTGCGGCAACTGTGTGATGCCATCATGTCAATATGGACCAAAATCTCTGAGGAATGCTTCCAGCACTTTGTTGAATCTATGCCACGAAGAATTGAGGCAGTTCTGAAGGCAAAAGGGGGTCCAACCCGTTACTAGCATGGTGTACCTAATAAAGTGGCCGGTGAGTGTATGTCTAGAGCTTTCACGTCACTTCCTGTTTCCCATACAGAATTACACTGAAATATTTCAGTAGCCTTCTGCTACAGTTTACAGTGACCTATTGTAACGCCGGTGTACTGCCCTTACCAGGATAATATTTTTCTCAGCAGACAAAGCTGCTATCTTACTTCTGCTTTAGGCTGGTCTTACACGACCCATAATGCTTTTACGGTCCGCAAGTTGCTGATCAGCAACATATAGACTCCGCAGATGCCCGTAAACTGCTGCACTCGCCCATAGAGTTGTATGGGCGAGTCTGTGCAGTGCCATGAATTACGGCCATTACGGACATGTTCTATAAAGTTCGGTCCAGCACACCACGGATAAAATATCCGGTGGTGTAAGAGGCCGTATTGAATATAATGTGTCCGCAAATGGTCCGCAATTGAAAATCCTCAATTGCGGACCATTTGCGGTCTTAAACTACGGTCGTGTAAGACCAGCCTTAAACTGTGGTGTTCCTGCCTCTCTACGCCGCTGATGCAGCTGGACCCGATCATGGTGTAACATGCACACTTATGAGCCTTATGAGCATGGCACCTGAGCAATATAGGATCTTAAAGGCATTCTATCATTGGTGTCAGTGGTTTTGAGATAGACATTCCTGGAAAACCTTTAAAAAGGCAATTCTACTACTATCATCTACTTTTCAATTCTACCCGCCGTTCCGTTGTAATCCTGGTTAGCCCACCAAGCACCCTGAGCGTTCTCCAGGGCCTGCGAGCACCCCCACATTATACCGTTTTTCACGCCCCTCCATTGCTTGTGCCCAGTCTGACCCTCCTCCTCCCTGGATGTTCTCCCTGCCAGATCGTGCTGCTTCATTTGAATTCTTGGACATGCACACTTCATTCTGCGCATGTCCGAGTGCCATTTTGGTGTAGCTCGCTATAGAACAGCTTACTTCTCAGTGGGCTCATTTACATAAAGTAATTAACCAGGATTACAACGGAACGGCGAGGAGAATCGGAAAAAAAGAAGGTAGTAGTAGAATAGCCTTTTTTAAAGGCCATGCAGGAATGTCTTTATCTCAAAACCACTGACTAATGATAGAATCCCTTTAACATGCTACTTTGTTCCTGTCTGATTCTCTGTTTATTGATCTTGCTTGTTTTCTGACTTTGTTGCTAATTCTGTTCTACTGACCTTCTGTGTCTGATCCCTGACCTGTGAACCCGAGGTGCTCATGCAGACCTTTTGGCCTAGTGGACACTTGCCACAGACACCTTCAGTCTGTATTTTACCACTCTTTTGCCTGACCCTCTGGAGCTATGCACCAGCACGTCTGGAACCACCTATACTGGAACCACGCTGAGAGGTAGCAACCTGGTAGTGTCACTGCAGTAAAGTTCAGGTTCCTATATGGGGGCTAAAAGGGTAAATTCCAGAGAGGCTACTTAGACCAAACCTTTGAGAGTGGCCCAGAGCCAACATGGTTAGGTGGCACTTTGGATTCACAAAGTGCTGTCCGTTACAGTTTGCTCAGGCCATGAATCTCAATGGCCAAACATATGCCTCTTTGCAAGACTGAGTGGACTTCCACCCACCACTAATCTCTTGGTGACATGACCATAGGTGGAAAACCCCCAAATTAAAAACCTCAAATAATAAAGAGTAGTGACCTTAATGTGGATAAATGTAGGGTTGGCCACATTTTTATTGACCAACATAAACAATTTACGAAAAGCAGAACAAAAAACACACAAAGCCATGCCCATCCCCCTCTTCCTGTAGACTTTCTTGCTCCCACCTCAATACCCCACTGTGGAGCAACGGGCATGAAGGACCTCGATTTACTCCATCTTTTGGGCATGGACTCCCGCCAACAGGAAGGTACCTGAAAAAACAAGAAAGAAAACCAAGAAAAAGAAAAACACCAGGGGAGATAAAACCAACAAAAAGGGGCAGGGTGGGCGACTGTTCCTCACACGGATGCTGAGGGTAAAACACTAGCCTACGGCCCCTCACTATATTTTATACTCAAGCTCCCCCTCCCCATTTTTTATTTACAAAACGTCACCAGATTCATAAGATAATAGGTCTCCTCCTGCCACTCAGTCCATGACCATTTCCTTAAAGAGGACCTTTCACCATATCTGGGCACATGCAGTGTTATATACTGCCGGAAAGCTGACAGTGCGCTGAGTTCAGCGCACTGTCGGCTTTCCCGATCTGTGCCCGGTGTGAAGAGCTTACGGTCCGGTACCGTAGCTCTTCTATGGTCAGAAGGGCGTTTCTGACCATTAGCCAGAGACGTCCTTCTGCCTCGCGGCGCCTATCGCGCTGTGCTGTGGAGCCAGGAGGAACGCCCCCTCCCTCTCCTGATAATACTCGTCTATGGACGAGTACTGCGAGCAGAGGGAGGGGGCGTTCCTCCCCGCTCCACAGTACAGCGCGATAGGCGCCGCGAGGCAGAAGGACGTCTCTGGCTACTAGACCCATCAGTGGGTGATTTGACCATTTTGAATACTCAGGCCATCAATTTGAAAGAAATGTTATATGTACTTTTTCATATTTTTTTTCCATTTTACCAGGGAATAAAGTAGCCTATCTTGTTACATAATTTCTTCCGAGTACAGCAATACCCCAATTGTGGTCAAGAACTGCTGTTTGGGTACAGAGTAGGGCTTAGAAGCGAAAGAGCGTTATTTGTCTTTTGGAGCTCTGATTTTACTGGAATGGTTCATAGGTACCATGTCGCATTTGCAGAGTCCTAGAGGTACCACAACAGTGGAAAACCCCCAAAAGTGACCCTATTTTGGAAACAAGACCCCTCAAGGAATTCACCTAGGGGTACATTGAACATTTTAAGTCACAGGCTTTACCAAATGGTACTGCACATAAGACGGTACAGAAGGAAAATTGCAATTTTCGAATCGTATATGCCGGCTATCCCGGGTACAAAAAAAGTTGTATATGAGCTATATTTTTTTTTTTAATTTTTTCTGGTGATGTAGCCATATGAGGGCTGTTTTTTTTTTTTTTTTTTTTTTTTAATGTAGATTGTAAGCCCACGTAGGGTTCACAATGTACATTTTTCCCTATCAGTATGTCTTTGGAGTATGGGATGGAATACACACAAGCACGGGGAGAACATACAAGCTCCTTGCAGATAGCTTTTTGCCCTTGGCGGGATTCGAACCAAGGACTCCAGCACTGCAAGGCTGCAGTGCTAACCACTGAGCCACTGTGTGGCCCCTTGGGCTTTTTTTTTTTTTTTTTTTTTATGGGATGAGATGCATGTTGTAATTACACCATTTTTGGGTGCTTATGACTTATTTACATTTTATTAACTCTTTTTTTTGGGTGGATTAAAAAAAAAAAAATCCATTCTGGAATTGTGTTTTACCTTTAAAAATTTTTTGCCATGCAGCATACAACATAAGTAGAGATGAGCAAACAGTAAAATATTCGATATTCGTTTCGAATAGCCCCTCAATATTCGACTATTCGAACGAATAACGAACCCCATTATAGTCTATGGGGAAAAAATGCTTTGTTTCAGGGGATCCCACTCTTTGACTCAGGAGAGTCACCAAGTCCACTATGACACCCCAGGAAATGATGCCAATACTCTGGAATGCAACTGGGATAGCAGGGAAAGCATGCCTGGATGCATCTAATATGCCTAAGTCACTGTATTCGGCCAATCAACGCTGGTCAATGCATTCCTATGCTGAGATCTAGCAGTGCTGGCTTGTGCGCTCAGCTCGTCTAGACCGGAGATGCAGCCGAGCTGAGCGCACGGTCAGCACTGCTACATCGGAGATGTGAACCCTGCTGCACACTCAGCTCTCCTGCATCAGAGATGTAGCAGAGCTGAGTGTGCGCTGAACCCTGCTGCACACTCAGCTCTGCTGCATCAGAGATGTCGTAGTTCCTGTCCCACCTCCCCAGGGCAGTTATTGGTGCAAAAAAAGTGTAGGGAAGGTGGGAGGGGATACGAATTTTTAGTGCGTTTGCCTCGTGGTATTCGATTGGAATTGAATACCTCGAACGGCCTGATATTCGATCGAATATCTATTCAATCGAACAGTGTTCGCTCATCTCTAAACATAACTAATATGTTGCCTTTAACAATTTATATTTTTTTATGTGTTACTAATTTTACAGAACAAAAACACATAAATCAATTGTTTTTGCATCACCATTTTCTGAGATTTGTAACATTTTAATTCTTCAGTTGACAGAGTTGGTTGAAGGCTTATTTTTTGCTGGACAACCTGTTTTTATTGGTATTGTTTTGAAGTACATATGACTTTTTGATCACATTTTATAGCATATTTGGTAAGGTGTGATGGCGAAAAATTATTACTTTTGGTGGGGTTTTTTCCATTTTTCTTTTCCAACATTCACCGTGTAGGTTAAATAATGTTTCAGTTTTATTGTACAGACATGGCAATACCAAATATGTATTGTTTTTATTAATTTTGCATTTTTAAAAAAAAATTCATTATATATAGGAATAGGGCATTTTTTTTTGGGGGGGGGCTTTATTAATTTATAAAAAAATGTTCACACACTTTATTTTTTTCACTTTTTTTGATATCCCACTAGGAGAACTGAACCAGCAATGCTCTGATCGCTGGTTCAGTTCTATACACAGCAATACACATGTATGTGGACGCATAGGCTGACTTCCTCCCATCTCAGCAGGATCAACTAAGTATTGGAGGGCTCCTAGCAGCTCATGGTCACTTGCCAGACCCCAGGCTGCAGAAAATACATAATTGCACCCCGACGTTTCAAAGTAGAGCTCCGACCGAGGGTTAATGGAGCAGCTGGTCCCAGCCTCGGCTGTTTAACAGGGCCGAGTGCCAGAAATAATGCCACAGGCATAGTTTCTGAAAACTCTGGTATTTAGGGCTAGTTGGAAACACAACCAACATTGGAATTGATTGCTCTCCCAAACTCTTGATACCACAATCAAGAAACAAATATCCGTTTCTTCTGAGCTCCAAACTTTTTTTTTTTTTAAATGTAGATTGTGAGCCTCATATAGGGATCAGAATGTACTTTTTTTTTTTTTTTTCTCTATTAGTATGTTTTTGTAGAATGGGAGGAAATACACGCAAACACGAGGAGAACATACAAACTTGTTGCAGATGTTGTTCCTGGCAGGATTCAAACCTAGGACTCCAGTGCTGCAAGGATGCAGTGCTAACCACTGAGCCACCATGTTGCCCCGATCTCCAAGCGTTTCGGGGCGTTATATTTGCCCCTTCCTCATAGTCTGACTATGAGGAAGGGGCAAATATAACGCCCCGAAACGCGTCAGTCAGACTCTGCCATTATGAATATTTGCTGATATTTTATTGAACATTCCATGTTCAGAAAAACTTTTCACAATAAAAGTTAAGTTTTAATCAAAGGAATTTGGATGCTGGAGTTTTCGATTCGGATATTTAATGGGAGCTTCTATCATTATGCCACCTATTCCTGTCTGCAAACATAGCTTGGTACAGGAAAAAAAATCACATACACAAAATTTTCAAAATTTGCTTATAAACTTGTAAATTGTTTAAATTACTCAAATATGCTAATTTTTTTCAAATATGCTTGAAACACAAAAGGAACATTTGGAAATATGTAGCTACTAACTTTTTTGTCCTCTATTATTGTGTATATGTGAGATATCACAGCTGAAAATGGAAAAATTTTAATAATTTAAAAAAAAATATTAATAAAAGAGTTTTTAATTCAAAGAGTTTTTAAAATAAATTTACGCAAGTTATATCAGTCTAATTTTACCTTCTCAGTAAAGTACAACATGTCACAAAAAAACAATATCAGAATTGGTTGGATACGCTATACTATTTCAGAATTATTCACTGATAAAGTCATACATGGCAAATTTCCAAAATTTGGCTTGGTCATTAAGGTCCAAAACAGGCCAGTCACTAAGGGGTTAAATAGATTCAAGTAAGTCTTGGCCGATATCTGATCCCAGGTCTCTTCTACAGGTTATTGGTTCATTCACTTGTGTACAAATACAGCTTTTTCTTCAACTCTACCTACAAGTGTTCGATTGGGTTGAGGTCTGGGGATTGTGGGGGCCAATCCAGCACTGAACTATTTCTAAAGAAATTCTTGATGTATGCTTCGGATCGTTGTCCTGCTGGAACACAATGTCGTCCTCTACATACCCATAGTAAGCGAGTTTACGAAGTAACTTGTTATGGTTTAGATGTAAGGCCTCACAAAAGCAATGGCATGAGTTGGCTGATAACAGCGAGCAGTAGAGACAGCTCGGATTGACTGCTATGGAGACAATTTTTTTAAACATAGTTTTCTTTCAAACCATTTAATAAATCCTCCCCATTGTCTCTTAGTTAATCATGTATGATACTTGAAAGATAGGACATTAGATAGGTTTGGAGGTAAAATGTTTTACTTCTGCTTTTTGCACCTCTTATTTATCTAAAGTTTCTTCTTTTTAGTTGTATTACATTGATTAAAGAGGTTGTCCGACACCAGATCTGATTTTCATACTGTTGGCCTATGGTCCTCAATATGTAATTTGTTGGGGTCTGACACCCGGTCCCATCACATCATCTGTTCTAGTAGTCTTTAGTTGCTGTAAGCAGCGCTGTTCCTATACAAGTAGGAGCAGTCCTACAGTTCATCGGAACCATCGGAACACAGTGACGGGTCTGTTGCGCAGGGGTGACAATGCACACACCGCTCATCCACTAACAGCTGATCCATGCGGGGTCCTGTAGATAGGTTATCATTAGTATGAAGATTCAGACAAGGGGCCAGACAACCCTTTTAATCAGACAATCTGAAGGTTGCCTTGCTATTAGCAGATTGTAGCAAAGATTTTGTATTTTTACAGACGGCATATTTGAAAGTAATAATGTTGGTGATGGATGTGATGCTGAATATCCTGACTGGTATGTCCTGTTCTGCGTGTATGAAATTGTACGTGTATGAAATTCCTTCTTCTCTCACTGTAAGTCATTCACATACAGAGTAACCTGTATAGCTCAGCAGAGAGGTAAGGGTGGTGTAATATAGGTAAACATGCAATTGCGGTGCTGGCACATGTTCAGTTTTGTAGATGCAGCTTTGGAAGATAAAACCATGACTGTATCTTAAATAGTGAAAACCGATAAGGGCTAGATTGAGGGTAGGCAACCTTCAGCACTCCAGTTGTTGTAAAACTACAACTCCCAGCATGCATACGTGCTCTGCTGTACTTGGTAATCCCAAGGAAGTGAACGGAGCATGTTGTAGAGTTGTAGTTTCACAGCGGCTGGAGAGCCAAAGGTTGGTGACCCCTGAGCTAAATGGTGCTACTTTTTTAAATCCACTCTTGGTTTTGGCTTCACAATCTGTATCAACAAAACCTGCAAGCAGAGGTGTAACTTGAAGCTCCTATGCAAAGCACGGTATGCGTGAACTGCCTGCAAGTGTGGCAGCCTCTTATACAGTGCAATGATTGGGGAGGGAGAAGAGCAATTGTTAATGCATTTGCCTGATTGTTGGATGTTCACTGTTGTAACTATATGGGGCAGTCATTGGGGAATAAGCATTTTCCCTACACTCATTTGCCCTGTAATGCACTCTTAAAGGAGCACTAAACCCAGAATCCAAACAATGAAAAATGAATACGGTAAATAGTTAATTAACTATTCTCTAAGAAGTGGTCTTTTGGAGAGATTTCACTGTAGTAGCAGTAGTGCACATGTTGACACCATAATACCCATTACTGCTCGACAAGGAAATTCATCCAACTTTCCCAAACCACTGAATCTTTGTGACTTTGTGACATGTGAAGCCTCTTCCCTAAATCACTTGTTCCCTGTACGATACCCAGCTTTTCTAGGTTACTGAATTCTGAATTTGCCTAGACATGTAGTGATACATTTTCATGCAGACAGACTCCTGACAACACTGGGGAGCTGCAATGGTGACCACAGCCCCAATAACATTGTTACCCAGTTTTTCTAAACTACGGAATACCAGTTCTGCATAACTATGCCGTTATGAATCACCAACTCTCAGATTATAGATTGACTTTCCTGACTTCCTATCCAGTAGTCTGGAAAATCTGGGTAAGAATCCCATTTACAATGACAAATCCTCCTTATTGTGTGTAATAAGGTTAGGCAGATTTGCCATGTAGGTAATACCACCTGTTTAGATCTCTAAGCCTCGCCTACACATTATTTTTCTCTCAGCAGTACCTTGCTGCCTAGTTCTGTTTCTGACCCGGGGTCCTGTCAGGACCCTGCTGACTGACTCTTGCCTTGAATTAGGGCCCTCTTAGCCCTGTGGGCCCGACATACAAGCCCAAACAGCAGAAGGTCTCAGGCAGCAACTAGACGCTGTACAATAATGGCGATTGCTGCTTCCACTATTTTCAGTTTCGAGTCTATGTTCCCCAAAGTGTTTCTAACTGTAGAAGAAGCTGACCTTATGCTCTTTCTGTTTTATTATTTGTATGTATGTTTTCTGTCTATATCTTTCGCTGCTGTTTGTTCTTCATTCCCTTATTAGCGGTGTAGACACTTGACACACATATAGGATATGATAATACTTTCCACATTACTCCCTTTTTTGGCAGGGCAAGATACTCTGATACAATTTGCAGAACCAGCTAAACCAGTTTCCTCCAGGTGATATTGTCAATTTCAATCCAAAGTGTTTTGCTTCATCGCCTGACGCCATAGCCGCTTCATCTGCCTTAGACTTGAGCAGACAGCGGTAGTAAGTTTTATTTCCTGTCCTGTCCAGCCAAGCAATGTTATATTCATGACATATCGCATGTACATTCCCATACAAACATGTCACTGAGCCAGTCATATGTAATAGAAGCCATTATAAGAATAACCCTTTAAATGCTGGATATGCAACTTCACCTCTTACCTGTAAACAACACTCTCCACCTTGTTACTAAATTTACAGTCAAGTCTAAGGGGATTTCACATCCCCCCTTCCTGGATCGTGTTGCATCAGAAGCTTCAGAGATCATCAGGAGTTTCATCACCTGTTCTCTATTAACTCTTTCCTAGCAGGTAGCAGCTGGAAATAGGGGTGGAGATGAAGTAAAAGGAAACAGGAAGAGTTCAGGGATTCAGAACTGAAGAATCCATAAAATATTATCATATTATTATTATTGTTATTATTATGCAGACTAACCAATGCAGGGCAAGGTAATGTGCGTGTTTTACATGGTGTAAACAAGAGGGGCAGTTGGTAATAATGTGTTTACTCATTATTCCAAAAGTACAGTAACTTGGTAAAAACTGGAGGATGGGACTAAAAGGCAACAGTATATTTATATATAATGGGGCAAATTTATTAACAATGGTTTATGCCATTTTTAGCAACCAACTGATGTAGGGACTGGCAGATATATGGAGAAGCTGCGGCCTCTTCATAAATCTGCTGGACGTCCCAGTGCAAAAATGGAATTCTGTGCCAGGTAGGAACTGCTGTAGTATTCCATTCTAACTCTTGCCAGGCTTAAGTTTTAATAAATCAGCCAGACCAAGGTATCCCAGCCTCTGTTCAGATTGATCCCCTGACCACATTCACACAAGGTAGCAGGCGAGTTGTAGGTCAGGTTTTGAGGCTCACATTTGGCGCATGAAAGGATCTTTCTCCAAACGTGCTCCATAATATCATCCCAGTTTTCTGACTTAGAGGAAATGATGAATTCCTCCACTGTGTTTTTGTCATACATCTGACCTCCGGTGTTTTCTTCCAGCAGAAGTTCTTACATGACCATTGAGGCTAATCAATGCCTAAAGAAAGGGACTCTAAAAGTCACAGTGCAGCGTGGACTTCCACTGGACGAAAACATGAGAACAGCAAGACATGACTGTGCTGGGAGATACGGGAGCACTAGGCACAGGTGAGAATATTTCTTAGGGGTTTTTTTTGTTGTTTTGTTTTTTTCTACCTTCCCTGGCCTAATATAATTTCCCCACAACTTACATGTGACATGTCTACGACTTAATAGCTTAGACTAGGGGTATTCAGTAACTTTTGTCGCAAAACATGAAGAGATAATATGTTGCATTGCGATGTTGCACCTAATAACTGTCTATGAGGTCATATTATGTACTCTGACCTTGTACTACTGTGACACGACAGTGACAAAAATCCTACTGGATATTTCATCACAGGTTGCAAATTGCATTCAACTTTATGACCATACACAACAAAAGAAGTCACATGCAACTTGGTTGTTTTTTCTACTGTTCTGCACTAACTTTCTTGCAGGTGTAAATAAAATCAGTATGAACTGTATAGCCATGTTAGTACTGCACCTGTGGATATGCTTAATCCGTTCCTTCTGTAATAGTACAGTGGATGCTGGATCATTAAAGATAGCAAGTTCTCTGAAGCAGAGCGGCCAGAATAGTCACCGGGTCTCCATTGTATTGCACAGAGGAGACCTGCAACTAATGCCCATGAAAAGAGTTCACTCTGATGATAGACTCTGCATTTAGTGAGTTTAAATTTACCCCCTGGGAACAGACCTCATCTGTCCTGTTCCTTGTCCAGTGCAGGACGGCCCCCGCGTGGCAAGATTATGGGAGCCGTCCTGTTCCTATGGCAGCCGGGAGCCTAATGGAGGCTCCCAGACTTATCATGGGTATATAACTATTGACACTGGTATATAACCAGCCCCAATAGCTATTTAGCAAAAGTCCCATAGACTACAATACAGAGGTATTGCAGTCTTTGGAACATGCAATCATAAAGAAATAAAATAAACTAAAACCATAAAAATAAAATAAAATCGTAATGAAAAAAATAGTTTAAGGCTAAGGCCCCATGGACTGGAATTGCCGCGCTAAAGTGCAGCGGGAACAACTGCAGCGGAAACGCATTGTGGTTCTTTCCCACAGAAAGTTCACAGAGTTTTCCTCTGCAGACTTTCTGTTACAATTATATCTATGGGAAAGCCGTCGGTGTTTCCGTAAATATAATGGACATGCTGCGATTTTCAAAACTGCAACAGTTACTGCCAAATCACGGCGTTTCCGGCTTGTGGGGCCCAAGCCTAAAGGAGTTAAATGTAAAAAATTTTTATACAAATCTGGTTTCCCCAGAATCATACCAACCCGAATACAGGTGATATGTGATTTTGGTTGCACAGTGAATCCCAAAAACACAAAACCCATAAGAAAGTCGAACAAATTTCTACTATTTCACTAATTCCACCCCATTCTGAATATTTTTTTCCAGCTTCCCAGAACACCACACAGAATATTAAATGGTAACATTACAAAGTACAATTTCTCCTACATTAAGCCCTCACATGGCTTTGTGAACAGAAAAGTAAAAAATAGGGTTGAGCTGATCTTGAGATTTCAGGATCGTTTTTAAAATCCGATTTCCGATCATTTTCCATTCAAACCCGATCCTGATACCAATGCAAGTCAATGTGATTTTTTTAATGATCGAAGATTGGATTTTAAAAACGATCCTATTCACTACACAGCATGGAGTCTAAAAATTGAAAGCTTTAATTGTTAGACTCCACGCTGTGTAGCGATTAAAAAATCCCCCGGCTACTTAAGTCCCCCCTGGTGTCCACTTACCTGCACAGAAGCGCTGCCACTGGTCCGGTCCCCGCTGTTCTCGCTCCTGTTCTCGCCTCTTCTTGATTCGCTGCCCCTGCTGGCACGCAGGGGGTTGAGGGGCCGGACGCTGGCACACGCTGTGTTCCGGCTGCATCCATTCATTCGTATGGGACCTAGCTAACATTGTTAGCTTTTCCCACAATGCTTGACCAGTAGCAAAGCATTGTGGGAAATAACCTCCGACTTCTATCCCACCTAAAAAGATCAGGATCAGAATTCCGATCGAGAAATTTACTCAATTGCTGATTGGAATCCGATCTTTTCTGATCCCGATCGCTCAATTCTAGTAAAAAAGTTATGGGGTTTGGAAAGTAGGAAGTCAAAAATACATCTTGAAAAATGCCTGTGGCAGAAAGGGGTTATTCCATTTTTTTTTTTTATGACCTTTCCTCAGGATTGGCTATTAACAAGAAAGCAGTGGGGTCTGACACAGTGGGCTGCCACAGGTCAACGGTTTTAAGGATCGCAGTGCTTGTGTGAGTGCTATGACTCCTTCACTGTTTACATTGCACACTGTTGGATTCATAGCATCCGTGTGATGTAATTATAGCCACTAATATAGAAGGGAATGGGAGAGGCTGTAACATTGCTATGCCGATGACACCCAAATATATATCTCTGGACCAGACATTACCTTCCTGTTGGCCAGAGTTCCAGATTGTTTAGCAGCTGTAGCCTACTTCCTCTCCTCCCGCTTTCTCAAATTCAACATGGAGAAAATAGAGTTCATCATCTTCACCCCCCCTCCACCTGACCCATCTATCAAAGTTAATGGAACCACAATTACCGCTGTCTCACTGTCCCGATGGACGGTAACCCTGGACTCCGACCTATCCTTCAAGATACACGTTCAAACCCTCAACACTTCCTGCTGCCTTCAACTCAAGAACATCCATCAAATCCGCTCCTTCCTCACCCCTGAAACCACTAAGATGCTCATCCAGGCCCTCATAATCTCCCACTTAGACTACTGCAACACCCTTCTCCATGGACTCCCAGCAAACAACCTCGCCCCCCTCCAGTCCACCTTAAACTGCTCTGCTCATTTAATTCACCTCACCCCCTCGATCTTCATCGGCTGCTCCCCTCTGCCAGTCCCTCCACTGGCTACCCATAGCCCAGCGAATTGAGTTCAAGCTACTAACACTAACATACAAAGCCATCCATAACCTGTCCCTTCCATATATTTCTGAACTAATTTCCCGCTACCCGCTACGTAACCTCAGATCCTCCAACGACCTTCTACTCCGCTCTGCTGTCATCCACTCCTCACACAACCGTTTCCAAGATTTCTCCCATGCATCCCCCATATTCTGGAACTCCTTACCAAGACACATAAGACTGACCCCCACAATCACAGGCTTCAAGAAGGCCCTGAAGACTCACCTATTCAGGAAGGCCTACAACCTCCAAGAACACTATCACCGCACTGTCATCTGTACAGTCTCCCCCTCTCCTTCTGTCTCTATCCCTCTCCCCTCATAGATTGTAAGCCCTCGCGGGCAGGGCCCTCTACCCCACTGTGCCAGTCGGTCATTGTTAGTATTATATCTACCTGTATATTTTGTGTACTGTATGTAACCCCCAAATGTAAAGCACCATGGAATTAATGGTTCTATATAAGTAAACAATAATAATAACATTCCACAGCTGCCATGTATCAGACAGTGTGCAATTTATATAGAGAAGGGGTCACAGAACTTGCAGACTGGTGCAGACCCTTCAAACAGCTGATCAGAAAGGCTTCTATCCTGTGGATAAGTGATAAGTGGTGAATAAAAACGGAACTGGAATAACCCTTTAATTGGAGGTATCCTATTAATATTATAAAGGTGAAAGTTTGTGAGTTTGGATGTTTGTGGGTTTGTGTGTTTGGATGTTTGTTCCTCAATCACGCAAAACCCGCTCCTCCGATTTGGCTGAAAAAACATAGTTACTACACTGAATTGCGCAATAGGCTACTTTTCGTCACAATAGCGCACATACGTTTTTCCCAGGACCCCCCACAAAACCCAAACTCATATCACTATCTCTGCAATCTCACACACTTTGGACCATAGCAAGCCACAAAATTCATATTACCTCTACAGCAGAGGTCAGTAACCCCTGGCACACGTGCCAAGAGTGGCACTCCTGCCATATTTGACTGGCACACTAGCAGCACAGGACCTGCAAGAGTTAAATGAAGTCCGAGCGTCCCTTCAGTGCTCTGCTAGAGCTGAGGCATAAGGACACGCCCCTTCTCTCTGCCCTCCAATGAGAAGGGTGCAGGAAACCCAGAGGGTGGAGCTTAATCGCTCAGGTCTGTGCCTGCTATAGTGGTCTGCATCCTGCAAAGATTCCCCGAGGAGGAGAGGAAGCTGCTAGCAAAGTGAAACTGAAAAACACACAGGTACATAGGATTACTGTTCTCATTAATGCCCAGCATTTGGGGTTATTAGTTTAGTGTTAGTAACTCCATGTGCCTCACATTAATAGGAATAAACCCCATTATGTCCCTCATATTAACCCCTGTGTGCCCCATATAAAGGTTACTAATATGTGAGACATATGGAGGTACTAATAAAAGACCTCAATAATGAAGATACTTAATTATTACCTCCAAGTCTCTCACATATCAGTAACTCTTACACAAGGGTTAATGTGAGGGACATGATGGGGTTAATTGCTATTAATAAGAGGCGCATGGAGTTACTAAACTGTCATGCACAGGGCCAGACTTTATGTGGCTTGCTCAAGAGTATCCTGTGCCCAAAACTTACATGTACTGGCAGAAAATAACAAATCATACAATGTCACATATCGAAGTATATTCACTGGTAATACCTCTGTCCCAAAGACACTATGTACAGTTTCTCAGAACACCGTATAGCAGCTGAAATACAAATTAACTTCAACACAAAAGTCTCACGTATTCTCAGAAGAAAAACAAGATACACAGTTACATTTCATATCCCATATCTTATACACAGTACGAAAACCTTACCCGAGCCTGTATATACCCACTTCTACAATCACCGCAGACGAAGTCACGGGTACCAGCTAGTATGGATATATTATGGTTTCCTTGCTACCTAGTGTGGTACCTGCACCACCTTAAACCATTAGGACCCTAATGCTCAGCCTAATGTTTGTATTAAAGGTAGTCTAACACCTCCCCATGCATATTCAACTTCCGTCTCCATATTATAGAGCACATAGACAGCCACTAACTCCCCTACTCCCACCATGCTCCCTGAGAATTGAGTCCCTTGTGTGAGAAGAATTGCATTACAAATGTTTCTCATCTCATCATTTCTTATTACACTTATGATGAACATACCATTGTTATGTACTTGTTATACTTTTGTAGAAAAAGTTTTATGCAAAGGACACAGATGAGTTGAATACAGTGGTGAAGCGGACAGTCCCTGCCTCACCACTGTGTCCCTGTGCTCGATTGTGATTAGATGGAGTTTCTCCCGATAGATATGATGTCACAGGAAGGGGCAGGGCCTCTTCGAGGAGGGCGGGGTCTCTTCCATCACAGCTCTGTGCTCTATAGAGGAAGAACAGAAAGCAGTGAGGACTGTGTTGTCGTAATGGATGATGAAAGGGGAGTGAGAGGATTGTTTAGCATGGGACTGCATGTTGGAGGAGACTGAGGGAAGGGAGTGATGTGTTTACATGGGACTGTATCCTGGAGAGTCTTTGGGATTGGATTGATGTTTAGGGTGGTATAGGAGTCCCAGCAGTTCTGTTGGCATCAAGGTAGACAGGGTCTTTTGAGTTGGAATCTGATGGAGGGCAGGGGTCCTTAAACTGGGCGCAACTGGAGGGGGACGGACATTAAAGGGGCTCTATCATTGGGAAAAGTCATTTTTAGCTAAGCACATACTTGCATAGCCTTTAGAAATGCTATTTCACACTTACCTTTTGTATGTAAATTGCCTCATAAGTCTGTTTTATTTCATATGCTAATTGCCTCCTCCGTGCACTCCGGAAGTGTCTGTGATCACTGACTGCTATTTTCATATTGCACTGTTTGCTATTGTCATCAGCACAGCAGACTCTCTGCTCTCATACACATAGAGAATACAGAGTGCACACAGACACTTCTGTAGTGCATGGAGAAGGCTAATTATTAGCATATGAATAAAACCAAACTTATTCAATAACCTCTGAGGCGATTTACATACAAAAGATACATGTGAAATAGCCTTTCTAAAGGCTATGCAAGTATGTGCTTAGCTAAAAATTACTTTTCCCAATGACTGCACACCTCCCAACTTTTGAAGAGCAGAAAGAGGGACAAAACGTGTGGCGTGTGCAGCAGCTAATTTATCTCCGCCCACTTTTATGTTGACTCCGCCCATTCTCATTCATTTTTCATGTGCCCCCACACAGTATAATCCTCCTACAGTCACCCGTAAATTATGTCCCCCTCCATCTCTCCATCCCCAGTTTCACATGACCCCTTCATCTGCCCCAAGTTTCATGTCCCTCCTCCATCTCTGTCCACAGTTTCATGTCCCCCGCTCCATCTCTGTCCTCAGTTTCATGTCCCCCCATCTCTTCCCCCAGTTTCATGTTCCCCCATCTCTGCCCACAGTTTCATGTCCCCCAATCTCTGCCCCCAGTTTCATGTCCCCCCCTCCCTGCCCACAGTTTCATGTCCCCCCATCTCTGCCCACAGTTTCATGTTCCCCCCATCTCTGCCCACAGTTTCATGTCCCTCCTTCATATTTGCCCCAGTTTCATGCCCCCCTTCAAATCTGTCCCCCGTTTCATGTCCCTCCATCTCTGCCCCCAGTTTCATGTCCCCCCATCTCTGCCCCCAGTTTCATGTCCCCCAATCTGTGCCCCCAGTTTCATGTCCCCCCCCACCCTGCCCACAGTTTCATGTCCCCATCTCTGCCCACGGTTTCATGTCCCCCAATCTCTGCCCCAGTTTCATGTCCCCCCATCTCTTCCCCCATTTTCATGTCCCCCCATCTCTTCCCCCATTTTCATGTCCCCCCATCTCTGCCCCCAATTTCATGTCCCTCCTTCATATCTGCCCCCAGTTTCATGTCCCCCCTCCATATCTGTCCCGAGTTTCATGTCCCTCATCTCTGCCCACAGTTTCATGTCTCCCCCATCTCTGTCCACATTTTCATGTCCCCCAATCTCTGCCCCAGTTTCATGTTCCCCCATCTCTGCCCACAGTTTCATGTCCCCCCATCTCAGTTTTAGGGGAACATTATAATGTGGGGGCATATAATATTAGGGTTATTGTGTGGGAGCATAAAGAGAAATGGATCACAATGGGCGGAGTCAGTTAGAAGTGTGAGGAGCTAAATTGCTTTTGCACACTTTACGCTCTTTCTGTCCTTTGAAAGTTGGTAGGCATTAGCTCCTAATATGTATTATATCACCCTCCTGCACGTTTCTCCATTCATATAAATGAGTCATCAGGGAGTATTATACAGCATACTGGAGGGAGAAGTTCTGTCTGAACTAGGAAGTGACCTTTTTTTTGTAACCGAAAGAGAGCTCTTAGGGCTAGTTCACACGTGGGCAAAGGGGAGGTTTTTGACAGCGGAATTCGCTTCAAAAACCTCTCCTTTAACATGGTGGTCTATGTAGACCACTAGCTTTTTTTTTCCTCCTAGCGTTTTCCGCCTGAAGAAGCGACATGACCTTTCTTCAGGCGGAAAACGCCTGAAGAATTGCATAGAAGTGAATGGGAGGCGAAAACCGCGCGGTAAAAAACCGCGCGGTTTTTTGCACACAAAACTGCGCGGTTTTTTGCAAAAAACCGCGCGGTTTTCGCCTGCAGTTTCTATAGCACATATAGGAAAAAAAAAACCTAGCGAAAACCGCTAGCGAAAACCGCGTCAAAAACCTCGTCAAAAACCGCGTGGAATGCAAAAAACAGCGTCAAAAAAACTCCTCGAGGTTTTTTACCTCGCACAAATAAGCTAGGCGGTTTTCACGTGTGAACTGACCCTTAAAAACCTGCTGTTGTGTGACACGTCACTGTGTAGCCTGAGAGCAAATTGTACATGAAAAATAATCATGCTATAGCAAGCTGCAGACAAATCACAAATGTATTTTGGTTGCACAACTTGAATGCGACTTGATGTCACACAAGCAGAGTTACTGAGTAGTCCTAGCATTACAAATGACACCCCTCCTCTTATATTTTGTGGGATATAGAGAACAAGGTACAACTAGCCTTGCCACATGTTTGCAGTTAGCAGTCTCTCCCTTTTCTTTCACTATGAAGAAAATGTGAAAGTTGATGATATCATGTGTGAGCTTGGCTCTGGCTGTACTTCTATCACAGAGCTTGTTGGAATTCTTTTTATAGTAAGAGAACTTGCTTAATAATAAATCAATAGCACTGTCTATGTATATGGGATGATTCACTATTATTATGCAATTTGAAAAATGAATGATGTGTGCAAGGGTGAACATAGGGTTTGTGCCGCCTGAGGCGGACGTCAGAAAGCCGCCCCCTCCCCCCGGAGGAGGGGGCGGAGCGGAGCGAGTGTCGAGAGCAGGCAGGGAGAGGACCTGCTCTCTGCTAAGCGTGAGGAGCGCTGCATCCACAGGGCTGCCCCAATCCACCGCTCGCTTCCCGTGCCAGGCTGCCGAGATGGTGACGCTAAGCCAGTCCAGGACAGCTTGTCCTGGACTGGCTTAGGTCAGCAAAAATGCCGCCCTCCAACGATGCCCCGGCATAGCGCCGCCTGAAGCGGTCTCTTCAGGTCGCCTCATGGGAGGTGCGGCGCTGGATGTGTGTTACATTTAATTAGCAGCATGTTAAAGGGGTTCTGCAGACCCTCCAGATATAAAGGGAGCCAATATAATCAGGAGATTTCATTGGGGGAACTTATGTGACACCAGCGAATTGCAGGAGACCAGTGGTGTAACTAGGAATGGCAGGGCCCCAAGGCGAACATTTAACATGAGGCCAAGCTTCCACCTGTGCTAGAAGGCTCCTCCTTAGTAGGACAAGAAGAGGTTAACAGAAGGAGCCATCTTACAGCTAAAGTTTTACCTGCATTGTAGCCTCACTTACCACACATAAAAGAGGAATCTGAGGGAGATATAGCGACCTTCCAGAATCTCACCTATCACCTTCTCACACTATCTATCTAATATTATAACTATTCAAGTGATAAAACTAGGCAAATATATTCTATATAGCAAAAGGACTCTAAGTATGTATTTACTTACACCCATTTTGCAGACGTGATGTCCATGTTAATCACAGAAAGTGCACAATACTGCTTATTTTAGAGTTGTCTACTGTTCTTAGTTGATCAGTTTTTTATGTCCATCTTTAAAATCAATGGGTACAGACGTAGTCCATGATTATCACAGACATCACACATCTGCATAATTCGGCCGTGTGAATAAGCACTAACTTAAACCTTTCTTATATTATCTTACAGATGTTTTCAATAGTTTGACGTTTTACAGATTTCACAGTCCTAGGCACATAAAAACAAAAAGTGCCCTTGTGCCTTCCTGGTGCCTTCCAGGCCTCTAATCCTCCACCCCCAGGATACTGTTAGCACTCTCTTGTCTGAGCAATGTTCATTTACGTGAGAGTATGACTCTCTTGTCTAGAGAGAATCTCTGGCTGACATTCCCATAACTTTCAAGGCTTGGTTGAGGTCATCCAGATCTAGGTTGCAGAATTAGAAGGATTGTGTTCATAAACTTTATCAGGCAAACCTGAAGCTCCTGAACCTATCCTCCCTTACCATATCAATGAGGCCCCACCTTCAGGGGCAGATTGGGACCTAAATGTGGCCCTGGAAAAAAAATTTAAGCAGCCCCATTTCATGGGCAGGGTCAGTGCAAGTAGGCAGAGACAATACAAGTAGGCAGGGCCAGCACAAGTAGCTCCTCCATGTACAGCAGTCCTGTGTAAAGTAATTTTGCACAAGACTGCTTTACATGGAGGGAGAAGCAGCAGTTTTATGTAAGTTACCATGTTAGACTGAAACTGTAACTTACACAGGACTGCTGCCTCTCATTCCATGTAAATTGGATGACTTTTCCTAAATATCATTCCTACGGCAGGCCTTTAATCACCTCTGGTCACACCCTAACATGGCTTTGTTGGTGGGAAGAGAAACCACAAATACGTACAATGTTACGGGACCACTTAAGCAATTAATTTTGAAACAACCAGTGTCCTCGCTTGTGATCCTGTTCGAAGCCCACAAGGACGTTATCCTCTAAAACCAAGGCCTATATCCCTCACGACTTTCTCTCCCTCCATCACGGTATCTACAACTTCAGATGGCGGACCCACCCCATCTGTTACATGGAGATCCGCATTACATCCTCCTACTCCACATGCTCTTAAAGCTTTCCTAGATAAATGGTGTCCCCTCCTCACATGTCTTTTAGGGCAGGTAGCAACAAGATGCCCATATTACCAAAACTGCTTTATTACTTTGCGACACTACTGGTGGAATCCAAAAGCTATTATATTCCTAAGTCAGTGATGTTGTCGGGGAAGGGTAATGGGGAGCTGCCGGTCTCACATATGTTGCATTATTACTGAGTGACCCATCTTCGATGTATGTTTCCTTTTTGGGCCACGCTATCCACATATATTAAGTGGATAGTAATTGCAAAGCTATGGCTTGCGCCCATTCACTCATATACTCTCCTGTGGTTTGACCAGTCTACTTGCACCCTCTGGGTCCAATTCGGTTCACTAGATCTATGTAAGCTGTTCCCCTTAGTCTCCCGATGTTCCTCCACGGTCTTTCGTCTGTATAACCTGCTATTCCCGGAGTGTATGACTTCAAACACTGTCTGAGTCTGGTCCTCTGCCTTCTTGTTTAGACTCACCAATATGATTCATCTGACTTCCTTGGAGTCTAGGCTTTTTGGCTACCTCACCTACACTGGGCTTACCTGCCTCGGAGTGGCACTATTACCACCAAATTCTTCACCTGGTACTCTTCCCCTATGGTGGCCTGTTACTCTTCCCACCCAATTTGACAATTTTAAAAACTATGCAGATTTGCCACCTCTACGAAGCGTGTGATTTTTGCCATTTGCCAGCTCTTTAGACAGGCCTATCACAATTCCTAATGTAAACCCTTCCTACCGTAATTAGAATCCTTAAAATAAACCCTCCACTGTTCCCGCTCCCACATTACCCCACACGATATGATGCCGTTTCAGGCTAACTTTATATGTCCAGGCACCATCTGCACGTTAAAGGACACGACTGGTGGCGGCTCATACAGTTTTTCGTTTGTATAATGACAGTAACCTCTATTACAAAATTGTCTGACCACTGTATGAGCAATGCTGCCCCTGCTACCTCTTGTGTCACCCCCTCTACCTCATAGATTGTAAGTTCTTGTGAGCAGTGCACTCACTCTCACTGTGTGAAGTGACTATTTTTTTGAAATGTATCTTTTTTTGTCTGTACTTGAACCCTACAAGTTGTACAGTGCTGTGGAATATGTTGGCGCTACATAAATAAAATGTATTATTATTATTATTATTATTATTATTATTATTATTATTATTATTATTATTATTATTATCATCATCATCAAATCTTATCTCCCTGAGGGCAGAGACCCACTGACTCATCGCTACATTTCCTGCTGGGAAGCAGCTCTTGGTCAGCCGATCTCCTCTACACAATGGCAGATTATTTGATCCCATTCTTCTAATTCTTGTACCTGTGTGACCTGTAAGGAAGCACAATATAAACTATTGATGCATTGATATCACTTCCTGAACCAGGCTCTCCCCTCCACCTGCTGGCGTTGTTTCTCTGCGGAGGGTTCTCTATGCCACATATTTTGGGAATGCTTACTGTTGAGAGGATTTTGGGCAGAGGTGGAGGCGATGACCGATGCATTCTTTATACAGAAGGTACCCCTGAGCCCCTAGACCTACCTCTTGAACTTGCCTCCCAGAAAACTGGTGAAAAAAAAAACTCTAGACTCTAGACTGAAGAGGAGTCCACCTGCCCACGGACATAGAACTGGTAACACGTATGAAGGATGTCCGAAGTCTGGAGTTCCTGATGGCATCCCTAAACAGTGAGATTGAGGTTTTCCAGACGATCTGGGAGCCTTGGGACACGTACTGTATGCTGCAACTAACCAATCGCCTCTCATCCCTTCCCTTCCTTCCCCCATCCTCCTTCCCTTGTTGTTCTTCCCTTCGTCTTGTGATTATTCCCTGATTGTTACTTCTATGTTGACATAATATGCTGGCATAATATGTTCTATGTTTATTTTACCTTGTACTTCTTTTTTTCTGAAAATCATTTAATAAAAATAACAGTTATAAAAAAAAGTCTCCATGCTGAGGCATCCATGTAGCATGCAGTTTTCATTTCAACATAGGTCTTTCTTATGATTCATTTATCTTACTGTAGCATATTGAACTGCGAAAAAGCCAAAAATTGTCTATTGCCCTGCACTAAATTTAGGGTTCATTATACCGCAGATTATGTTTTGGTTTTCAGCTTGCATCATATCATTACATTCATATAATGTCTCTTTTCATTTGTGCATTTCGTTAAATGTATTTGTTGTCACCATCTTTCTTTTGAGGCATCTATAAATAAAAAATACCAAAAAGCTTAGGCTGGGATCAGAACTTTAATGTGTAGAGAAGGGAATGGCTCACTGTAACGACACCCTTTCTAATTAGCAAAGTGATATATAATTAGACATGATAGCACGGGGGAGGGCTTATTGGATGCGCTTCTTACATTTAATTCCATCCTGATCTGCCAGTTTAACTGCTTTTTATTCCACATGGATCGTTTGCCTGTGAACAAAGCAATCTAGGCAATTGGATCCCTGCTGCCCGCCTTCTTTGGAGACATAACATGTAATGTCACTTCAAGTGGAAGAGGACAGGAAACAGGCCAGGACAGACCTTGTTATGTCCGTGACCTAGACTCAGATCTAGAGAAAACTCTCAATGTGGGAGAAAAAGTCCTAAACTGTAGGACCAAACAAAAACAACAAAAAATTGTGTGTGTGTGTATGTATGTGTATACAGTGCCTACAAGTAGTATTCAACCCCCTGCCAATTTAGCAGGTTTGATAAGATGCAAATAAGTTAGAGCCTTCAAACTTCAAACAAGAGCAGGATTTATTAACAAATGCATAAATCTTACAAACCAAAAAGTTATGTTGCTCAGTTAAATTTTAATAAATTTTAAACATAAAAGTGTTGGTCAATTATTATTCAACCCCTAGGTTTAATATTTT
Organism: Leptodactylus fuscus; assembly: GCF_031893055.1. Classification (NCBI taxonomy): domain Eukaryota; kingdom Metazoa; phylum Chordata; class Amphibia; order Anura; family Leptodactylidae; genus Leptodactylus; species Leptodactylus fuscus. The sequence continues at coordinate 97,047,490 of NC_134270.1, forward strand.
GTGGAATAACCCTTGTTTGCAATTACAGCTAATAATCGTCTTTTATAAGACCTGATCAGGCCGGCACAGGTCTCTGGAGTTATCTTGGCCCACTCCTCCATGCAGATCTTCTCCAAGTTATCTAGGTTCTTTGGGTGTCTCATGTGGACTTTAATCTTGAGCTCCTTCCACAAGTTTTCAATTGGGTTAAGGTCAGGAGACTGACTAGGCCACTGCAACACCTTGATTTTTTCCCTCCTGAACCAGGCCTTGGTTTTCTTGGCTGTGTGCTTTGGGTCGTTGTCTTGTTGGAAGATGAAATGACGACCCATCTTAAGATCCTTGATGGAGGAGTGGAGGTTCTTGGCCAAAATCTCCAGGTAGGCCGTGCTATCCATCTTCCCATGGATGCGGACCAGATGGCCAGGCCCCTTGGCTGAGAAGCAGCCCCACAGCATGATGCTGCCACCACCATGCTTGACTGTAGGGATGGTATTCTTGGGGTCGTATGCAGTGCCATCCAGTCTCCAAACGTCACGTGTGTGGTTCGCACCAAAGATCTCGATCTTAGTTTCATCAGACCAGAGAACCTTGAACCAGTCTGTCTCAGAGTCCTCCAAGTGATCATGAGCAAACTGTAGATGAGCCTTGAAATGACGCTTTGAAAGTAAAGGTACCTTACGGGCTCGTCTGGAACGGAGACCATTGCGGTGGAGTATGTTACTTATGGTATTGACTGAAACCAATGTCCCCACTGCCATGAGATCTTCCCGGAGCTCCTTCCTTGTTGTCCTTGGGTTAGCCTTGACTCTTCGGACAAGCCTGGCCTCGGCACGGGAGAAAACTTTCAAAGGCTGTCCAGGCCGTGGAAGGCTAACAGTAGTTCCATAAGCCTTCCACTTCCGGATGATGCTCCCAACAGTAGAGACAGGTAGGCCCAACTCCTTGGAAAGGGTTTTGTACCCCTTGCCAGCCCTGTGACCCTCCACGATCTTGTCTCTGATGGCCTTGGAATGCTCCTTTGTCTTTCCCATGTTGACCATGTATGAGTGCTGTTCACAAGTTTGGGGAGGGTCTTAAATAGTCAGAAAAGACTGGAAAAAGAGATAATTAGAGATGAGCGAACACTAAAATGTTCGAGGTTCGAAATTCGATTCGAACAGCCGCTCACTGTTCGAGTGTTCGAATGGGTTTCGAACCCCATTATAGTCTATGGGGAACATATACTCGTTAAGGGGGAAACCCAAATTCGTGTCTGGAGGGTCACCAAGTCCACTATGACACCCCAGGAAATGATACCAACACCCTGGAATGACACTGGGACAGCAGGGGAAGCATGTCTGGGGGCATAAAAGTCACTTTATTTCATGGAAATCCCTGTCAGTTTGCGATTTTCGCAAGCTAACTTTTCCCCATAGAAATGCATTGGCCAGTGCTGATTGGCCAGAGTACGGAACTCGACCAATCAGCGCTGGCTCTGCTGGAGGAGGCGGAGTCTAAGATCGCTCCACACCAGTCTCCATTCAGGTCCGACCTTAGACTCCGCCTCCTCCGGCAGAGCCAGCGCTGATTGGCCGAATTCCGTACTCTGGCCAATCAGCACTGGCTAATGCATTGTATTGGCGTGATGAAGCAGTGCTGAATGTGTGTGCTTAGCACACACATTCAGCTCTACTTCATCGGGCTAATAGAATGCATTGGCCAATCAGCGTTGGCCAATGCATTCTATTAGCTTGATGAAGCAGAGTGTGCACAAGGGTTCAAGCGCACCCTCGGCTCTGATGTAGCAGAGCCGAGGGTGCACAAGGGTTCAAGCGCACCCTCGGCTCTGATGTAGCAGAGCCGAGGCTGCACAAGGGTTCAAGTGCACCCTCGGCTCTGCTACATCAGAGCCGAGGGTGCGCTTGAGCCCTTGTGCAGCCTCGGCTCTGCTACATCAGAGCCGAGGGTGCGCTTGAACCCTTGTGCACACTCTGCTTCATCAAGCTAATAGAATGCATTGGCCAGCGCTGATTGGCCAATGCATTCTATTAGCCCGATGAAGTAGAGCTGAATGTGTGTGCTAAGCACACACATTCAGCACTGCTTCATCATGCCAATACAATGCATTAGCCAGTGCTGATTGGCCAGAGTACGGAATTCGGCCAATCAGCGCTGGCTCTGCTGGAGGAGGCGGAGTCTAAGGTCGGACCTGAATGGAGACTGGTGTGGAGCGATCTTAGACTCTGCCTCCTCCAGCAGAGCCAGCGCTGATTGGTCGAGTTCCGTACTCTGGCCAATCAGCGCTGGCCAATGCATCCCTATGGGAAAAAGTTTATCTCACAAAAATCACAATTACACACCCGATAGAGCCCCAAAAAGTTATTTTTAATAACATTCCCCCCTAAATAAAGGTTATCCCTAGCTATCCCTGCCTGTACAGCTATCCCTGTCTCATAGTCACAAAGTTCACATTCTCATATGACCCGGATTTGAAATCCACTATTCGTCTAAAATGGAGGTCACCTGATTTCAGCAGCCAATGACTTTTTCCAATTTTTTTCAATGCCCCCGGTGTCGTAGTTCCTGTCCCACCTCCCCTGCACTGTTATTGGTGCAAAAAAGGCGCCAGGGAAGGTGGGAGGGGAATCGAATTTTGGCGCACTTTACCACGCGGTGTTCGATTCGATTCGAACATAGCGAACACCCTGATATCCGATCGAACATGTGTTCGATAGAACACTGTTCGCTCATCTCTAGAGATAATTAATCCAAACATGTGAAGCTCATTGTTCTTTGTGCCTGAACTACTTCTTAATACTTTAGGGGAACCAAACAGAATTCTGGTGGTTTGAGGGGTTGAATAATAAATGACCCTCTGAATAAACTTTTCACAATTTAAAAAAAAAATAAACAAAGAAATAACATTCTTTTTTGCTGCAGTGCATTTCATACTTCCAGGCTGATCTACAGTCCAAATGTCACAATGCCAAGTTAATTCAGAATGTGTAAACCTGCTAAATCTGCAGGGGGTTGAATACTACTTGTAGGCACTGTATATATATATATATATATATATATATATATATATATATACTTTTTTATTGTGTCATTATATATATATATATATATATATATATATATATATATATATACACGTATATATGTGTAATATATATATAGTTACACAATGAGATAAAAAACTATTTATTTTGATGTTCCTGTTTGATAAATTTTTTTATATAAATTCTTTATTTATAGCAAATATAAACACAATAAAACATAACATACAATTGACAAGACAGGACCCGCAAAAGAAAAAGGGTCTGTAAATTGAACAAACCACAACAAACAGCAACAGTGCAGGGCAAATGTACACAGCAAAGTAAATAAATACACCAGGGTGACCCTGGCAAAAGAAAGAGGGAGGGGGGAAGAAGGGGAGAGAGAAGGGAGCAGTAAAAGGAGAAAGGAGAGAGGGGAAAGAAAAGAAGAGGAGAAAGGCAAGGAAAAGAGAGAGAGGAAATAAAAAAAGGGGGTGTGTGGGTGGAGGGGGGTGAGCAACTCCGGCCCCCAGGAGTGGAAAACACGGCCAACATGTATCCAGTGGCGAAGAGAAGGCGGTTGAGATGATTTCCAGAGTGCCAGAATGCAGGCCCTGGCAGCATTGACCATGTGCCGCAGAGATGACTTGCGGTAGAGAGAAGTCCGAACGGTTGAGCAGGATGAAGGCCAGGTTGCAGGGAAGGGGGTCTGGAAGATCTGACCAAGTAACCTAGGGACACCCTCCCAGAAGTCTCAGCACACAATTCCAAAAGTTGTGCAAGAGTGTTCCCTCCTCCGAGCCACAGTGCCAACAGACAGGGGAAGAGGATGGGAAAAACCTGTGAAATTTAGGTGGAACATGGTACCACCTGGTCAGGATTTTATAGCCCGCCTCCTGATACTTACTGGCTACTGAACTCTTATGAGCCAACTCAAGAATTCTAGCACAATGCGAGTTCGTGAAGGACAGGTTCAGGTCTGTCTCCCACCTAGCCAAGTAGAAGGGTCTGTGGCCTGGAGGGGGAGAGACCAGAAGCAGGTAAAGGAAGGAAGATTCAGGTCCGAGAGTAGTTCTCTGTGAGAACGCCAGTTACCCCCATAATGGAAATACATAGCCCGCCTCACGCCAGTGCCGCAATGGTCCAGGGTAAAGGCCCGCTTGAAAGGCAGGATTGCCTAAAATAGGAAACATGGGAGAAGGGGAGGGGGAGACTTGCTCCTTGTGGAAGAGCAACTTGCATAACCGGAGAGTGGGCCCTATAGTAGAGTGGAACCTCAGGGAGCTTAGAGTCCAGCCAGGGGAGCAGGTGGAGAGGGGGACCAGAGTAGGTGCTCTTCAAAGAGATCCATTGTTTGAAAGAGGAGTGACAGCACCAATCCAGCACTCTCTGGAGCATGGAGGCCTCATAGTATCTACAGGGGTCCCAGTCCCCCCCACTGCTTTGGCAGCTATATGCCAACTTTATGAGGGTTGGCTCTAATCTTTCGGAGTAGGGGCTCCAGGATCAGGACAAAGATCAGGGGGGAGAGGGTGCGTGCCATTCCCTATCGGGAAGGGGGGGAGACAAAACCCCATTAACTCTGGTGGAGGCCGACAGATTGGAGTATAGAGTCGAGATCCAAGCCCTCATAGTCGGGCCCAGGCCAATATGGTCCAACACCGCAAATAAGAAAGGCCAACCCACACGATCAAATGTCTTCTCGGCATCTGAGGAGATAAGACACAATGAGAGATTATGGGAGTGGGCAAAGTGGATGGCATTAATTACCTTCACAGTGTTGTCCCTGGCCTCCTGGGTAGGGATAAATCCAACTTGGTTAGCATGCACCATATCAGGGAGAAAGGAGGCCAGTCTCATTGCCAGAACCTTAGAGAAAATTTTTAAGTCAACATTAAGGAGGATAATAGGCCTGTAACTTGCGCAGAGCGCTGAATGCTTCCCTTCTTTATGTATGACAGCAATGTGGGCTCTAGTCAAATCCGTAGAAAGGGACTCACCTGCCGGCAGGGAATTCAAGGCATGCACCAGAGGGCCCAATAGAATAGGCGAGTATTTCTTATAGTAGGAGGCGGGGAGGCCCTAGGGCCCGGGGGCCTTACTAGGTTGCATTGTTTTGAGAGCCTGTGCAATCTCCTTTCCCATTGTCTTTGATAACTTATATATCCACTGAATTCCCTGCATAGAAATTAGACATGTGACCCTAGAGGGCAAAACAAAATCAAATGCCCAAGTGATCATCATAGCTGGCAGGGGCCAGTATTTTAACCATAACATGGCTAAAAACTGCCTTAGGCTAAGGTCCCACATAGTGAAATGTAGCAAAAAAATACTGCTGAGCACACGTATTGCCCAATTCCACTTGTCCTCCCACTCTTCCTCCATCTTGGCCTTTTTGTTTCACCACCAATTTTTCCCGGTGTTGACAGTAGCAGTGTCTGGTCTGTGGTTACGACAGGCTTGTGCCGCTCTGTTGACATTACAGATCATCGTACCTGTTCCCTGCTTTCATTTCTTCTAAAGAATTTGCTTTTATACTGATACTGATCATTTGGGGAACACTATATTCAGAGACTCCTGTGTGTCCATCCCCACCTGATTTAAAAAATTGTGTAAGTCTGATTGCTCCACTGCCGGTCATATATTTGATATCTATGAGATTTTCTCTGATTTGATCCCTGAAAAGTTTCCCACTCATCCCTATATGTGTGAACTACCGTCTGGGGTCACGCAGACAATTTTATGTTTTCCCTGAAAACTCACACTTTTATTTATCAAATCAGTTGCAAAATGAATAGAAAATATAGTAAAGACATTGACAAGGTTAGAAATAATGATTTTTATTTGAAATACTAATTTTCTCCTTCAAACTTTGCTTTTGTCAAAGATTGCTCCATTTGCAGTAATTCCAGCCTTGCAGACCTTTGGCATTCTAGCTGTTCATTTGCTGAGGTAATCTGGAGAAATTTCACCCCATGCTTCCAGAAGCCCCTCCCACAAGTTGGATTTGCTTGATGGGCACTTTTTGCGCACCATACGGTCAAGCTGTCCCACAACAGCTCAATGGGCTTGAGATCTGGTGAGTGTGCTTTGGGTCATTGTCCTGTTGTAGGATGAAATTGGCTCCAATCAAGCGCTGTCCAAAGGGTATGGCATGGCGTTGCAAAATGGAGTGATAACCTTCCTTATTCAAAATCCCTTTTACCTTGTACAAATCTCTTACTTTAACAGCACCAAAGCAACCCCAGACCATCACATTACCTCCACCATGCTTGACAAATGGCGTCAGGCACTCTTCCAGCATCTTTTCATTTTCTCTGCATCTCACAAATGTTCTTCTGTGTGATCCAAACACCTCAAACTTCAATTCGTCTGTTCATAACACTTTTTGCCAATCTTCCTTTGTCCAATGTCTATGTTCTTTTGTCCATATTAATCTTTTCCTTCTATTAGCCAGTCTCTGATGTGGCTTTTCCTTTGCCACTCTGTCCTGAAAGCCAGGATCCTGGAGTCGCCTCTTCACTGTAGACGTTGACACTGGCATTTTGTGGGTATTTAATGACACTCAAACTAGAGACTCTAATGTACTTGACTTGTTGCTCAATTGTGCAGCGGGGCCTCCCACTTCTCTTTCTACTCTGGTTAGAGCCTGTTTGTGCTGTCCTCTGAAGGGAGTAGTACACACCATTGTAGGAAATCTTAAGTTTCTTGGCAATTTCTCACATGGAATAGACTTCATTTCTAAAAACCAGAATAGACTAGTCGAGTTTCACATGAAAGTTCTCTTTTTCTGGTCATTTTGAGAGTTTAATGGAACCAACAAATGTAATGCTCCAGATTCTCAACTAGTTCAAAGGAAGTTCAGTTTTATATCTTCTCTAACCAGCCAAAGAGTTTTCACACACTGGGGCATGTCATTGTAGACGCAATGATGTCATCAGCCATTGCCAGTGTGGGATTTGTAAGCCCTCTGCTTTCACCATCACTCCAGCCAATATATTACCAAGGTGCAGTGCACACCATTGCCTAACCTCAGCTATTTTTTTTCTTTTGGTAAGTTGATTTCCATTTATATTGCCTTCTTTTGCCTTCTTCTTTTACATTGCCTCTATTACACTATTCACATCTTCCCTCTCTGGCTGGATTGTGGACCTGTCCCGTGAATCTAATCACCAGAGTTGGCAAGTTACTTTGCTATGGGCAGGTTCACATCTGAGCCCGTTCGCGCTTTAGGCAATCCAGCTGGGTTTTGGTCTTCTGTCCCGAGAAACTTACAGAAGCTCATCAGATGCTGCGGTCATGTTTGGGCATGTAAGAGTTTAACACCTGCAATTGGAGCTCCTCCAACCGGGGGTCCTGGAGTATAGTGTTAGCTGTAAGCTACAGCTACCACCCATTCCAGTCACTGAGCAGGCAGAACGCTTCCACCATAACAGTACAGCAGTTTGTGTTAATACCTAGACGGATTGCATTAATACCTATTATGATGCGTGTCATTAAGGGGTTAATAACTGCAAATTTATGGGGTTTTCCTGTGCAATGGTGAGAATAGTTAGATCAAGGAAAAACATCCAACCAAAGAGAATGTTTCTGACAAACATGCAGTGCATAGTCAAGCCAACCGCAGTCTCATACAACGCTGGTGTTCTACCTAATGTTTCTAAATGTACAACTCATCATTCCTTAGCATGGGAGGTCTATGGCTGCTGCCTATAGTACACAGAAAGGTAAGACTCCAGTCAGCCAAAGAGTGCAAGATGCGGGATACTGAACTGTGGAAAAACATCTTCTGGTCAGATAAATACTTTTTTTTGTAGTAGCATGCAGATGGGAAGTTCAGAGGAAGAAATGGGCTTTGGTGGAATGTTTTCTTGGTATATCATAAGTCCTCTTATATCTTTCTATGCCGCAGCATCATTTTTGTGTTTCTAAATGGCAAAGGAGATCCAGAGTTCTACTAGATGGGTGTCTCTAAAGTGCCCATTCATTGTACACCAGTATGTATGATAAGTTCCATATTATAAAATTAAGAGGGTATATCAGGGGCCACACGGTGGCTCAGTGGTTAGCACTGCAGCCTTGCAGCACTGGAGTTATTGGTTCAAATCCTGCCAAAGGCAAAAAACCATCTGCAAGGAGTTTGCATGTTCTCCCAGTGTTTGAGTGGATTTCCATCCCATGTTCCAAAGACATACCGATAGGAAAAAATGTCTACATCTACATTTAAAAAAAATTAAGAGGGCATATCAAAGCAGGTCCAACTCCAATTATTGATGCAGATCAGTTGGTTGAAGGGACTGCAGGATAAGATAAGATAATCCTTTAATAGTCCCACAGTGGGGAAATGTCAGCATGTTACAGCAGGTAAGTAATACAGATACAGGGATAATACACAGTAATATATTACAGACGTAGACACACATATGCTGAGAAGAGAAGATATACTAGGAGTCCATAGCAGCTAAGGAACGGAAGAAGAAAGAAGGAAGACTTCATAGTCATAATCATTGTGAACAAGCACAGTTCTGTACTTTGTGTGCGAGCTGGGAAAGTTGCACATAGTCCCATTCAAGTGAACATGGACCTCCTCCAATACCAGATTGACTTTTTTTTTTCTTTTTTAAATTTGATTTTTATTGAAGAATTTTTTTTTTCAAAATACAAGAAAAGCAAAACAACAGCGGGACAAAGGGAGGAAAGACAAAAACCTGTGGCCGAATCAGGCCGTACAGTACTATACGTCAATAATCCAAACAACCTCTTATCTAATATAGACACGCAGGAGCATACACAGTGGTTACAAAAGCATGAACAGTAGTCCTATCAGTTCTGAGTGGCAGCCAGTAACAGGGCCTGGGGCAAGGTGAGGGGGTGGGGGTGGGGTTTATGGAAAGAGAGGGACAGGGAAGGCAGTGGAAGAATAGGACAGGGAGGAAAACAAACATTGTTAAAATTAAAAACAAATTTGGCATAATAAAGTCAATAAGTATCTAAGAGCAAAATAAAAAGAAACACTGCATGTTCAGAGCAGCATGGTGCAATTCAAATGGGAATGGCAATGATATGGAGGTCAATATACAAATAGAAGTGCAAACGGCCATAACAATTGGAGTACCAACAATAATATTAGCAACAATGATCCAGTGCGCGTGACCCGTTATGGAATTGCACTAGGGGTAGAGAGGGGAGTCTTGGCCAGGGGATTTCTCCTATCTTCCATAAAAGCAGACCAGAGGGCCCATCTGGAGCAGAAACTGGAGAAGGTATGGTTTTTGGTGGCCAACATCTGCTCCAGGGTGAAAGCCAAGTCCACATGATGGATCAGCTCATTTATTGTCATACAGGGTGTAAACTTCCACTGCCTCACTATCATGGATCTGGCCGCTAGATTTATCTGACCCAGCACCACATGCATACCTGTGGGGAAAGACCCAGTATCTAGGAAGCATAACGCCAGCCCTGGGGAGGGGGAGATGAGGAGACCAGCTACAGAGGACATGAAGCCGAAGACAGCGGTCCAAAAGGCCTGAACTGGGGGGCATTCCCACCACATGTGCAATAGAGTGCCTTCGCGACCGCAACTCCGCCAGCAGAGTCTCGAGAAGGAGGCATCAATATGCGCCAACTGTACAGGAGATCTGTACCAGCGTACAAGGATTTTTTGAGCCGTCTCCCAGTGGGCCGCACCCTTCGACACCTGCTTAACAAACCCACAGGCCTCATTCCACTCAGGCAGAGAAATAGATTTGGCAAGGTCCACCTCCCACCTTGAAAGGCATAGAGGTTTGATCCGCTCTGAGGGGGTGGAGAAATACAGTATAAAAAGCTGAGATGCCGCCTTTAGGAGGTACGGTTCGTCTCCACAGTCTCTATGCAAGCCTGGGAAAAACAAGTCTCGATGCTCCACGGGTTTGAAGAAGGTGCCTAGGTTGCAGGAATTTTAAATAATCCTTGTGAGGGAGATCATATTCCTCCCGCAGTACAGAGAAGGATTTAAAGCGATCGTTCTCATAGAGATGGGAGATTTTGCAAAGACCTTTCACTATCCAACTGCGAATCCTCAACTGGGGTAGAAACACGGTTGCGTACAACAGTGGGAGTTTCACTAAGGGGGACCAAATCCTCCAAGGAGGTATGTGACAGGAAATATCACCACGCCCATGTAGATGCTTTTATACTCGGCAATGGGGCCTGATAAAGGTGCGGGCCAAGGACCCTAATATACTCATGAGTGGAGCCTCCAGCATAGACTCCTCAATCTCCGCCCACCTCCAATAAGCCACATCACTCAAAGTAACCCGGAGTTGATCAAGGGTCGCTGCCGCATAATACTTTTTAATATCAGGGTCTCCGGCTCCCCCAAAAGACCAGGGCCTAGACATCACCTGAAATCGGATCCTGGAACTCTTACCCTCCCAAATAAACTGTGAAAGTATGTGCTGAAGTTTAGAGAAATAGAAGTCAGGTATAGGGATGGTCACAGTGCGGAATAGATATAAAATCAAAGGCAGTGCCATCATTTTAACAATAGCGATCCTGCTCGCCCAGGACAGCATTGGTTTAGCAAAGCTAGCCAGCAGGGAGGATACCTTAGATACAAGTGGGATATAATTCGCTGAGAATAAATTAGAACTAGGGGCCATCAAGGTGATGCCTAAATATGTAATACAATCATCCTTCCATTGGTAGGGGAAGTTAAGTCGGAGATCCTCCCGCAGAGATGGGGGAATCCAATACCAGATTGATATGTGAAAATAGAAGAAAGAAATCTCACTGATCACCCATTCTGAAAGAACAGAGGCACTCAATCGCGGTGCCTGGAAACAACTCCTCAGATCTCACGGACTCAAATACGATGGTTTGATGGAAATAATGCTAAAAAACTCCAACACTTCCAGTGTTCTTCTTTTTATAAAAATTAACTTTTAATCATTAAAAAACAAACAAAAATACCCAGATTAAAAAGAAAAAACATCTTACGTGTTTCAGGGTATTGATGAACTATCCTGCAGATACCACTTTAAGAAAATGCCTTCATTTGTTTACCTTGTTAGTTAATATATGTATGTCAGCTCTGCAGCATATCTAAGTGTATGTATAATACTGTAACACACAGCTATGATGATGACATAAGTCTTTGTCTTCTTAATCACAAGTGACAGGCGGCTGTTTCTCTCCAGTTTTATTACATTTGATCAGTAAATGAGACATTAGCTGCTTCCATTTCATTATTATATAACTGGTAATAAACACTGAGTTGGGATCATTGTGTTACAGATCATCTCCGAGGGCTCTACTCAGTGCTAGGGCCTAGATACTGGAGGTGCAGCTGAGGCTCTGTCCCCACAGGCTTTACTTAATGAGAGGCATGTAAGAGGGAGGAGATCATAGGATGCATTCCTCTAAGCCAAAAGACTTAGCAGGCGGTGACAGACCTGTAAACATCTGCTGGGAAAATCATTAACAGGATATACAGGCTCCTAATATGCACACAAGACATCTCCTGCACTCAAAATAATAAGAATATTACTACTGTGCTTCTCTATTAGACTTTAACTTATACAATTAATATACAATTTATAGTATTTACTAACGAGTTAAGTGTCATTTACTTAATAACAAATTGTGCTGCACATATTGTATAATAAAATGAATGTAATATTATTAATAGACACCATTTATATCAAATTCTAATTGTATTGAAGCTAAATGATTTTGAAGTAAACATTAAAAGTAGTGATATTATGTATAATTATTATTATATACAATTATATTAGTAATGTAATAATAACAACATAGAAATATGACCTCCAGCATAATAACCACTGCTGCTTTCATTTGTAATATTCCTATTATTTCTTATAATTAGTTATTTTTACCTTAGTAATTATCATAATTAGTTGTAGGAATAGTTTGTGCTAAAAGAGCATCAATAGGAAAAGAAATATTACACCATATGAGTTCTCAAACTGGTTTGCGAGATGTCAGCCTCTTCCTGTTTCTGTAGTTTTGAGTTTGTGCAAATGTCTGTTCCTGAATCACAAGAATCCACCCAGGCAAAAGTCATTTCTGCTGTTGGGAGTCACCAGTGCGGACTATTTAATGCTTTCTATTTTATAGAGAGTTATGTTTTTAAATTCTTATGTTTTTAAATATATGGTCATGTGATGCTGTCAGATGAATGGGATAGCTATGGCAATGTTTCATGTTATTGTGGGACTTTTTTGTCTTTATTTGGATTTTATTTGATATTTTTTGATTTATGTATATTGTGAGGAGGTGACAGGCAGAGTGCTGGAGTCCAGATCTATCAGCCCCAAGTTTCTGACATACAGTCCTATGAAAAAGTTTGGGCACCCCTATTAATCTTAATCATTTTTAGTTCTAAATATTTTGGTGTTTGCAGCAGCCATTTCAGTTTGATATATCTAATAACTGATGGACACAGTAATATTTCAGGAGTGAAATGAGGTTTAATGTACTAACAGAAAATGTGCAACATGCATTAAACCAAAATTTGACCGGTGCAAAAGTATGGGCACCCTTATCATTTTATTGATTTGAATACTCCTAACTACTTTTTACTGACTTACTGAAGCACAAAATTGTTTTTGTAACCTCACTGAGCTTTGAACTTCACAGCCAGATCTATCCAATCATGAGAAAAGGTATTTAAGGTGGCCAATTGCAAGTTGTTCTCCTATTTGAATCTCCTCTGAAGAGTGGCATCATGGGCTACTTAAAACAACTCTCAAATGATCTGAAAACAAAGATTGTTCAACATAGTTGTTCAGGGGAAGGATACAAAAAGTTGTCTCAGAGATTTAACCTGTCAGTTTCCACTGTGAGGAACATAGTAAGTAAATGGAAGACCACAGGGACAGTTCTTGTTAAGCCCAGAAGTGGCAGGCCAAGAAAAATATCAGAAAGGCAGAGAAGAACAATGGAGAGAACAGTCAAGGACAATCCACAGACCACCTCCAAAGAGCTGCAGCATCATCTTGCTGCAGATGGTGTCACTGTGCATCGGTCAACAATAGAGCGCACTTTGCACAATCAGAAGCTGTATTAGAGAGTGATGAGAAAGAAGCTGTTTCTGCAAGCACGCCACAAACAGAGTCACCTGAGGTATGCAAAAGCACATTTGGACAAGGCAGCTTCATTTTGGAAGAAGGTCCTGTGGACTGATGAAACAAAGATTGAGTTGTTTGGTCATACAAAAAGGCGTTATGCATGGCGTCCAAAAAAACAGCATTACACGAAAAACACTTGCTACCCACTGTAATATTTGGTGGAGGTTCCATCATGCTTTGGGGCTGTGTGGCCAATGCCGGCACCGGGAATCTTGTTAAAGTTGAGGGTCACATGGATTCCACTCAGTATCAGCAGATTCTTGAGAATAATGTTCAAGAATCAGTGACGAAGTTGAAGTTACGCCGGAGATGGATATGTTAGCAAGACAATAATCCAAAACAACGCTCCAAATCGACTCAGGCATTCATGCAGAGGAACAATTACAATGTTCTGGAATGGCCATCCCAGTCCCCAGACCTGATTATCATTGAACATCTGTGGGATGATTTGAGGCAGGCTGTCCATGCTCGGCGACCATCTAACTTAACTGAACTTGAACTGTTTTGTAAAGAGGAATGGTCCAAAATACCTTCATCCAGGATCCAGGAACTGATTAAAAGCTACAGGAAGCGACTAGAGGCTGTTATCTTTGCAAAAGGAGGATGTACTAAATATTAATGTCACTTTTCTGTTGAGGTGCCTATATTTTTGCACCGGTCAAATTTTGGTTTAATGCATATTGCGCATTTTCTGTTAGTACAATAAACCTCATTTCAATCCTGAAATATTACTGTGTCCATCAGTTATTAGATATATCAAACTGAAATGGCTGTTGCAAACACCAAAATATTTAGAACTAAAAATGATTAAGATTAATAGGGGTGCCCAAACCTTTTCATAGGACTGTATATGTGGTCTGGGGTGGATCTGGAGTAGGCCTCAGCCCAGGTGTAGATCCTTGGCTCATTACTGGGCCAGAAAAGGCTGCAGCTCTTGCATTGCAGTGCAGTTCCATAGAGTGAAAGGAGGTGTGCGGTTCTGTCCTGTAACCCTGAGTCCGGTGAGACAATATTGCGTTTGTTTTGTTCATGTGGAGGAAGTAAACCACACGTATAGTTAGGTTGTTTGTTCTGTTTAGTTAGTTGCTCAGACAAGCAGGTTTTTATTAATCTTGTTTTTGCCTGAAGTTAAGGCTGTATTTTGTTTTGCTCATTTTGTGCCTAAAGTGAAGGTTTATTTATTTTCCTGTTTTTTCCTAAATAAACCAGTTATCTGCACATGTTGTGTTCTTAACTGTTTGGGTCTGCACCACTGCTTCAACTGAGCTAACTTGCCCACAATATATACATTTTTTGTTACATAATATGTCCTCCCTGTGTCTTCCCAAAAGACTCTTTGGGGTCATGAAAATAAGATAAAATATAAAATGTATATAGTACAGTTTTCCACTTCAGATGGGTATCTATAAGACCACCAGTTACTTGGTAAAGCAACTGCTTATGGGACAGTAGTGATGTGCATTACAGGATCTGATAAAACTTCTCTGCTATACCGAAACCAGCTTGTGATCTGAATCAGCACTGCCCCTACCTCTATCGCCTAGCCAGTACTGATTCAGTGCTGCATAGTGTGAAAGAGAGACGACAGAAGTGGTATCAAATCCTACTGTTTTCTCCCCAGAAAAATTGCAGGAGCTGGAGAGTTAATGCTGCAATGCCAAAAACCATTGCTGCAGATTTAGGACCTGCAACACCAACTGTCATAAGGATCTGAGAGCAGGCATAATGTAACATGATACACAGTATTCAAATAAAAAAGCAATATAATATATAATATCACTACTTTATCAATAGTGATATACGGTACCCCTATAATAGAGCAAGCTACGGTAATTCAATAATAGTGACAATCAATTCCCCTATAATAAAGCATAGCATAGTGTAAAATGATTAGTACACTTTCCCTACAACTACCAGTGGCATAGACTTTATAAGTGTCACTCCACAAGAATTCAGAGCAGGAACACCAGTTTATTAACTCTTTGAGGCTAAGGCCCCATGAAGCAAAAAACGCTGCGGAAAAGACTGTGCATCTCATTTTTTTCCGCAGAATTTTCCTCTGCAGACTTTTTTCCCTGTATTTGACAGGCTTATCAGGAGGGAATAGTCCCCACTGTGGGACTATTAAAGGATTATCTTATCTTATTATACCTATATGTGAAACAGTAGTGTTTCTGCACATATAATTGACAAGCTACGATTTACAAAAAAATGAGAACGTTTTTGAAATCGGAGCATTTCCACTGCAGATTTTTTTTTTTTTTTTTTGCAGTGTGTGGATCGAATTATTCAGAATCTCATCCATTCTGTAGGTAATGTAAAATGCTGATCTTTCGCTAGGTGGGTTCCTGGCCTTAACATTTCTAAGCTTTGTAACAAAATAATGATTTGTGACTCATCTGGGGACTCATCTGTCCTCAGTAGGGTTGAGCGATCGGGATCAGAAATGTTCGGATTCCGATCGGCGATCAAGTAAATTTCACAATCGCGATCGGAATTCCAATACCGATCTTTTTGGGCGGGATCAAGATCGGAGGTTATTTCCCACAATGCTTGGCTACTGGCCAATCATTGTGGGAAAAGCTTAGCACTAGAGATGAGCGAGTAGTACTCGATCGAGTAGGTGTTCCATCGAATACTACGGTATTCGAAATAGTCGTACTCGATCGAGTACTACTAGCTGTTCGAAGTTAAGATTCGATGCAGAACCAGCGTTGATTGGCAGAATGCTATACATTACCAATCAACGCTGGTTCTTCTCTTACCTTTAGAAGTCTTCTCCCTGCGCAGCACTCCCGCGTCCTCTGTCCGCTTGTAGTGCGGGCATGCACAGTTGGCTCTGCCCAGGCCCAATGCCTAGCAGAGTGAATTCAAGGCCGGAAGAGGACACGGGGACGCTGCGCAGGGAGAAGAATCCAGCCCGACCCTCACTTATGGACTTGGTAAGTAGAATTTGATCGAATGTTGCGTACCCCTGAAACGAGCATTTCCCCCCGTAGACTATAATGGGGTTCAAAACCCGTTCGAACAGTGAGCGGCTGTTCGAATCGGATTTCGAACCCTGAACATTTTAGTGTTCGCTCATCTCTACTCAGCACCCATAGAAATGAATGGACTCGGACGGTCGTTTAACCCCCTGCGCGCCGGCTGCGTCCAGTGATGCACTCACGTATCCCTGCCCACACTCTCCTAAGCAACAACAAGCTCCACCTACTCCCATCATCTCTAACACTAGCCTAGGGAGGTGGCAGTGCTCTGAAGGCCTGTGAAGGAGAGACCAAGACCGGACCGAACCAAGAAGAACTGGGAGCGGCAGCGGATCTGTGCAGGTAATCGGACACCAGGGGGGATTTTTTTTAATCACTACACAACATGGAGTCAAAAAATTGAAACAATTTTTGGATTCCACGCTGTGTAGTGAATAGGATCGTTTTTAAAATCCGATCTTCGATTATTACAAAAATCCCATTGACTTGCATTGGGATCGGAATTGGGATCGGGATCGGGTTTGAATGAAAAATGATCGGAAATCGAATTTTAAAAACAATCCTGAAATTTCAAGATCGGCTCAAACCTAGTCCTCAGTGCTCCGGAGTCTCCAGCAGGGTCCAGTCCTACTGCACTGGTTTTTCTTCTGGCAGAAGTCCTTGTTAGCAATGACCACTGAGATGAACCGGGGCCTAAGGAAAGGGACACAGGATATCACAGTGCGGCGGGAACTTCCGGCAAAACAAGACAGCGGAGCAGCAGGACCAGACCATGCTGGGAGACACCAGAGCATTGTGGACAAGTGAGTATGGTTTTTAATTTTGTATTTTACCTTCCCTGGCCTAATAAAATTAAAAAAAAAGTTTCCTGGACAACCTCTTTAACTGGCCAACAGAGCATCATGGACTTTGTAGTAGCAATTTACCAGTTGGCATCTGAACACTGAAAGTACTGATTCAATTGCAGCCATCCACACTTCACTACCTTAAGATATGACACAATAAACATATTTTAACCCTAGAGAATGCAACATATGGCCTCTTTCTGTGCAGCTGCCTCCTGTAACCTGCCTGTGCTGTGCACACCCGCATTATACTGACATGTCATGTCGCCCACATTTATACTGTGACTCATTTCCTGTTGCTGCTTTGAACAAACTATATAGTTCATTCCTTGGCAAATCTCCATTGCAGTTGTTGATAATTATTGGTGATTACTCGCTAATCAGCTGGAGACGAGTCAGGCCCAAAAGTCTCCATGAACTGTGAGAAAACAAGCATGATCTTTTCTAAGCGTCTTGAAGGAGACAGAACTAGAAGTAGGTATATAACAGTATGTACTAGTGCATCTCAATAAATTAGAATATCATCAAAAAGTTTCTTTTTTAGTAATTCAATTGAAAAAGTGAACCCCATATATTATATTGAGTTATTACAAACAGAGAGAACTTTTGCCAGTGTTTCTTTCTGTTAATGTTAATGATTATGGCTTACAGCCAAGGAAAACCCAAAAGTCATTATCTCAGAAAATTAGAATATTATATAAGACCAATTTTTAAAAAAATTATTTAACATAGAAATGTTGGCCAAATGAAAAGTCTGTTAAGTAAATACACTTAATACTTGGTCGGGGCTCCTTTTGCGTGAATGAAGGCATCAATGCGGCAATGTGGCATGGAGATGATCAGCCTGTGGCACTGCAGAGGTGTTATGGAAGCCCAGGTTGTATGATAGCAGCCTTCAGCTCATCTGCATTGTTGGGTCTGGGGGCTCTCATCTTCCTCTTGTCAATCCCCCATAGATTCTCTATGGGGTTAAGGTCAGGTGAGTTTCCTGGCCAACCAAGCACAGTGATACTGTGGTTATTAAACTAGGTCCTGGTACTTTTGGCAGTGTGGACAGGTGTCAAGTCCTGCTGGAGAATGAAAATTTCATCTCCAAAAAGCTTGTGGGCAGAGGGAAGCATGAAGTGCTCTAGAATTTCCTGGTAGACGGCTGCGCTGACTTTGGTCTTGATAAAATACAGTGGCCCTATTTTTACAGCAACGAAGACTGGTGAGTATGCGACGTGGGAATACCCCTTTAACACTAGACCTCAAGTAGCTTGGATTGTGTACAGCGGCCTCTCTACTCTTCCTCCAGACTCTGGGACCTTCTAAATGAAATGCAAAATTTACTTTTATCTGAAAACACCTTTGATCCAACAGCCCATTACTTTTTGATGATATTCTAATTTATTGAGATGTACTAGTATATTAACAGGCCAATGTGTGTGTTTGAGAAAGGGATTTAAAATTGCACAAGGTAGGTACAATAGGTAGGGGCTCCATTACAAATTTTGCAGGTCTAGAAGCTTCAATGTACACCTCTGCTATTGTAAGTATAGCCAGGGAAGATTACTGAATTGCTGTTACTAATTATAGTTACTGGAGTTCCCCCTTAGTTCATCAACTGCAAAATTACCAGGATTTCACACTATATCCATAAACAACTTTTTAGAAGAATTGTGTATGTATAGTACATTAATGTTTATTCATATTATTACTATTATTATTATTGTTGTTGTTGTTGTTTATTTATATAGCACCATTAATTCCATGGTGCTTTACATTGTTAATATCTAGGGACTGAAAATCCATCCTGGTCATATCCTAATAAGGCTAGATTCACACCAGCGCTCGGTTTCTGTTGGGAGATTCTGTCCTCCATTCCACTTGAAAAATGCAGTGAGAAAAGTTTTGCAAGCAGGACTTTTCTCTCTACATTTTTTGGGCAGAAACCCGGCAGACCCCATTATAGTCTATGAGATCTACGGGTCACAGCGGGTAACCGCTTTTTAGGCTACTATATAAATGAAGAGGACATTAGTCACTGACAGCAGGCAGAGATCACAACAAGGCTGAAGAAATGCCAAGTTGATTAGAAAGTTGCAAAATCCATTGGCCTTCATTTATTAAGACTTGTACATTTTATGCCAGTCCAGGTAAAGCTGACGTGATTTGTGTCAAGTTCATTAAAAGAAGCAGGCCTCTAAGGGTAAGTTCACACAGGTTTTTTGGTCCAGAACATAAGGGGGAGGCCGCCTCAGGTCCCGGTCCAAAAGCCGGGCAGCCGCGACTGAAAGCCAGTGCACTGCATCAGCATCCAGCCACGCACTCTGCTCCAGATTAGGCCCAATGAATGGGCCTAGTCCGGAGGAGGGAGTGTCCTCCGGCCGAATCACGGGGCAACTTGGCCTGAAGAATGAGCATCTCGCTTCTTTTTTTCCGGGAGCTGGAAGAAACGGCTCCTGGAAAAAACTCCTGAGCAGCACCTCAAAATCCTGACCAAAAATCTCTGTGTGAACTTACCCTAATATTATGAGTAGATTTTCCCTAATACATTAATCTAAAACTACATCTCCTTGAAAGCTATGCCCGATTTTCACTTTTCAGAGTTGACAAGAAACAAAAGTCGCAAATTTTAGAATATGTCAATCTTCTGAACAAATAATGTGACTGATCTGATACGTCACATACCAAATAATTCCCCTCATATGACTACGTGTGACTACATACAGTATACTGTATATACGGTTCAAAATTACACTTGGCTTTGAATTAATCCTTGATAGTAATGTATATAACCTGTATGTGTAGACAAATCTACAAAGCTGTAACTAGGTTTTCTATCTCCAGGGGCAAAGGTTCATGTCACTACCCTTACTCTGTGTCTAAATACAGAAAAGTGAGTGCTGAAGTCCCCCTGACAACCAGTACCTGGGGCACATGGCCGGTATATATACAGAATCCTGATTGTAGCCACAATATGCTGTCAGCTGTATCCATCATCTCTATTCTGTCTGCAGATTGTGTTTCTGTTTTACTAAGCAAAGACCTGGTAGGTGATGCGAATGAGACTGCGGTAACCTGAGGCGACACATGTGCTGGCATCCAAGCCTACAGAGGAGGAGGAAGGAAACCTCTGAAAGATAATGTGACTGATCTGACACATCACTGATCAAATAATCCTCTTCACATGGCTACATGTATGGCTACGTGTACAGAGAGATATCAGCTGTATGTGTATACTAATAAAAACTACATATCATTCATTTACAGTAATGTACACAACTTGTATGAGAAGGTTAAAAGCAAAGAGCACAAAATAAAATTCTAGCATATTGTATTTCTGCTTGTAATTTTTGTTTTACGTTATATATGTTATATATGCAAGCATTGTATAGCAAAAACCTCTGTATTTTGGTACAATGCCTAGAATTTTCTTTTTAGAGAGTGTGGAATACTAGATAAGATGACATTTTATGAAGGGGAGTCTGTCAGCAGTAAATTGGCTATAATCCCAATCACAATATCTTGTAGAGGCAATTCTAGTCTCCAAATATGCTTCTGCTATTGAGCTTTGGCGTAAAAATGAGGGGAAAAATGCTTTACCTGAGAATATAGAAGGACTAAGCAAGCAAAGGCAGGTTCCTAAAGCAATTTCCCCCTCGCTTGTCTATGAATAAAACAGCGAGTTACACGGCTATGGGACTCCAAAGCTGAATAACAGGTATATTTGGAAACTGTAGAATCACCTGTACAAGGTGCTATGAGTAGAGATGAGCGAACAGTGTTCTATCGAACTCATGTTCGATCGGATATTAGGCTGTTCGGCATGTTCGAATCGAATCGAACACCGCGTGGTAAAGTGCGCCATTACTCGATTCCCCTCCCACCTTCCCTGGCGCCTTTTTTGCTCCAATAACAGCGCAGGGTAGGTGGGACAGGAACTACGACACCGGTGACGTTGAAAAAAGTAGGCAAAACCCATTGGCTG
Organism: Leptodactylus fuscus; assembly: GCF_031893055.1. Taxonomy (NCBI): domain Eukaryota; kingdom Metazoa; phylum Chordata; class Amphibia; order Anura; family Leptodactylidae; genus Leptodactylus; species Leptodactylus fuscus. Next base: position 97,068,430 of record NC_134270.1, read on the forward strand.
CCGAATACATGTGACCTCTAATTTAAAAGAACAGCGCCGCCCAGGTTCGCGTCATTCTGAGCTTGCAATTCACCGAGGACGGAGGTTTCCGTCCAGCTAGCTAGGGCTTAGATTCTGGGTAGGCAGGGACAGGCTAGGATAGGAAGGAGAAGACAACCAACAGCTCTTGTAAGAGCTAAATTCCAGGGAGAAGCTTGTCAGTGTAACGTGGCACTGACGGGCTCAATCGCCGCAACCCAGCTTTCCCAGGATCCTGAATGGAATACACTGTCAGTGTATTCCCGTATACCCGATATATACCCCGATACCCGTTCCAACGGTGTGCCCCCCCACCTTCACCCCAGAAATACCCTGCAAGTCCCCTAGCAATAGAATTGGGGCTATATACACCCACAATTTTTACTACTGGTATACAGTGCCATTGTCTGACTGGGAATTCAAAGAATATATTGGGAATACAAATACCCTCATTTCTTGCTACTGCCATATAGTGCCAGTGTCTGACTGGGAATTCAAAGAATATATTGGGGTTACGTGCACCCACAATTTTTACTACTGGTATACAGTGCCATTGTCTGACTGGGAATTCAAAGAATATATTGGGAATACAAATACCCTCATTTCTTGCTACTGCCATATAGTGCCAGTTTCTGACTGGTAATTCAAAGAATATATTGGGGTTACGTGCACCCACAATTTTTACTACTGGTATACAGTGCCATTGTCTGACTGGGAATTCAAAGAATATATTGGGAATACAAATACCCTCATTTCTTGCTACTGCCATATAGTGCCAGTGTCTGACTGGGAATTCAAAGAATATATTGGGGTTACGTGCACCCACAATTTTTACTACTGGTATACAGTGCCATTGTCTGACTGGGAATTCAAAGAATATATTGGGAATACAAATACCCTCATTTCTTGCTACTGCCATATAGTGCCAGTGTCTGACTGGGAATTCAAAGAATATATTGGGGTTACGTGCACCCACAATTTTTACTACTGGTATACAGTGCCATTGTCTGACTGGGAATTCAAAGAATATATTGGGAATACAAATACCCTCATTTCTTGCTACTGCCATATAGTGCCAGTGTCTGACTGGTAATTCAAAGAATATATTGGGGTTACGTGCACCCACAATTTTTACTACTGGTATACAGTGCCATTGTCTGACTGGGAATTCAAAGAATATATTGGGAATACAAATACCCTCATTTCTTGCTACTGCCATATAGTGCCAGTGTCTGACTGGGAATTCAAAGAATATATTGGGGTTACGTGCACCCACAATTTTTACTACTGGTATACAGTGCCATTGTCTGACTGGGAATTCAAAGAATATATTGGGGTTATAAATACCCTCATTTCTTGCTACTGCCATATAGTGCCAGTTTCTGACTGGTAATTCAAAGAATATATTGGGGTTACGTGCACCCACAATTTTTACTACTGGTATACAGTGCCATTGTCTGACTGGGAATTCAAAGAGTATATTGGGAATACAAATACCCTCATTTCTTGCTACTGCCATATAGTGCCAGTTTCTGACTGGTAATTCAAAGAATATATTGGGGTTACGTGCACCCACAATTTTTACTACTGGTATACAGTGCCATTGTCTGACTGGGAATTCAAAGAATATATTGGGGTTATAAATACCCTCATTTCTTGCTACTGCCATATAGTGCCAGTTTCTGACTGGTAATTCAAAGAATATATTGGGGTTACGTGCACCCACAATTTTTACTACTGGTATACAGTGCCATTGTTTGACTGGGAATTCAAAGAGTATATTGGGAATACAAATACCCTCATTTCTTGCTACTGCCATATAGTGCCAGTTTCTGACTGGTAATTCAAAGAATATATTGGGGTTACGTGCACCCACAATTTTTACTACTGGTATACAGTGCCATTGTCTGACTGGGAATTCAAAGAGTATATTGGGAATACAAATACCCTCATTTCTTGCTACTGCCATATAGTGCCAGTTTCTGACTGGTAATTCAAAGAATATATTGGGGTTACGTGCACCCACAATTTTTACTACTGGTATACAGTGCCATTGTCTGACTGGGAATTCAAAGAATATATTGGGGTTATAAATACCCTCATTTCTTGCTACTGCCATATAGTGCCAGTTTCTGACTGGTAATTCAAAGAATATATTGGGGTTACGTGCACCCACAATTTTTACTACTGGTATACAGTGCCATTGTCTGACTGGGAATTCAAAGAGTATATTGGGAATACAAATACCCTCATTTCTTGCTACTGCCATATAGTGCCAGTTTCTGACTGGGAATTCAAAGAATATATTGGGGTTACGTGCACCCACAATTTTTACTACTGGTATACAGTGCCATTGTCTGACTGGGAATTCAAAGAATATATTGGGGTTATAAATACCCTCATTTCTTGCTACTGCCATATAGTGCCAGTTTCTGACTGGTAATTCAAAGAATATATTGGGGTTACGTGCACCCACAATTTTTACTACTGGTATACAGTGCCATTGTCTGACTGGGAATTCAAAGAGTATATTGGGAATACAAATACCCTCATTTCTTGCTACTGCCATATAGTGCCAGTTTCTGACTGGTAATTCAAAGAATATATTGGGGTTACGTGCACCCACAATTTTTACTACTGGTATACAGTGCCATTGTCTGACTGGGAATTCAAAGAATATATTGGGGTTATAAATACCCTCATTTCTTGCTACTGCCATATAGTGCCAGTTTCTGACTGGTAATTCAAAGAATATATTGGGGTTACGTGCACCCACAATTTTTACTACTGGTATACAGTGCCATTGTCTGACTGGGAATTCAAAGAGTATATTGGGAATACAAATACCCTCATTTCTTGCTACTGCCATATAGTGCCAGTTTCTGACTGGGAATTCAAAGAATATATTGGGGTTACGTGCACCCACAATTTTTACTACTGGTATACAGTGCCATTGTCTGACTGGGAATTCAAAGAATATATTGGGAATACAAATACCCTCATTTCTTGCTACTGCCATATAGTGCCAGTGTCTGACTGGGAATTCAAAGAATATATTGGGGTTACGTGCACCCACAATTTTTACTACTGGTATACAGTGCCATTGTCTGACTGGGAATTCAAAGAATATATTGGGAATACAAATACCCTCATTTCTTGCTACTGCCATATAGTGCCAGTGTCTGACTGGTAATTCAAAGAATATATTGGGGTTACGTGCACCCACAATTTTTACTACTGGTATACAGTGCCATTGTCTGACTGGGAATTCAAAGAATATATTGGGAATACAAATACCCTCATTTCTTGCTACTGCCATATAGTGCCAGTGTCTGACTGGGAATTCAAAGAATATATTGGGGTTACGTGCACCCACAATTTTTACTACTGGTATACAGTGCCATTGTCTGACTGGGAATTCAAAGAATATATTGGGGTTATAAATACCCTCATTTCTTGCTACTGCCATATAGTGCCAGTTTCTGACTGGTAATTCAAAGAATATATTGGGGTTACGTGCACCCACAATTTTTACTACTGGTATACAGTGCCATTGTCTGACTGGGAATTCAAAGAGTATATTGGGAATACAAATACCCTCATTTCTTGCTACTGCCATATAGTGCCAGTTTCTGACTGGTAATTCAAAGAATATATTGGGGTTACGTGCACCCACAATTTTTACTACTGGTATACAGTGCCATTGTCTGACTGGGAATTCAAAGAATATATTGGGGTTATAAATACCCTCATTTCTTGCTACTGCCATATAGTGCCAGTTTCTGACTGGTAATTCAAAGAATATATTGGGGTTACGTGCACCCACAATTTTTACTACTGGTATACAGTGCCATTGTTTGACTGGGAATTCAAAGAGTATATTGGGAATACAAATACCCTCATTTCTTGCTACTGCCATATAGTGCCAGTTTCTGACTGGTAATTCAAAGAATATATTGGGGTTACGTGCACCCACAATTTTTACTACTGGTATACAGTGCCATTGTCTGACTGGGAATTCAAAGAGTATATTGGGAATACAAATACCCTCATTTCTTGCTACTGCCATATAGTGCCAGTTTCTGACTGGTAATTCAAAGAATATATTGGGGTTACGTGCACCCACAATTTTTACTACTGGTATACAGTGCCATTGTCTGACTGGGAATTCAAAGAATATATTGGGGTTATAAATACCCTCATTTCTTGCTACTGCCATATAGTGCCAGTTTCTGACTGGTAATTCAAAGAATATATTGGGGTTACGTGCACCCACAATTTTTACTACTGGTATACAGTGCCATTGTCTGACTGGGAATTCAAAGAGTATATTGGGAATACAAATACCCTCATTTCTTGCTACTGCCATATAGTGCCAGTTTCTGACTGGGAATTCAAAGAATATATTGGGGTTACGTGCACCCACAATTTTTACTACTGGTATACAGTGCCATTGTCTGACTGGGAATTCAAAGAATATATTGGGGTTATAAATACCCTCATTTCTTGCTACTGCCATATAGTGCCAGTTTCTGACTGGTAATTCAAAGAATATATTGGGGTTACGTGCACCCACAATTTTTACTACTGGTATACAGTGCCATTGTCTGACTGGGAATTCAAAGAGTATATTGGGAATACAAATACCCTCATTTCTTGCTACTGCCATATAGTGCCAGTTTCTGACTGGTAATTCAAAGAATATATTGGGGTTACGTGCACCCACAATTTTTACTACTGGTATACAGTGCCATTGTCTGACTGGGAATTCAAAGAATATATTGGGGTTATAAATACCCTCATTTCTTGCTACTGCCATATAGTGCCAGTTTCTGACTGGTAATTCAAAGAATATATTGGGGTTACGTGCACCCACAATTTTTACTACTGGTATACAGTGCCATTGTCTGACTGGGAATTCAAAGAGTATATTGGGAATACAAATACCCTCATTTCTTGCTACTGCCATATAGTGCCAGTTTCTGACTGGGAATTCAAAGAATATATTGGGGTTACGTGCACCCACAATTTTTACTACTGGTATACAGTGCCATTGTCTGACTGGGAATTCAAAGAATATATTGGGGTTATAAATACCCTCATTTCTTGCTACTGCCATATAGTGCCAGTTTCTGACTGGTAATTCAAAGAATATATTGGGGTTACGTGCACCCACAATTTTTACTACTGGTATACAGTGCCATTGTCTGACTGGGAATTCAAAGAGTATATTGGGAATACAAATACCCTCATTTCTTGCTACTGCCATATAGTGCCAGTTTCTGACTGGTAATTCAAAGAATATATTGGGGTTACGTGCACCCACAATTTTTACTACTGGTATACAGTGCCATTGTCTGACTGGGAATTCAAAGAATATATTGGGGTTATAAATACCCTCATTTCTTGCTACTGCCATATAGTGCCAGTTTCTGACTGGTAATTCAAAGAATATATTGGGGTTACGTGCACCCACAATTTTTACTACTGGTATACAGTGCCATTGTCTGACTGGGAATTCAAAGAATATATTGGGGTTATAAATACCCTCATTTCTTGCTACTGCCATATAGTGCCAGTTTCTGACTGGTAATTCAAAGAATATATTGGGGTTACGTGCACCCACAATTTTTACTACTGGTATACAGTGCCATTGTCTGACTGGGAATTCAAAGAGTATATTGGGAATACAAATACCCTCATTTCTTGCTACTGCCATATAGTGCCAGTTTCTGACTGGGAATTCAAAGAATATATTGGGGTTACGTGCACCCACAATTTTTACTACTGGTATACAGTGCCATTGTCTGACTGGGAATTCAAAGAATATATTGGGAATACAAATACCCTCATTTCTTGCTACTGCCATATAGTGCCAGTGTCTGACTGGGAATTCAAAGAATATATTGGGGTTACGTGCACCCACAATTTTTACTACTGGTATACAGTGCCATTGTCTGACTGGGAATTCAAAGAATATATTGGGAATACAAATACCCTCATTTCTTGCTACTGCCATATAGTGCCAGTGTCTGACTGGTAATTCAAAGAATATATTGGGGTTACGTGCACCCACAATTTTTACTACTGGTATACAGTGCCATTGTCTGACTGGGAATTCAAAGAATATATTGGGAATACAAATACCCTCATTTCTTGCTACTGCCATATAGTGCCAGTGTCTGACTGGGAATTCAAAGAATATATTGGGGTTACGTGCACCCACAATTTTTACTACTGGTATACAGTGCCATTGTCTGACTGGGAATTCAAAGAATATATTGGGGTTATAAATACCCTCATTTCTTGCTACTGCCATATAGTGCCAGTTTCTGACTGGTAATTCAAAGAATATATTGGGGTTACGTGCACCCACAATTTTTACTACTGGTATACAGTGCCATTGTCTGACTGGGAATTCAAAGAGTATATTGGGAATACAAATACCCTCATTTCTTGCTACTGCCATATAGTGCCAGTTTCTGACTGGTAATTCAAAGAATATATTGGGGTTACGTGCACCCACAATTTTTACTACTGGTATACAGTGCCATTGTCTGACTGGGAATTCAAAGAATATATTGGGGTTATAAATACCCTCATTTCTTGCTACTGCCATATAGTGCCAGTTTCTGACTGGTAATTCAAAGAATATATTGGGGTTACGTGCACCCACAATTTTTACTACTGGTATACAGTGCCATTGTTTGACTGGGAATTCAAAGAGTATATTGGGAATACAAATACCCTCATTTCTTGCTACTGCCATATAGTGCCAGTTTCTGACTGGTAATTCAAAGAATATATTGGGGTTACGTGCACCCACAATTTTTACTACTGGTATACAGTGCCATTGTCTGACTGGGAATTCAAAGAGTATATTGGGAATACAAATACCCTCATTTCTTGCTACTGCCATATAGTGCCAGTTTCTGACTGGTAATTCAAAGAATATATTGGGGTTACGTGCACCCACAATTTTTACTACTGGTATACAGTGCCATTGTCTGACTGGGAATTCAAAGAATATATTGGGGTTATAAATACCCTCATTTCTTGCTACTGCCATATAGTGCCAGTTTCTGACTGGTAATTCAAAGAATATATTGGGGTTACGTGCACCCACAATTTTTACTACTGGTATACAGTGCCATTGTCTGACTGGGAATTCAAAGAGTATATTGGGAATACAAATACCCTCATTTCTTGCTACTGCCATATAGTGCCAGTTTCTGACTGGGAATTCAAAGAATATATTGGGGTTACGTGCACCCACAATTTTTACTACTGGTATACAGTGCCATTGTCTGACTGGGAATTCAAAGAATATATTGGGGTTATAAATACCCTCATTTCTTGCTACTGCCATATAGTGCCAGTTTCTGACTGGTAATTCAAAGAATATATTGGGGTTACGTGCACCCACAATTTTTACTACTGGTATACAGTGCCATTGTCTGACTGGGAATTCAAAGAGTATATTGGGAATACAAATACCCTCATTTCTTGCTACTGCCATATAGTGCCAGTTTCTGACTGGTAATTCAAAGAATATATTGGGGTTACGTGCACCCACAATTTTTACTACTGGTATACAGTGCCATTGTCTGACTGGGAATTCAAAGAATATATTGGGGTTATAAATACCCTCATTTCTTGCTACTGCCATATAGTGCCAGTTTCTGACTGGTAATTCAAAGAATATATTGGGGTTACGTGCACCCACAATTTTTACTACTGGTATACAGTGCCATTGTCTGACTGGGAATTCAAAGAGTATATTGGGAATACAAATACCCTCATTTCTTGCTACTGCCATATAGTGCCAGTTTCTGACTGGGAATTCAAAGAATATATTGGGGTTACGTGCACCCACAATTTTTACTACTGGTATACAGTGCCATTGTCTGACTGGGAATTCAAAGAATATATTGGGGTTATAAATACCCTCATTTCTTGCTACTGCCATATAGTGCCAGTTTCTGACTGGTAATTCAAAGAATATATTGGGGTTACGTGCACCCACAATTTTTACTACTGGTATACAGTGCCATTGTCTGACTGGGAATTCAAAGAGTATATTGGGAATACAAATACCCTCATTTCTTGCTACTGCCATATAGTGCCAGTTTCTGACTGGTAATTCAAAGAATATATTGGGGTTACGTGCACCCACAATTTTTACTACTGGTATACAGTGCCATTGTCTGACTGGGAATTCAAAGAATATATTGGGGTTATAAATACCCTCATTTCTTGCTACTGCCATATAGTGCCAGTTTCTGACTGGTAATTCAAAGAATATATTGGGGTTACGTGCACCCACAATTTTTACTACTGGTATACAGTGCCATTGTCTGACTGGGAATTCAAAGAGTATATTGGGAATACAAATACCCTCATTTCTTGCTACTGCCATATAGTGCCAGTTTCTGACTGGGAATTCAAAGAATATATTGGGGTTACGTGCACCCACAATTTTTACTACTGGTATACAGTGCCATTGTCTGACTGGGAATTCAAAGAATATATTGGGGTTATAAATACCCTCATTTCTTGCTACTGCCATATAGTGCCAGTTTCTGACTGGTAATTCAAAGAATATATTGGGGTTACGTGCACCCACAATTTTTACTACTGGTATACAGTGCCATTGTCTGACTGGGAATTCAAAGAGTATATTGGGAATACAAATACCCTCATTTCTTGCTACTGCCATATAGTGCCAGTTTCTGACTGGTAATTCAAAGAATATATTGGGGTTACGTGCACCCACAATTTTTACTACTGGTATACAGTGCCATTGTCTGACTGGGAATTCAAAGAATATATTGGGGTTATAAATACCCTCATTTCTTGCTACTGCCATATAGTGCCAGTTTCTGACTGGTAATTCAAAGAATATATTGGGGTTACGTGCACCCACAATTTTTACTACTGGTATACAGTGCCATTGTCTGACTGGGAATTCAAAGAGTATATTGGGAATACAAATACCCTCATTTCTTGCTACTGCCATATAGTGCCAGTTTCTGACTGGGAATTCAAAGAATATATTGGGGTTACGTGCACCCACAATTTTTACTACTGGTATACAGTGCCATTGTCTGACTGGGAATTCAAAGAATATATTGGGGTTATAAATACCCTCATTTCTTGCTACTGCCATATAGTGCCAGTTTCTGACTGGTAATTCAAAGAATATATTGGGGTTACGTGCACCCACAATTTTTACTACTGGTATACAGTGCCATTGTCTGACTTGGAATTCAAAGAGTATATTGGGAATACAAATACCCTCATTTCTTGCTACTGCCATATAGTGCCAGTTTCTGACTGGTAATTCAAAGAATATATTGGGGTTACGTGCACCCACAATTTTTACTACTGGTATACAGTGCCATTGTCTGACTGGGAATTCAAAGAATATATTGGGGTTATAAATACCCTCATTTCTTGCTACTGCCATATAGTGCCAGTTTCTGACTGGTAATTCAAAGAATATATTGGGGTTACGTGCACCCACAATTTTTACTACTGGTATACAGTGCCATTGTCTGACTGGGAATTCAAAGAGTATATTGGGAATACAAATACCCTCATTTCTTGCTACTGCCATATAGTGCCAGTTTCTGACTGGGAATTCAAAGAATATATTGGGGTTACGTGCACCCACAATTTTTACTACTGGTATACAGTGCCATTGTCTGACTGGGAATTCAAAGAATATATTGGGGTTATAAATACCCTCATTTCTTGCTACTGCCATATAGTGCCAGTTTCTGACTGGTAATTCAAAGAATATATTGGGGTTACGTGCACCCACAATTTTTACTACTGGTATACAGTGCCATTGTCTGACTGGGAATTCAAAGAGTATATTGGGAATACAAATACCCTCATTTCTTGCTACTGCCATATAGTGCCAGTTTCTGACTGGGAATTCAAAGAATATATTGGGGTTACGTGCACCCACATTTTTTACTACTGGTATACAGTGCCATTGTCTGACTGGGAATTCAAAGAATATATTGGAGTTATAAATACCCTCATTTCTTGCTACTGCCATATAGTGCCAGTTTCTGACTGGTAATTCAAAGAATATATTGGGGTTACGTGCACCCACAATTTTTACTACTGGTATACAGTGCCATTGTCTGACTGGGAATTCAAAGAGTATATTGGGAATACAAATACCCTCATTTCTTGCTACTGCCATATAGTGCCAGTTTCTGACTGGGAATTCAAAGAATATATTGGGGTTACGTGCACCCACAATTTTTACTACTGGTATACAGTGCCATTGTCTGACTGGGAATTCAAAGAATATATTGGGGTTATAAATACCCTCATTTCTTGCTACTGCCATATAGTGCCAGTTTCTGACTGGTAATTCAAAGAATATATTGGGGTTACGTGCACCCACAATTTTTACTACTGGTATACAGTGCCATTGTCTGACTGGGAATTCAAAGAGTATATTGGGAATACAAATACCCTCATTTCTTGCTACTGCCATATAGTGCCAGTTTCTGACTGGGAATTCAAAGAATATATTGGGGTTACGTGCACCCACAATTTTTACTACTGGTATACAGTGCCATTGTCTGACTGGGAATTCAAAGAATATATTGGGGTTATAAATACCCTCATTTCTTGCTACTGCCATATAGTGCCAGTTTCTGACTGGTAATTCAAAGAATATATTGGGGTTACGTGCACCCACAATTTTTACTACTGGTATACAGTGCCATTGTCTGACTGGGAATTCAAAGAGTATATTGGGAATACAAATACCCTCATTTCTTGCTACTGCCATATAGTGCCAGTTTCTGACTGGGAATTCAAAGAATATATTGGGGTTACGTGCACCCACAATTTTTACTACTGGTATACAGTGCCATTGTCTGACTGGGAATTTAAAGAGTATATTGGGAATACAAATACCCTCATTTCTTGCTACTGCCATATAGTGCCAGTGTCTGACTGGGAATTCAAAGAATATATTGGGGTTACGTGCACCCACAATTTTTACTACTGGTATACAGTGCCAATTTCTAACTAGGAATTCAAAATGCGCAAGGCTCCCGGAAAGGGACGTGGACGAGGCCGTGGGCGAGGTCGGGGGAATGGTTCTGGGGAGCAAGGTAGCAGTGAAGCCACAGGGCGTCCCGTGCCTACTCCTGTGGGGCAGCAAGCATTGCGCCACTCCACAGTGCCAGGGTTGCTTGCCACATTAACTAAACTGCAGGGTACAAACCTTAGTAGGCCCGAGAACCAGGAACAGGTCTTGCAATGGCTGTCAGAGAACGCTTACAGCACATTGTCCAGCACCCAGTCAGACTCTGCCTCCTCTCCTCCTATTACCCAACAGTCTTGTCTTCCTTCCTCCCAAAATTCCGAAGCTTTACAGAACAATAACCCAAACTGTCCCTGCTCCCCAGAGCTGTTCTCCGCTCCTTTCATTGTCCCTCAACCTGCCTCTCCACGTCACGATTCCACGAACCTAACAGAGGAGCATCTGTGTCCAGATGCTCAAACACTAGAGTCTCCTCCATCTCCGTTCGATTTGGTGGTGGATGACCAGCAACCCACCCTCATCGACGATGATGTGACGCAGTTGCCGTCAGGGCATCCAGTTGACCGGCGCATTGTGCGGGAGGAGGAGATGAGACAGGAGTTGGAAGAGGAAGTGGTGGATGATGAGGACACTGACCCGACCTGGACAGGGGGGATGTCAAGCGGGGAAAGTAGTGTGGATGTTGAGGCAGGTGCAGCACCAAAAAGGGTAGCTAGAGGCAGAGGCAGAGGTCAGCAGCTTAGGCGAAGCCAGGCCACACCCGGAATCTCCCAAGATGTTCCAGTTCGTACCCAGCCCCGAAAAACTCCCACCTCGAGGGCACGTTTCTCGAAGGTGTGGAGTTTTTTCAAGGAATGCGCCGAGGACAGATATAGTGTTGTCTGCACAATTTGCCTCTCGAAATTGATTAGGGGCTCTGAGAAGAGCAACCTGTCCACCACTTCAATGCGCCGTCATTTGGAATCCAAGCACTGGAATCAGTGGCAGGCAGCAACGGCAGGACAAAGGCCGCCTGCCGTTCACGCCACTGCCACTGCCTCTGCCACTGCCTCTGCCTCTGCCACTGCCACTGCTGACTGTGCTGGCGATGCACTCCAGAGGACGAGCCAGGACACCACTTCATCTGCCTCCGCCACTTTGTTGACTTCTACCTCATCCTCCCCTGGTCCTGTCTTATCTCCTTCTCCTGCACCATCAAAGGCACCATCAGGCGTTTCTTTACAACAACCCACCATCTCTCAGACATTGGAGCGGCGGCAGAAATACACTGCTAACCACCCACACGCGCAAGCCTTGAACGCCAACATCGCTAAACTGCTGGCCCAGGAGATGTTGGCGTTCCGGCTTGTTGAAACTCCCGCCTTCCTGGACCTGATGGCAACTGCGGCACCTCGCTATGCCGTCCCTAGCCGTCACTACTTCTCCCGGTGTGCCGTCCCCGCCTTGCACCAGCACGTGTCACTCAACATCAGGCGGGCCCTTAGTTCCGCGCTTTGCACAAAGGTCCACTTGACCACCGACGCGTGGACAAGTGCATGCGGACAGGGACGCTACATTTCACTGACGGCACATTGGGTGAATGTAGTTGAGGCTGGGACTGCTTCCCAAACTGGCCCGGTGTACCTCGTCTCCCCGCCTAACATTCCTGGCAGGGACACGAGAAGAACACCCCCCTCCTCCTCCTCCTCTACCGCCTCCTCCTCCGCCACCGCCTCCTCCTCCGCCACCGCCTCCTCCTCCGCTGTTAGATTGACCCCAGCTACGAGTTGGAAACGTTGCAGCACTGGCGTTGGTAGACGTCAGCAGGCTGTGCTGAAGCTGATCAGCTTGGGGGACAGACAGCACACTGCCTCCGAGGTGAGGGATGCCCTCCTCGATGAGACGGCAATATGGTTTGAGCCGCTGCACCTGGGCCCAGGCATGGTCGTTTGTGATAACGGCCGGAACCTGGTAGCAGCTCTGGAGCTTGCCGGACTCCAACATGTTCCATGCCTGGCCCACGTCTTCAACCTAGTGGTGCAACGTTTCCTAAAGAGCTACCCCAATGTTCCAGAGCTACTGGTGAAAGTGCGGCGCATGTGCGCCCACTTTCGCAAGTCGACAGTAGCCGCTGCTAGCTTAAAATCTCTCCAGCAACGCCTGCATGTGCCACAACACCGGCTTTTGTGCGACGTCCCCACACGCTGGAACTCAACGTTTCAGATGTTGAATAGAGTGGTTGAGCAGCAGAGACCTTTGATGGAATACCAGCTACAAAACCCTAGGGTGCCACAAAGTCAGCTGCCTCAGTTTCACATCCATGAGTGGCCATGGATGAGAGACCTTTGTGACATCCTACGGGTCTTTGAGGAGTCCACAAGGAGGGTGAGCTCTGAGGATGCGATGGTGAGCCTTACAATCCCGCTCTTGTGTGTTCTGAGAGAATCCCTGATTGACATCAGGGATAACTCAGATCACACAGAGGAGTTAGGGATAGCATCCGATCCGTCACAGCTGGAGAGTAGGTCCACACATCTGTCCGCTTCACTGCGTTTAATGGAGGAGGAGGAGGAGGAGGAGGAGGAAGAAGAGTTGTCCGATGATGTGATGGTGATACAGGAGGCTTCCGGGCAACTTCGAATCGTCCCATTGTTGCAGCGCGGATGGGTAGACATGGAGGATGAGGAGGAAATGGAGATTGAACTTTCCGGTGGGGCCAGAGGAGTCATGCCAACTAACACTGTGGCAGACATGGCTGAGTTCATGTTGGGGTGCTTTACAACCGACAAGCGTATTGTCAAAATCATGGAGGACAACCAGTACTGGATCTTTGCTATCCTTGACCCCCGGTATAAAAACAACATCTCGTCTTTTATTCCGGTAGAGGGGAGGGCCAATCGCATCAATGCTTGCCACAGGCAATTGGTGCAGAATATGATGGAGATGTTTCCAGCATGTGACGTTGGCGGCAGGGAGGGCAGTTCCTCCAGTAGGCAACCAAGTTCTCACCGGTCCACACAAACGAGGGGCACACTGTCTAAGGTCTGGGACACCTTGATGGCACCCCCTCGCCAAAGTGCCGCCACGGAGGGTCCTAGTGTCACCAGGCGTGAGAAGTATAGGCACATGTTGCGGGAATACCTTTCCGACCACAGCCCTGTCCTCTCCGACCCCTCTGCGCCCTACACGTATTGGGTGTCGAAGTTGGACCTGTGGCTTGAACTTGCCCTATATGCCTTGGAGGTGCTGTCCTGTCCTGCCGCCAGCGTCCTATCTGAGAGGGTGTTCAGTGCAGCCGGTGGCATCATCACTGACAAGCGCACCCGTCTGTCAGCTGAGAGTGCCGACCGGCTCACTTTGATAAAAATGAACCACCACTGGATAGAGCCTTCATTTTTGTGCCCACCTGTGTAAAGCACCCCAACATGAAACTCCATGTCTGTACTCAACCTCTCCAATTCCTCCGCATCCTCATACTCATCCACCATAAGCGTTGCACAATTCTGCTAATACTAGGCTCCCTCCAACATGATTTCCCCCAACTCTGCTGGTTAGAGGCTCCCTCCACCCTGATTTCCACCAACTCTGCTGGTTAGAGGCTCCCTCCACCCTGCTTTCCCACAACTCTGCTGGTTAGAGGCTCCTTCCACCATGAATTTGCCAAAACTGGGCTGTTTAGAGGCTCCCTCCACCATGAATTGGTCCAAACTGGGCTGGTTAGAGGCTCCCTCCACCATTAATTGGTCCAAACTGGGCTGGTTAGAGGCTCCCTCCACCATGAATTTGCCCAAACTGGGCTGTTTAGAGGCTCCCTCCACCATGAATTTGCCCAAACTGGGCTGTTTAGAGGCTCCCTCCACCATGAATTGGTCCAAACTGGGTTTTTTAGAGGCTCCCTCCACCATGAATTGGTCCAAACTGGGCTGGTTAGAGGCTCCCTCCACCATGAATTGATCCAAACTGGGGTGGTTAGAGGCTCCCTCCACCATTAATTGGTCCAAACTGGGCTGGTTAGAGGCTCCCTCCACCATTAATTGGTCCAAACTGGGCTGGTTAGAGGCTCCCTCCACCATTAATTGGTCCAAACTGGGCTGGTTAGAGGCTCCCTCCACCATGAATTTGCCCAAACTGGGCTGTTTAGAGGCTCCCTCCACCATGAATTTGCCCAAACTGGGCTGGTTAGAGGCTCCCTCCACCATGAATTGGTCCAAACTGGGGTTTTTAGAGGCTCCCTCCACCATGAATTGGTCCAAACTTGGCTGTTTAGAGGCTCCCTCCACCATTAATTGGTCCAAACTGGGCTGGTTAGAGGCTCCCTCCACCATGAATTGGTCCAAACTGGGTTTTTTAGAGGCTCCCTCCACCATGAATTTGCCCAAACTGGGCTGTTTAGAGGCTCCCTCCACCATGAATTTGCCCAAACTGGGCTGGTTAGAGGCTCCCTCCACCATGAATTGGTCCAAACTGGGGTTTTTAGAGGCTCCCTCCACCATGAATTGGTCCAAACTTGGCTGTTTAGAGGCTCCCTCCACCATGAATTGGTCCAAACTGGGGTGGTTAGAGGCTCCCTCCACCATTAATTGGTCCAAACTGGGCTGGTTAGAGGCTCCCTCCACCATTAATTGGTCCAAACTGGGCTGGTTAGAGGCTCCCTCCACCATGAATTGGTCCAAACTGGGTTTTTTAGAGGCTCCCTCCACCATGAATTTGCCCAAACTGGGCTGTTTAGAGGCTCCCTCCACCATGAATTGGTCCAAACTGGGCTGGTTAGAGGCTCCCTCCACCATGAATTTCCCAAAACTTGGCTGTTTAGAGGCTCCCTCCACCATTAATTGGTCCAAACTGGGCTGGTTAGAGGCTCCCTCCACCATGAATTGGTCCAAACTGGGGTTTTTAGAGGCTCCCTCCACCATGAATTGGTCCAAACTTGGCTGTTTAGAGGCTCCCTCCACCATGAATTGGTCCAAACTGGGGTGGTTAGAGGCTCCCTCCACCATTAATTGGTCCAAACTGGGCTGGTTAGAGGCTCCCTCCACCATTAATTGGTCCAAACTGGGCTGGTTAGAGGCTCCCTCCACCATGAATTTGCCCAAACTGGGCTGTTTAGAGGCTCCCTCCACCATGAATTTGCCCAAACTGGGCTGGTTAGAGGCTCCCTCCACCATGAATTGGTCCAAACGGGTTTTTAGAGGCTCCCTTCACCATGAATTGGTCCAAACTTGGCTGTTTAGAGGCTCCCTCCACCATGAATTGGTCCAAACTGGGTTTTTTAGAGGCTCCCTCCACCATGAATTTGCCCAAACTGGGCTGTTTAGAGGCTCCCTCCACCATGAATTTGCCCAAACTGGGCTGGTTAGAGGCTCCCTCCACCATGAATTGGTCCAAACTGGGGTTTTTAGAGGCTCCCTCCACCATGAATTGGTCCAAACTTGGCTGTTTAGAGGCTCCCTCCACCATGAATTGGTCCAAACTGGGGTGGTTAGAGGCTCCCTCCACCATTAATTGGTCCAAACTGGGCTGGTTAGAGGCTCCCTCCACCATTAATTGGTCCAAACTGGGCTGGTTAGAGGCTCCCTCCACCATGAATTGGTCCAAACTGGGTTTTTTAGAGGCTCCCTCCACCATGAATTTGCCCAAACTGGGCTGTTTAGAGGCTCCCTCCACCATGAATTGGTCCAAACTGGGCTGGTTAGAGGCTCCCTCCACCATGAATTTCCCAAAACTTGGCTGTTTAGAGGCTCCCTCCACCATTAATTGGTCCAAACTGGGCTGGTTAGAGGCTCCCTCCACCATGAATTGGTCCAAACTGGGGTTTTTAGAGGCTCCCTCCACCATGAATTGGTCCAAACTTGGCTGTTTAGAGGCTCCCTCCACCATGAATTGGTCCAAACTGGGGTGGTTAGAGGCTCCCTCCACCATTAATTGGTCCAAACTGGGCTGGTTAGAGGCTCCCTCCACCATTAATTGGTCCAAACTGGGCTGGTTAGAGGCTCCCTCCACCATGAATTTGCCCAAACTGGGCTGTTTAGAGGCTCCCTCCACCATGAATTTGCCCAAACTGGGCTGGTTAGAGGCTCCCTCCACCATGAATTGGTCCAAACGGGTTTTTAGAGGCTCCCTTCACCATGAATTGGTCCAAACTTGGCTGTTTAGAGGCTCCCTCCACCATGAATTGGTCCAAACTGGGGTGGTTAGAGGCTCCCTCCACCATTAATTGGTCCAAACTGGGCTGGTTAGAGGCTCCCTCCACCATTAATTGGTCCAAACTGGGCTGGTTAGAGGCTCCCTCCACCATGAATTGGTCCAAACTGGGGTTTTTAGAGGCTCCCTCCACCATGAATTGGTCCAAACTTGGCTGTTTAGAGGCTCCCTCCACCATTAATTGGTCCAAACTGGGCTGGTTAGAGGCTCCCTCCACCATGAATTGGTCCAAACTGGGTTTTTTAGAGGCTCCCTCCACCATGAATTTGCCCAAACTGGGCTGGTTAGAGGCTCCCTCCACCATGAATTGGTCCAAACTGGGTTTTTTAGAGGCTCCCTCCACCATGAATTGGTCCAAACTGGGCTGGTTAGAGGCTCCCTCCACCATGAATTGGTCCAAACTGGGGTGGTTAGAGGCTCCCTCCACCATTAATTGGTCCAAACTGGGCTGGTTAGAGGCTCCCTCCACCATGAATTGGTCCAAACTGGGCTGGTTAGAGGCTCCCTCCACCATTAATTGGTCCAAACTGGGCTGGTTAGAGGCTCCCTCCACCATGAATTTGCCCAAACTGGGCTGTTTAGAGGCTCCCTCCACCATGAATTTGCCCAAACTGGGCTGGTTAGAGGCTCCCTCCACCATTAATTGGTCCAAACTGGGGTTTTTAGAGGCTCCCTCCACCATGAATTGGTCCAAACTTGGCTGTTTAGAGGCTCCCTCCACCATTAATTGGTCCAAACTGGGCTGGTTAGAGGCTCCCTCCACCATGAATTGGTCCAAACTGGGTTTTTTAGAGGCTCCATCCACCATGAATTTGCCCAAACTGGGCTGTTTAGAGGCTCCCTCCACCATGAATTGGTCCAAACTGGGGTGGTTAGAGGCTCCCTCCACCATTAATTGGTCCAAACTGGGCTGGTTAGAGGCTCCCTCCACCATTAATTGGTCCAAACTGGGCTGGTTAGAGGCTCCCTCCACCATGAATTGGTCCAAACTGGGGTTTTTAGAGGCTCCCTCCACCATGAATTGGTCCAAACTTGGCTGTTTAGAGGCTCCCTCCACCATTAATTGGTCCAAACTGGGCTGGTTAGAGGCTCCCTCCACCATGAATTGGTCCAAACTGGGTTTTTTAGAGGCTCCCTCCACCATGAATTTGCCCAAACTGGGCTGTTTAGAGGCTCCCTCCACCATGAATTGGTCCAAACTGGGGTGGTTAGAGGCTCCCTCCACCATTAATTGGTCCAAACTGGGCTGGTTAGAGGCTCCCTCCACCATTAATTGGTCCAAACTGGGCTGGTTAGAGGCTCCCTCCACCATGAATTGGTCCAAACTGGGGTTTTTAGAGGCTCCCTCCACCATGAATTGGTCCAAACTTGGCTGTTTAGAGGCTCCCTCCACCATTAATTGGTCCAAACTGGGCTGGTTAGAGGCTCCCTCCACCATGAATTGGTCCAAACTGGGTTTTTTAGAGGCTCCCTCCACCATGAATTTGCCCAAACTGGGCTGTTTAGAGGCTCCCTCCACCATGAATTGGTCCAAACTGGGTTTTTTAGAGGCTCCCTCCACCATGAATTGGTCCAAACTGGGCTGGTTAGAGGCTCCCTCCACCATGAATTGGTCCAAACTGGGGTGGTTAGAGGCTCCCTCCACCATTAATTGGTCCAAACTGGGCTGGTTAGAGGCTCCCTCCACCATTAATTGGTCCAAACTGGGCTGGTTAGAGGCTCCCTCCACCATTAATTGGTCCAAACTGGGCTGGTTAGAGGCTCCCTCCACCATGAATTTGCCCAAACTGGGCTGTTTAGAGGCTCCCTCCACCATGAATTTGCCCAAACTGGGCTGGTTAGAGGCTCCCTCCACCATGAATTGGTCCAAACTGGGGTTTTTAGAGGCTCCCTCCACCATGAATTGGTCCAAACTTGGCTGTTTAGAGGCTCCCTCCACCATTAATTGGTCCAAACTGGGCTGGTTAGAGGCTCCCTCCACCATGAATTGGTCCAAACTGGGTTTTTTAGAGGCTCCCTCCACCATGAATTTGCCCAAACTGGGCTGTTTAGAGGCTCCCTTCACCATGAATTGGTCCAAACTGGGGTGGTTAGAGGCTCCCTCCACCATTAATTGGTCCAAACTGGGCTGGTTAGAGGCTCCCTCCACCATTAATTGGTCCAAACTGGGCTGGTTAGAGGCTCCCTCCACCATGAATTTGCCCAAACTGGGCTGGTTAGAGGCTCCCTCCACCATGAATTGGTCCAAACTGGGTTTTTTAGAGGCTCCCTCCACCATGAATTTGCCCAAACTGGGCTGGTTAGAGGCTCCCTCCACCATGAATTGGTCCAAACTGGGGTTTTTAGAGGCTCCCTCCACCATGAATTTGCCCAAACTGGGCTGTTTAGAGGCTCCCTCCACCATGAATTGGTCCAAACTGGGTTTTTTAGAGGCTCCCTCCACCATGAATTGGTCCAAACTGGGCTGGTTAGAGGCTCCCTCCACCATGAATTGGTCCAAACTGGGGTGGTTAGAGGCTCCCTCCACCATTAATTGGTCCAAACTGGGCTGGTTAGAGGCTCCCTCCACCATTAATTGGTCCAAACTGGGCTGGTTAGAGGCTCCCTCCACCATGAATTTGCCCAAACTGGGCTTTTTAGAGGCTCCCTCCACCATGAATTTGCCCAAACTGGTCTGGTTAGAGGCTCCCTCCACCATGAATTGGTCCAAACTGGGGTTTTTAGAGGCTCCCTCCACCATGAATTGGTCCAAACTTGGCTGTTTAGAGGCTCCCTCCACCATTAATTGGTCCAAACTGGGCTGGTTAGAGGCTCCCTCCACCATGAATTGGTCCAAACTGGGTTTTTTAGAGGCTCCCTCCACCATGAATTTGCCCAAACTGGGCTGTTTAGAGGCTCCCTCCACCATGAATTGGTCCAAACTGGGGTGGTTAGAGGCTCCCTCCACCATTAATTGGTCCAAACTGGGCTGGTTAGAGGCTCCCTCCACCATTAATTGGTCCAAACTGGGCTGGTTAGAGGCTCCCTCCACCATGAATTTGCCCAAACTGGGCTGTTTAGAGGCTCCCTCCACCATGAATTGGTCCAAACTGGGTTTTTTAGAGGCTCCCTCCACCATGAATTTGCCCAAACTGGGCTGGTTAGAGGCTCCCTCCACCATGAATTGGTCCAAACTGGGGTTTTTAGAGGCTCCCTCCACCATGAATTTGCCCAAACTCTGCTGGTTAGAGGCTCAATCCACCCTGATTTTCAAAACAAATGTTGGTGCCAACCTCAACTTACTACAAGGGCCAAATTCACTGCTGGTGACAAGCTCTCCTCACTGCAAGTGCCAAATACACATGTTTCAAGGTGTTTTCCTACTGTCAGAGAGGTGGTATTGAGTGTGTAAAGTGTGTAGTTGTTAGGCTGTGATGTTGGGGTAATAGAGGGTCTTTGGTGTGTTAGATGCCCCCAGACATGCTTCCCCTGCTGTCCCAGTGTCATTCCAGAGGTGTTGGCATCATTTCCTGGGGTGTCATAGTGGACTTGGTGACCCTCCAGACACGGATTTGGGTTTCCCCCTTAACGAGTATCTGTTCCCCATAGACTATAATGGGGTTCGAAACCCGTTCGAACACACGAACATTGAGCGGCTGTTCGAATCGAATTTCGAACCTCGAACATTTTAGTGTTCGCTCATCTCTAGCTATGATCAGTTATAGCTGACAGACTCCATACAACAAGTTGAAACATATAAGAAAAACCCTGGAGCCTGAGAAGGCCATTTTCTATGACATAAGAAGATACCAGTATTAGGGATGAGGGCCCCTTTATCAATTTTGCATTGGGGCCCAGGAGCTTCATGAACCTGTGGATGTTTTAACACATTGTTATCTGAAAGCTAGCAGTGCATCATTTCACTATTTTACTTAGTAGAGTTAGAAAGTGTATACATGCTCATATTGTTTAATACCTGCAATATCTTTAAGTTTTAGGCTGGTCTTACACGACCGTAGTTTTGTACCGCAAATGGTCCGCAATTGCGGGTTCAAAATTGCGGACCATTTACGGTCCCATAATTTTTTTTTAATGTAGATTGTGAGCCCCACACAGAGCTCACAATGTACATTTTTTCCCTATCAGTATGTCTTTGGAATATGGGATGGAAATCCATGCAAACACAGGGAGAACATACAAACTCCTTGCAGATGGTTTTCTGCCCTTGGCGGGATTTGAGCACCAGGACTCCAGCGCTGCAAGGCTGCAGTGCTAACCACTGAGCCACCGTGTGGCCCCCTACGGTCCCATAATTTTCTATGAGGCCTCTTGCGGATGTCTGCGGAATTAATTTTTAAAGTGAAATTTGTGTTTCAAAAAAACACTACAGTCGTGCAAGACCAGCCTTTGATTGCACTTTGATCCTCTGCATTATTTTAGTTTACCACTGTATTTATTGGGTTTAGGTGTTGTAAATGTCAGATTGTCTTAATCGTCTGTCAATAGATACGACCAACGCAGGGACCTTCTATTCTGTGAAACCTGTCCATGATTTCCTTGTGATGTGATTGTATTTCTGTGCAAGCATTGTTTTGATAATCTGTCCACAATAACAAAATCATGGCTGGGTTTTGGCAAATGTCAGACCATAGAAAGTTCCTGCATTTATGGTCGTATCCACTGGCAAGCATTGAAAACTAAAGACTATAACCATTAAGAAGAAAATCTTAACATTTTTTAAATAATTTATATATGCAACATGTTAGTATCTAGTTGTCTAAATCTAAATATGATTATATTGGTGGAAATACCCCTTTAAAGAAGACATTTCACATAGATATACCATTAGAAAGCTGAATTCAGTACAGTGTCGGCTTTCCTGGTATGCACCCAAAATGCTGGAGCTATAGGTGCCGTTACCCTGAGATGTAAGGGCCCCTTCGCACGGCGTAAGCGCTCGGCTCATTCCGAGCCGTACACGCGAGTGCTTCTAAACACTTTCCATTCACTTCAATGGGTGCGCGTGTAAAACCGGCTTTACGAGCGCTCCCATTGAAGTGAATGGGAAGTGTTTAGAAGCGCTTGCGTGTACGGCTTGGAATGAGCCGAGCGCTTTCGCCGTGTAAAGGGGCCATAAGGCCTGCTCTTCTGACAGTGGAGAGATATAGGTGCTGTTACCCTGAGATGTAAGGCCACCCTTCCGACAGTGGGGAGATACAGGTGCCGAAATGAACAGCACCAATATCTCCTGCACCAGGGCGTATGTCAAGAAAGCATATGCTGAATTCAGTGTACCGTTGGCTTTTTAGCGGTATGCAATACCACATATCTATGAGGACCTGAAAGATCCTCTCTAAATTGAAAGAAAAGGTCACCCTTAAGAATGACATACTTTTCTACACTGATTACTATTAAATTGTGGTCTGGTTTATTATCACAATTACAAAGTCAATCTAACTATACTAATAATACTAACCAATGTGCTGTTCATGTTTTATTGAGCCCAATGAGTAAACATCCACAGTGCAGAGAGGAAGAGAACCCTTAGATTTAATAACCTGTGCATCCCCCTTTAGCAGCAGTCACCCTTACTAATCAGTTTCTGTAGCTGCTTGGTCGGTCCAATATACAAATTGTCTTCTGTTTTTTACAATTCTTTGCAGACAAATGGAGCGATGTACACCCTGATCTTTAACAATGCTTTTGCAGCTTTTTCCAGCTTCATGCCTTTGTTTAACAAGTCTTCTGAAAGTTGTTTGCCTACAGGCAAGGTTCACACTAGCCAATCTTTCTTGCCTTTATTTAAAGGGTGAAGGACCTGTGAAACCTACATTTCCAATCTCATTTACTTAATTGAATTACATTTTGCCAATTAGTTTTTGGAGACATCATTAACATTTGCCTTCACGTGTGTCTTATTGTGGGTGTTTTGCTCTATGTGCTCAGTAAAGGACATGAACTCTACATTGTTTGTGTGATACTAGTTTAGTTAGATTGTCTTTGTCTAGAATTGTGACTTATTAATGTTAACTTATTATGTGATTTATTAATAATGAATACAGAAATCAGGGTAATTACAAAGGTTTCAGTTATTTTCCCATACAACTATGTAAATCCCCCCAAAATATAAAGCAATATTTAAATCATAACATCAATGACATAAAATAAAGGGAAATGAACGGGGATTGGATATTAAAGAATGTATACACAAGAGAATCCGATTCCTCTCTCAGTGTCCTTCAGTGCAGGAAGTAGTTCAGAATTCATTGTCATTACAGCACATTATAAGGTTTAACAATAATCTATTGGCATACTAGAGTATATAGATTATTCTGACCTGCTGAGGCATTCCAGTTTTACAAATCTTGAGGTGTACATTCATTTTAATGGCTACATTGGATTATTTACATAATCCAGAATAGAAAATTGTGCAAAGGTCTCATGAGAAGCAGGTGAGCAGCGCTGCCCTCTAGTGGTGGTTGTATGAATGAACTGCAGGCAAAGAAGATCAGCACTTTCAGTTCAGCAAAAAAGCCCCTGTCCAGAGCGAAACCTACTTGGCATTACATAGATATTTCTAGGAATCAATGGTAGTCCAATATCCAATACTACACCAATGAATTTTCTCATCTGTATCTGTGAAATATTGTGAGATTTTTTTCTTTTAATTAAAAATTTTAACGTCTATGGTACGTCTTAAACCTTTCCTTTTATAAATACTCTTGATATTAGAGGGCTGAAACGAAATAATCTTGAAACCAGACCCAATTACTAATACGGTAAGGGTTGGCTAATTTGATCATATTTATGGTAACAAGGCGTTGATTAGGCAATCTAGGTATGTGTATCTGCGTTCGGCAATCCGTTCACAGGAACCTCCCAAACACACTACCGGACACATTGGCAAGCAGTGTGCGGTGAAAACACATGAACCCTATAAGAAAGCAGATTGTGAAGTACTTTTCTGTCCACATGTTCCGTGCGGACACCACGCAGAAGGCACACGGAGCCATTACAGTCTATGGGGACAGTGTGCTTTCACTGCACACCACTTGCTAATGCGTTCGCTAGTCCGTTTGGGGGGGGTCCCAGGCGGACTCCCCGAACGGATTACCGTTCATAGATTGTAAGCTCTTGCGAGCAGGGCCCTTAGTCCCATTGTGTGAAATTACTTTCTTTGTAATGTATCTTTCTGTCTGTATTTGAACCCTACAAATTGTACAGCGCTGCAGAATATGTTGGCGCTATATAAATAAAATTTATTATTATTATTACCGAACGCAGATGTGAACCAGTCCTCAGATACACTTAGCGACAGAGAATTGTTCCAATCTTATAGTTCCCAGCTATGATAATTGGGATTCCATACTGGGACAATGGATGGTTTCATTAGAAAGAGGATCCAGGGGGAATGTCTATTTCATAAATGAGATTTAGACTTTTCTTATTTTTATAAAATGCTTTATTTTTATACACTCATTTTATATATCACACAGATCTGTGCTCACTCCTCGTATATAACATGCAGCCCTTATGTACTGCAGAGCAGTATACCTTGCCTTTTAGGTCTTCTGTGCCATAATCCTTAGGATCACAATGTGTTCTCCTGTAAGGTGCTGTGGATAGAATTAACGCTCTCCAGCTGTTCAGCTCTCTGTTTAGAGAGAAGGTAATTGTAGTGTTAGGATTTCACTCTCCCAGGAGCAGCAGCAGCAGCTGGAAAAACAAAAACTGCTTGTACAAGTTTTATCAACTGTGTAAGAAATTAACAAGAGCTCTCCCTGATGATGGTGGGGTAGCCACTGAATGAGGGACCCTGCTCTACTGACAGCTAACCAGACAATTATTCAGATTATCAATAGGAAATCTATTGATGATCTCAATACTTAGGTAATCGTCTAAATAGGAAATCATTTTCTGAACTGCCAGAAGACATCACACGTGTCAAAAATATCTTCTGGCATGTGTCGTGCACAATAGAAGTTATGGAGGGTACACTTTGCTTTACTGTGCATGACCAGGAAGTTGAATAAAACATTGCTGGTTTCAGAGGTCAAGAAAGGATGTAGTGTGGCGTCTGTAACATTAATCATACTAGGAGGGATGTCTTCAGATGAGAGTGCCTGACTCCTCAGACTTACAGCAAACACCTCTCAAGATAATTTACATATGGGGGGAAATTTATTAAAATTGGCATTCTGAACGTCAGTTTTAATAAGGTCTCAGACTGTTGGTGTGCTTAAATTATTCAGAGACTCCAGCATCTTAATTCTGGGTCACTCCCCTATACCAGAATTGAAATTACACCAGTCTCAATCTGGCATATATTTCCTCTAAAACTCATGTCAGTTTTTAGGCACGTGTTATAGTAAATTTGTTGGGTCAAGGCATACCTATCTCGCCCTATCACCCACTTTCAAAAAAAAGTTGTCGCAAAACAGTCTGATGCATCAAAAATGTGCCACAACTATTTCTATCTAGGCCATATTCTAATGTGGAACCTGTCCACACTAAATTATGCTGCATTGGCCACATTATATATCAGGATTATAAAAACTGAAAAGTTTTTCTACTTGATCAAATTCCACTTCAAAATTTTTCTGCCTCCCATTCACTTCAATGGGAGTTATCATGTGGAATCCACCTGGAGATCGAGCATGTGTCCTAGAATGCATCCTTTTAGGCAAGCCTATCATATTTCATATCTTGATTCTTGTTTCTTTATCACCAGAATTCCTTAGAATTGTTGTTTGCTATTTTTTTTCCCACTAACTGAAAAAAAATCATTGGAGCTGATTTTGAAATTCATCTGTGTGAACATAGCTCAAGAAGTTAATAGTGACTTGGGTGCCAAAATCCTTCAGAAAGGCCCCTATTACTTTTATATTTCTCTAAATGTAGGAACCTTTGTTGCCTGTCAGCTTCAGAAGAGCTTAATGTAAAATAATAAAGTAAAATCACAAAACCCCCACAATCATTCAATTGCAATAATATCAAAATCCGAAATATAAACATGTGACGTAGTAAATACATTTTAAAATAAATGTGGTTTATAAAATGTGGCAGGATTCATTTGAATGTAAAAAGAATTATCATTAAACGAATGACTTCATTATTAATAATATTTTTAAATATATGTTGCTTATTATACATTTATTTTATAATTCTAAAATATATATTTTACCAAATGCTGCCTAGTGAATTATATTTACATTATCTCTCTATCTTATATCTGTCTGTCTATATGTCTGTTGTATGTCTATTTCTTGTTCCAATTGCTGTAACTCATTACTAACCGGTCTTCCTCCTCTCACTAACCCTCTTCCCCTCCCCCCTTCCAACTGTCCTGAATAGAGCAGCCAGTCTCATCTTTCTCCCTAACCAGTAACCTCCTCTGTTCTGCCAATGATCCAAGTAACATTCTCCATAATCTAAACCTCTCGGTTTGACAATCAGCTTCATTTCCAACATCTACAGTAGTTTTATACGTGTCTTAGAATATCTGCCTATCATATTTCATACCTTGATTCTTGTTCTTTTATCAGCAGAATTCCTTAGAACTTGATCCCTTTATTCACAAGATACAAGCTACACTCCTTGTATGCTAATACACTTCATGTCTGTGCATACAGAGATACTAGCAGGTGACTGGCTCATATGTGTATGACCGTGTTTTGTACAGAAGAAGGCTGGATCATTGTATAGAACTAGTATTTTATTTTTTGTATTATTTCTCCTTCTTCATAGATTGTAAACTTTTACTAACATAGCCATCAGTTTGAGTTGTTATTGTTGTAAAGTGCTGTGAAATATTGTATTATTATATTAAACAGAATAATAATTTGTTTCCGTCCGGTAACCCTTTAGTTGCAGTATTAATAAATAAAGCAATTATATATGTTGAGATGAGTTAATGAATTATGCTATTACTAGTAATGATAGTTCTTCACATGTGACATTCTTTATGAATGTCTTCCCGCCTTGAGCTCTTGCTGCAGTACAGACACAGAAGGTTGTACCATGTCCATATGATGCTGCCAGTGATTGTTCTGGAGCAGGATGGATGGAGCCAGGCGGGATGAGGGCTCTCTTGTGATTCTTACAGCTCTTTGTCGTGTAAATGTGACTGGCCCGGGGTCGTTCTGTCTGATTCCCCCCAACCCCTCTCCTCTTCTTCTAAGCCATATGAATGGAACCTGCTGGAAAGGCTGATTAATCCTCAGCACAGTTTACAGATTACAATGTATAGGTAAAACTAAGCAAGAATATAAAGTGATGTACTGTGAGCACTGCCCGCCATAGACAGACAATATGCACACTCGTATGAAAGCAGAACATCCAGTTTTTCCAGACTGTGCTACACTGTGTACACAAACTGCACAGCGCAGCAAACCATAGTGATTATAGTGGTAGTCGTAGCCGGAGAAGCCAAATGGTACTAATATTGTAACAATAATTATATAATATTCTGTATTATAAAACCTCTTTATTAGAAGAGTGATCTGTATATGAACATATGAGATAAACTGGGTCTCCATTTACGTATGTGACCATAAAACAAAGGTTATAGTCACATAGCTTGTCGACAACTCTGTCAAGTTAAAAAGATAGAACAGGGCAGCATGTGACTGAACCTGTTATAAATCAGTGGAATCTGTTTTATGAATCTAATAGTGCAGCCTTGGGTAAGGCCCGGTTCACATCTACATTCGGTACTCCGTTTGGGGAGTCTGCTTGGGGACCCCCCGAACAGAAACCTATACGCATTAAAAAGGCTAAGCTAAGAAACCACACGGACCCCATAAACTATAATTGGGTCCGTGTGTTTTCCGCACGGTGTCTGCATGAGCCATGTGGAGAGAAAAGTACTACAAGCAGCACTTTTCTTACAAGCAGCACTTTTCTCTCTGCATGTTTCGTGCGGACACCGAGCAGAAACTACCACAGACCCAATTATACGTTTATGGGGTCCGTGTAGTTTCTTAGCTAGCTCTTTTTTAATGCGTATAGTTTTCCATTCAGGGGGCCCCCAAGTGGACTCCCCGAACGGAATACCGAACGCAGATGTGAACCAGGTCTAAAAGGGCCTGTCTTCTATACTATTGTGTACATGGACGGCTTCCATAGAAGTAGGATTAAAAAAGAATACAGACTATTGGGGCCAAGTGGCTAGACAAAGAGGACCTAAGAAGATACAAGATATTCCATAGACGTGTAGCTGGCCATGAAACAAAAACTATTCTAAAAATAAACTGTGCTGTTATGTATGTTCTTGCATTGTTCATTGTATGTCAATTGATACTGTTTAAGGCCTGGTCCCCAAATTGCGAAAACACTAGGTTTTAGAGTACTTGAAAAGAGGATCGGATTGCAGAAGAAAACTCTATGGACTTTCTATGAAAAACACTGTGAGAACATAACACAATATGTTTACCATGCATTTTTTTCTGCAGCATTTTTTGCTGTGTCTCGCTACGTGGGGCCTTAACCTAAAGTGAAGTTGTTTTTACTTTATATTAAAGTTCACTTTATATTATTTGCTTGTAGGTCTAAGCTCCTGTGTTGATTTTTTCTTAATATATTTTTATAGCAGCCGCAGATCTATTTCTTTTTGCTATGGAGTCATACGTGCCTATAGAGGGGAATTTATAAAGCTCTGCACACTGGAATTCTGCTATCAAAAAGTTGCAAAATTTGATTTTTGCTGACTTTTTGGACTTAGGCTACGTTCACATCTATGCACTACTGGTTTCTGTCGGTCCCAGGGGACCCCAACCACAGAGACTCAGACTGCTAAAATAGCAGTTCCCTGTCGTCCCTACCAGCGGCACAATGTGGGGTATTTCGTGCCCCTGTGTGCTGGTAGGACAGGCGGAATTTTAATTAGCCATGTATTAATTTCACATGGCTTGTTCCCTTTAAGAGGGCACAGATACCTCCCCCCTGTGCGTTTTTTTCTGTCCTGTGTAAAGGATCGGACAGGTGGGGAGGACTCTGTGTCCTCCTAAAGAGAAAGAGTAAGAAGAAGTTTCAGGTACTTACCTGCTCAGACCTGTTCAGGTGTCTTCAATGATGCACTCTGCCCCTTTGGACTTCTGTCGGTCCTGCAAAGAGAATAGGTAAGATTAAAGTTACCTATTTTGCCCACCTCCCTCACGCAATCCTACCTCCTGTTCCCCGGCATCCAGTCCTGCTGGGCTTCGGAGCCGCGCGCAGCCAGCCGGCGTGTTCGCGCGGCTCCATGAGGGGAACTTCCGGTTTTCGCGGAACCTTTCCTCTGTGTAGGAGGGTTCCGGCCGGTCGTTTAGAAGTGTAACACCGGCAACTTCCGGTTTTCGGCATTCGCCGCTCCGGGACCACGCGAACAGCAGCGTTGGACACTGGAGGTCCTCAGGAGATTAAGGTACGTGCCAATGTAGTTGGCTCAAAGGGGGAGCGTGACTTGAAGGGCTAGGAGTGTTATGAAGGGCAAAGGAACGGAGCTTTTGACTAAGGCCACGCCCCTTCCGGATATGGGGCTGTAAAAAAGGGGGCAGGTTGCATCCCTCATTGCCTGCTAGTCTAATCCCTAGCTGGTTTCTCCGCTGTGGCTTGTGGTTACCGCTTCAATCTGCATTTATTCTACTGCAAACTCTGCTGAAGGTTGGTAAGTGGCCTGCAGAAGCTGGGTGAGTCTCCTCATATGGTTCCTTGAATGTACTCCTCTGATGTTTCATATTCCATGCTTAGGTATCGCTGAAAGCTAGTTTCTATTTGTCATGTCTTCCTCTTCTACCCCTCCCGGGGATCAAGTAAGACGGAAGAAGTCTTCTAAAAGGAGACACCTGGCTTGCATTGATTGTGACGTTCCACTACCTGATGGTAGGTGCGGTTTTTTCGTCTGCTAATTCTCCCAATGGTGGGAGTATCCTGAATGTCATTGTTTTGCCTTTAGGCTATGACTGGTCACGCTGCCAGCAATGCAGGGGACCTCTGCGGGAGGAACCCGTTACCAGTGATATGGTAGCATGGGTCAAGGAGTACATGGTGAGTACGGTTGCCGCAAAGAGGGGAAGGGTCCCCTCCGGCTTCTAAGTATCCTTGTGTTTTTTGCAGGATGATTCTTTAAAGGATATCCGTACTTCACTGGCTCAGCTCACCAAGAAGCAGCGCGTGGAAAGGCGTTCTGCTTCACTGCCCTCCCTGGAGCGCCTCCAGGTGGAGGAGGTGTCCATATCATCGGACGATCAGTCCTCCTGTACCAGCAGACCAATTTTCCATCGGGAAAAGACTAATAAACTGCTGAAGGCCATCCGGTCGTGGGACCAGGTTGGCGAGGGGGAAGCCTCTGCGTCCACCTCTGGGAAGCGGAGGGTTTTCCAAGTGGACGCCTCCATGGCCAGCCTAATGGAACAAGAATGGAAGCAGCCGGAGAAGGCTTACGTCACCACCAGAGCTTTCAAAGCAGTGTATCCGATTGATCCCTCCCAGCTGGATCGCTGGGGTCCGCCACCCAAGGTGGATTTAGCCATCTCTAAGCTTTCCCGTCGCACTGTCGTGCCCATCGATGACGGGTCAAATCTTCAGGATTTGCTTGATAGAAGAGTGGATTCAACGCTCAAGAAGGCGTATTCGTCTGCTTCAGCCCAGGTGACGGTGGGCATCGCCTCAACGGAAGTAGCTGATAAGCTTCAAGCCCGGCTGGACCGCCTGGAACGGGATATCGACTCCGGGGTTAACAGGGACGACATCCTGGCATCCATGGGGGAGATCCGTCTCGCTACGGATTTCCTGAGAGAATCGGCAAGACAGCAGGTGAAGCTGGCTTCCAAGGCCATGGCCCTCAATACCGCCGCCAGGAGGCCCTTGTGGCTCAAACCTTGGCGGGCTGATGTCGCCTCCAAGTTTTCTTTGTGTTCCCTCCCCTTTCAACCTGGGAAGGTTTTCGGCCAAGGGCTGGACGATCTGATGGAGGGATTGGCTGATGGTAGAGGGAGATCACTACCACAAGCAACCAGAGAAAGAAGGCCTCCCCCTTCTAGGGGTCGAGGCTCCACGTCTCAATACAGGCCTCAACAAGGAAGCCAGAGACGCCCCAGATACCGTCCGAAAGGGGCGGGTCGCGGGATCCCCAAGGAGGACCCTAAGAAGAAGGGGTTTTGAGGAGACGCCGCTCTCTGTGACCAGCTCTCCCGTAGGAGGGCGCCTTTCGAATTTCCTTGTGGCATGGCATCTTCACATTCTGGACCCATGGGTCTTTCAAGTTGTTCAGCGAGGATACGCAATAGAGTTCTCCCATCCTCCGGTGGATCGTTTCATCACTACGCGGGTCTTACCAGCCCTACAACAAGACTGCCTGGAGGCTTCCGTCGCAGAATATCTCTTAAAGGGGGCCCTGGAAAGGGTCCCTCCTCCCGAAGTGGGTCAAGGAGTTTATTCACCCGTGTTCTTGGTTCCAAAGTCCACAGGAGGGTGGCGGATGATTATAGATCTTCGGTTCCTCAACCTCTTCATAAAGAAAAAACCTTTCAGGATGGAGTCCATAGACTCAGTAACCAATTTCCTATTGCGCAACGAGGTCATGGTCACCCTGGACCTGAAGGATGCCTACTTACATATCCCCATCTTCCCGCCACACAGGAAATATCTACGTATAGCCGTTCTTATGGCTGGTCACAGAGAGCACCTACAGTTCACTGCTCTGCCATTCGGCATATCGTCAGCTCCGTATGTATTCACCAAGATGGTCGCACCAGTTGCCGCCGCTCTCAGACTTCAAGGCCTCTTCGTGGTTCCCTACCTCGACGACTGGCTTATAAAAGCTCAGTCTACTTCAATTCTCCATCACCACCTCCAGATAGCCATCGCCTTCCTCCAGGAGTTAGGTTGGCTGATCAATTGGGAGACGTCAGAAATAGTGCCATCCACCCGGAAGAAATTCCTAGGGTTTGTTCTGGATTCCCAGAGCATGCAGATTTTCCTATCTCGTCCAAGGCGAGCAAAAATAGAAGCTTCGGTTCGGGGCCTCCTCAGGTCCCGATGGATCACCATTCGCACCGCCATGCGGGTCCTAGGCCTGATGTCTTCTTCAGCCAAGGCGGTCCCTTGGGCTTTATGGCACTTGCGTCCCCTTCAGATGGAAGTGTTGAGAGCCTGGAACGGATCTCCACGGGGACTGCACAGGAAGATCTGCCTTTCTCCCGGTACCCGTCTTTCCCTCAGATGGTGGAGACACCTGAAAGACGGAAGGTCCTCGGTTCAACCTCGTTGGACCCTGTTGACAACAGATGCGTCCCATTCGGGATGGGGAGCCCACCTGGACGGCAGGACTGTCCAGGGTCTGTGGAGGAATCCAGAGGTAGGAACCTCCAACCTGAAGGAGCTAAAAGCAGTGTATCTGGCGCTGAAGTACTTCGCCCCCTTTCTCGAAGGGAAGGCAGTCAAGGTCCGGTCAGACAATATGACGACGGTAATATACTTGAGCAAACAGGGCGGCACCAGGGTTCCAGCCCTACTGAGAGAGGCGAACTTGATCTTCACGTGGGCAGAGAAGAATCTGACCCACCTATCCGCTGTTCACATCAAGGGCTCCCTGAACATAGTAGCGGATCAGTTGAGTCGGGGTATCCCTGTATCAGGAGAATGGTCTCTCAATCAAGACATATTCCATCAGATTGTCCAAACATGGGGCCTTCCGGATGTCGACCTCATGGCAACCCGACTCAACGCCAAGGTGGAAACCTTCTGCTCTCTGTACCAGGAGGACAATGCCTTGGCAGTGGATGCCCTGTCCATCCCATGGAGGTTCAGGCTGATATACATTTTCCCTCCAGTTTCCATCATACCCAAGGTATTGATGAAAATCAGACAGGACCAAGTCTCGGGAATTGCCATAATCCCGTTCTGGCCGAAAAGGACTTGGTTTGCCCAGCTCATGTGGATGAGTCAAGGCAGGTATTGGAGGCTTCCCCCCCTCCCAGATCTGGTGACACAAGGAGAGCTGAGACACCACGATCTGAGGAGATTCAATCTGACAGCCTGGAGGTTGACCAGTCCCTATTAAGGAATAGAGGACTGTCTCAAGGCGTCCTAAGGACTTTAGCCAGCGCCAGAGCCACCTCGACCAATAAGAATTACCGTAGGATCGGTAATATTTTCCAGGCCTGGTGCACGGAACACGAAGTGGACTCCTCCGATCCCCCTGTGAGGGCGATCCTGGATTTCCTGCAGGACGGCCTAGACAGAGGGCTTGCAGCTTCTACCCTGAAGGTACATGTAGCCGCTTTGTCCGCCTATCTGGGGAGGCGGTTGTCTCAGGATCCTTTAGTGAGCACCTTTATCAAAGGGGCAACTAGGCTGAGACCAGCAGTTTCTGCTCCTGTCCACCAATGGGACCTCAGCAAGGTCCTAACGGCACTTTGTGTTGCTCCATTCGAACCTCTGGAGGAGGTGGATCTAAAGTGGCTGACCTATAAGGTATCTTTTCTCCTCGCTATCACCTCGGCAAAAAGAGTAGGGGAGCTTCAAGCACTCTCATCGGAAGCTCCTTACATTGCCTTCTTTGAAGACCGTGTTCAGTTGAGATTTCTGCCAGGATTCAGGCCGAAAGTTTCTTCTAGGGCGAATGTGAGTCAGCTCATTTGCTTGCCAACCTTTTTTCCCGTGCCCACTTCCCCTGAGGAGGAGAAGTGGCATACCCTAGATTTAGTCCGGAACCTGCAGATTTACCTTCAGCGCACACGCGCTTTCAGGAGATCTGAGAACTTGTTAATAAATTATGTAGGGGGCCATAAAGGCCGCAAGGCTTCTAAGGTCACCATCTCTCGCTGGGTGAAGGAAGCAATCAAGTTGGCGTTTGTGAGTCAGAACTTACCTCCGCCGACCGTCCTAAGGGCCCATTCGACGCGGGCAGTATCGACCTCTTGGGCAGAGGTCAAGGCTCTCACCTTGGACCAGATTTGTGCAGCAGCATCCTGGTCTTCAGAATTGACCTTTGTGAAGCACTACCGACTTGATCGGTATGGCTCAGAAGCTACTGCCTTCGGGCGTACTGTATTACATTCTGCTTGTGTTTAATCTCCCACCCTTATGGGGATTACTTGCTATTTCCCCACATTGTGCCGCTGGTAGGGACGACAGGGAACAAAGGATTATGTAGATAATCTTGTTTCCCTTAGTCCTAACAGCGGCACAAGGATTCCCCCCCTATTGTTGTTTATTTTGGAATGTATGTATTATTACTTGTTATTTACGCACAGGGGGGAGGTATCTGTGCCCTCTTAAAGGGAACAAGCCATGTGAAATTAATACATGGCTAATTAAAATTCCGCCTGTCCTACCAGCACACAGGGGCACGAAATACCCCACATTGTGCCGCTGTTAGGACTAAGGGAAACAAGATTATCTACATAATCCTTTGTTAACTGCAGACTCCATAGACTGTAATGGGGTCCGCCAGGTCTCTGTAGTTTTTATACTGACACCTCTCAGTATTTTTCTCTCCGATGTCTATGGTGGATTCTCTAATGGAGACTCCGGCACAGATGTGAGCCTAGCCTAATAAAATTGTGACATTGTACATTTTTACACTGCTGAATCTGTTTTAGAGGAGTGGCTGCGGTGCCTGATGAGGTCATGTACATAAGATTTAGCACATTTTGACTCCTTAAGAAGTTGTTGCAGTCTCAAATCCACTAAGGAGAAGGAGTAGAAGCAGTAGAGAAACTATGGTAACAAAGACTTCAGCAACAACGATTATAAAAATTCCCCTCTTGATAATTTTTTTCCATTATGTTACGTAATAAAATTCTGTGGACCTGCAGCCACTATCAGGGGGAATTCCGGCACTTCCTACATGATGTGTTACTATTGTGCTGAATGTCATAATAGTACACTGAATTTATTGAGAATTTGGCGCATCTTTTGGCTGCCAGTGCACCACAATCTGAACACTAGACCAGCTAGCAGCTGTCCTCTAGCCAGTGCAGCAATAGGTTGTGGGGGAGGGGAGTTGTGGGACACTTTAAGCCAAAAAACTAGATTCCATACTCCATTACAACCAGTAACAACATTAGAAGAGCAAAGTCTATGTGTCCTGAGGTGTCTCAGTTCTCGATAACAATTCTTAGTCTCCCGCTCTAGTTCCTGCAAGAAGACTCTCAAGAAAAAAAGAAGGCATTTTCTTACAGAGAAGTGAAATTGTAGCAGGTATTTATACAGTGAAGCATCAGAGCACTTCCTCTGTAAACCAAAACCTCACAGAAACAGATAAAAAAAAAACATCCTTAGCTCCCAGAAGTCTTTGCAAACAACTTCCTTTTTTAAGTAAAAACCCCTGTGACTATCAGCGGTGAGGGAGGGATATGTCATGGCAGAGACGGTCTACAATTACACACATCTACACGTATAGAATGTGTATGATACCATATACTACCTATAGGAAATTATCCTCCAGCTGGTTGTTCTGCTGGAAAATGTTTTTATTTTATTTATTTTTTTAAAATTTATATTTATCATCCTAAAATGTTAAAGAAATACGCTATAGAAGTAATACAAAACAACACTGTGAGTACATATTTTATTTCCATACTGCTCTGTATAATGCAGTCGCCACCTAAGTGACAGAATGGAAGCGGTCGGTTATAGAAGTCAGGCTGTAATACCTTGCATTGTTCTCGCTCAGCAGTTTTCCTTATTGTTTTGTACACACATCCTATCACCACCTGCTGCCCCCTGGTGGCAGTGATGCCTTATTGCAAATCCTGGAAGAAACTCTCAGTGAATAAAACACCTGTCACCACACACATGGTGGGGAAGCCATTTTGTGTACTCAGTTGTTATGAGACCTGTTGTTTTTCCACAAGATACTGGTTTTGATATATTACATCCCACTAAATATCAGTTCAGTTTAAAATTGGTAGCTAATACAGTTTAAGATACACTTCTGCACAGTGTATCTAAGCGCTTTATATACAGACCACCTGTTTCTAATCTTATTAATTGTGATTCTCTTTGCTGATCTGCTGTATCTAAGCCTATCGTGTGTGGCATTGCATGTAGAGCTGGTATAGCTAAGCCTATCATGGGTGATACAAACTGCTGAGTTGTTGTATCTAAATCCTATCATGAGTATGTATGTTTATCATACATTATTGGGTTCTGCTGTATCTAAGCCTATTATGTATTGTACTGTCTAATGAACTGATGTCTGAGACTATCAGGTCACACTGTCTAATAGTTATAGAATGTTTATTGTACAATACTATATATTGATACTGTATACAAGTCTATTATAAGTAATATTGTTTGCATTTCTCTGCTGTATCTTATCTTGTCATATTTGATACTGTCTGCTGTGCTGTGTACCTAATCCCTTTAGGTTTGATACTGTATGCTCAGCTGTGTATCTAATCCCTTTAGGTTTGATACTGTATGCTGTGCTGTGTATCTAATCCCTTTAGGTTTGATACTGTATGCTCAGCTGTGTATCTAATCCCTTAATGTTTGATACTGTCTGCTGTGCTGTGTATCTAATCCCTTTATGTTTGATACTGTCTGCTCAGCTGTGTATCTCATCCTTTTATATGTGCTCCTCTCTGCTCTATCTTGGATTGTATGACTGGTGAATCCTGATAGTTTTCCGCTTGTGCTGTGACTATGTAGGATCCTTTCCTATCCGCTGTGATCCTACAATGCTGAGCTGATTCATTGCAGCCCCATGTGTAATATTTTCTGTCAGCAGGAACAATGACATCAGAAATTATAATTGAAAGTGAATGTCAGGTGTTATTTTGCATGAATGAGTAAGAAATCTTACTACGAAGAAATGATAGGGAGAGAAATAAGAAGACTGAGATAGTTTCAGGTCCGCACAGAGCCCTATGGACGACCACATACCTTACAGTCATTACAGAATATGTGTAAATCCTAACATAGTCAGGGAAAGTCCTTTTGCTCTGGTGAAATATTGAAAATCCGGCACTTCCGGAATACCTCTGCTTAGAAAAACAATATGATGCCGGCAGATTTTATGGTGATATTTTATTTTGGGCTGCCGGATCCCACAAAGGTTCACTATCCTCTCAAGAAAGACTTATAGACTTTACTCTGACTGATAATTCAGAACCTGTAAAATCCTATTGAGTATGCTGGAACATTTCCAAAATAGAGGAGAAAATCGTCAGCTCCATCACTGGGAACCTCCTGCTTGTCAGTCCCTGACCCTGACATTAGTTCAGACATAACTAAACAGTCAACCCGATAAGAGAAAGTCCTAGAGACCTCCTCAACAACATATCTATAGGAGATTCTGAGGTTGGACAGGAGGTTAAGGTGGTCCAATGGCTCTTATATAGGAGGATTCCCCAACCAGAAATGGCATGTGATATTTTGGGGGGTGTAGAGGCGTTTCATCAGGGCACAGAAGCTTTATCTTAGGTCTCTGGTACCTCCAATCTGTAGTGGAGGTGAATATAAGTGATTCCCTAATATCATCTACAGTATAATGAACCAAAGAAGAGGTTTCCTTGCTTTATACATTGCTTTATATAAGGAAGTGACTGAAGAAAATGTCCTATAAAAGGTGCTAGAGACCAGGCCTGAGTCTTGTGAGCAATTCTATAGTAGTTTCCTGTTTCCTTGTGAGAGAAATCTGAGAGCCACTACATATGCGAGAGATCCTGAAGCAGGAATTTATAGCTTTCGTGTCATAAACAATGTTTACAGACTTTTGCTGCCGTCCATTGTGCTGCAGTATTATTTCCATGTGATTGTATCTAGTATAGACATGATCCAACCACATCAAGAAAATTAAAGACGCCCGTGCATGAAATCACTCTTATCTGACAACAAGCAGAGGTCTACAGAAATTTACTCAATGGCCCCTTTACTATCAGACCTTTTAGGCTGGGGCCACACGGGACATCCCATGGTGGCAACACATCGTGGTTCTTCCCGCAGAGCTTTAGACAGAAAATTAGTGGAGTTTTTGTCTGCAGACTTTCTGTTACAATTATACCTATGGGGAAACTACCGGTGTTTCCGTAGGTATAATTGACATGCTGTAATTTCCAAAACCGCGCCGGTTTTGGAAACCACATCATGTCCATGACCATGGTCCATGATCATGGTTTTTACCGCAAAGTGGGCATGAGATTCTCTAGAATCCCATCCACTTTTCCCTAAAACTCCGTGATTTTTTACCGCAAAGTGGGCATGAGATTCTCTAGAATCCCATCCACTTTTCCCTAAAACTCCGTGATTTTACAACGTAGTCAAATTATGCCGTTTGCGTCCCATGGGGCCCCAGCCTTAGGGAGCCTTCACACGATGTAACACTGCGCTCATTCTGATCGTAAAAACACGTTTTGAATGAGCACGTAAAAAGCAGCTCTCATTGATCTGAATTGGAGCCCGCATACGTGCGCTCCCCATTGAAATCAATGGGAGGCATAGGGAAAAAAGCCCCAATTGATTTAAATGGGGAGCGCACGTATGCCGGCTCCCATTAAAGTCAATGGGAACTTCTTTTTACACGCTCATTCTGAACATGTTTTTACGATCAGAATGAGCGCAGCGTTACATCGTGTGAAGGCTCCCTTAGATGAGAATCCTAGGCAGGTATTCAGTACTGAAGTCATGTCCATGTCCATGCACAGTACAACTGGGATTTCTCATACCAAGCCGAATAACCTACCCAGTGGTAGACAGCCAAATTGTGCATGGGTGTGCCAATTCACCAGTAATTCTGAGAAATACAGATGGGCCACCATTCCTGCTAGGCTCCAGTGTAGTCTGCAAACACATTGGAGGGAATTCATCAATTCTTCTATTCTAGTTTTCTGGTGTGGAGGGATGCTATTGTGATGCACATTTGGTGCAAGTCACTGTCTTCCGCCAAACATACCCCACAAAATCCCATTTCCTACCTTTCTTGCCACAGTTTTCTGGCTTGAGCTATAATAGAAACCTACGTTCCTACCTGGCGTAGCTTTCCATCTGGGATGTGCAGGTGATTTATGAAGAGCCCAGTCTGAGTAAACTTTTGGCCCTCACTTTTGGCAGATCATCATTTGGCACTCACCCAAATGATGATCTTTTTCTTAAAATTCCTTAAACTTTTATTGAAGTATATTGTTTAAAAACAGAGCCAGAAGGGAGAAGTGACATACAGTGGCGTTGGCAACAGCCGTTTCGCACCGATACAGGTGCTTTCTCAAGCCTAGTATGACAAGTGAGTGCCCCCCACTTTTTTCCTCTACAAAGTTTATGCTATTTTGTTTCTTTTTGGGATGTTGAGCACCACCCTGAAGATCCCTATG
Source organism: Leptodactylus fuscus (assembly GCF_031893055.1). Lineage (NCBI taxonomy): Eukaryota > Metazoa > Chordata > Amphibia > Anura > Leptodactylidae > Leptodactylus > Leptodactylus fuscus. The sequence goes on from NC_134270.1 coordinate 97,107,985, forward strand.
TGACCAGTTACAAATATATACATGATGTTGGATTTCTGGAACATGGAGTGATAGTGCCACTGTTTTCTTCAAAACCGTACCAGTCTGAGTAAATCTGGCCCATTATGTCCATTCCTGGCCTCCTATATTATATAGCTCATATAGCCCCATTTTTAACCCCGTCACCAAGAAGAAACTACTGCGTGACATTCGATTGCCGCTATTCACATAACCAGTTGAAGGATGTCATTTAGCACTGTGTACTTGGTGACCAATCCTCTATAATGCCATTGATGATACAGCGTGGCTACTGGATGAACTTAATGTAACACTGCACAAGTTGACACCAACTGTTAGGAATGGATTGAATTTATTTATCTCTGTACACCAAACAGAATTTTTTTTATTGAATACCATGGAGAAAACAGGGAGCAAATATTACATACAGAAATAAACCGGCACATGAAATGAAAGGTTACAGATAGCAATGGCAAGTGATTTTCCGACAAAGACTCGTTAGTGCTCATTAGCTAATCAAACAACCACAGCTCACATTAGACTTGATCATCAAACAAGTGGTGTAAGTTATCATACAGTGATTTAGTGTGTGACAATGTCGCCCCCTGCTGATGGTTTTTTTTATACCTATCATACCAAGCTTAAAAAAGAATCATGTCATATATATTTAATAATTTTTGTGATATTATTGTATCAATATAACTCTCCACATTCTATTTCTTTCATAAATGACCCCAAATAACATGCAGAACCTTCTGGAACAGCCGTATAAGAAGAAGGAACATTGTTAATTGCTGGAAGAAGCCACAGGGTTAACTTTGCAGTATCTGTAAGTGCAAACAATCATCTCTATGTCTCTTTTAGGGTTCTGATGATGTTGTTAGAGAATATTACATAAAAAGTGAGAACATTTCCATTTAAAGGAGACTCTATTTACTGATATGTCAATGAGAGAAGAGCTGGGTTTATAGGCTTGGACCCCCATGACCTGGGTTGTTCAAACAAAATAAATGGCATTTTCCATCTCTCAGACACAATATGGCAAAATCTAGTTCACAGTTCTCCATTGCAATATGTAATGGATTTATCATGCTAGACATCTTCAAGCAGTGATGGATTTGGGCTTTCTTGGGCTCCCTATGACCGCTGCATTACTGATCCCTAAATATTGCAACTCCCGACATGAATATATATTTCAGTGGAATTCCCATTAAACTGCTATTTTGCATCATCATGTACACAGTTTACACTCAACATGTTTTAGTATTTCCCTTTATATGTATACATCAGCTGAAGGTGTATGGACGATTGCATGTTCTCGTGTTGTAGCACAGTCTTGTGTCAGTCTACCGTGTTGCAATACTGTAGCGCTCACTAGGGGTCACCATAGTCCCACTTTCTCATACCTTCTGTAAGCCTATTACTGTTTGCTACAAAGGGAGATAATAAACCAGCTGCAGCCTAGACAGACATGAATAATATATAAAACCCTGGGTCTGTCACAAACTTGCGTTTTCCCTCCATCACATCACAGGGGAATGCACCGAAATATCTCTGTACAGATTACAGCTGAAATATACATTAGCGTCTTCTACACTCCTCCCCGCTGCAGCCAGCGCCGCCTCAGTTTTACAAATAGTCATTTAGTCTTCTCTGCAGGTAAGATGGTGACTGGATCTGTCTGCACCTCGGCATCACACATGCGTCTTGGCCCCTGAAATGATGAATTACATAGTCAAGTTATATGAGTACAGCTGGTTAGGCTAAGGACACACATTCAGGTTTTGTAGATGCAGTTTTTGAAGCCAAAACCAGGAGTGGATTGTAAATGGTGAGCGCTGATGTATAATAGAATAATCTCTACACACCAAGAAATAGTTCATTTCTGAGAGCCACCTAACTGGATGAATCTTACCACTCTTTATATAAGGTTTGTAGTGAGGGAATCAGCAGCGAGGAATGGAAGACCTCTTCACCTGAAAACTCTTTCAGAATGGTGTCTTGTATCTTAACACTGTAAGGAACGTTGGACCATTATAATCTTGCCATCTTGTAGACGTGCATGGTGTACTTACGATGGCTTTAAAAAAGCTGCCCAGGGACTGCCTCTTCTCTGTCCTCTTCAGCTGGCCATCTTTAGATGTGCCTACCCCGATATCCACTTGCACTGGGTCTGGACTTTGGAGCTGTATCGACGCAGCTGCCTCAGCGCTCTCGCGACTCTCCTGCTTGTTTAGTTTCTCTGCTGATGCTTTTTTCTCCTTCATGTTGTCCTTTCCCTTCTGTGGTGGTGGTGGTGGTGGTGGAGGCTCCACTACAGCAGTGACCACTGTTTTGTCATTCTTACTGACCTCCACTCCATCTGTGATGTCCAGAGTCTAAAAAGGTATAATGAATACATGCAGCACCTATTATACAGTGGTTAACCATAGTCCATGGTTTCTGCTGGTTGGATAAGAATTTCGACCATCTATGGGGTAAAATTCAACAGCTTTGGATAGGAAGCATCTCACAGAAAAACTTCAAGATGTTTGAAATATGCATTTATGGTGGTACAACTCTGAGATGACTGTGGCTTTAAAGTCAATCTTAGTAATATTTTATTTTTGGATCTAAATTTTTCAGAGTAATGTTTATGTTATTATTGATGTCAGCGATGAAGAAACTAAAGCTTTAACAGAATGTTTAAAATGGATTTAAGTCACCAAATATTTCTTCTGCTACGTATGAACACCTTGACATTGACCATATGCATTAGATGAAATAAGGGTCTTTTTTAAGGCTAAAGTCCCACGTAGTGGGCTACATCAAAAAAGCGCTGCAGGAAAAAACTGCAGCGGCAACGTATCGTTTAGGGGGCATTCAAATGGAGTAACGCCAGGCGTGTATCACAGCCGTACACGCCGGCGTTACGGCAGACTGCCAAACACTTCCCATTCACTTCAATGGGAGCGCTCGTAAACACCGCTGTTACGAGCGCTCCCATTGAAGTGAATGGGAAGTGTTCGGCAGTCTGCCGTAACGCCGGCGTGTACGACTGTGATACACGCCCGGCGTTACTCCGTGTGAATGCCCCCTTATTTTTTCCGCAGCGCTTGTCACAAAAAGTCTGCAAAGGTTTCCTCTGTGGAATTTCTGCTTCCATTATACCTATAGGGAGACTGCTGGATATTCTGTAGGTACAATTAATATGCTGCGATTTATAAAACCGTAGTGGTTCTGTAAATTGCAGCATGTCCGCTGCACATGTTTTTCCGCAATGTATAGATGAGATTCGCTAGAGTCCCATCCACTTTACATGGACTGTTAAACACTGTGTTGCTGGCAACACTGCCTCAATATCACCGTAAACCGGGGCCCTAAAAACACTGTGATTTGGCCGATGCATTTTACAGCAACCACAAAATGGGTGGAATTCTGGCTAATCCTATCCAGACACTGCAGAAAAATAGCAGAGGAAATGATGTGATTTAAAAAACTGTTGCGTTTTTGTAAATCACAGCATTTCAGTTTTAACACAGAAATGCTGGCATTTTCCGTATAGGTATAATAGGGACAGAAAGTCTACAGAGGAAAACTCTGTGGACTTTCTTTGAAAAGCGCTGCAAAAAAAAAAAAACCGCAACACATTTCTGCCACAGTCTTTTACTCAGCATTTTTTGGATCACTACGTCACTAATACTCAAAGCAAGTATTAAGGCTCCCATACACAATAAAAATAAACTGTTTTATGCATATGTTGACCCCTTGACTCTCTTATAACAGATGTTGATAGATGGAAGGAGTTTACTCGCCTCTCTACATTTTAAACACAAGCATGCTCATCTATCTAAGTTGTACAGTTCACCTAAAGGGAATTTATCACCACCAAAATTGTTTCTAAACTACTGATATGCCGTTTTAGGGGCTGTTAGTGACTTTGTGGGCATACCTTTTATGTGTCAAAGTACAAAGCAACTTAGAATTTGTTTGCAAATGAACCGTCCAGTGCACCTCGGATGTGGCCACATCTGCTAGAGCACCTACCTTCACCTGTGTTATCAGAGTGAAAAATGGGTGCATACAGAGTGCATACAAATTAAGGATTGATTTTCTTGGCATATTGCACTATTCCATTTTGGTAGTGATAGATTCTCTTTTAAGTTTATTTAAATATTCCATCAAAAGCTGCTAGCCTTCCGGTTAGATTATTCCATTAGAAGCAATCTTTATCATGACTCAACTAAAAAATATGTAAGAATCACCCAACAATTTTAATTACAGATTACAAATTCTATTAACTGATTGACAACCATATATATATACATACATATATATATGAGACTGATAATGTAGATTTCAAATAGATAGGGAAATATGAGGCACACATATAAGGATTTTACCACCACCAAAATCGCCCCTAAACCATTTATATGCTGTTTTGCATAGTCTTGATGACCATTCTCTGCAACAGTTTAATATCCGTTGCTGTCATCCTATGACGGAAGACAGCATCGGCCATTTACAATGGTAGTGTGATCTCCCCCTAAGCCACTATCTTCCAGCATATACATAAATGGTTTGGAAGCAATTTGTCTATATCCTTTAAATATAATTTAAATGAAAATCCCATCACCAGAGCCATCTGTATTATAAAATCTTCACTTACAGGCTCCTGGTTGCTTTTCTCGGTACTCTCCTCTGGGCTGATATTACTTGCATCGCCCAACACTGACTATAATAACAAGTAATAAACAAGTAGTTTTGTTTTTTCAGTTCTACGTTCTCTTTAGTGAAATAATAATAAAATTATAAAATAGGTATTACAATAAAAAGGCTTCAATATTTGGTTACAAGGTAGGGAATATCTCTGACTGATCCCAGGTGGTGTCTTTCAATAGGCTAAATAGGCTTACCAACTGTTTGAAGAACATCATGATTTTGGGTTTGGAAGACTTTCCATCTTCTGGTCTCTTGTTCTCTGGAGTTTTGCTCCCTGGAGTAGCTGCTCCAGTGTTGGATTTGCTGCTTTGGGGTTCTGGTTCGGATGAACTCTATGTTTAAAGATTATAAAATTTCAAAAAGGTAAAGAAAAATTCTGTAAATTCTGTGTAACTCTGGCACCAAAGAGCTAATCTATTAAGGGCGAGAATGGAGGAGGATCAGAAAGTTGTCCACTAACTATCTCATAATATTGTTCTGACCCATTGATACATAGAATCTAGGAGACTTCAGGAAGTGTACTATGGTATCAAGATGGTAGCAGCAGATCCTTTTTTAAATTGAAAGGTAGACCCTCAATTGATCAGACATGCATCAGTGAGCTTAGAGTACCTATGATCCTGTCATCTTCTTTAGATTACTATTGGTAGATATTATGAACATTACACCCAGTGCACAAAAAAAGTGGGAGTGCCACTAAGAAGAACATGTACAGGATATGTCTGAAAATGGTGACTCATCTCAAAAGAGAATAGGCTCCCAACTTTCCCCAGACTACTGGACCAAAAGGTACCAAGCAGCCTGAGGCTTACAACTGCTTCCTGCCTGAGCAGGGAGGCTACTTGCTCTAGTTTCCTCAAGGGCTCTCACCCCAAGAGTACTCCAAGAGCCTGCAACTATGTCCACCTCCACAAAACTCAGGGAGGAGGAAACGTAATGGCACCAACATACAACTCCTACACGTCAGGAGGGACCCAAAAGGGTTATCCACACCCCTTAATCCTAAAACTAGACACACAGTGACAAAACAGTGATGAGATACAAAAAATAATAAATAAGTTGATAGAGTGCCAGTGAAGGCCCGGTCTATCCGCTGGATCTATAAAAATTACCCATGCTGGTAAGACCAGGCATAAGCGTGGGTGCTCTGAAAGTGTAATGTAGTGCAAAGAACCACAATGTTGCTAGATCTAGTAGTGCTCCTGATGTAGGTGAACTTAGATGGGACTCCAGGGGGTAGGGCCAGGGGATCAGGCAATCTAACTAAAGGCCAGGGCAGGTGGTACAGAATCCGGTTTGTGGAACAGATCCAAGGTTAGGTATAAAGAAACCCCATATGCAGCAATTGCTTCCATGGTGAGCGAAAACAGGTGATTGTTAGCACTCCTATTACCCCAAATTGCTTTGCTGTATGCAAATTTCATCCCTATCACCTTGGGGGACACATGCTGTAATTTGTAGATAAACAGATGACCTTCTTAATGCTTTACTCAAGGATACTTACATTAATAGTCATATAGCAGAGAATGATTTGGACTCTGACTAGTAAGAGGTGTACATACAGTGCGTGTGGCATCATACAGAAGATCCTGGTGCCAGTGAGCAGAGTCAATTGTACAATTAGGACACTTACACAACAGTGGGCCAGGGGCATTGCCAGCTTCATATATTTTTGCATACAATCTATATATTGGTCTCACATTGATTTTTGGCTACAGCAAGTTGTTTAAATAAAAAACATGATTGTACTTAACCTAAGTTTCAACCTGTGTAATGCTCTAGAGCTGCGCTTACTATTCCGCTGGTGGAGTCAGCGGGGGCAGTTTTCTGGTGTAGATGGATGATATTGTGGCGCACATTTGCTGTAAGGCCCTTTCTTGCACCTTGCCTTAACTGTCTTGCCTTAACAGTTCTAGATCTCCAGTCTGGCACAAGGGAATACACATGAGTTATGTTCTGTATAGATTTTGCATTATGTCCTACTTTTCAAGCCACTCTTGGCTTTGGCTGAAATTCAGCATAATCTACAAGAAGAAATTTCTGCAACTGACAGTTCCATTCATTTGAATGAGATTGTTTTAATGTGAAGCACCCAGGATTCTGCAAATCCAGTTTACATGAATGAAGCTGATTTTATGTCACAGAAAGTACTGCAACAAGATCTGCTGTGTTTGACAGCCCCCTTTTACTCCTGAGCGGTGCTCACTTTTCTGCTGGAGGAGTCAAGATGTACATAAATTACATTATCCAGTTCCTTATCCAGTTCTGTATCATACTCCAGAGCTGTACTCACTAGTCTGCTAGTGGAGTCACTGCATATACACTACTTATCCTGTAATACCCCTGAATTACCTCTTGTAATATATTCCAGATCTGCACTAACAATTTTGCAGGTTCTAGAGTTTTAATCTCCAACAATATCTGCATTCTCAGTAGGGATTATTTTTATACATCTGCCCCTTTTCTGGCTATATTTTTCACAGGTGTGCCTTTTATTTTGACTAGTTTTACTGTGGTTCCTATTTATGATGTTGGTGCACCTACTTATTAAATGTTGGGTATGTGATAGTTTATAAAGGTGTATTTGAACACTGTGCACTTTGCCTATTTTTTGTTCAAAAAGGCGCAGTTGCCTCCTGGTAATGCTTTCTGGCATCCTGGGCTCTTTTACACTGTCTATGTACTGGGCACAGGGCACAAAAAGACCATAAAAAGGTGCCATTTATACAAAAAAAGGTGCAAGTAGCTTAATAAATGTGCCCCACTGTCTGCACACGATTGCCCTGCTCATTTGCATTATGAAAAGTGTAGTCTTTATGTCTTTAGGCACTGTGCAGTAATCTGATGCTCTAGAATATCATCCAGGCTGTAATTGTACAAAATAAGTAATTTTTGGTGTTTACACACTGACCTAATTTTTTAGATAGCTACTTTATGGTACCGTCATGTAGAAACCAAAAATGGCATTCAGACTAGTCACACCCCAACACCCTAACCCTTCGTTCACATCTGCGTTCGGTATTCCGTTTGGGGAGTCCGCATGGCCCCCACCCAACAGAATACTGAACGCAACTGCAAGTGGTGTGCAGTAAAAGCACACGGAGCCTATAGACTATAATGGGGTCCGTGTGTTTGCCGTGCGCTGAATCAGGCGGACAGGAAAGGAGATTGTGAACTACTTTCCTGTCTTATTGACTGTGCTTTTTATTTTCACCTTTTTTTCTAATCTTTTTCAGTAGTGTATATTTAATAAATAGCCATAGTTTGTTGATAAATGTTGAGCAGGTTAGTTCTTTTAGGTTTGTCTTTTTTTGGTCATGTGCACTTTTTTTGTGCTGCCCATGTACTGGAGTGCAGTGCACCTTTTTGTGCTTTTTTATAGGCACAAGTTATAAATACGGCGAGAAAAGAACTCCAGGCAAGGGAACAAAAATATCTGGAAAAAAGGCAAATGCATCATAACTAAAGTGCAAGGAGCAAACAAGTCCCCAAAACGGCGTAATTTACGGTGGATAAAGCTGCAAGTTACTTGATAAATGAGCGCCACTGAGTCTGTTAATAACACTTACAGCCAGGGTTAGTTGAACAGTCTGCGGCTCCTCTGGTAAGGACTAAGAAAAAGACATTGAAGTCCATTACTGACCGAATCCAAATTACTAATCATAAAACATGAAATATACAAATATACCACTACTATTGTGTGTTGAAATGCTATATTCAATGGAAAATCATATATAATCTAGAAAAAATTCTGAATATTTTATGTAAAGTTAGTATTTTGAGATGTATTATACTAGAAACATGTGCAATTTTATTACAATAACTTGACTGTGACTTCTTATTCTGACCCAATGCAACCACTCTATTGGTTGAATGTTTTAGATGCATTGTCCTATGTTACATGGGGTCAGCCAGTGCAGCTGCTCGGGGCTCTTGGAGAGGTTTGTTCCTGTCTAATTTGGTTCCCTATCCATTTTCCATTTTCTTTGGTTCCCTATTAATTTCAATACAGAGGGCTCTGGGGTCAACCTGCTTTTTCTTCTATATGTGGGTGAGGCAGTGAATAAGTTAGTTTTTTGATTCTGGAGTAAAGTGGCATCATGAGGGGGAGACCATTTTCACTTTCGCTTTTGGGTCCAGCTTCCAGTACAGTGCCATCCAAACTGGAAAGGTACCTACTGAAACCTTTAGGCTAGGGCTGCACTGCAATATTTGTTGCGCAACTTTAATGTGATATTAAGTTGTGCGACAAATGTTGCTTAATTTGCCTTACTTTCTATAACATTACAAGCAACAAGTGACATGCTGCGACTAGGACGCGGCTGTTGCACAAAATTGCAACTTTGTCCAACTTTCTGTCGCATGTCAATGTCGCATGTGACATCGCTCCCTGAAACAGCAAATTGTGTGTTTTTTAATTTATGTGTATTTGTTAAGGTGTACACAGTTAATTGCAAATGTATATGTTAAAAAAATATAGGCAATCGCCGATGCATGTCACAGCAAAATCGCATTGTGAGACATTAAAGTTGATTTTAATAAAAGTGATTTTAATGTAATTTTAATTGCTAGACTAATGGCCATAGCCATATCCATAGCCTTATACATACTGCACAGAAATTTCTTTAATCATTTACTCAAGGATTTCAAATGCTTCTAATACAGTATGATACTTGGTACTCTTTTGGTAATCATTTTGTATCATCTGCTGTTTGTTAGGGCCGGTTCACATCTGCGTTTGGGTTTCCGTTCGGGAAGTCCCCTTGGGGAACCCTCTGAATGGAAACCTATCCGCATAAAAAAGCGGTTACCTAATGAAACCTGCAGACCCCATAGACTGTAATGGGGTCCGTGTGGTTTCTGCTCAAGTTCCACATGAAAAGAGCACAGAGAAAAGTGCTGCTTGCATGACTTTTTTTTTCTCCACATATTTCATGCGGTTAGGGGAATGGAGTGGCCTGAACGCAGATGTGAACTGGGCCATGGTTCTGCAATTTACTACTCAATTTTATATGTAACACACTAATCCTGTCCAACAGGTTTCTGTTGTTATTTGATTATCAGAATAACACAGCTTGGATGCATTATTCTACATCTAGAACCCATTGTAAGACAATGGGGGATAAAAATGGATCATAACAAACTCGCTATATTCCCTATTAAAAATGAAAGTCCTGAAGTCTGTGTGAACAGATCCAAATTTTTATTTATAACTTTTATAATTGGATATCTTTGGATTTTCATTTTTCTGTTGATTGATTTGTTATAGTCAGACTTAGACTTACAATTTCCTGGACCTTAGAGGGGGTTTGTGGGTCTCCTTTAAAAGACTAGAAAGAAAAGTTTCTTGTTAGAAAATTATACCAGCCGAGGCCCCCCCCCCCCCATCCTTACAGTATTCAATCTGGTTCACAAGAGCCCTTACAATTTATTGAATAACACATAGAGGGTTACACTAAGAGACTGAACCAATAGCCAATATATAGTTACAGCGGTTATGTTAGAATTCTTTTGGGGTATGATAAGTGCCAGTGTTTGGTAAATTGGGCTAAGCTATGCCTGGGAGTTCAGTAACATACAGAAACATTGCTTTGGCCTGGAATGATCAGAGCTACTACATTTTCTAATGCATATCGCTGCTGATGCCATTCCCACTTTAAATCTATACAGATAGTACTAATGCTTTTGGATTATTATTATTATTATTATTATTATTATTATTATTATACACTACAATGATTTGTTCAGTGTTATTTACTCGCTAGCAAGCAACCAATAGCAAGTCTATATTACATGTTATTTACGTGGACCGGGCACTAGTGTGCACCCCCACTTTGGTATTAGTAGAGTATATTTTATTCTATATTGTTATATGGTTGATCTTGTGATTGGTTTATTAACTTAATTGTTAATTATAACTATCTTCCATTTCTTACGTGTAAGGCTGTACCATGGAAAGAATATGCAAATATGTCTTCCATGATGTAATTAGGAAGTCAGGTGCCTCATTGTTGCAAACCAAATAAGTCTCCACACACCTATATGGTGGTCTCTCCCCAAGGAGTGACGATATCCCCCTAACCGTGTAAGGCTGTATTCACACAACAGTTAAACACTAGCTTGTGATGGCCATTTTTGCAATGCCCTTCATACAGCTATTTTAATGACAGTAGCACTGACTGGATATATTGACATGTCCATTTTTATATGGACTTTTGTCAGTTTCAAGTTATTTAATTGACCATTGTGATTTTTTCTTTCTTTAATGGAAGGGTTTTTTTCACATGTGTAGATAGACCAATAGATATTCATGGGTTTTATAATGGCTGCATCTGAATGTCATCCGAATGTCAATGTGAATGGGCTGGCATGACCTGATGTCCATAAAAAACACCATATACAGAAGCTCTTACCTTTCATGTTCAATAAATGATAAGGGACCTTGAGAATTGGTTTCTTGAGTCTTATTAGTTAATTACTGAAGAATATTGCTATTGGGAATTATAAATCAGCATAAATCACACAATCATATTATGGTGGAAATCTCCCCTACAAACATTGCTGCAGTGACTAGAATACAGCGGCCCATCGTGTACTTCACATGTAGTGAGACACGTAGCACCTTCAGATACATAATACAGAACAATGCATGTGTTGTGTGCTGCTGTAAGGCCCCATGTCCATAATCATAAGGCATCAATTTCTAATTATGGGGTTGTGGAAGAACTGGAAACTTTCTGTTCAAGGCCTTGACAAGAATTGATAGACAATAGAATAAGGCTCGGTTTACACCACGTACAGTATACACAGTATTCATTGTATGCACCAATCATATACCACAAACAAAATGTGAACAACCCCGATTATTATATATATGTATGAATGTGGGAAGTGTAGGGAGAAGAGATGCCTTCTCCTACATGTGGCTGACCTTCCTCCAGAAAGGCATCGGGCGGGCAGTGGCTTCTTTTTGGGGTTTTTCACTCTCTGACTGTTGAGTCTCAGAGTCTAATGCTTTGTTGTCTGGTGTGATAACTTGTTCTGGAGCTGACTTCTCTGAGTTTACAGACACAGACACAGTAGGCTGCTCTACCACAACCTACAACAGAGATTAGTAATTATATTATAGATGTTATATAGCAAACAAACACAGAGAAGTATTAATACCTTGTATACTAAATGTAACAGAAGAAAATTAATTCTATGTATATAATTGTTAATTTCTATAACTCTAGGATAATACATATATACATCCCCATATACATGTGCACTCAGCCGATCTGTAGGAGCTAAAGCCTACCTCACTAAGTGCAAAAGGATTGTGCAGTTGAAATCCAACCCAAACCTTATCTCCCCAACTTCTGCTGCCAGGGAAGTGTCCCATACACATTTGATGGTTGGCTGAATCTATCAAAATCGGTAGGTTCAGTCAATACTAAATGTGTTTAGCCAGATGACCAATAAATAAAACTAATATGAATACCCAATAAAATTAACATGGACAAACCACAAAGTAACAAGTGGAATTTACCACAGATTAGCAAGTAAGGCAGAGAGAAAAATATTCCTCAGATATGGCCTTATAATGATCTGTAGAAACTAGAGATGAGCGAACAGTGTTCGATCGAGTACATGTTCGATCAGATATCAGGCTGTTCGAGATGTTTGATTCCAGTTGAACACCACGTGGCAAACTCACTAAAAATTCGATTCCCCTCCCACCTTCCCTGGCGCTTTTTTTGCACCAATAACTGTGCAGAGGAGGTGGGACAGGAACTACGACAGCGGAGGCATCGAAAAAAAATCTGAAAAAGTCATTGGCTGCCGAAATCAGGTGACCTCCACTTTAGAAGAATAGTGGATTTCAGATCCGGTTCATATGAGACTGTGAACTATGTGACTGTGAGACAGGGATAGATGTACAGGCAGGGTTAGCTAGGGATTACCTTTATTTAGGTGGGAATGTTAGCTCTGTCAACTCTGCTATTCCTGAGATGTAGCAGTGCTGTGCGGTCAACGCTGCTACATCTGAGATGTACAGAGCTCTGTCAACACTGCTACATCTGAGATCAGACCACAATGGAGACTGCTGTGGACCGATCATAGACTCTGCCTCCTCCGGCAGAACCAGCGTTGATTGGCCGAATGCTGTACACTGTACGGCATTCGGCCAATCAACGGTGGCCAATGCTTTCCTATGGGAAAAAGTCAGCTCCCGCATTATTAGTGGCGTAATACAGGAACTTTGGCGTGTTAGATGCCCCCAGGGCATGCTTCCCCTGCTGTCCCAGTTGCATTCCCGAGGTGTTGTCATCATTTGCTGAGGTGTTATAGTGGACTTAGTGACCCTCCTGAGTCGAATAATGGTTTCCCCCTAAACGAGCATTTTTTCCCCATAGACTATAATGGGGTTCGATATTCGTTCGAACAGTCCAGTTTTGAGGGGCTACTCGAATCGAATATCGAACTTCGAACATTTCACTGTTCGCTGATCTCTAGTAGAAACTACTGTGATATTCAGAATATTCCCAAACGCATTAACTTACATTCTCGGAAACTTTTTGTGGTGGTGGATCTAATTTAAAAGACTGAAGAAGAAAATAATGTTTAGTTAAATATCTTATTGGGATTAGAAAAAGCACAATAAATGGAAAGAAGTGAAGAAATTGTTAATTTTAGACTCAACATGCTAATATTTATGTCCACAAATAATTTTTTTTAAAGATATTATTGAAATTGACAGATTTATGAGTGCTCTCTTCCTGCCAATACTGTCAGTCACGCCACCCCCTTCCCCAGCGCTGTTTCATGTATAACACTGCCACAATATTACAAAATCATAAATGGCAACTGTACTGCTGTCATGAACTATATTGCCTTCATGAGTGTCAGTCATAATGCTCCCCAATAGGTAGGAACCACAGTACTCCCATCAGTCCTGCCTATAGTGACCCTCCTATCCTATAGTACTACTGTCACTCCACACCGCTCCGAATGAAAGAGCTCTGTGACTGGTGCAAACAAGAGAGAGTGGGGTGACACCAAACAAGGACTGTCTTTTGCCATATTTTTCTTTAGAAATGGCAGTAGTGCTGTTTGAGAATACAGGCATTACAGTAGCAGAGGCTGCTGTACTCTAGGCAAGGGCCTCTCTAGCCTAACCCTTGTCCCTCCCTTGGACACAGAGAGCAAGTCTTTTTTAGGCTGGGGTCACACAGGGTGCTGTTAAATTTCTGTCATGAAAATTCAGCAAGTTTTCGTAAAAACTGGTGCCCTAAAACCCCTCAAAATGCTTTTTGCAGTGACAAACATGCCAATATCACTATGGGTCTCATTCTACATTCAGAGGTTAAATCCACAGCTTAAACATGTGTCACAGTGGGTTAGATGCCAGTGAGTCCACTGCCAGTACACCCTGTGTGATGCCAGCTTTGAGGTGATTGTGTATGGACCTAGTCTTGATCCATTGTACACAGCAGGCTTGAGTAGGACATTATTGACACAATAGGTTATAGGTTGGCTGTCACTGTCTAGTCATTTACACTAGCCCCAGAAGAGACACAATTGTTGATGTGGATATTTTTTCATTTGATTTTGCCAACCTTCCTCCAGAATGGCACCGGGCGCACAGGAGCTTCTTTTTGTGGTTTCGTACTCTCTAGTTGTATGTCAGATTCTAATGGTTTTGTGTCTGGTGTGATAACCTGTTCTGGAGCTGACTTCTCCAAGTTTACAGACACAGATGCAATTGGCTGCTCTACCACAACCTACAAGAAAGATTAATCATTAGAGAGACAGAGAGATGTTATATGAAGGCAATGACAGATACAAAGATGGATGTACATCTGGTTAATGGTTGATATGACAGACAGGTAATGCACTGGGGAGGATTTATTCATAAGTATATAGGATAAACGAATTTACAATTGGGGTAAAGTAACTCTGAAAGCCATATTAAACAGTACTATTGCAATGAAAGTAGTAGGAGACTGTCAGTCTGTATCTATATAGAAGGCTCCCTCATGACATAGAAATTCATGTGCTTGTGTCAGCATCATTTACAGTCATATGAAGCAATGTCTGGACTGTGGAAACAGAACAAACAGCAAGCACTATAACAACACAAAATATGAGCAGGATGCATGGCGCAAGAAGTAAACTGACATATTTCTTTATTGTGTGCTATAAGATTTACTTACATTGTCTTGATTTTTACGGGGTTGAGAATCTCCTTTTAAAGACTAGAAACAAAGTATTAATGTTTTAATATTGGTTAAGATGTTAATAAACATTTGACAGATAACTTAAGAAAAAGAAAAGATATAGTAACACAGTCAGTAAGGTGAATAGAAGATCAGGGTAGATCAGTGTATTATTCAGTAAAACAGCCCCAAGAGGGAATTCAAGAAAAACATTCAGACCCCCATCTTTCAACAAACTGCATACGTACACATTGGCATTCAATTCCCTTGTGTGGCTTTCCTTATAGTAAAGAATCCCTATCTATTCTGGAAAACATTCTTTCTTCTAGACACATGACACACACGTTCTTAAAGGTCGTTAAAGTGAATCTCCATCTTTTATCATCATGCAGTTTTTGGACCTAATATATCCTTGTAGTAGTTGGAAATACAGTAAAGACTGAGCTATCCGGCAGAGTTTGTAAGCCCAAGTTTTGTATGGAACATTAAGCCAGGATAGAACCAAAGAAGAAAACATAAGACTTTTCCAACCTTCCTCCAGAAAGGAACAGAGCGAGAAGATGATTCCACCACTACTTTTTCATTCTCCTGTGGTTGGACATTTGAGTCAGGGGGGTTATTGTTCTGAATTGAAATCTGCCCTGGAGTTGTGTTTACAGTCACAGATTGCTCTGACTGCTCCGCCACACCCTACAACATGGATGACTGGTCAGTTATTGATGGATTATTAATAATAATCTATTACTGTTAATGGTTACATTAATATGACATAACATTATTGTATCTATTTATATACTCTGATAGTTTTTACAGGTGTTAACAGAAATTGACATGGATATAAATCTATCATGAAAGTTCATTGAAATTACCCTAGAGGTTGATACATATGGGGATTTGGCAAAGGCCCTGACACTACTGTTTAATTTGGGTGATATATCTCTTTTCCACCTAAGTAGTACAGTGAAACTTTTAGTATGTGGAGTATGTTTTATGTGGGGAAAACAAGTATTTAGTCAGCCACCAATTGTGCAAGTTCTCCCACTTAAAACGATGAGAGAGGCCTGTAATTGACATCATAGCTAGACCTCAACTATGAGAGACAAAATGAGAAAACAAATCTAGAAAATCACATTGTCTGATATGGAAAGAATTTATTTGAAAATTATGATTTGCCGCATAGCAAACTTTTGACTCAGGGCCCACTCCCACACACAATATAATGCCACCTTTCCTGGCCCTCACATGGTGTAATGCTTTTCTAATGGTATAATGTGTGCTTTTACACACACTATAAGTCCAAAAATGGCCTCCACACAGTATAATGTCCCATATCAACCTCTCCACATAGTATAATATTCCATAGTGGCCCCGTCACAGTATTATGTCCTATAGTGGCCCCTATGGTGTTTGTTACAAATTGCAAAAATTTCAGGCTCAGCAGAAATTTTGGGAGTATTCCACCCACAAACTATTATTCTCTGTGGTCTTTTCAAACCCCAGAGTTTAATGATCAGAGGTCCAGGGGTGGTGGCAAACATAAAAATCAGTGTTACTCACCTTTCCAGGGTTCCAGCGTGACTCCTCTTCAATGACGTGGGTTATGCCTTCCTGACCCATGTGACGTCACTAAAGAGACCCAAATAAATCAGGGCATTCCGCTGGAGCCCAAGAGAAGTAAGTAGCACTTTTTTTATCTCTCTATCCCTCTGCCTCCGATCATGAAGGCCCCCCAGTATAATAGCAGTTTCAGTCTGGACGTATTCGGTTCGAATGGAACTTCCCAGAAAACCTCGTGATTTTTGCCTAAAAATTACTTTTGCCGCGGCCTTACTTACTGATCCATGATACTGATACTGATAGAATGGATACACTGTATTACCCATATGACATGAAACTTATAAATTAAATGTGGGGGTTCAATTTAAAGACTACAAATAAATTTATAAATATCTCTATACATGTATATGTATATGTATGTATATGTCATTATACATCTTATTTTTAGGAATAGTAAGAATATTATTTGTATATGATCACCTCTCTATTAATATTTTCTACCTTGTGTATAATATAATTTTAATACAGTTCATTTAAATACTAAAATAATAGCTACACAGACAGAAAAAAAGATAAATATCAATTATGGATGTGTGTACAATTGGTAAAAATAATAGAAACATTTAACTTTGTCACAATATGTGTATATATATATATATATATATATATATATATATATATATGAATTTTAAAATGAAACATCAAAATTAAATATGTAATTGGGATTGTCAATAAGCAATGGAACAATGTCACTCTGAATATATTACAATGAACTTACATTTTCCTGGATTTTATTGGGTTGTGGTTCTCCCTTAAAAGACTAAAGAAATGTTAAACATTAGAACTATTAGAGTATTAGATAATTAATGTTTAACATCTAGAAAGTAATAGTATAGTATGTAAATTTAAACATTTGCTGATGGTTGGGTAACTGTAAATGGTTGGGTAAATATATATACATAGATAGATAGATATATCCCTAGTATATATTTATCCCTTTATAATTATACATGTATAATATACATCTCTTCAGGATAAATATATATATATTTTCTTTATCCAATAATACAATGAAATCAATTTTTTTTTTGTATTGTTACATGTGAATTGGGTTAATCATTAGCCTCTATTGTCATTAAATCAGTAGAAAGATAGTTCTGATCAATACATTTATATACATACAAACCTATAAAGAACACACATACATATGTTACAGGGGTGTCTCCTTCATCATTTGTAATTGTTCCCCTTTGTACCTTATGTATGCGGTGAAGTGGTTTGTGTTCCTCATAAATTAGGGTGTCTGTCCCCTCTATGTGTGTTCTCTGTATTAGTGCCATGGTTAAAATGGCTGCATGAGGTAGAAGTTAAAGGGCAAAGCTATGGGGAGCCAATAGTAGTTGCTGAGGAACCATCCAGTGGTAGTTAGTGAAGAGCCATCTTAAGTTTAGGCACTCCTGATGGGACATGGATAGCTGAATCCCTAAGTTTTAATAGACTTTTGTCCAGCATTGCTATGCATTTTTATGTCCCTGTAGTGTGTGGAAATACCTTAAAGTTTGCATAAGACCCTGACAACAAGTGGAAAGAAAGCAGGAGTATCATTCTTGCAGCATACATTATACATGTATGTTGAACTTTTGTAATGTTATGTTCCTTGAATTGGATTGAATGCCTGTACATCAGTTCAAGTGCCTGGGAGTGTATACATGTATTACGGTATATTAATCCCTTTATGACATGCACCAGAATAGTACTGTGCCACCAACAAGGGTTTCCTGCAATCTACTGTAATAGTACAGCAGAAGCATGGTGCCCACTTGGGAGCTGAGCACGCACCAGACACAGCAAGTGTCAGCCGTTACATGCAGCTGAGACCTTGCTAGCAACTCCTAACTCTAAATCGGGCCATGACATCTAAGGGATTATTGGTATTAATGTGGTAAAAGCAGTCCCGGGTCTGAGCAGAGACCCCAACCCTAACTCTCTTCTCTTCACTTGTGATCTTGCCTCTGGCAGGATTGCTGAGATATAGCTTAACCCCTTCCCGACATGCGCCGTAATAGTACGGCGCATGTCGGGTGTGTAACTATGGCGACTGCTCGGGAGCCGGGCGGCTGCCATAGCTGCCGGGTGTCTACTGCTTTAAGGCATTAACCCCTCCGGCGCCACTGTCAAAGGCTCCGGAGGAGCCATTTTCCCGGCGGCGCATGGGCACCGCCATTTTGCCGGTGATCGCTGGCTCCTGGAGCATGCTCCAGGGCCGATTTCACGTTGGCATGACAGCCGGGAGCCTTTACAAGGCTCCCAGGCTTGTCTGCAAATTCTTTCTTTTGCAGGCTCGTCTATGGCTGGTCTATGATGATTTTTTGCAATGCATTGCAATGCATTAGCATTGTAATGCATTGCATTAGTGATGAGACCCCCTGGGGTTCAACACCCCTAGGGGGTCTAATAAATTCAAAAAAATAAAAATAAAGTAAAAAAAATATAAAAAATATAAAATGTATTAAAAGTTCAAATCACCCCCCTTTCCCTAGAACACATATAAAAGTAGTTAAAAACTGTGAAACAAATACATGTTAGGTATCCCCGTGTCCAAAATCGCCCACTCTACAAATCTATAAAAATATTTTTCCTGTTCAGTAAACGCCGTAGCGGGAAAAATAGTCAAAAGTGCCAAACCGCTGTTTTTTCACTGTTTTGATTCTGATAAATATTTGAATAAAAAGTGATCAAAGCAATAACATTTCCCAAAAATGAACTAAAAAGTACACCCGGCCCCGCAAAAAAAAGACGCCCTATGTATCCCTGTACACTGACGTACAAAAAAGTTACAGCTGTCGGAATATGGCAACTTTTTTTTTAAAAAAAAAATTTTTAACACAATTTTGGGCACACCAAAATGGTGTCATTAAAAAGTACATCTCATACTGCAAAAACAAGCCCTCATATGGCTCCATAACTAGAAAAAATTAAAAATGATAGCTTGCACAATGCAATAACAAATATTCCCAACTATAGCTGCATCTTTAGGACAGAACTGGCTATGGGCTGAAGGAAAATGTATACTCTGTGTGAGAGTACATCAGGGTAGACCGTATGCTTAGAGTTTACAGGATAAAAAATACCAGTACTGACCCCCACCCCCAGAATAACCCCCAGTCATAGGAGCTAGCGGTGTAATATTCAAAATGGGGTGACTTCCTGGGGGATTTAACTGTGTTGGTGCCTCAGGGGCTCTACTAACATGACATGGCATCCAAAAATCAAACCATGTACGCCTGTGCTCTAAAAGCCAAACAGCACTTCTTCCCTTCTATGCCCTGCTGTTTGCCAAATATATGACATTGTTGTACCCATTATAACCCACTTAATATGTGGGTATTGACTGCTGTTTGAGCACACAGCAGTGTACAAAGGGAAGACATGCTATTTGATTTTTGGAGCACAGATTTAGACAGTTTGATTTTTGGACAACATGCCAAAGCCCCTACAATGCCAGTAAAGTGGAATCCCTTGACATGTGACCACCCTTTGGAAACTATAATTTATTTTCCAGAAATTAATGCACAGCTAATGGTAAAAAGTAAATACTGCAGAACATCATTTCTTTTCCAAGCTTCATCATGTGCACAAACAGCAAATTACAACCACATATGAGGTATTTCTGATATCAGTGGTATTCCTGGCAATTGTACCCCCACAATTTATGAAGTGGTAGCATGTCCTGGCCATATACAAGTACTTACTGTAATTGGAAAACTAAATCTAACACCATCATCATCCAACTATAATACATTTATTTAAAAATAAATAATACAACTCCTATATGAAAGCTGCTCACATGTTGGTGAAGTATCTTAATTTTTGGGTGGTTTAGAAATAATGTGATATATGAACAGTCCACGAAGCAGCTCATCGAGATCTCATAAAATCCAGCAACAATGATTGTTCTAATGTTCTGACACATAATCCAGCCTTCTCAAGGCTACATAGGTGATTATTATGTCAGTGCTCCTCTAACAGCAGAAATGAAGAACATATGTTATAGCTGAGCAGTGAGTTTCTTATCAGAATTTACATGTACATGCAACCTTTCTGACTTTCACAGAATGTAATGACTCGATGAGCATGAAATGTGACAACTATTTTTATAAACCAGAAATATGCACAGAGTAGTTGTCACTCTCCATGAAGCACCCACAATTATTCTGTGTGAACAAGAAACAACCTAAATAACCTTGATAATGCTGAGGTGTCCAAGTGTTATCTTTGGTGCTGGTCATACTGTTACCAGGTTATATTTGGTGATACTGACCTTCCTCCAAAATAGCTTGGGTCGGGAGGCTGAGGACTCTTTAGCTGCTTTGCCTTCTTCTGAAGCTGTGATCTGCGTTGAGACATCAGAGGATTTAGGGTCCTGAATTATTACCTGCTCTGGGGTGGACTTCTCTGAGTTTACAGACACAGACACAACAGAGGGTTCTAGCACAACCTACAACAGAGATTAGTTGTTAGTAAAAAGTGTTAATTACATTAATATGGATGGGATGCAGAGAATTATAATTATTAATTATTTAACCAATTAATTATTTAACCAAATCTAGCTCTGTCATATGCACAGTGGACACTATTACTTATTATTGGTGCTTGCCTCGTCTTGATACGACAGATGATATGACGGCAAGCATGGCAGGAACTGAACAATGACTGTTCAATTATCAGCCACAACAGTGTGAGCTATGGTTATGGCCTCACATAATGAGTGACTTCCAGTACAGGCTCCGAGTGCACAATGACAGCTCCAGATAAAAATATGTTTATATAAGAAATGCAGACCAAAGAAATCTCACAAAATATTAGCTAGTAACACATATGTATCCCTATATGTATGTATCCAAATGAGTAGGCTCGGTCAGAACTACTCATTGGAGCGGGGACGGGGGATATTCATTCAATGGTTTGCATTCAAAAAATGAGATAATTTGTGCCTAAATTCATCTGGAATAACTATTAGCTATAATAATCATACTTTTACATCATTTTCTGATAGATCTGTGCCTGTCTAGTATTCGTGGCAATTTCTTGTAAAAAAAAAAAAAAAAAAAAAGTGTGGCCTGTATGACACAGTCAAATTCAATAAAGGTCCAAAAATCAGAAAATAAACCTCTAAAAATTGTCATTGTACACTTGTAGCTCCTAAAACAAATTATATTACTACAGGAGTTTTAAAAGAACTCCCTTTTTAAAATTGCACAAGGTTTATCAAAGATTTGCAACTATTTGATACATTTATCTCAATTTGCCCAATTTTTTTTTATAGTACATGAACTGGTAAATTAAGTCATTTTCATGCACATTTGATGAATCTCCACCCCCCCCATTATGTATTAATTAGGGGAAGTTAATAACGTTAATTAGGGGAAATTAATAACCTAATCTAGCAGATGGACTTGGTCAATGTATAAGAGATCGCTACTTACTTTGCTTCCATCTGAATGTTGCTCGTCTTTTTTCGACTGTGAAGGAAAGAACAGTGGGATTTTTTTAGTACATCTGAGAAGAAATTGGCATGTTTCTTGTAAGTGAATATCCTTATGGTTGTTATGATGAATATTCGTAACTAAAGTTAGTATTCATGAACTGAAACACTAATTGTTATACATCATCACAGATTATATATAAGATCACCTTATAGAGCAAATCATGTAGCAATATTTTATTAGATGAACATACTATTAGAGATGGTTACTATAAATTCAGGCATTTAATGGGTTAATTGATCCTGATCCCTGATCCTCAATGACTACTACTGAGTCTACTGACCTGCATTCAAATGATGCTTTGCGTACAAGACAGTCCCTGATTCTGGCAAGGTCTAATAGATGTTGTAAGATGACTTAAGGAGACCCTGTTAAGTAACCCATTGCAAACCACAGCAATCTATTAGCAATCTGAAATCTTTTCATGGGGGTGGGGATGTAATGGTTGGACAAAGGGATTCCCTCTGTCCCATTGTAAATTACTTAAAAGTACATTCCACAATTGGGATTGATCACAGTATTAAAGGGCCAAATCAGAATTGTCTTTAATTATATTGGAAGTTATAGCTAAAACCTGTTTGTAGATCGCCGTGTAGATCTCTTGGGCACATCTTATTGCAAGGGTATTTTACAGATTGTCAATCAAATGAAGATTGGCAGGTGTCTGCCAACTGCCCAAAACCCCATCTTATAATTGTTCTAAAAAGAACTGCCACACATTTACACATTTACAGTAGCTGGGCTTGGTATCGCAATTCCGTCTCTTTCATTAGAATGGAGCGGAGCTGTGAACAGATCACGTGACTGATGAACATGATGTCAAATGGCCTGTAAAGCTTGAACGGCACTCGGGGAATGCTGCTGTTTCAAAAAGCTGATCCGCAGATGTCCCAGGTGTTGTATGCCACATATCTTCAATTCATGACCTATCCTAAAGGACAGGATCAGATCAAACTCGTATTTCATACTTTGAGGAAGGTCTCCTATAAACACCGTATTTCCACTTCTAGATAAAAGCATCTGCAGAAGTTTCTAATAAACAAAGTGGAGATGTTAGATTTCAGCATCTAGGCAGTATAAAAATGGTGCCCGCTGTGGGAGAGTCTAACTTTTCTGCTGCATTTAGTTACCTTAGAAGATCCAGAGCTTGTTATCAGTGTGATAATGTTCATTAGTATAATTAATACTAACATAGCACACAATCACATACGGGGTACTGGGTTATATAATATTAGTGGATTACCTCAGAAACACTGTTTTACAGATGGTCACTTATTGTGGGGACACCAAAAGTAATTTCACCCACAAAATACATCACCATCTGTTGTAAGTCAGTGTTTCATAACGGTCTCTACAAACCTTGTGCTTAAACAATCTGCTAAGTGTCCCAGATTTAGGGCTTTCCGACTTCTTCATGCTTTTGACCTCTGTTTCCGAGGTCTGTTGCACAGTACTCTTGTGTTTTTCTTTTTTTGATGATTTTCTAAAACCTCCATTTTCTTTCTTCTTTCAGCAAGAGGTGGAGAAGGACATATTGGTTACCTGGGATCACTTATTTATGGTCACAGGGATACATATTAAGACTAGAGTGCATTTCCAGTCATAGTCCTGTATATTAGTTTATGATCAGTGTCAGAACTATCAGACATTTTATATGTTAAGGCTATTATGTTTTATTAAGTTTTTCTGAGAACTGTCAATCTTATGAGTTCAATATGATTACAGAAAAAGGATCAAAAGCCCTAACCCCATGTTCTATACAGTATATATGATAAAAAGACCAGAATGTTCACAGTCAGTGGCTGGGCATACTTATGTTGCCAAAGTCCCTCTCGTTGTCCTTCTGCAGCTGTCTTCATAGCAACATGAGTGTGTGCTCAATTTCACCTTAAAGGGATTCTATCATTGGCTCTAGTGATTTTTAACTAAGCATATATTTGCATAGCCTTTAGAAAGGCTATTCCAGGCTATTTCAGCACGGAGCACCGGAAGTTCACTGAGCACTGTGTGCTGTGTGTAAACAGGGGGAGGTGAGAGCAGGGAAGGCTGATGAGTCATCAGCAGCATCAGTCTTCCCTGCTCTCACCTCCCCCTGTTTACACACATCAGACAGTGCTTAGTGAACTTCCAGTGATCCGTGCTGGTTAATTAGCATATAAATAAAAGCAGGCTAATTCAACAATGGCTGAGAGGATTACTAAACAAAAGGTATGTCTGGAATAGCCTTTTTAAAGGCTATGCAAATATGTGCTTAGTTAAAAATCACTAGAGCTAATGATAGACTCCCTTTAAAGGAACAAGCCCATATCAGCTGGTCAGTACCCTACCTTTGGCTGATCACCTCTGAATAGATAAACATACTGTGATATGCCCCACTTTGCATGATTGTTTGGATCCTGTCGATTTGTGAAAGTGTTATAGACCGCTATCTGATCCAGTCTGTCTCTTGTCTTGGGATTGGTGACTACCTGCTAATACTTTTGAGGTTTGGCCAACCTCAAAAAGGGTGGATTTTAAATAAAATGTGCTACTAAATTGGTCCATTTGTGGGCATTCCCTGGTGGGGCTGGTGGTGATGCTGAAATCTCCTAGAATTTTGTTAGCAACTATGGTCTGTCTCTGTGCCTGCTCTGCTCTGGACAACTCTGTTTGTCCTGTGCCTGCCCTCATATCTATCTATCTATCTATCTATCTATCTATCATCTTCCCTTAGGGCGGGCTCACACCTGCGCCCCGGTCTCCGCTTTCAGTTTCTGTCTTCTGCTGGCAGACCGTGTCTGCCCGTGAGCGCCTGTGAGTGTTTTATGGTCTCCGCAGCGAAACCGTTTTTTTTTAACCAGACACAAAGTCCTGCATGTCCAACTTTGTTTCTGGTTAAAAAAAAATGGTTTTGCCGCGGAGACCAGAAGACACTCTCAGGCACTCACAGGTGGACACTTTGCTAACCCATCAAATGAATGGGTTTGCCAGCAGTGCTGAGAGAGAACTCATTTGCATACTGGCGAAAAACGGGATTTCTACGGAACAGCGGCGCGGAGAAGACATCTAAAGGTAAATAGCCTTTCTTAAGGCTATTCCGACGTGTTATAGACAAAAAATTCCATCAGAATGATAGGATCCCTTTAACCAGGGTACTTACAAAAACAACAACAACAAACACCGTTGTTGCGGAACAGCAATCAACTGACTGAAGACTGAAGAAAGGAATACCCAAGGGACAATATTGTAGTGACTACTGTATGTGGCCCGGTTATATATAAAACTTGGAGAGTGTTTAGATCAAATGTAACAGACAAAACCTACTGGATAAGGAATTTCATAATCTTAGGTCAAGAGAAGTCTTTTTCAAGATGACCTGTACTTGAGAAGGAGAGTATATAGGGAATACAATCCATGAATTCAAACACTGGGTAGAAGACTACCTTGCAGATATTAACAACTAAGCATGTCAGATAGATTCATAGGGATGACCTAAGGGTTATTAACTTCATCTGTATCCGCATGGTACAAAAGTGAGGTAGAGGAAGTGACTTGGACACAAAGTCCAGCTGTTTGGATTTTTTGTTTGCAGACCATGACACCAAATGGTCTGAATGACAATTTAAATTTTGGATGCTTCATCTGCCTAAATGGCTTCCTTTATCTTGACATATTCCAAGTATATTACTTCAGCAACTAGGTAAAATATGAGAGGTAATTCTGGGATAAATAGTATTGGCAACCCAGTCGGTTAATTATTTACATCTATGCCCACTTTAGCTTGTTTGCATTAAATAGCTTTGGGCCTTAAATAACTAATATATGTTGGTCTACCACAAATTGATGTCTATCTGGGACTGTCTTGGCTTTAAAGAGTTAATGTTTATTTAACCAATGGCTGAATTATACTTATATCCAGGGCTGGTTTAAGATAAAGTGTGGTCCTGAGCAAAATTAAAAGCGGGACCCCAAATGCTGATATACAAACAACACCATCGTCTTTCAATGGCAACCTCCTTTAATAATGCATCCTTTCTGCCCTTAAAACACCTTATAAATAGTTCCCCTCTTATAAATAATAGCCCCCCATTATAATAGATGCTTTATATATAATAGTTTCCTCCTTTTTATAGGCCTCTTATAAATAGTTCCTCCCTTACAAACAATAGCCTGCCTTATAATGATGGCATCCATTCAATCACGGCCAGTGGCCAGCGTACGATCATGTGCATTTAACCTAAATAATAGTTCCCCCCATATAATAGCCCCACTTATAGTTAACAGCTTATATATATATATATATATATATATATATATAAACAGTTTCTCCCTTGTAAATAAGAGGCTCCTTATATGTAACTGAAGGGCCTAGGGCCTACCAGAGGAACTTGTTCTGGGGCCCACCTAATAGTTTCCCGCTAATAGCCTACACCACTGTTCCTGCACTGACATGTTACATATTTGATGACGATCCTATGTTACTGAGTATGTTCCCAGTATAGTCATGCCATATTCATGCACAGGACAGCAGTCTTAAATACAGAAGTATACAGAACTCTTGTAGGTATTCATATTAACAATTCAATCCAGGAATATTTATAGGAGTGCTCAGAAATAGTTAAATCCAGGGAGCACATATTAGAAAAGGAGCAAAGTTTGTTGATGTTAATGGCAAATAACTCTTCATTTATACAATGTTCAGTCATCATATCAATCAAAGAAAGGCAAGTCTGGAGGCAATGAGATCTCCACCACCAAGCCACCATTAGCTTTGCAAAAATCAGCAAGTGTCCCACTAATGGTCTATATTTAAGTGGGTAGTCATCAAGCCCAAGAAATATGAGGGTTACAGGAGTGTTGAGAGTAATGTTGGCACCAGTTAAATTTAGAATTAGTTTGAATATGTTCCTCCAGAAATCGGATAAGACTGGGCAGCTCCATAATATATGAAACAATAAGCCAACGTGCCCCTGCACAATATGATGCTCCACAGTGGCCCCACACAGTATAATATCATCCACTATCAAACCCTTGCACAGTATAATATGCTTCACAGTGCCCCTGCACAGTATAATGCTCCACAGTGGCCCTGCACAATATAATATGCCGCACAGTCACCCCTGCACAGTATAATATGCTCCACAGAAGCCCCTGCACAGTATAATATGCTTCTCAGTGGCCCCAACACAGTATAATATGATTCTCAGTGGCCCCAACACAGTATAATATGTTTCACAGTGGCCCCTGCACAGTATAATATGTTCCACAGTGGATCTCGCACATTATAATGCTCCACAGTGGCCCCTGCACAGTATAATGCCCCACAGTGCCCCCTACACCGTAAAATGCTCCACAGTATCCCCCACACAGAATAATGCTCCACAGTGGCACCATCACAGTACAATATGCCCCACAGTGGGCCCTACGTATAATGTTCCACAGGTAGGTTAACAGTATGTCACGTCCTGTGCTGGAAGGGGAAACAGAAATTTTTCTCTAAGACATCACTAAACCCTAAAAAAAATGTCACATGACCCCATTCCCCTCCCATAGTAGTAACACCACGGACATCAACTCCTCAGCTATATGTGGTAGAGATCCTGCAGCCATGCCTGTTGCCTCTCATGACAGGTCATCCAACTGGTATTCTTTATCAGAATAATGCTTGCCCACACAGAGCAAGGGTTTCCCAGGAATGTCTCCATCCAATTACAACTCTGCCTTGGCCTACTTAGTTGCTAGTTTTATCACCAAGCGAACATTTATGGGACAAGCTGGGATACCAGTCACGGCAGCCTACGAATGTGCAGGATCTACAGGCCTGGCTGCAATATGTGAGCAAATGTAGCGCAGGATACCTTACGAAACCTGTTTGCCTCCATACTCAACCGTGTCGTATGTCTCATATTGTCTCCAGGCTAGAGGCGGTCCACAATGACACCAGAGCCTCCATTCAGTTGTACTGTTTTCGCCAATGATCTTATCCGTTCACTCTAATATTGTAATCACTTTCATATTTCATCTTTATATTCACACATTCTCGTATATAGTTCGATTCCAAAACTTCCTTCTGTGAATGACTGTAAATGCTTCTATTTATCATCACTAACCCTCCTTAGCCTTTTTCCTGTAATATCAGGTCATGTAGTCTAATGAAAACGTCTTTTTGTGCCTTATAAGTGTGATTACTGCTCGTGAGGAAAATCGCCGTTCATCCTTTATCAGTTTTACTCCTTGGTTGGAAGCCTCTCTGTACACGGAGCCTGACAGATGGAAATGTCCTTAATGCTTCTTGTCCAAACACTGGGCTTGGCATGCTTGCTCATGGGAAAATAAACAAGGTCTTTCCAGCAGGATATGCAAATAACATCAAGGCTGTATTAAAGGTTATAACTGCATTGTATTCATGTGCCACCAGCTCCGAAGTGTTGTATGTCAATCCCCAATTCAGCACTATTATGTTTGCTGTATAATTGTCAATTCAGTAATTGTCTACGTCAGACTTTAAGAAATCCAGGTTATAGCATATCACTTTCTACAAGAAGATACATAAAACCTATACCAGCTGTATGCATATAATAATATACCAGAAAATAAAGCTATACCAGCAGGGTCTATATGATTATGTACAAGAAGATGCATGACTTATACTAGCTGTATATAGTTCATTATATACCAAAACTAGGCGCAGTTTATTCTAACGTGGTCTATAACATTATACACCCTATAGACAAGCTGTAAAAGTTATACTAATTGGGCATAAATAGAATAGATTGTAAGTTCTTGCGAGCAGGGCCCTCACTCCTATTGCTTGATATGTTAATTTATTTGTCACACTGTAATGTCTCATATTGTCTGTTCATGTGTCCTCTGAAGTGCTGTGGAATATGTTGGTGCTATATAAAATAAAGTTATTATTTATTTATTACATGTATATCAGACAATGCCCAGGTTATACCAGTATGGATCATATCATTATATACAAGAAGAAGTAGAATTTATACAAGATGTGCATGCATATTTATATACCAGAAGACAACCAGGCTATACCAGCATGGTCCATATCACTATTAGAATGGGACCTTGATCCAGGGATTTATTCAGATATTAGGAGTTGAGAAGGCTTATTTTCCCCATATATAGAATAATTTGTATCCCCCTTTGGGGATTTTTTGCTTCCTCTGGATTGACATGGTTGGATTATAAAATGGACTTGATAAACTTCAGCCAACTTTATCAACAATTGTTACTATAGGCAAAAAGATACTTAAAGTGGTTTTCCTTGAGTACAATACTGATGACCTATTACTAGGATAAGCCACGATTATGAGATTCTGCGGGTCCAACTCTTAGCACTCATTTTAATGAGCCGCAGCACTTGGCCTGTTTCTATGGCTTCTTTATTTTTTACATTGGCCTCAAACTGCTCACCTTTTATTGAGTGATGGCACTATAGTGTTTACAGCTCTGCCCCATTTGTGTGAGCAAAACTGCAATAAGTAGATAGAAAGGAGACAAATGGACCGATGTAGACAATAAAGCTGCAAAAGACAGTGCTCAGCCATGTGATGTAACTACTTTAAACTTTTGATGACAAGCCGTTATTATTCTGACCCTGGAAAACATGTTTAACATTTATGGAGAATGCATAGATCATCCAAGATCAATTCATACACCAAAGTCTACAAGAAAATTGTCATCTATTAAGAGAACTTGTATATGAGGATATCATAAACAGATAGCAGTGCTAAGAGTTGGGCTAGGATTTGGGGCCAACAGGTTCCTTACCTTGTCCTCACCCTCAGTCTTCACCTCCTCTTCGGATTTTACGACAGACTTGTTGGGTGTAACCTAAAAATGGGAAATCTTTAGTAAACCACAATTGCATTTTCTCTTTACGCCAGAAAGATTTTAAAAAAACAACTTGAAAAACAGAGATGTGACGTGTCCAATGGTAGCACAACTTGCTCTATACACATAAAGTATCAAATGTCAATCTTTATACATGACAGAGCAGCGCCCCTAGTGGACACTCGGTATCTTGGGTTCAGTTTACATCACAGATGTGTCTAGATCTGAGTAAAATGGTTCATGTTCATGGATTTGTCATGAATCTTTGAAAATTATTTAAGCAATCTGAACATTTTGTGGTTCAGTTTATACAAACCAAATAAAGTGGTAACTACTATGTGAAAAGAATAGAGAAAGGGATCACAAGACCGAGAGGCTAGGTAATCTCACCTAGTGATAGCCAGTCATGAGAGACTACAGGTCACTGCTGGGCAATATTAAGAGCCCATTCAGAAAAGATCAGACAGTTAAAATGAGATAGTTATGAAGTAATATACTGATAATACAACATCAAGGCACCAAAGCTAACAGTATTCATTGCTCGGGAACAGTAGGAGCTACAGAAGAATCCATGGAGCACTTATTATTTGATGTACAGAGCTGGACTTGTTTTATAATTGAGTTTTTTGCTGCATAAGGCTAATTTGGTTATTAAAAATTGACCTTTTTTCATTGATAAACATTAATTACATACAAGTTACATAAATCCCCATGGATAGTAAAGTTAAACAGTAGCAGCACCAGCACTAGTGTTCCTCTACGTTATTAATTGGGTATTTGCTGCATAAAACTTATTTATTTATTTATTTATTTATTTATTTATTGATAAACACACTACCACTCTCTGCCATACTGAACTGTATAACTGTCTTCTTTCCCTACACAGCACCGATATGCAAGCAGCAGCACATGTATCTTCTATCGTCCTCCTGGCTTCCTTGTCTTCCTAGACTTTTACCTTTGGAGAGGTGCTATTATCTATGTGGTATCTACTAGCTATGTGGGGCGTCTATTGCCTATGGCGGAACTATAAGTTTTGTGGGGCACTATTACCTATGTGGGGAGGACCATTGCTTATGTAAACAGCACGAGGGTGGGCATAGCAAAGAGGAGGACTAATACTTTACTGGGATCACAAAATGAGTTCTATTACTTTGCTGGGGGCACTGTTATTAACTTGTAGGGAGGCCAATGAACTTTTAGGTATGCCCCTGGGTGACAGCAATAGTCACCAGTTGTGTACCTCCAATGGAGGCAGACCATGTCACTACTATTGAGCAGATGGGCTCAAGGCTTCCACCACTTAGGCTTCACTGCAAGGTGCCGCTCGTAAATGAATGAATGACAGCAAGCAGAGATCTAGAAAACTGTAAGGAATAGATACAGAAAGTATATTGGAAAATTGTATATCTTTTTTATTGTGCATTTGTTTCTCAATATTGGTCTGAAAGTGGCCAACCCCTTTAACTACTCTAGAACAGATCCCAGCACCTCCTCTCTCCCAGGATCTGCCCAGAGTGAAGGCTCTCCAGCCTTTTTGTTTGGCACAGTGATGAGCCCAGCCATCACACCTGGGCTGAGGTCAACTCCTTAGCAGCACTGGACCATACCACTGCCAAACATTTGTGAGGAACCTGGGGGGATATGTAGCGACTCTTCAGCACCCTGCCTGTCATCATCTCACAATATATATATATATATATATATATATATATATATATATATATATGTACTATATATAGATTATGCTAAGATATGTAACTATAACAATAATATATATATATATATATATATATATATATATATATATATATATACACACATATGTATAAGTACATAATTAAGTATACTCGGCAAAGGTGCAGTGGGTGGTTGTTGGTAGGGGCTGACCAGAAATTTTGTTGCAGATTTTGCTGTATTTTTTAGCCAAACCCAGTAGTTGTTAAGAAAATAATGGGAATTACAAATGGAACATGTACACCTCTGCCTTCTGCTCAATCCACACCTGGCTTTGGTTAAATAAACACAGCAAAATTTGCAACAAAACAGCAGTTTTTCCGCAACATAGGGACCCACACAGCAAACTGCATCTAAAAAATACAGCAGAAACGCATCATGGTTTTTTTTTTCTGCTGTTTTTAAAATGCTAGGAAAAACTCAAGCGGTTCCACAACTACTGTAAGGCTAAGGCCCCACGGGCCAGAAACGCAGCACTAAAGCGCTGCGGGAACAACCGCAGCATGAACACATCGCAGTTCTTCCCACAGCGCTTTGAACAGTAAGTTCACAGAGTTTTTCTCCGCGGACTTACAATTATATCTACGGGGAAGCCGCTGCCGTTTCCATAGATATAATTGACATGCTGCGATTTTCAAAACCGCAACGGTTTTGGAAATCACAGCGTGTCCGCACTGTGATTTTTTCCGCAAAGTGGGGATGGGATTCACATGAATCCCATCCACATTGCAAGTATTATAAAACGCCACGATTTTTCCCACAGCATTTCCGCCGCGGGCAAATCACGGCGTTTCCGGCCTGTGGGGCCCCAGCCTAAAACTGACATGCTACGTTTTTTTTTCCCATGGTATATAGTAACTATAAGTGTATTATGGGGATAACGTCTATCCTTAGGGAGAGACCACCTTCTCAGGTGTGTGGAGACTTATAGCCATAGTTGCGCCACTGCAAAGGAACATGGGAAGAATATGCAAATCTGTCTCCCAAGATGTAAACAGGGAGACAGTGCCTCTGTTATGCTGCCCTCTATAGCAAGCACCCTGAACAACATGCCCGACTTCCCAGAAGCCTTTGCTGCATGATGCGATGTTATAACCAAATCAGTTTCTCAGCTACGGACAGCACCGTTTCTGTCTCTTTGGACGTCATCAGCGCAGCCTAGAGAGAACTGATTTGGTTTAAGTGAGAGGCTGAGAGACCAGATTGTGGGGATAACGTCTATCCTTAGGGAGAGACCACCTTCTCAGGTGTGTGGAGACTTATACAGCCATAGTTGCTCCACTGCAAGGGAACATGGAAAGAATATGCAAATCTGTCTCCCAAGATGTAAACAGGGAGATGTGTATTAGACAGTGATGTTACATGCAATTAGCCTGTATCATAAAACTATATCAAAAGCCAAAAATACCTGTATGTTTCAATTTAGTTGTAGTTTCTAAAGGTGTAACACATTTATTTAACCTATTTCATTTGTAAAATAAAGAAATACACCAAAAACTGTGGCAATACCACATGTATTTTTTGTAATGCAGGATTAGCCCCTTCTCAAAACAGCTATTTTTCAATTTTCATTTTTGACTCCCTACTTGTCAAAAGCCATATTATTTTTTTAATTTTTCCTGTTTACAAATCTTTATGAAAAATTTTGAAATTCAAAAAATTCTGTTTTTCTCAGGCCTACATGCTGCATGGGATAAGGCGTAAGTATAGATATCTACATGTCTGCTCTCCAAACCCTACTGCTCCTTCCTACAGACAAGTAATTAAAGGGGTTGTCCAGGAAAATTTTTTAAAGTTTAAAAACATTGGGGACAGTGAAAGGGATAAAAAAAAACTCCACATACTCATTGGTCCCAGTTTCTCCGTTGTCGTCCCTCACATCCCAGATCATTTGCTTTCCCGGGTCTGTTCCGCTGTTGTGCTGAAGCCAATCCGTGATCTCAGCAGACCTCATGAAGAAGACCCACGATGTCACAAGTAGTGACATTCAGGCCCTTTGCTTTTTGGCCTCAGTGGTCACGTGACTGCTGAAGCCAATCAGTAGCTTCAACACAATGCCGGGAGCAGATGACTTGGGAGGACACTGAATCAATGGGGGCAGGTGAATATACATTTTTTTTTCATTCCCTAGCTTATTTAACTTTAAAAGGTTTGTTAATTTTTGCCTGGATAACCCCTTTAATGACATAATACTGCTTTAGGGGGGCAAGGGGCCTATGGACCTATTCAGACTGCAGAAAATGAAGAGAAATTGAAGCAGACTTCTGCCTCAGATTCAGTGTCAAAATTAAGTGCCTAAGACCCACTAGAGAAACTTTTTTCAGGGGTCTACCCAACAGCGTCCACTTCCTGGTAATAGACTACAACATGGCAACTTTACACAAATAGCACTGCACAGTGGCGTAACTAGGAATGGCGGGGCCCAGTGGCGAAATTTTGACATGGGATCCTCCCCGACCGACACCAACGCCAAAAACCTCAACCAACCCCCTCCTCCGCATTCTTGCGTGCTCTATTATGTCCCTTAGTGGCTCCTGCACACAGTATTATGTCCCTTATTGGCCCCAGCACAAACTATTCTGTCCCTCAGTGCCCCCTGCACACAGTATTATGTCCCTCAATGGCCCCTGCACACACTATTATGTCCCATAGTGGTCCCTGCACACAGTATTATGTCCCTCAGTGGCCCTTGCACACAGTATTATGTCCCTTAGTGGCCCCTGCACACACTATTCTGTCCCTTAGTGGCCCCTGCACACACTATTATGTCCCTTAGTGGCCCCTGCACACAGTATAATGTCCCTCAGTGCCCCCTGCACACAGTATTATGTCCCTTAGTGGCCCCTGCACTAAGTATTATGTCCTTTAGTGGCCCCTACACTCAGTATTATCCATCATAATGGCCCTGCACACAGTATTATGTCCCTTAGTGGCCCCTGCACACAGTATTATACCCCATAGTGGACACCCATAAACAATTATTATACTCTGGGGTCTTTTCAGACCCCAGAGTATATTAATCGGAGACCCGGGGGAATAAAAACATAAAACACTACTGTTAACTTACCTGTCCCCCAGCTCCTACGCTGTCGGCCTCCGCTGACGTCGGACGTCACATGACCTGGGACGCAGGCCGGGGTCATGGGACGTCAGAGACGTCAGACAACTAGGCCTGAAAGCCTGCCCGGATCGTGAAGAGGTAAGTAACAATGTTTTTTATGTTTCTTACCTCTCCCGGGCCTCTGATCATTATCTTTGCACACCCCCGAGTATAACGATAGTCTTTGTTGGGCCCGCGGTGACACTTACCGATCCCGGCCCAGCCAGGATCGGTATTAAAAAAAAAAAAAACACAGTGGTAGCGGCTGTCACTGGGCTGTCACCGGGCCCTTTGGCAGCTGCCTCTGCTGCTATGGCGGTAGTTACGCCACTGGCACTGCACCTTACTGAGTACTTTCCCTGTTTGCTCATTCCCTGTTCTAAATACTTCTGACATACCTTCTACATCTTCGGCATTGTACTATAAAATGTACATATGTTTTTTTGCTATTTTGGATCTATTCATGTGAATTTATTGTTGTAATTGTATGGGACTATGAGTGCGAAATGCATTGTATGATTTTATAATTGGTGATATATATTTTTGGATATACTATTCCATGCCTTATGTCACAATAAAAGGAGGAGTGAAGTCTACTAGACGCCGATGAGCAAATGACTAGGCAGAGATACTGCCTGCACAACCAGATTCAGTCATAAATGAACTGTGCCTTTACTTCAGCAGATGCCTTCAAGTTGAGCCCTCATCTTGATGACTTCTGGGGATCTGGCCCAGTTTGCTCTGGATCTACTGTGTTGTCCAAATCCCTTTGTTATGTCACAGAAGCTATGTATTGCAAAATATGGCATTGTTACACCAAAGGAGACCACATTGACCACCAGAAGTGTAGAAAAACTTACATTTGTGAAAATGAATTGGGTATGGACTCAGGGAGAATTTTCCCATACCTTTGGTTGATGTCACTGATTAGATCTGCCATTGCTGACAGTGGGGATAGGGGACACTGACTATCACTGGCCTAGTAATGCCACTGTTTGCCTGTCCATTATGTTCCAAACTGTTCTGATGCTATCCCTACACAGCCAGACATAGTCTTCTGCTTTGTTCGTCTTCTTCCACACTGTCCTGCCACTACTGCCACGACTACTACCACTGCCACACAGCGGGCCATCATCTTTCCCTTTGTCCATCCTGCTCTGTACCTTTCTGTCACTGTCGCCACTACCTACCAAAATCAGACATCTCCTACAGACTGTCCATCCTTTTCTGTATTAGTTTTATGGAAATAACAAGAAACAAACAATTGATTTCTTTACTTTGCAAACACCAATTGTGTTGCTTGTTAAATTGCTAGTTTGCTAGTACTACTGGTACTCTGAGCCCTAAAAAGGGATATTTTTGGATGCATCTGGTTCTTGCAGAGAGTTTGTAAATGGTGCTTGATACAACCGTTTTCCCATAGCTATATATGTTGCTGTAACTTTGAGATTACAAAGGCATTAGAGAGCTAGAAAGAAGTTAAATAATATCCCACGAGCCTCCAGAGTGTCATACACAGCTTTTAAAGGCAACTTGCACTTCTGGTTTGTAACAAACCATTTTGGATCCAAATCAAATTTTTGATTGAAAACA
This sequence comes from Leptodactylus fuscus, assembly GCF_031893055.1. Taxonomy (NCBI): domain Eukaryota; kingdom Metazoa; phylum Chordata; class Amphibia; order Anura; family Leptodactylidae; genus Leptodactylus; species Leptodactylus fuscus. The sequence goes on from NC_134270.1 coordinate 97,144,248, forward strand.
GTGAACCTGAACACAAATCAAACATTGAAAAGCTTGCTAGATCTATAAGCATTCTAAAAAATGTCATTGTTCTAAAAATATCAAAACCAATTCTTGTTCTAATGAACAAAATTATCCATGCCCTTAAGGAGGTGGCCTTAAATCTCTGACCTGTGACCGAGCATTGTAGTTATGAAACAGCTGGAGATCTGCCCTCAAGGGTTAAATCCAGAATGATAAATGTTATTATCATACTCTTATTGTTTACTATACAAAGTATTAAGAAACATACAATGAAATCTCAGCGTGGACAACAAATGTCTCATAGTGTATCAATCACTAAGACAAGAATCCTATAAGCACAGTCACAAAGAGCATATTGTACAAGCAGTGACAGTGTGTGGCTGATAACAGAGAAAGAAGAACCTCCAGCCTGTGCCAGCAGTGCCCGGCGTATGGCATTCCATGTTCCCAGTATGTAATACCCTAATAATCTCAGTCATTATAATTTGATAAATTATATTCATAACTGGGACATGTCACATAATAAAGCACGGGGTTTGCTGATGCCGCCACACTGAGACACCCATATGTGGGTTTCATCTGACTGGTTCTGTCTCGGCAGCAATAAAAACTCACAGCACGGAACTTTACAGACATTGTTACAGGTTTTTTCCCTCTATATAATAACATCAGTAATCACATCCGACTCACAACTTTCGACACATTAACTCCTTCTATATAACTACGTCACACACATCTACAGTACAGGTGTAGCAGAGCTGATTCTGTTGTTGCTACTTTTCAACTTTATTATTTTTTGCTATTTGATAACTGTAGATGATATTAACTGCAGTCCTATGTAACACCACAGGAAACATAGTGGTGACCAAGTACAAATAATGAAGTCAATGTTATTTGTAGTCCTATTTAACACCATAGATAACATAATGCTAATTCTCTGAGAACTGATAATGCAGTAGGTGTAGGTAACACCACAGATAACATAGCGATAACTTATTGTTATTGGCACAGTTCTGTATAACACCATAGACATAATATTATGCTGTCCCCAAGAGTACAAGATGGCAAACTCAGCTTTCCTACACTTGCCAGTCTCCTCTCTGCTATTCTATGATTCAAATAGACAACCTTGTATTCCTTCTAATGAATATACAAAAGATCCGCCATCCTAATACTACATTTTCTTCTAGACTGCAAGCCTTTTAACTTTTCTGCGCAACATGTGGTATATGCAGAACTAATATCAAAAGTAGGGGCCACAATTCTTACCAAGGTCTTGAAGAAGCTCATGACTGGGTGCAGCTCCTCAGGTGAAGTGCTCTCTGCTTCTTGGGATTTGCTCTGCTCCTGTGCACTCGCTGCCTGGTCGTAGTCATCTACGCTCTGCAGGGAGAGACAGATCCTGTTTATTCAGTTCAGTGCAGCCCTATTCTTTATTTGCCTCATTCCTCTCTCACAATCCTAATTCCTGTCATTCTTAATCCCACATGGGGCGAACAATTGGCCATTGTCAGCACATTGTTATTGGCAGTAATATATTCACAATTTACCAATGGCTCGAGTAACATTTTGTTCAGCTGAACAGAGCTGGCCACAGACATGGAGCCGTGCGCGTGCCCGCCCAGACAAATCCCCTTTTCTTTTTGCACAGTTCACCAGTTGCGAGATGGGACACATGTCCGTATCACTGGCTCAGACTTCTTCAATGGACGATTATTTTCTGGCTATAAAGCTTCTCCCATCTTTGCATGCTCCTCACTAGTGTAGACAATATTCTGGTGTAAAGTACGGGAAGGGGCTTACAAACTATAATTTGGCAACAAGATTGTTGGACAGACTAAAAAATTGCTGCATGACAAGGTAGTGCCTATTTTGCAACATGAATGTCAAGTGATCCAAATTATTGAATTAGGCTAGGGGTGCAGATACATATCTCCGGGAGAAAGGTACTCTACATCATAGCATTCTCAAAGCCCCCAATATTACCTTTTTTCCCCATCAGAATTGTGTTGTGAAACAGATTTCAAAGGCGCAAGGTGTCGCCATGTTCAGTGGCATAAAGTGGGAAGAGGGAGGTTCAAATTTTTGGAGGAATACATTCTGGTATAATTTGTTTATTGTACACTGCCTCTATTATGAACTGCTGGTCTGGTTGTATATTATTTTCATGGATAGATGTAGGTGTCCTGGTCACAATGCTTACCAATTGCCATAGCTGCCGGTCCACCTGCTTAACCCTCTCATAAGTTTTATAGCAGTAATCACAAGATCCTAGCAGCTGCCGGATTTACTGCAAGCGGCCATAAATGTCATTATCACTACAAACTCCACAAACAAGTCAAGCTCCTTAATCTCTGCTGTTTTCCAGCATATGGTGCGTTCATGGATTATGAGTTTGTGTGTTATGCTCTTTACACCCTTTCATGTACATAGAATGCAGAGGACTTTCCATTTAAAGGGATAATATCTCTGCAGTCTTCATTCTCTTTACTTACTCTGTAAGTCAATGTATTCTATTAGTCCCTGTTACTAGCTATTTGTCTTACTGTAACACAAAAGTACACCACTAGGTCTAAAAATAAATATATAAAAAATGTAAAATATAAAAAAAAGTTAACCTAAAATTTCAAATCAGCCTTTTCAATAATTCATAAACAAAAATAAATTAATTAAAACAGTCAAACTCCCCCCAAATGTCTCACACAATGCTCTCACATAAGATAATGGCCCTCCTCAATGCTCCCATAAACTTTAATGCCCCGCTCAATGTCTGCACACAGTTTAAAGGGGCACTAAAATCTGTAAAATAACAAACCCCTATAAAGATGCAGTATTAAGTTCATCCATAAATTTGTCTGCAGCCATATTTGGCTATAGCTAGGGTTATAAGCTTGACATTACAGACTATAATACTATAATGGAGTTCCACTGAGTATAATGAAAAGAGTAAAAATACATAAAAAAGAAGCAGAAAAAACAGGTGGCACTACTTTGACACCCGACCTATTAGACGTATGCTCATCAATGAAGGCTGGCACCAGGAGGGCAGGAGTAACGAAAACTCAGGTGGTGCTCACATCCCAATATATATAACATAATGAACTTCAAAATAGAAAAAGATCGAAAAATAGGGGGTACTCGCCAGAGTATTCTTAAAAGTCAGTCTTTTAATCTAAAAAGGAGACAATATACAGTCCTATGAAAAAGTTTGGGCACCCCTATTAATCTTAATCATTTTTAGTTCTAAATATTTTGGTGTTTGCAGCAGCCATTTCAGTTTGATATATCTAATAACTGATGGACACAGTAATATTTCAGGATTGAAATGAGGTTTATTGTACTAACAGAAAATGTGCAATATGCATTAAACCAAAATTTGACCGGTGCAAAAGTATGGGCACCTCAACAGAAAAGTGACATTAAAGGGGCTCTATCACTGGGAAAAGTCATTTTTATCTAAACACATGCTTGCATAGGCTTTAGAAAGGCTATTCCACACTTACCTTTTGTATGTAGATTGCTTCAGTGGTCTCTGAATAAGTCCGTTTTTATTCATATGCTAATGAGCCTCCAGCCAGCACAGGAAGTTCCCAGCAGCATCCTCTCTCCCATTATCTTCTATGTGTGTGAAGCAAACAGGAAGCGAGTCATCAGCAGCAGCAGGAGCCGTCTCCCATAGAAGACAATAGGAGAGGTGTGCACCTTCTATTGTGCACTAGTCTAATTAGCATATGAATATAAACGGACTTATTCAGAAACCACTGATGCAATCTACATACAAAAGGTAGGTGTGAAATAGACTTTCTAAAGGCTATGCAAAGGTGTGATTAGTTAAAAATGACTTTTCCTAGTGATAGAGCCCCTTTAATATTTAGTAGATCCTCCTTTTGCAAAGATAACATCCTCTAGTCGCTTCCTGTAGCTTTTAATCAGTTCCTGGATCCTGGATGAAGGGATTTTGGACCATTCCTCTTTACAAAACAATACAAGTTCAGTTAAGTTTGATGGTCGCCGAGCATGGACAGTCCGCTCTCAAATGATCTGAAAACAAAGATTGTTCAACATAGTTGTTCAGGGGAAAGATACAAAAAGTTGTTTCAGAGATTTAACCTGTCAGTTTCCACTGTGAGGAACATAGTAAGAAAATGGAAGACCACAGGGACAGTTCTTGTTAAGCCCAGAAGTGGCAGGCCAAGAAAAATATCAGAAAGGCAGAGAAGAAGAATGGTGAGAACAGTCAAGGACAATCCACAGACCACCTCCAAAGAGCTGCAGCATCATCTTGCTGCAGATGGTGTCACTGTGCATCGGTCAACAATACAGCGCACTTTGCACAAGGAGAAGCTGTATGGGAGAGTGATGAGAAATAAGCCGTTTCAGCAAGTATGCCACAAACAGAGTTGCCTGAGGGATGCAAAAGCACATTTGGACAAGGCAGCTTCATTTTGGAAGAAGGTCCTGTGGACTGATGAAACAAAGATTGAGTTGTTTGGTCATACAAAAAGGCGTTATGCATGGCGTCCAAAAAAAACAGCATTCCAAGAAAAACACTTGCTACCCACTGTAAAATTTGGTGGAGGTTCCATCATGCTTTGGGGCTCTTTGGCCAATGTCGGCACCGGGAATCTTGTTAAAGTTGAGGGTCGCATGGATTCCATTCAGTATCAGCAGATTCTTGAGAATAATGTTCAAGAATCAGTGACGAAGTTGAAGTTACGCCGGGGATGGATATTTCAGCAAGACAATGATCCAAAACACCGCTCCAAATCGACTCAGGCATTCATGCAGAGGAACAATTACAATGTTCTGGAATGGCCATCCCAGTCCACAGACCTGAATATCATTGAACATCTGTGGGATGATTTGAAGCGGGCTCGGCGACCATCATGCTCGGCGACCATCAAACTTAACTGAACTTGAATTGTTTTGTAAAGAAGAATGGTCCAGAATACCTTCATCCAGGATCTAGGAACTGATTAAAAGCTAAAGGAAGCGACTAGAGGCTGTTATCTTTGCAAAAGGAGGATCTACTAAATATTAATGTCACTTTTCTGTTGAGGTGCCCATACTTTTGCACCGGTCAAATTTTGGTTTAATGCATATTGCACATTTTCTGTTAGTACAATAAACCTCATTTCAATCCTGAAATATTACTGTGTCCATCAGTTATTAGATATATCAAACTGAAATGGCTGCTGCAAACACCAAAATATTTAGAACTAAAAATGATTAAGATTAATAGGGGTGCCCAAACTTAATCATAGGACTGTATATAGGGCAAGGCTACAAGTCGTTTCACGCTATATGCGCATTTTCAAGCCTTAAGCAAGGACAGCCTTATATTATATTATTATTAGAGATGAGCGAACACCCAAATGTTCGAAGTTCGAAATCCGATTCAAACAGCCGCTCACTGTTCGACTGTTCGAACGGGTTTCGAACCCCATTATAGTCTATGGGGAACATATACTCGTTAAGGGGGAAACCCAAATCCGTCTCAGGAGGGTCACCAAGTCCACTATGACACCCCAGGAAATGATGCCAACACCTCTGGAATGACACTGGGACAGCAGGGGAAGCATGTCTGGGGGCATATAAGTCACTTTATTACATGGAAATCCCTGTCAGCTTGCTAACTTTTTCCCATAGGAATGCATTGGCCAGCGTTGATTGGCCAGTCTTCAGAATTCGGCCAATCAGCGCTGACTCTGCCGGAGGAGGCGGAGTCTAAGATCACTCCACACCAGTCTCCATTCAGGTCCAACCTTAGACTCCGCCTCCTCCGGCAGAGCCAGCGCTGATTGGCTGGAGACTGGCCAATGCTTTCCTATGGGTATGCGGTGATGCAGTCGAGCTGAGCGAGTGCACACACTCACCACTGCTGTGCAGAGACTCAGCAGTGTTGAGCCAGTTCTGCTCAACTACACTGTGTGCCGGTCAGCACTGCTGTGCGAGCTCGGCACACACTCAGCTCTGCATCACCGCTGGCATTTGCCAGCGTTGATTGTCCAGTATACAGAATCAGTATACAGAATCAGCAGAGCTGAGTGTGTGCCGAGCTCGCACAGCAGAGCCGACCGGCACACGGTGTAGTTGAGCAGAACTGGCTCAACACTGCTGAGTCTCTGCACGTCTTCTGTATCTCATTCGGCCAATCAACGCTGCTCAATGAATTCCTATGGGAAAAAAGTTTATCTCACAAAAAACACAATTACAGACCTGATAGAGCCCCAAAAAGTTATTTTTAATAACATTCCCACATAAATAAAGGTTATCCCTAGCTATCCCTGCCTGTACAGCTATCCCTGTCTCATAGTCACAAAGTTCACATTCTCATATGACCCGGATTTGAAATCCACTATTCGTCTAAAATGGGGGTCACCTGATTTCAGCAGCCAATGACTTTTTCCGATTTTTTTCAATGCGCCCGTTGTCGTAGTTCCTGTCCCACCTCCCCTGCGCTGTTATTGGTGCAAAAAAAGCGCCAGGGAAGGTGGGAGGGGAATCAAATTTTTTTGGAGTTTGCCACGTGGTGTCCGTATGGAATCGAACATCTCGAACAGCCTGAAATCCGATCGAACATGTGTTCGATAGAACACTGTTCGCTCATCTCTAATTATTATTATTATACCCCTTTATGGTCTATCATGAACCAAATTATCACATATAAGTTGATGTCTAATATGCAGCTAGGAACCAGATAGTTTTTGGAACAATATAGTTAACTGTATAAATGCTCACCTATTTCTAATATCAAAAAGAGGCACATGCGACCCCTTCCCGTCATCCGACATCACTGTATTACACAGGGGTGACCAGTCGGCAATTCATACTCTGATCATGGGTATTAAGCTTTTATATGCATTAATGAAATGTGACAGAGGCATCTAAATATTGGCAGCACATCAATATTTAAAAAAAAAAAAATACGGGAAAGAAAATCAGGAGCCAAACCATCATTTTTTTTGCCTTTAAACAGAGCGATCAAAACATCAGACATTCCACAAAATTGTATAAACTGAG